>NC_064920.1:884662403-885862403 GCF_023897955.1 Schistocerca gregaria | reverse complement strand
GATAACGCTTTTCTTGCTTTAGTTTTGAACATCAAGTCTGAAAACCGCTTTTTTCCACAAATTCTGCTAACTTTAGAACCTCACTGGCACTTGTGAACTGGCACGAACGTGAGCCGTGTCATACTCTGACAATAGAGAGTGTCTGCTTCCAACTCATCTGCCGCGACGCAGCGAATGCAAGCCTATCTGCTGCCTGCCCTTTATTCTAAACAGACGATTTCGTTCGGCACTTCCTGCGGTTCGGCCTTACATCCTCTTTCTATGAAGTTACTTTTCACCTTCTTCTATATAACTCAACAGTCATCTAGTGATTTATTTTTAAGCTTTTTATGTGCTTATCTAATAGAATCAGAATTTATTTCATTCGACTTATTTATATTTATTTCGTTTCTAAACATTCTGTGCAGCTTTTTTCTAGGCACATAATTTTTATTCTTGTATTTTTCCACTTTGGGCAATATGGAAAGCTTTAAATTATTCGTTCATACACGCTTTCCTTTTGCTTGTATTCTACCTATAGTAACATTTCCAGCCATAATAGTCTCATCCTTTATCACACTCCACTTCGCATCGCCTGGACTAAGTAAACAAGTTAGTAGGGTTCGACTGTTAGTGTCATTTTGGATAAAATAATATTGGGTATGGGGCTGCGCATTGTAACCACTAAAGCAGCTAAATTTCCGACGTTTTGACCGACTTCCTGTGTTCCGCTGCCTCCGATTTAGCTGCTTTGGTGGTTACAATGATTCGACCCCATACCCAGAACTGTTTTGTCCAAAATTATCTTGAAGGATTTTCTCCTTATTTCACTGTGACTCAGTTTTGAAATGTCACAATTCCATTGTTTCCTTTTCTTTACAGCATCTGCCATATGGAAACCTTCATCGTCAATCGTTTATCTGATTCCTGCGTGGCATCGTTGCATTGCAGAATGAAACGTTCCGAACAAACAAGAGGATAAGAGACTGAGCTCCTACCGGCGCCGAGGTCGTCAGAGACGGAGCACAAACGCGAGTTCGACAAGGAGAGGCAGGGAAATCAGACGTTTCCTTTCCCAAGGAACTGTCCCAAGCTTTACTTTCAGCCAGGAGATTTCATGTCGTCTATAGCTAGCTAAAAGCACATACCATTTTAGAATCACTTTAATGAGACAAATGTATCCTGTCACACCTTCCTTTTTTTTTTTTTTTTTTTTTTTTTTTTTTTTTTTAGTTAAGAGCGAGTTTCCTTGTTGAGATTCTTATCACAACCTGCAAGATAATGGAAAAAAGAACACATTGACACCGGTGTGTCAGACCCACCATACTTGCTCAGGACACTGTGAGAGGGCTGTACATACAATGATCACACGCACGGCACAGCGGACACACCAGGAACCGCGGTGTTGGCCGTCGAATGGCGCTAGCTGCGCAGCATTTGTGCACCGCCGCCGTCAGTGTCAGCCAGTTTGCCGTGGCATACGGAGCTCCATCGCAGTCTTTAACACTGGTAGCATGCCGCGACAGCGTGGACGTGAACCGTATGTGCAGTTGACGGACTTTGAGCGAGGGCGTATAGTGGGCATGCGGGAGGCCGGGTGGACGTACCGCCGAATTGCTCAACACGTGGGGCGTGAGGTCTCCACAGTACATCGATGTTGTCGCCAGTGGTCGGCGGAAGGTGCACGTGCCCGTCGACCTGGGACCGGACCGCAGCGACGCACGGATGCACGCCAAGACCGTAGGATCCTACGCAGTGCCGTAGGGGACCGCACCGCCACTTCCCAGCAAATTAGGGACACTGTTGCTCCTGGGGTATCGGCGAGGACCATTCGCAACCGTCTCCATGAAGCTGGGCTACGGTCCCGCACACCGTTAGGCCGTCTTCCGCTCACGCCCCAACATCGTGCAGCCCTCCTCCAGTGGTGTCGCGACAGGCGTGAATGGAGGGACGAATGGAGACGTGTCGTCTTCAGCGATGAGAGTCGCTTCTGCCTTGGTGCCAATGATGGTCGTATGCGTGTTTGGCGCCGTGCAGGTGAGCGCCACAATCAGGACTGCATACGACCGAGGCACATAGGTCCAACACCCGGCATCATGGTGTGGGGAGTGATCTCCTACACTGGCCGTACACCTCTGGTGATCGTCAAGGGGACACTGAATAGTGCACGGTACATCCAAACCGTCATCGAACCCATCGTTCTACCATTCCTAGACCGGCAAGGGAACTTGCTGTTCCAACAGGACAATGCACGTCCTCATGTATCCCGTGCCACCCAACGTGCTCTAGAAGGTATAAGTCAACTACCCTGGCCAGCAAGATCTCCGAATCTGTCCCCCATTGAGCATGTTTGGGACTGCATGAAGCGTCGTCTGACGCGGTCTGCACGTCCAGCACGAACGCTGGTCCAACTGAGGCGCCAGTTGGAAATGGCATGGCAAGCCGTTCCACAGGACTACATCCAGCATCTCTACGATCGTCTCCATGGGAGAATAGCAGCCTGCATTGCTGCGAAAGGTGGATATACACTGTACTAGTGCCGACATTGTGCATGCTCTGTTGCCTGTGTCTATGTGCCTGTGGTTCTGTCAGTGTGATCATGTGATGTATCTGACCCCAGGAATGTGTCAATAAAGTTTCCCCTTCCTGGGACAATGAATTTACTGTATATTTCTTATATATATATATATATATATATATATATATATATATATATATATATATATATATATATGTAGAGTATATTTTCCCAGACAACTTTTTCATCCATGGAAACTTTTCAGCGGACGAAAGTAAGTAAAAGTCAAGTAATTTCGCAGCATTAAATATTTCTTTCACAGTGGGATCAGACTACATGTCAATAACTTCCAGCTGTATTTTCTCAGACGCTATGTCGGCATCAGCAACGATAGGATAAGAGAGAAAAAAATTAATTTAAGATCAATTTTCTTAAAGTCTTCAATTCGTCTTTTTACATTGTCGTCGAATCGGTGTAGACGATCTCTAATCTTATCACCTTCTGTTTTCGTAATAAAGGGAAAAAAATTGCCTTCACGCGTTTGGGTCGCAAATAGACTCAGTTTGCAGAATGAGATTTTCACTCTGTAGCGGAGTGTGCGCTGTTATGAAACTTCCTGGCAGATTAAAACTGTGTGCCCGACCGAGACTCGAACTCAGGACCTTTGCCTTTCGCGGGCAAGTGCTCTACCATCTTTTTTTTCCGCTCGGGGCGGATGTCTTTAAGACATCCATTTAAGTTCGTTGTTTATCTATTAACCCAGTTTCTTTTATTACAGAGGGCAGCTAACCCTCTGACCGAACACGCATGAGTCGTGCTTCGGTAGCTCAGATGGATAGCCGTCACGTTAGCTCAGCGTGTTCGGTCAGAGAGCTGGTTGGCCTCTGTAATAAAAAAAAAAAAAAATAACTGAGTGGAACGATCAACAAACGAACTTTAACGGGTGTCATGTGACGTCCGCAACGACCGAACACAATGATAAAAAACGAACAAAATGCAAAAAAAAAGAAAAAGAATGGTTGAGCACTTGCCCGCGAAAGTCCCCGAGTTCGAGTCCCGGTCGGGCACCCAGTTTTAATTTGCCAGGAAGTTTCAGACTCAGTTTGGTTTTGAACGATTTTAATATGTTTCCACATTTCATGTGTAAGCCGCTCTTTTAACTGCAATTTAACATGCATTCTATTTATTTTCTCAGATGTACCAGGCTGTAAATCATCTCACACCTGCACTCGTCGCAGAATCATGAGATATCTCTTTTGTGTCTAGAAATAAGAGGATTTCATTCTGCTGTGCCCTGACTCCTTCTAACATTTTTTCCAGGCTAAAACAACTTACACTGTTGTGGTAAATTACGTCTTCCCACTCTGCCTCCACATTCTCAAGACAACATTTGAACTCTGAATGGTGAAGCGCCCTTGCTCCGATTGTGTGCACCACACCAACAGTAGGATTTTCTTGTAACACTGCTTTACACAACTCTCCTGGTGCAAAATGAAAAGAGAAGACGGTATATTACTGTCTCTGTCGTGTGCTTGTAAATGGTTTTTTAAAAAGCCTGATCATACTTACAATTTCCCACAGAACTTCTCCATATACACTCCTGGAAATTGAAATAAGAACACCGTGAATTCATTGTACCAGGAAGGAGAAACTTTATTGACACATTCCTGGGGTCAGATACATCACATGATCACACTGACAGAACCACAGGCACATAGACACAGGCAACAGAGCATGCACAATGTCGGCACTAGTACAGTGTATATCCACCTTTCGCAGCAATGCAGGCTGCTATTCTCCCATGGAGACGATCGTAGAGATGCTGGATGTAGTCCTGTGGAACGGCTTTTCCATGCCATTTCCACCTGGCGCCTCAGTTGGACCAGCGTTCGTGCTGGACGTGCAGACCGCGTCAGACGACGCTTCATGCAGTCCCAAACATGCTCAATGGGGGACAGATTCGGAGATCTTGCTGGCCAGGGTAGTTGACTTATACCTTCTAGAGCACGTTGGGTGGCACGGGATACATGAGGACGTGCATTGTCCTGTTGGAACAGCAAGTTCCCTTGCCGGTCTAGGAATGGTAGAACGATGGGTTCGATGACGGTTTGGATGTACCGTGCACTATTCAGTGTCCCCTCGACGATCACCAGAGGTGTACGGCCAGTGTAGGAGATCGCTCCCCACACCATGATGCCGGGTGTTGGCCCTGTGTGCCTCGGTCGTATGCCGTCCTGATTGTGGCGCTCACCTGCACGGCGCCAAACACGCATACGACCATCATTGGCACCAAGGCAGAAGCGACTCTCATCGCTGAAGACGACACGTCTCCATTCGTCCCTCCATTCACGCCTGTCGCGACACCACTGGAGGTGGGCTGCACGATGTTGGGGCGTGAGCGGAAGACGGCCTAACGGTGTGCGGGACCGTAGCCCAGCTTCATGGAGACGGTTGCGAATGGTCCTCGCCGATACCCCAGGAGCAACAGTGCCCCTAATTTGCTGGGAAGTGGCGGTGCGGTCCCCTATGGCACTGCGTAGGATCCTACGGTCTTGGCGTACATCCGTGCGTCGCTGCGGTCCGGTACCACGTCGACGGGCACGTGCACCTTCCGCCGACCACTGGCGACAACATCGATGTACTGTGGAAACCTCATGCCCCACGTGTTGAGCAATTCGGCGGTACGTCCTCCCGGCCTCCCTCATGCCCACTATACGCCCTCGCTCAAAGTCCGTCAACTGCACATACGGTTCACGTCCACGCTGTCGCGGCATGCTACCAGTGTTAAAGACTGCGATGGAGCTCCGTATGCCACGGCAAACTGGCTGACACTGACGGCGGCGGTGCACAAATGCTGCGCAGCTAGCGCCATTCGACGGCCAACACCGCGGTTCCTGGTGTGTCCGCTGTCCCGTGCGTGTGATCATTGCGTGTATAGCCCTCTCGCAGTGTCCAGAGCAAGTATGGTGGGTCTGACACACCGGTGTCAATGTGTTCTTTTTTCCATTTCCAGGAGTGTATATCAATACTTAACGTTTTGTTCCGAAACTGGCTACTTTTCTCCTCACAACTCACAGCACACGTACGGAAGTCCAGCTCAATAATTCTATCTTTGATTGAGTCTAGCCCAAGCGATTCCTCTGTGACGACGAAATATTAATAAATTCTATAGATGGAGATTAGTAATAGTGAATTGTATTCGTTACCTGTACTTTCATGCATTGCCAAAGAAAATCAAAAACGAAACGATTTTTATTCACAAGTCGTCAACTGTTTTGTGACTTCGTGACGAACTGTGACAACGAGCTTCTCTACAATCCTTCCTGACAGTGAAATGCTGCAGATTTGCTTCTAAGTTCGTGAAACAATGTCCTTTACACTGTACAGCACACCGCTTAATAAATTCACTATCCGGAAACAAGATTCTTGCTTATGTGACACTTTTTTGAAGTGCTGATTGCCTTTTAACTAGATATTGTTGGTTATTAAGCCTTTTCGCAAACGCCGCAGCTTTCAATTTGTGTTCTTCCTTGGAATTTAGTATGTGTTGTTTCGTAATATTTTTTTTCAGATTGTACTCGTTGAGTACGGCTATTGTTTCATGAAATAATAAACACACTGCTTTATTCCCTGTATTAATAGAGAATCACGTCTTTGTCCATTCTTTATTAACGTAAGACATTCATCACTGATTTTGGGATTTTTCAGAGGATTCATAATTACACGAAAGTGGGAAATTTATATAATTACTGTCGACAGACAAAGTATGAACCAGATCACCTGGAGGATCAGTGTGAAGCTTACTATCCGTGCAAACCAAGTTAACATCCAGCGTGGTGGTTGACAAGAGCGACCATAAAACGGTAAGTGCCTCTCTAGCCGCTACTATGAGCCACCACACCTAATGTCAACTTGATTTGTGCGATTAGTATTCACACCATGGCCGTCCTGGCGAAAACCCTCGTCCACGCAATGAATGGAAAACTCGATTCAAGGCTTATTTTTCTGACTCTCTTGGAGGGCCACACAAGAAACCTGAGAGGCCCGCATGCGGCCCTCGAGCCGCTGTTTGCTCACCCTTGGTTTAAGCTATTTAAAGAAACCGCGGGAAGCCTAAATCTCAATTGCCTGAAGGGGATTTGAATTCCGCTCCATCAGAAGGCGCATCCAGCACCCCAGGTACTGCACCAGCTTCCTCCGAGCACATTATCGGGATTCGATTGTCGCTCTCAGATATTTCAGTCAGTTACCGCTACTTTCAGGAAAGGCAATATTTTATACGGGATAGAAATGCCAAAGCGGACTGCGTTTTGTGTAGCACAACAAACTGTAGGTCTCTCAGTACAAGGGAGGATAATCAGTAGAATAGCTACTACTTTTCCAAGTGGTTGTTTGCTACAGTCCTGATTCATTTCTTACTGAAACGTTACAGTTACATAGATCTGTTATCAAGAAACCTTAGAGAGCAGCTGCTGTCAACTAAGTCGTTTGCATGTACAGCGAATGTTAGCGCTCCTGTGCCATTTCTACGCAGCTGGTCTGACAATGCTTCCATTGGGAATGATCCGTTCCGTCTAGAGCTACATTCTGAGTTCCAGCAGAGACTTCTCGATGCAATAGCACTTCCACTTGGATTTCCCCTAAAACACCAAACCTCACTGCCGTTAAACATATTCTATGAAACAATGGTAATTCCACTTAAGGTGCGTCTGTCCCCTGTACCCAATAAACCGGAAACAGTGAAACATCTCCTTAGGAAAATTAGTGAATTACTGTGCTGATGAACCTCTTACGTTATTTGATTTTCAAAGAGTTGAGCAGAACTGAACGTACTCAGACATTTTTCTCTTTACACTAAACTGACGCACAATATTTTTAGCGCAACGCAGACTTTCAATGATCCCTACAAAAGAATGGCCGTGACTAACAATAGCCTACACCTTTCATGAATCACTTACCTCATAAAAATTTTCGTTACTCGAACTACTGCAATACAGCGTGCGCCAATACTGTCAGCTAAATAAAAGATTATAACTGCTGAAGGCACTAACTACTGATAGGCATAGCTAGCAAATGAAAGATTTTGATAGAGAACAAACAATGTATTTACCTTAATAATATTCAAAAGTCATCATACATATATCAGTTCATGATATACACTATTACAAGTTTACTCTTTCTGATGACATAGGTCCAGATCGTCCGCTCTCAAAATTATGCCATCTCTCTCCCCACATCCACCACTGCTGGTGGCTGACCTCCAACTGCGCAACGCTACGCGCTGTTCACATCCAGCTGCCCAACACTACAATAGCAAAAATTCAAACAAAGCAGACCAGCCACAGACTGTATACAGCAGTCAGTGATTTTCATCCAGAGCACTACGTGGCGTTACCAACATAAAAAGTTAAACAGCCTACTTACAACAATTTAAGACATCGCAACGTTTCCGACCGGCCAAATAGTAAAGAAATTTGAATGAAGCATTATACTACGCTTAAATGCACCCAAAACTGATAAAAATAGAGGTATAATGATATGAGCCTCAAGATTTTTACAGAGAAACTATTATCAAAACTTTTGAGAATTATAATTAAATGTTTTCCTGACAAGGAACAGAGACGTCAATGAACGAACGGACAGAGCATAACTTTGCGAAAATAAAGAAAGTAAACTTTCCACTCGATGGAAGACTTGAACCAAGTACCTCTCGTTCCGCAGCTGCTCACGCTAACCACGTGACCACAGCGCTCATGAGCTCATGCTATCCTTGATGTTGCCTATCTTACGCATCCTTACTCAGTTTGTATATTTAGCTTATTTTTTTCATAGTTCCACACAACTTCTTCCTGTTTTCTCGACTGATCAGTTTTTCATGGCCTATCCACTGTGTCAACTTATAACTAAATCTGAGAGGGATGCGATGGGGAGGTTTCCTTGTGAGACATTTAAGTCTCTTCACTATCTACGATAATGATCGAAGCAGAAGAATTTGGGCTGCTGCCGGGAAACATTTAATTGTAAGATTTGTAAGATCACCTATTGTACAGAAGTTTCCCATTACGTCCATTGCTGGGGTGCTATTCCAATGTTGGAGAGCCCTTGCAGTCGTGACAATGTTAGGGAAAATAAGCAGAAGATATCAACTGAAGTTTGTGAGGGAGAGGGCACTCATCTTGCGTAGTTCGTGCAGCGGTGTTGACTATCGTGCTGTAATGGTTAGCATTCCTGCCTCTCAAGCAACTAGACCCGGGTTCGAATTCCGGCCACTGTATAAATCTTAATTCATTTCTTTTGCTTCGATGATTATTCGAAAGTTATGTCAATAAATTTGAATGCTAAGACTGGTGGCATACTGCGGCTTTTCTGTCATTGTGAAAACGGACGGAAAAAAATGCAGTCTCAGTCTTCAATTTTGAAGTCTTTCTGCGAATTGGAAAGTTTATCGAACGTCCTACACATGTGGTCTTGTCTTTGACGTCTTTCAGAAGACACTGCACCGTTCCGTCAAGGAAATTCACAGCTGTTTGTGTGTCTCGGTTGGCTATAAGCAACACGTTCAGGAGGAGGAGGAGAGTAGTGTTCAACGTAGCGTCGACATCGAGGTCATTAGAGACGTAAGACAAGCTTGGATTAGGGCAGGATGGCGAAGGAAATCGGTAGCGCCCTTTCGAAGGAACCATCCTCGCGTTTGGCTTAAGAGATTTAAGGAAACCACGGAAAACCTAAATCTGAACATTCGGACACGGGTTTGAACCATCGTTCTTCCGAAAGTGAATCCCTTGTGCTGACCACTGCGCTACCTCTCTCGGTTTTGCATACTATAACACTGGTGGAAAAGTATTTCGTGTTCATTAAACGTGGCTGTGAATTCTGAGGGACTGTGTATAAACAACTATCGTCCTTGAGAATAAAACTAGGTTGGTGGGCCGTGTCACGTTCCTCTTTGCTTTCCTCTTAAATGATGTTTCAATCTATTAGCTGGGATATTCTTCAGGAACTTCTAGTGCCCCAGGTTAGCTGAACACAGTTCGGTAACATGACGCGGCCTGATAACACTCAATGGCAATGCTCACGAGACTGTCGTTATGTTAATCCCGATCAGGGTAGGAGTTTCCATGATACTATGAGGAGACCTGAGTTGCAGATGGCGGCATACATGCTGTGCTTGCGACTGCTCGGTTATGTGCAGGACTCCGCACGTTCTGCTGCCTATAAGCGACGCCCAAGTTTTCTGCTGAGCCGACGTCTCCCATCGATCAACGCCCGAGGCAGCACCAAGCGACGGTGGACTCTCCAGCAGCAGTGGAAGCGTTACATTTTGCGTCCTACCGAAGAAGCCCACAGGGTACAAGTGCAAAACAAAACATAATTCCACATCCATCTCTTACGTACAAAGTACGACTTATTTTCCTGCAGGAAAAGCTTCAAGAGAAGATGTGAACCAGTGTTACTCTCCCTGCAATAGAAAGGAGGGAAAAAATCTTTCTGAATAAAATCCTGAACAATTAGAGACGAGACATGTTAAAAATCGAGTGCACTGACATCTTAAGTAAGCTTAGAGAATTTGCTCTTACAAGGTCGTGCTGAAAAGTAATGCTTGCGATTTTTTATTCTGTTCGCAATGTCGGTTGAGATATTACACGTCGTGCATGTTACGTGGCCGACTTCCCCGCTTGGCTCGCGCTAGCTGCAGTCCTCTAACAGTAAAGGTGTTCGAATTTTTGTGCGTAACATGACGGTGTGTGAGAAACAGCGTGATCCAGTCGAGTTTCTAACCGTAGAAAACATGCCTGCGGTTGAAATCCATTGAAGAATGAAAGCTGTATACGGGAATGATTCTATCGATATCAGTCTGTGGGACGTTAGGCTGTTCGTGTTCATAACGAAGGAAACAGTGGTGCTAACTTCAACGTGTGTGACACAGTTCGAAGTGGACGACTGCGTACGGCAACTGACGACACTCGTCGGAATCGGTTTGATGAAATCGTCAGGGAAAATTGTTGGATAATGCAGAAACATGTCTCAGGTAATTGTGCCATATCACAAATCCGTGCACAGGCCATCACTGCGGAACTGTGGTAAGAAAACTGTGTGAGCAGCGGGTGCCTCGAATGCTCATTCCTGACATGAAACAGAGGATTTAACAATGAAATCCGCCAACAGCCTTGCAGCTGACATGTAATTTTTTTGTATTTTTACTACCAATTTCGACATTCCATTATGCCATATTCAGGCCCCACATGCATCTCTCAAAAATAAACGATGTTGGCATACTGGGCCATATGTTCCTGGATGTCGTGAATTCTAAACCGTATCCCAAGTGCTTCCTGCACTGCTGTTGGTGAATTTCATTGTTAAATACTCGACCAGACGCTGTCCCACGCCCACAATGGATCAACAGGGACTAAAACACAGGAGATGATGATGATTGGTTTGTTTGGTCTATGGGGCGCTCAACTGCGCGGTTATCAGCGCCCGTACAAATTTCCAACCTTTTCTCAGTCCAGACTCGCCACATTCATGAATGATGATGAAATGATGAGGACAACACAAACACCCAATCATCTCGAGGCAGGTGAAAATTCCTGACCCAGCCGGAAATCGAACCCAGGACGCCGTGCTCGGGAAGCGAGAACGCGACCGCGAGACCATGAGCTGGGGACAACAGAGGAGACTAGACGTCTGTCAGCAATTTGATTGCTGAAATGATTGTGAAGATGATGGGTTTTTTAACAGCATTGTGGCAGGTGATGAAAGCTGTGTTCATCATTTTGACTCCTATAGGAAGAAAGAATCACTGGAGCTCCGCCACAAAGGATCACAGAGGTTAATAAATGTTCGAGACAGTGCCATCACCACGCAGAGTAATGCTGACAGTGTTCTAGGATGTTCAAGGTGTGGTGCATTTGAAATTCATGCTGGAAGACCCCCATTAAACTCAGGAAGGTAATGTGAGGTCCTTACATGGAGCACACTCTCCTTCATCATGACAATGCCCCACTAAACACGAGCGCGATCGACATCTGCAACAACCCGACGTCTTGGATTCACTATCGTAGATCATCCTTCATACAGTCCAGACTTGGTCCCATCCGATTTTCATCTGTTTCCAAAATTTAAAGAACGCCTTCGTGGACTTCGCTGCGATGGTGACGAACCGGTGCTAACAGAGGTGAGGTGAGGTTGAGGCTCAGTCAAAAAAGTCAACTATTCTACAGCGACGGTATCAACAAACGGGCCTCTCGATGTGAGAAATATGTTCATTGCCCGAGCAACTATGTTGAGAAATAAATATGTAGACGTAAAGAGTAAAAGTGTATAATGTCAATGGATTTTGTTTTATTTAAAAAGTCTTGAGAGTTTTCAGATAAAAAATTCGGAGGCACTACTCATCAGCACGGCCTAGTACCTTTACGACCAAAAATTAACAAATGGAAGAGAAAGGTAAAACTAACCGAGACCAGTCTGTTAAATCTTCCGTACAGCAAAGCCGGTATTACGTGGTACTTCAAATCGTACAGGTAAAAGTTTTACTTCGTGGTTCAAATGGCTCTTAGCACTATGGGAATTAACATCTGAGGTCATCAAAAAAAGTGTTCAAAAGTGTGTGAAATTTTATGGGACTTAACTGCTAAGGTCATCAGTCCCTAAGCTTACACACTACTTAACCTAAATTCTCCTAAGGACAAACACACATACCCACGCCCGAGGGAGGACGCGAACCTCCGCCGCGCCCAGCCACACAGTCCATGTGAGGTCATCAGTCTCCTAGACTTAGAACTACTTAAACCTAACTAACGTAAGAACATCACACACATCTATGCCCGAGGCAGGATTCGAACCTGCCACCGTAGCGGTCGCGTGGTTCCAGACTGAAGCGCATAGAACCGTTCGGCCACAGCGGCCGGCTTGCTTCGTGGAGGCGATCGCGAGTGAGAGACGTGATAGGTTTCTACGTCAAAAGTAGAACGTAGGGGATGCCATACTGGATTACACTGTTTGTATTGTAGCTCATATTGGTGGGTTTTATTTTATAGTTTACGTCTTGTGAAGGAAAAACTCTTTTAAAGCATCAGTGCGGTGAATGTCGGTCGAGCATGCGTAGTTTTTTGTACGATTTGTTGTGATAAAATATAGGGAAGCGTTGTATTATTGGTATTTCCGTATTATGAACTGTACGTTAATAATGTGTGCCCCTTCAAAGCAACGATGCTTTGAAGATCTATAAAGCGCTCTGTGTTCTTAGGACCACTTGTTATAATCGAAGCTCTATCAATGACATACCGATGATTAAACTCTCCAAGACAGGTAACAGCAAAGACATGATCCGTTATGACACTTCAGTGTTTTCCGCCTTTATTTTATTATTATGTATTCCTTACTTCATGTTAATTTGAAGGATATGTTGATGACATTTAAGCTATGCATCAACAATTATAAAGCCTTGTAATGCTTTCTATTTCAGTACAATTAGACATTTTAGTAAAAAATTGTAATATAAAGACAAATATTTGGTTCGTGTCCTGCTAGATGTATGCTTCTTTATTAGCCTTCACGTTACCTAAGAGATTCTAGGGTTTTCTTATTTATTTAATATCAGTATGTTATGAAATATATCATGCTACGTACATATAACAGCGCTCTCTAGTAAGAGTGAATTTGCTTCTGTGAACATCCCAGTGAATATTAACCAATGACCTGCAACACTGCTTTCTACGCCATTGTCTGATTCTATCTCGTAATTCATTCTTTATATGTCTATTTACGTACTCATCCAGTGAACTTTCCATATCGTGGGATACATAACTCCCTCTTAAATTTTGGGCACATGGACTCCCAACGCACACATACCACACACACAGTCACACACACAAATACATGTATATGCACTTACATGAAGTATGGAAAAGGCAACAGTAATATTGCAGCAAATAATAATTTTTTTCTTTATCTGCAAGAGATCTTTCACTACTGGTAATAGGAGATTATGCACTTTCTCAAGTCTTATATTTCTCTTGTTCTAAAAATTCTGCCACTGAGCAGAAGCAGTAATCTAAAAAGGATGACCTTAGAGTTTTCCTAGAAATTGAGAATGAAGAAGTAATTTTCATCTTATGTGCAACACTACTGTAAATTATTATCACACTGCTTGCAATGTATCCTTGCTACATTGAGAAGGACCTTCACTTTTTAATGATATGTCATCCATGCTGGCTCTGGTAAACTCCACGCCGTTGATGATAGTGGCTGGTTGTCTTATGCACCATCTGCCCTTCTTGCTTTGCATCATGTTCACTGATATTGAAATTCTTGTTTATGTATACTAGGGACAGAAAAATGTGGCTAACATGTGGGCAAGAGGGATAATGTACTTTTAGCAAAGCCAAGGTAGCAATTTTACACGTGTCCATTTTGGTAAACAAACAGTGGGATTTGCGAGCCAGATATAGCGACAATCGCAGCTCGAGAGATCTGCGGACTGAAATCGCTAAGAGGAACACGTTCCGTGTGATGCACAATCTCATTTCTGAGCCAGTCATTACCTCAATGGAAACCCTCTCTAGTGCGCTTCACGATGAGGCTCATTTCTCCTCCGCAGATGGCTTAAGACTAAAAGTCTCCAGGCATCTGCATTATATCTTCGTGAAATCGCAATGAATTCAAAAAATTTTAAGGGTCCAGACATTGCATCTGAATCCCAGTATGTGATTTTCACCAGAATCAGTCAAAGGAGACAACAGTGTTGTTTATTTTTGTCGAACAGCTGCTCAGCCAATTCGTTGTATCGCAGCACGCGGTCGTTCGGTTTCTCATCACGAACATCGGGTGAAAGGAAGGGTAAAACACCTCCAATAGGACAAGCATCATGGTGTCCAATCTGTAAACCTTAGACGATTGGACAGTGTGTGTCCCACACATTGGGAGATTCAGCTGCTGTGTTTCCCAATCCCACAGAGGAATAAGAGACTAAATTACAAATCCAATGATAGTAATTAAAGGCCGATTGCGTAGATATTTAACAAGGCGGAAAAGTAAATAGAAAAATTTCTGTTATGATATCAATTTTCCTCAACATTTAGGATGCACCGATATGTTGCACAGACGAAGGACCATCGCATGCTGAGTTAAATCAATTTCAGTATCATCCGAACAAATAGTTCGGCATAAGTCGGTAAAGAACAGAGGTGTTGCGTTCAAGTGCTGGTGCTGGAATGTCAGCTCGGTAAGAGACGGTTTTTTCGCTAATGTCGTCCTCCTGGCGTCATCACCACCATTTTTGGTCAAAGGTCACCAGAATGGTCATCCCTGTCCCTTCACCCCCTCCCCCTCTTCTCTCCCCAACCATCTAGACAAGGCTCGCTGCAGGAGATTTTTTTTTAAATTCTGGAGTAGGCATTCCACTGTATTACCCACTGGACAATAAAACTCGGGAGGCCTGCTCTCCGAAACCACTCGATTGCAGATTTCGCACAAAATCCAGTTGCTTTTAGATTTAAGGTGGAGCCCACTTGGATTCGAGTTCACGTTGGTGTCGTTTATTCGTTAGCGTGGAAGTCGCCACCATCTGGCTATCCGACGACTAATCCAGAACGTGGACTCACATCTACCCACGTTGTAATATCGCTACATCGCGTTCAGATGTACTTTTTTTGATGGTCAAAATACAATTATTTCCACTGATTTCCTGCTTGTCTGTTCCGTGTATTGGCCTTCTGTTCCGTACACAACTTCTCCTGCCGGGAAAACCTGTTGTATGGTCGACGTGTGATGGTGCTGCTGGAAAAGGTTGCAAGATCTGCAGGAAAGTTATCTTTCATTTTCTGGTAGGGAAGTGGTAACGGACAGGACAGCTGACTCTTCACAATTCTTCTCCTCTTCAACGATCAAGAACAACAATACGAGTAGCAATCTTCGGGATGAGAACCTTATCCCATTTTTGTCTACATTTCGCCTGCCTTTCTGACTGACAACGACCAGTTAGCGAATAAGGGTTTCACAAAGACTAAGGAACCAATTATGAAACGCGCTATCTCGTTTGCATTTTCCTTGCGCTAGTATTACTCCTAAGCGCTAAATGTCACATATGCAGAGAAAATGCTGAGATGATCGTGAGTTTTGTAAACTACGACCTTTGCAGATGAATGAAATTTTGGATCTCAGTCCTCAAGTAATTGTTTGTGTGTTTCTTGGGATTTCCTGGACGCTATTTGATTGATGAATGTTTTCAGATTTGTACGGGAGATGGGGACTTCATTTTTTGCGACGAATGAGATATTTGTCATTTTGTGGTTGGCAGGAGAGCCAACACCGTGTTACTAGAGGAGGCCGAAAGGCACGCGATTTAACACACGCAGGCTGGAGTGAGGTCTGGAACAGGACAAGGAAGTTAGAATTTAGAAATAACGGACTTAGCTGGTGGAATACTTAACTTTAATCCATTAAGGATGAACGTCGCTCTTGACGGTACATAGTTCACAATATCAATAGTAACTGATAATGGCGCCTTGCTAGGTCGTAGCAAATGGCGTAGCTGAAGGCTATGCTAAACTATCTTCTCGGCAAATGAGAACGTAAGTAGGCAGTGAACCATCGCTAGCAAAGTCGGCTGTATAACTGGGGCGAGTGCTAGGAAGTCTCTCTAGACCTGCCGTGTGGCGGCGCTCGGTCTGCAATCACTGAAAGTGGTGACACGCGGGTCCGACGTATACTACCGGACCGCGGCCGATTTAAAGGCTACCACCTAGCAAGTGTGGTGCCTGGCGGAGACACCACATGTCATCTTAGTCCTGGCCGTGGGCTTAACGTGTGTTCAGTGCCTGGACACAAACCGGTTGCAGAGAAATATGATATACATAGTCTTGAAATTTTCTGGCAGATTAGAGCTGCCTGATCGTGTCAGGAACTCAGAAAATTGTTCTTGACAGCTTCAAGAACGGGTCGTAAGTCGTGACTGGGTATCTTATGTCTGGCTCGTGGGAAATATGACGTTTGATGCAATTAAGGAGACAAACCGTAAATGTTTACCTAGGTCACTTGCGGAACCTCAAGATGTAAATCGGTGTCAACTATAAATACTGTTTTTCATAACTACTTCAATTTCGTTGTAAGAGCATCGTGCAAAATCAAAGGGGCAAAGAGTTCGCCAGTTCCTTGTTTTACAATCATATAAGGATGAAATAACTTATCGAAGTACGAAGTCAGCCAAATTAACAAAGGCAAGCAAGAACTTAATTTCACTGGTTTTTTAAATTTTTGTTTTGGCTATGTGCAAACTAGAAAGACTGTTATCTTAAAGTCTGTTGTGCATGTTACTCTTTCCGTTATTTTCATCATCAATAAAGAATTTCAGATCTACATTTGTTTCGTCACCAAGGTAGATGACACTATGATTTGTCTTGACCAACCTAGAAGATAGAGCACGTCTCAGCACTGTCTTAAGGTGGAGGTGCGTTTAGACCTGTATTTAAGCCTGTACCCACAGCATTTTCTGGATGACGGTTGTCGTGCAGATGGAAGGCCAGGACACCCTCAACACATGTAGTGCACAGTCATGAGAGCGGTACTCGTACAGACTGGCGCACTGCACATGCAGCAAGCAGAAGATGGCAGCTTGCAGTCGCTCGGTTTGGCCTTTCACCAGAAGAAGTCCCAATAAGTCCACATTTTCTATCAACCCCGACTGTGGTCCGACAGCCTCAGCTGTCTGGAGCGATGAAGTCCAGCCACAGCCGGCAGCTGCAGTGTCGTAGTTAAAGTCTTCGAACAGGCAGCAAGCAGCACATCATTCGCCATTAGAGTTATCTTGTATCTAGCGAGACTGACATTCCGTCGAGATCCGTGATGCAGACAGAATAAACAGATGCTGAGAGCGAGATGTATGACAAGGGGTTATCACGTCATTGTAGCAGATTAATCGGTCATTTTTCCTCGTTTAATTAGAGATTTCAACTGTCCTGTCCGTCTCGTGGTGTCTCAGTTACGGATAATTTTTTCTGCCCCTGCAGTCTGGATCAGTACAAGAACGCCTTGTATCGGTATAACTCTTGACATAGCATTACTCTGTATTGTGATGGCCGCAAAACGACGTTCTGCATGCTCCCATACTTCATCGATTGTGCTCCTTTCTATGGCTTTGATCACTGTTTGGAAATGAGTTACGAGCGTCGACCTGGTTTTGCAATATTGGCACTCTTCTCGTGTCCTAGAGTATGACTGTAAAACACTGTCTGAGCCGAACTTTGTTCTTTTACCGTCTGCGTCGAGCAGTAGCTTCAAAAATTAATAATGCACCCGGGAATAGGGGTGCTCTGCAACACACTTGATTTTGACAATTCTTCTGCATCATTATTACATTTTTTTAAATTATGGTAAAGCTGCTTAGGCAGAGGAACCCTGCTAAGCCATATCTCGACAGAAATCCACTTTTACCACGGACATTTTCTCGTCTTTTGAAGCTTCAGGAAATGATAGGTTTCTACCCAATGAAACTCAAGCGTAGTAGAAATCGTACAGACAAAAACGCCAAATTAATATTCTGGCTTCTGTCGTAATGAATCCACAAGTGAGACACGACAGCTTGAAAAGATGTTGAGATTGTTAAAACCAATGTACATCGCGTTCTAACACATCAACAGTTCCATCCATATCATGTAAACTTTGATGAAGAATTGGCTGTGTACAATTTGCAGAAATTAAAAATAAGAATTGGAAATGAAAAGCCGGAAGGAGGCACCATTGGCGGAAGTGTTAAACAAGGTATACACTCTTCCATTTATTGTTCAACTTATCCCAGGAAGGGATTATTGCAAAAGGCTTAGATGGAAAAAGAGTAGTGTGTGTTAGTGTAAAGAGAATCGAATGTATAAGATATCTTGGTGACAGGGTATTAGTGATAGAAAAGAAATTGTTGTTGTTGTTGTCTTCAGTCCTGAGACTGGTTTGATGCAGCTCTCCATGCTACTTTATACTGTGCAAGCTTCTTCATCTCCCAGTACCTACTGCGACCTACATGCTTCTGAATCTACTTAGTGTATTCATCTCTTGGTCTCCCTCTACGATTTTTACCCTGCACGCTGCCCTACAGTACTACATTGGTGATCCCTTTGATGCCTCAGAACGTGTCCTACCAACCGGTTCCTTCTTCTTGTCAAGTTGTGCCAGAAACTCCTTTTCTCCCCAATCCTATCCATACTTACCCATTAGTTATGTGATCTACTCATCTAATCTTCAGCATTCTGCTGTAGCACCACATTACAAGAAATTACATTTAATAAAATGTTGAAGATTTGCATGCAACTTTTGTGGAGCACGAGAAGACAATCAATACAAAAATAAAACAAAAGAATATGGTGATGGGCAGAGGAAGAAGAATGGCAAGTATTGAGATAGGACAAGTTATTATTATCCAAGTAGGAGCATGAAATGTCTTGGAAGTTCGATCGTTAGACATGCGTTGCTATAATGAAGGAGGAATTCAATACAAATCGGTGTTTATCACGTGGCAAAGTAGATGAAGGCCTGAAGAAAAGACTTGGCAAGTGTCTTCTCTGGAGTGTGGCACGCCACGGGACAAGAGCATGGACACTAAGACGAGATGATCAGAAACGACTAGAAGGATTTGAGATGCGGATCAGTGTGAGAAACGGGAGGATAACCTGGAAGGAAAGGATGAGTAACGAAAGAGTGTTGGGTAGTGTTGGTGCGAGGAGAAGACTGCTGCAGGTTTTAAGAGATAGGAAGAAGAACTGGATGGGACATTCCTTGAGATGGGAGTGTTTGTTAACAGACGCTTTGGAAGGTTTAGTTCGTGGGAGGAGATTGAGAGGAAGGAGGAGACGAATGTTGATAAAAAAAATTAGGGTGCTACTGAAATAGGATGTAGTGTTTTTAACACATTCGTAACTAACAAAGTTACAAGGAAGCAATCGTACTGATTAATGTCCGCCTGGTAGCTTCAGTAAATTTGCTAGACAAACTTTTTAATTTGTTTCTGGACAAACAGTTATTTGGGATGGTGAAGATAAGTGGGATACCTTGCACTGTGAAACTTTCTTTCGGAACATGACTCATTTTGGTCGAAAAATGTCACTTTATTAAGGCATTTAAGATGCTCTTTTAATGACTGAAACACTTCCCCAAGTTCGGTCCATTAACTTGCTCTTTTATAGGGACTCCATGCACATTGCACACTGTGCCTCGGCAGCACCTCGCGGCAGCGGCCGCCAGGCCGGCAGGCCAGGGGACACGGCTCGTTGCCCGCCCGCGTGGCGCGGCGAGGCGCGGTTTTTGCACGCAGGGCCGGCCAGCGCCGTCCAAGGTGACCGCGAGCACTCCGAGTCGTTGCCCCGCGCGCTGAGTGAGCGGTCGCAGGCGCGGGGAGGCGCGCCTAATGCCCGCCATAAGTCTGTCGCCCCGACTAAAAACTACTGTGCGCTCTGAGTTACGGCCGCTCGCTGCCCGATTTATGAGCAACGACCGCTGCGCACCGCCGCTGCACCCGCGTCGGCCGCAGCTGCCGCCGTGGCTTACAGGGGTACAGGGGAGGTGCTACTACTAAGAATACCGCGATGTTAGCGACTGCTGAGGTCAACGTTGTGACACAAGGCTGTCTATATCTACACTACTGGCCATTAAAATTGCTACACCAAGAAGAAATGCAGATGATAAACGGATATTAATTGGACAAATATATTATACTAGAGCTGACAAGTGATTACATTTTCACCCAAATTGGGTGCATAGATCCTGAGAAATCAGTACCCAGAAGAACCACGTCTGGCCGTAATAACGGCCTTGATACTCCTGGGAATTGAGTCAAACAGAGCTTGGATGGCGTGCACAGATACAGCTTCCCACGCAGCTTCAACACGATACCACAGTTCATCTAGAGTAGTGACTGGCGTATTGTGACGAGCCAGTTGCTCGCCCACCATTCACCAGATGTTTTCAACTATTGAGAAATCTGGAGAATGTGCTGGCCAGGGCAGCAGTCGAACATTTTCTGTATCCAGAAAGGCCCTTGCAGGAATTGCAACATGCGGTCGTGCATTATTCTGCTGGAAAGTAGAGTTTCGCAGGGATCGAAGAAGGGTAGAGCCACGGGTCGTAACACATCTCAAATGTAACGTCCACTGTCCAAAGTGCCGTCAATGCGAACAAGAGGTGACCGAGACGTATAACCAATGGAACCCGATACCATCACGTCGGGTGATACGCCAGTATGGCGACGACGAATACACGTTTCAAATGTGAGTTCACGGCGATGTCGCCAAACACTGATGCGACCATCATGATGTTGTAAACAGAACCTGAATTCAGCGGAAAAAATGACGTTTTGCCATTCGTGCACTCAGGTTCGTCGTTGAGTACACCATCGCAGACGCTCCTGTCTGTGATGCAGCGTCAAGGGTAGCCGAAACCATTCTCTTCGGGCGTATAGTCCATTCTGCTGCAAACGTCGTCGAACTGTTCGTGCAGATGGTTGTTGTGTTGCAAACGTCCCCATCTGTTGACTCAGGGATGGAGACGAGGCTGCGCCATACGTAATAGCGATGCGGATAAGATGCCTGTGATCTCGACTGCTAGTGATCCGAGGCCGTTCCGTATTACCCTCCTTAACCCACCGATTCCATATTCGGCTAACAGTCATTGGATCTCGACCAACGCAAAGCAGCAATGTCGCGATACGATAAACCGCAATCGCGATAGGCTGCAATCCTATCAAAGTCGTAAACTTGATGGTACGCATTTCTGCTCCTTACACGAGGCATCACAACAACGTTTCACCAGGGAACGCCGTTCAACTGCTGTTTGTGTATGAGAAATCGGTTGAAAACTTTTCTCATGTCAACACGTTTTATATGTCACCACCGACGCCAGCCTTGTGTGAATGCTCTGAAAAGCTAATCATTTGCATATCACCGCATCTTCATCCTGTGGGTTAAATTTCGCGTCTGTAGCACTTCATCTTCGTGGTGGAGCAATTTTAATGGCCAGTAGTGTATAAGTAAAACAGTTCTCTGCGTCAGTCACTTGTTTATTTTGGCACTACGCGTTTCGATGTTTCACAGCATCATCTTCAAATGGAGAACTGCTTATGCTGTGAACCACTGAAACGCCTAGAACCAAATTAAACAAGTGACACGTGGTCGTGGTGTAGCGATATTCATATATACAGATGGCGGTAGTTTACTTACATAAGGAATAAAAAGGCAGTACAATGGTGGAGCTGTTATCCGTACTCAGGCGAATCATGCGAAATGGTTTCCGACACGATTATGGCCGCACAGACTTTGAACGCAGAACGGTAGTAGGAGCTACAATAAGAAATCCGACCTTCACAGTGTCAAGAGTGTGCCGAGAACGCAAAATTTCTGGCATTACTTCTCAGCAAGAACAACGCCGACAGTCTTTACTTAAGTCTTTACTTAACGACAGAGAGCAGCCGCGTTTGCGCAGCGTTGACAGTGCTAACAGACATGCAAACCTGCATTAAACAGCCGCAGGAATCAATGTGAAAGTACAACGAACGTATCCATTTGGACAATGCGCTAAAATCTGGCATTAATTGGCTATTGCAACAGAAGACCGACGCGAGTGCCTTTGTTGACGGCACGACATTGCTTGCAGAGCTTCTCGCGGGCTCGTGACCATGTCGGTCGGACTTCAGACGACTGGAAAACCGCGGCCTGGGCAGTTGAGTGCCGACTTCAGTTGGTAAGTGCTGGTATAAGCTAAGAGTGCGGCGCAGACCACTCAGTGCTATGGCTCCGAGCTGTCAACAAGCCACTGTGCAAGATGGTGTTCGCTCCACAATGGTGTGGGCTGTGTTTACACAGAATGGAATTAGTCCTCTGGTCCAACTCAACCGATTATTGGCTCGAAATGGTTACGTTCGGCTGCTTGGAGACCATTTGCAGCCGTTTACGGACGTCATGTCTCCAAACACTAATGAATTTCTATGGATGACAATGCATCATGTCACTGGGCCACAATTGTTCGCGATTGCTTGAAGAATGTTTTGGTCAGTTCGAACGAATGGTTTGGCCACGCATATCGCCCGACATGAGTTTCATCGAACATTTGTGGACGTAATCGAAAGGTTAGTCCGTGTACAATATCCCTCAATGGAAACAGTTCTTCATTAATGGAGGGATTGCGTCTTCGATCAATAATCAAAACGTCCTCGGTCTTGGATTCGAAACACCACACCGCTTAAATTTACGTTAATGATCAGCATTGGTGCACGAAGGTTTCCGTCATAATAAGTCACCCTCATTCCGCGAACGGCCTCGTCAAAGAGGACGGAAGGGCGGACAGAGGTTCAGGCCACTCTCTTGTCCTTGGGGTGGGAAACTACCCCAAAAGGGGGAAGGACCAGCAATAATCAACACCACGAGGATGCAGAAAATCGTGGAAACCTCTGCATTATAGACAAATAGTGCGTATCCACAGGATATGTGGCCTGTAATTAAAGAAAGTGTTGGAATAGACCCCCTTTTGGATATTGGGAAGGGGACTGCCAAGTGGGAGATGACCTTGAGAAAGAGATTGAATAACCAACGAAAGGACAACGTTCTACGAGTCGCGGCGTGGAAATGTGAGAGGACTGAACGTTGTAGGGAAGCTAGAAAATCTGAAAAGGGAAATGCAAATGCTCAGTCTAGATATAGTACGGGTAAGTGAAGTGAAATGGAAAGAAGACAGGGATTGCTGGTCAGATGAGTATAGGGTAATATAAACAGCAACAAAAAATGGTATAACGGAAGTGGGATGGATTCCTTATGAATAGGAAGGTAGGCCAGAGAGTATATTAATGTGAACAGTTCACTGATAGGGTTGTCTGTATCAGAATCGTCAACAAACCATCAGCGACAACAATAACTCAGGTGTACATGCCAACGTCGCAAGCTGTAGATGAGCAGACAGAGAAAGTATATGTGGATACTGAGAGGGTAAGCAGTACATAAAGGAATACGGAAATCTATTTGTCATGGGATACTACACTCCTGGAAATTGAAATAAGAACACAGTGAATGCATTGTCCCAGGACGGGGAAACTTTATTGACACATTCCTGGGGTCAGATACATCACATGATCGCACTGACAGAACCACAGCCACATAGACACAGGCAACAGATAATGCACAATGTCGGCACTAGTACAGTGTATATCCACCTTTCGCAGCAATGCAGGCTGCTATTCTCCCATGGAGACGATCGTAGAGATTCTGGATGTAGTCCTGTGGAGCGGCTTGCCATGCCATTTCCACCTGGCGCCTCAGTTGGACAAGCGTTCGTGCTGGACGTGCAGACCGCGTGAGACGACGCTTCATCCAGTCCCAAACATGCTCAATGGGGGACAGATCCGGAGATCTTGCTGGCCAGGGTAGTTGACTTACACCTTCTAGAGCACGTTGGGTGGCACGGGATACATGCGGACGTGCATTGTCCTGTTGGAACAGCAAGTTCCCTTGCCGGTCTAGGAATGGTAGAACGATGGGTTCGATGACGGTTTGGATGTACCGTGCACTATTCAGTGTCCCCTCGACGATCACCAGAGATGTACGGCCAGTGTATGAGATCGCTCCCCACACCATGATGCCGGGTGTTGGCCCTGTGTGCCTCGGTCGTATGCAGTCCTGATTGTGGCGGTCACCTGCACGGCGCCAAACACGCATACGACCATCATTGGCACCAAGGCAGAAGCGACTCTCATCGCTGAAGACGACACGTCTCCATTCGTCCCTCCATTCACGCCTGTCGCGACACCACTGGAGGCGGGCTGCACGATGTTGGGGCGTGAGCGGAAGACGGTCTAACGGTGTGCGGGACCGTAGCCCAGCTTCATGGAGACGGTTGCGAATGGTCCTCTCCGATACCCCAGGAGCAACAGTGTCCCTAATTTGCTGGGAAGTGGCGGTGCGGTCCCCTAGGGCACTGCGTAGGATCCTACGGTCTTGGCGTGCATCTGTGCGTCGCTGCGGTCCGGTCCCAGGTCAACTTGCACGTGCACCTTCCGCCGACCACTGGCGACAACATCGATGTACCGTGGAGACCTTACACCCCACGTGTTGAGCAATTCGGTGGTACGTCCACGCGGCCTCCCGCATGCCCACTATACGCCCTCGCTCAAAGTCCGTCAACTGCACATACGGTTCACGTCCACGCTGTCGCGCATTCTACCAGTGTTAAAGACTGCGATGGAGCTCCGTATGCCACGGCAAACTGGCTGACACTGACGGCGGCGGTGCACAAATGCTGCGCAGCTAGCGCCATTCGACGGCCAACACCGCGGTTCCTGGTGTGTCCGCTTTGCCGTGCGTGTGATCATTGCTTGTACAACCCTCTCACAGTGTCCGGAGCAAGTATGGTGGGTCTGACACACCGGTGTCAATGTGTTCTTTTTTCCATTTCCAGGAGTGTAGAATGCGGTTGTAGAGGAAGCAGCAGAAGAACACGTTCCAGGAGAATATGGGCTTGGGACAAGAAATGAGAGAGGAGTAGACTAATAATAAAATCAGTAATAATGGAAGAACGGGTAAAACAAAGCAAAACAAAAATCGAGTCACGTTGACAATGTTAGTCGACCTAGAACAAGCGTTCGACAATATAAAATGATGCAAGATGTTCAAAATTCTGAGAAAACTAGGGTATGCTACAAAGAAAGACGAGTAATATACAAAATGTACGTCGGCCGCTATGGCCGAGCGGTTCTAGGCGCTTCAGTCCGGAACCGCGCTGCTGATACTGTCACAGGTTCGAATCCTGCATCGGGTGTGTATGTGTGTGATGTCCTTAGATTAGTTACGTTTCAGTCATTTTAAGTCTAGGGGACTGATGACCTCAGATGATAAGTCCCATAGTGCTCATAGCCATTTGAAACATTTGAACTAGAGGGAGATGTAGAGGATAAGAACTGTAGAAGAAGACGGAGATTGGAATACATCCAACAAATAATTGTGGACGTGGGTTGCAAGTGCTACGCTGAGTCAAACACTGATCGCTTAAAAAAAAAAAAAAAAAATAAAGATTTGTAGAGTTGCACTACAACAAGATATTAGGAGGTATCCCATGACTTTTATTACCTCAGTGTATATGTAACATGTAACTAATTTGTTGTCAGCGAAAGCGTAAAATGCTACGACTCGTGCAAGTTGCGCAAGCGTAGTTGTGCGTCGGAGTAAAACCACGAAACCAAAGTGCGTGTTTACTGTACGATAAGTATAGTAGTTTGTTTCCGAAGACTCTAGTTGCAGGATCGTCTAATATTTTAGAGGATGTAGTCCCTCCATCATTTTCATCTTTATCCAGTAATAGCTTAGATCAAAATCTTGTGTATCGTTTACACCGTTTTTCAGTATGCTGCTGTCAGAACCAGAGATGTGATAAAGCAACCGCGTACCAACTAACATTAATCGCTGAATACAAATTAATTATTCCCAAATAAAATCAAACTGTTCCTAATAGTCTTTCACTCTATGATCACTGTCCAGTTAGTTAAGTGTCGTTCGTCGGGTGGGTCTGAGGCTCTTTGTCACGGTCCGTGCGGCTGCCTCCCGTCGGAGGTTCGAGTCCTCTCTCGGACATGGGTGTGTGTTGTCCTTAACGTAAGTTAGTTTATGTTAGATAAAGTAGTGCGTAAGCTTAGGAACCGATGACTTCAGCAGTTTGGTCCCATAAGACCTTACCATAAATTTCCAATTTTCCAAAGTGTTGTTCCTTTTAATTGGTGGACAGCGTTAGGTACAATCTGCCATAAATTCACTACATCGTAATATTTCAATACCAGTG
The DNA here is from genome assembly GCF_023897955.1 of Schistocerca gregaria. Taxonomy (NCBI): domain Eukaryota; kingdom Metazoa; phylum Arthropoda; class Insecta; order Orthoptera; family Acrididae; genus Schistocerca; species Schistocerca gregaria. The sequence continues at coordinate 885,836,110 of NC_064920.1, read as the reverse complement.
ATCAACATATAGTGATGTTTTACATTTCAGTTTCAGTCCTGAATGGTCACAGCATTTTCAATTACTTTTCCGCAACGCTAAATAATTTCACTGACAACATGCTCAGCAAACAAACATTTCATTTCCTTCTGCATTTCAGATAAATTTATTGTGCGTAATATACATTTAACTACGCCCTAAGGAAAAAAATCTTCTTAAGCTATTCAGCGTATATGTGGAAACAAGAGTGGCTAAATGAGAAAAGAACGGATATAGAGTTATCGTGAATATTACTACTTTTCGTACACTAATCATGCAAAACGGAATTTTTGTCAAAATTTTAAGTATCTTCTCTAGAGTCACTGCTGTTGGTTCGCAGTCTTCGTACCTCGTTCTGAGCATCCACCTGGAAGTCTCCACGTCAAGCATCCAACAAACAGAAAACACGAACGAACATGTTGCAATCTTTCGGAAATAATGATTAAGAACACAAAATTCATCAGTAAGCATAAAAACTGATAATACGTGGTGTTCCAGAACGTACGGTCTACATATATTCAGTGATATTATAGGAACAATCATTCGAAGCAAAAACCTTTATACGTACATATGCACTTTTCTGAATAGTCTCCGACATGGAACACATTAATGCACGTAAGGAATTACAGTCATTGGCTGTGAGTCGGCATTGATATAAACCAATGGGGAAAGTGGAGAACTTGGGCCAGACCGGGAATCGAACCCGGGCCCCACACTTACTAGACAGATGCCCTGACCGCTAAGTTATAAGGACACAAACTACGTAACCACGCCTCCTCTCAAATCCAAAGAGATCATTGACCGTCCGTGTCTATATTCGTAGTGGCTGCTGGATCAAAATTGTGTCTGCTGTTTCACATATACACTCCTCGAAATGGAAAAAAGAACACATTGACACCGGTGTGTCAGACCCACCATACTTGCTCCGGACACTGCGAGAGGGCTGTACAAGCAATGATCACACGCACGGCAAAGCGGACACACCAGGAACCGCGGTGTTGGCCGTCGAATGGCGCTAGCTGCGCAGCATTTGTGCACCGCCGCCGTCAGTGTCAGCCAGTTTGCCGTGGCATACGGAGCTCCATCGCAGTCTTTAACACTGGTAGAATGCCGCGACAGAGTGGACGTGAACCGTATGTGCAGTTGACGGACTTTGAGCGAGGGTGTATAGTGGGCATGCGGGAGGCCGGGTGGACGTACCGCCGAATTGCTCAACACGTGGGGCGTGAGGTCTCCACAGTACATCGATGTTGTCGCCAGTGGTCGGCGGAAGGTGCACGTGCCCGTCGACCTGGGACCGGACCGCAGCGACGCACAGATGCACGCCAAGACCGTAGGATCCTACGCAGTGCCGTAGAGAACCGCACCGCCACTTTCCAGCAAATTAGGGACACTGTTGCTCCTGGGGTATCGGCGAGGACCATTCGCAACCGTCTCCATGAAGCTGGGCTACGGTCCCGCACACCGTTAGGCCGTCTTCCGCTCACGCCTCAACATCGTGCAGCCCGCCTCCAGTGGTGTCGCGACAGGCGTGAATGGAGGAACGAATGGAGACGTGTCGTCTTCAGCGATGAGAGTCGCTTCTGCCTTGGTGCCAATGATGGTCGTATGCGTGTTTGGCGCCGTGCAGGTGACCGCCACAATCAGGACTGCATACGACCGAGGCACACAGGGCCAACACCCGGCATCATGGTGTGGGGAGCGATCTCATACACTGGCCGTACACCTCTGGTGATCGTCGAGGGGACACTGAATAGTGCACGGTACATCCAAACCGTCATCGAACCCATCGTTCTACCATTCCTAGACCGGCAAGGGAACTTGCTGTTCCAACAGGACAATGCACGTCCGCATGTATCCCGTGCCACCCAACGTGCTCTAGAAGGTGTAAGTCAACTACCCTGGCCAGCAAGATCTCCGGATCTGTCCCCCATTGAGCATGTTTGGGACTGGATGAAGCGTCGTCTCACGCGGTCTGCACGTCCAGCACGAACGCTGGTCCAACTGAGGCGCCAGGTGGAAATGGCATGGCAAGCCGTTCCACAGGACTACATCCAGCATCTCTACGATCGTCTCCATGGGAGAATAGCAGCCTGCATTGCTGCGAAAGGTGGATATACACTGTACTAGTGCCGACATTGTGCATGCTGTGTTGCCTGTGTCTATGTGCCTGTGGTTCTGTCAGTGTGATCATGTGATGTATCTGACCCCAGGAATGTGTCAATAAAGTTTCCCCTTCCTGGGACAATGAATTCACGGTGTTCTTATTTCAATTTCCAGGAATGTGGCAGGGGTAAAACACAGGGAGCGAAAGGCTATTTACAACCAGATGGCAGTTATAAGAGTCGAGGGACATGAAAGGGAAGCAGTGGTTGGGAAGGGAGTGAGACAGGGTTGCAGCCTCTCCCCGATTTTATTTAATCTGTATATTGAGCAAGCAGTAAAGGAAACAAAAGAAAAATTCGGAGTAGGTATTAAAATCCATGGAGAAGAAATAAAAACTTTGAGGTTCGCCGATGACATTGTAATTCTGAGAGAGACAGCAAAGGACTTGGAAGAGCAGTTGAACCTAATGGACAGTGTCTTGAAAGAAGGATATAAGATGAACATCAACAAAAGCAAAATGAGAATAATGGAATGTAGTCGAATTAAGTCGGGTGTTGCTGAGGGAATTAGATTAGGAAATGAGAAACGTAAAGTAGTAGCTGCTATTTGGACAGCAAAATAACTGATGATGGTCGAAGTAGAGAGGATATAAAATGTAGACTGGCAATGGCAAGGAGAGCGTTTCTGAAGAAGAGAAATTTGTTAACATCGAGTATAGATTTAAGTATGAGGGAGTCATTTCTTAAAGTATTTGTATGGAGTGTAGCCATTTATGGAAGAGAAACGATAAATTGTTTGGAGAAGAAGAGAATAGAAGCTTTCGAAATGTGGTGCTACAGAAGAATGCTGAAGTTTAGATGGGTAGATCACATAACTAATGAGGAGTTACTAAACAGAACTAAGGAGAAGTGAAATTTGTGGCACAACTTGACTAGAAGAAGGGATTCGTAGGTATGACATGTTCTGAGGCACGAAGAGATAGGGAGACGAAGAGATGAATACACTAAGCAGATTCAAAAGGATGTAGGCTGCAGTAGGTACTGGGAGATGAAGAAGCTTGCACAGGATAGAGTAGCATGGAGAGCTGCATCAAACCAGTCTCAGGACTGAAGACAACAACAACAACAACAACCATTTACATAACCACCGATAGTGTGTATGCGTATGAAGGTACACTGACATCTGACCATGCCCTCTAGTTGCTTCACCTATGTTGTCAGACCATATGTATTCAGTGTCAGAAAAAAATTGCTCCACCAAAAAGTAATGAATGTAATGTATTGAAATTTTAGGAATTCATTTGCCTAAGTAAGTGGATAACATTGTAAGGTCGCAGGTTAATAAAAGCGCGAGATAAGCATTGCAAATACGAAATACTGGGACTTTAATAACCGGTGTAGCCGCCAGAACGTTGAATGCAAGCATAAAGACGTGAATGCACTGTGTTGACCAGTTGCAAGACGTCAGTTTATAGGATAGAGTTCCCTGACTGTTGCACTTGGTCGGTCAATACAGGGACGGTTATTGCCGGCTGTTGGTGACTCTGGAGTTGTCCGTTGGTGTCGCATGTTTGACCGACTGGAGACAGATCTGGTGTCGGGGCAGGACGACGCGACATGTCAACACTCTATACGGCATGTTGGGTTACAACAGCGGTATGTGGGTGAGCGTTACCCTGTCAGAAAATACTGTTAATGAATGGCAGCACAACAGGTCCAATCTATGACTGGCGTTTAGATTCGCAGTCAATTTGTGTGCGATAACGACGAGAGTGCTCCTGGTGTCATACGAAATCACACTCCATATTATGACTCCAGGTGTAGGTTCAGCGTGTCTAGCACGCCCAACAGGCTGGTTGTAGGCCATCAACTGGCCTCCTTCTAACCCACACACGGTCTTCACTGGCAACGAGGCAGAGCCAGCTTTCATCGGAAAGCGCAACAGGCATCCACCCAGTCCTCCAATGAGCTCTCGCTTGATGTCACTGAAGCCGAAAATGACGGTGGTTTGAGGTCAGCGGAATGCAGTGACTCGGAGCAGTTCTTGAAGTAACCAATTTGTACACTGTTAATGTCAAGTTTCTGCCGTAGATGCAGTACGATGCGCTAGAGCTATACGTCGAGCACGATGGTCTTCCCTCTCGGTAATGCCACGTAGCCATCAGGAGCTCGGTCATCCCGTAACCACCGCTACCAGAAATCGTGTACAGTGGCTACAGTCCTGCTAAGTCTTTCTGCAAAATACAGAAGGAACATCCACCTTCTCGAAGCCCTATTGCACGACATCATTCAAACTCAGTGAGGTGTTGATAACGGTGACTTTTTCGCCTTAACGGTATTCTTCAGTAACAGCAACTCACCACGCATAATCTCGAAGGTAACTAACGCTCACGACCGTTACAGCGTGTATTTAAAACAACCTGATTTGCATCTTCATAGTGGCGCTACTAACAGCACTCTTATGGGAATGGTACTAAATCGGAATAGATATCATTTTTAAGACGTAGAAAAACGTCATCAACTTTTGTTTATGTCGCACAACTCCTTCTTCGTGTTGCGATTTTTTTCCATTAGTGTATATACAAAGTATTTTTATGACTCCGTCTCCGTCATATACAGGAAAAATGTATAGTTATCCTAGTCTTCTGTATCGTACATACCGACAAAATCCTAATTCTACCAAAGAGAATGATTTCCATCTATTCTGAATCGATCCATACATCCCCGATGATATCATACTTTTGGAAACTCCATCAACGGCAGATAGTAGACATATATGTACTCTGAAGCGCCAAAGAAACTCATGCAGACATGCGTATTCAGAGATATTAAACACGTATAATATGACACTGCGGTCTACAACGATTATATAGCACAAAAAGAGTCTGGCGCAGTTGTTAGATCGGTTACTGCTGCTACAGTGGCAGTTTATCAAGATTGAAGTGAGTTTGAACGTGGTGTTATAGTCGGCGCACGAGCGATGGGACACAGCATCTCCGAGGTAGTGATGAAGTGGAGATTTTCCGGTACGACCATTTCATGAGTGTATCGTGAATATCAGCAATCCGGCAAAACATCAGGCTCCGACATCGCTATGGCCAGAAAAAGGTACTGCAAGAACGAGACCAACGACGACAGAAGAGAATCGTTTAACGTCACGGATATGGAACCCTTCCGCAAATTACTGCAGATTTCAATGCTGGGTCATCAACAAGTGTTGGCGTGCGAACCATTCAACGAAACACCATCGGTATGGGCTTCCGGAGCCAAAGGCTCACTCGTGTGCCCATGTTGATTGCGCGACACAAAGTTTTATGCCTCTCCTGCGCCTGTCAACACCGACAATGGAATGTTGATGACTGGAAACATGTTGCCTGGTCGGACGAGTCTCGTTTCACATAGTATCAAGCGGATGCGAGTGCACGGGTATGGAGACAACCTCATGAATCGATGGACCCTGCTTGTCAGCAGAGAACTGTTCAAGCTGGTGAAGGCTCTGCAATGGTGTGAGGCTTGTGCAGTTGGAGTGATATGGGACCCCTGATACGTCTAGATACGACTCTGACATGTGACACGTATATAAGCATCCTGTCAGATCACCTGTGTCCATTCATGTCCATTGTGCATTCCGACGGACTTGGCCAATTACAGCAGGACAATGCGACACTCCACACTTCCAGAATTCCTACAGAGTGTCTCCAGGAACAGTCTTCTCAGTTTAAACACTTCCGCTGGCCACCAGACTCACCAAATATGAGCATTATTGAGAATATCTGGGATGCCTTGCAAAGTGCTTTTCAGACTAGATCTACTCGTACTCTTACGGATTTATGGAAAGCCCTTCAGAATCATGGTGTCAGTTCCCTACATTAAACATTATTCGAGTCCATGCCACGTCGTGATGCGGCACTTCCGCGTGCTCGTGGGGGCCCTACCCGATATTAGGCAGGTGCACAAGTTTCTTTGGCTCTTCAGTGTATATCTGCACTCTTGGAGTCACTGTGAACTACTTGGCAAAGGATCATTTCTGTTGTATAATACGACCTTTTGTGCTTATGTGTGTAAGCTGTCATTTGCGTAATTTTAAGTGCGCAATTCCTGCGGAGTAAGTACTTAAAAGGTCGGGGAATATTCGCGGTTTCTGTCCTGGGAACGGTTTGCGGAGTGTTTTAAGCAGGTTTACGCAAGATATGTGGCTTTTATCTTTCAGTGTTGTCATTTAAGTTTATTCTGTATTTCTATTACACTCTCTTGTCAGTAAAAGAAGACTGTGACAATCTGCGTCACCATACATTCGAGCTGTCTTGTCAGTCCCAGGTGATATAGGTCCTTATAATTCACGCTTGTTTAAATATGGGTCGTACGAATACTTTCTATACAGCTTCATGTTTAGACGATCGGCTCAAACTGCAGTTTCCAAGTATACTGCTAGGGAATAGAGACCTGCCATTCGCTTCACCAACGACTGAGCCTATATTGTCATTAGATACTGTATCTCTTCACATAATTACTCTCAAATATCCATATAACGTGACTGACCTCAGTTGTTACTTATTAATCTGCTAGTCAACACCACACGAGTTGACGGTAATCAGTAATCAGTGCACCTCTCAGTCATTAGTCATCTTTGTTCTTATCTCCTCAGGAGAGTAACAACACTCTGACGTTCATTTACCAGCGCAGCCTCTACAGCAGTTCGTCTGGTTTCTCTCGGCCAGTCCTATTATTGCAATATGTGCCTAAGTTTTGCCGGCCGCTGTGGCCCAGCGGTTCTAGATGTTTCAGTCTGGAACCGTGCAACCGCTACGGTCGCAGGGTCGAATCCTGCCTCGGGCATAGATGTGTGTGATATCCTTAGGTTAGTTAGGTTTAAGTAGTTCTAAGTTCTAGGAGACTGATGACCTCAGATGTTAAGTCCCATAGTGCTCAGAGCCATTTGAACCATATGTGCCTAAAAGAGCTAGTACACAAATAGAGACAACATACTGCGCATTATACTGTACTTGACAAGTAAAGGAACTTGCAAAATTTTAATCTACGCAGGCCCCACACTCAGAAATAGGAAATAATCAACAGCGCCTTCCGGAGCCGCGGCTTCCTGTTCTATTCCGTGCTCTTGGACGGGCCCAGAAGTAGAACCATGCGCGGTCGCTACTATCTGGCGGTCTTCCTCCGGAACCCGGCGATAACCCGGAAAGCCCAGCAGACCAGAGGCGCGCCCGCAGGAAACGCCAGCCATCCTGCGTAATGTAAACAGACAGTTTCCTCACTCGGCGGCGCCATTAGCTCTGATCTTACGCGCTTCTACTAGAAATGCACTGACGGAAAAAATTGTAACACCAAAAGTGATTAATGTACAGTAATGAAATCTAGGGAATACATTTGTCTATGTATCATCTGTAAGTGATTAACATTGCGAGATCACAGGCTTACTAGTTCGAGACAAGCCATTGGAAATCTGCAGTGATGGTGTATTAATAAACAGTGTAACCGCGAGAACGTTGAATGAAAGCATGTAAACGTGCACACCTTGTGTTGTACTAGTGCCGAATGTCAGTTTGTGAGATGGATGCCTGTTGCATTTGGCCGGTCAATACAAGGACGGGTAATGCTGTTTGTGAATGATACTGGAGCTTATGTCCGATGATGTCCTATATATGCTCCACTGGACACAGATCTGGTGACCGAGCAGGTCAAGGAACGCCCTAGAGCGTGTTAGGTTACAACAACGCCATGTGGGTGAGCGTTATCCTGCTAGAAAACACCTCCTGGAATGTTGTTCATGAATGGTTAGCAAAATAGGTCGAATAACTAGACTGACGTACCAATTGGCTATCAGGGTTCGTGGGATAACAACGAGAGAGCTGCTGCAGTCATGTGAAATCGCTTCCCAGACCATGGCTCAAGACGTTGGTTCAGTGTGTCTAACACGCAAACAGGTTAGTTGCAGCCCCTCAACTAGCGTGCTTCCAGCCAATAGACGACCATCACTGGTACTGAGGCAGAACTAACTTTCATCAGGAAACACAACAGACCTCTAATCTGCTCACCAATGACCTCTCGCTTGACACCGCTGAAGTCACAAACGGCGGTGGTTTGGGAAGAGGGGAATGTTAATAATTGGCAACCAATGTTGTACAACCGCATGAGATGTTCAAATGACTCTTTTATTAGAACATGTTACGCATTTCGGGATTACACCCATCTTCAGACATGACAAACTTCAACTCCTTCCTAACCTACCAGGCGTACAGCCTTGACAACTCAAAGAAAGTGTCGAGTAACATATGACTGCGACACAAGCAGTTTTGAAGCAGAACTCTGCTTGCTCTGCTTATTGTGATTGTACAGCGTTGGTCGACAATTATTAACATAAAAATGATCGCAGGCCTCAGATGCGATTTTATGTCCTGTATATCAACAGTGGAATGCACGCTACAGGGCGTCTGGCTCGGAAATATCCTTGAAGTAGCAGTTTGTTGCTGTACTGTGGTGCCACTGATGCTCGGACTGCTGCTGCAGATGCAGTACGGTGAGCCATGGCTTACGCCAAACACGATGGTCTTCCCTGTTGGTAGTGCCACGAGGCCATCTCGTGACCGTACACTCTCGTGACAACTGCTGCCAGAAATCATGTACAGCGACCACATCCCTGCCACGTCTTCCCTCAGTATCGCAGAAGGAACATCCAACTCCTCCTTGTCCTATTACAGGACCTCGTTATGTTATGATAATGGCGTCTTTGTTGCATTATATGCGTTCTTGACTAACATCAACTTACCACGTCCCATCTCAACGGTAACCAGCGTCCACGACCGTTACAGCGTGTAATTAAAACAAACCTGATTGGCATCGTTATAGTGGCGCATCTAGCGCCACTCTCAAGCTAGTGGCGCGAAATTAGAATAGAAATCACCTTTCAGATGTAGAAACACGCTACAAACTTTGTTTATGTCGCACAGCTCCTTCTTGATGTTGAGATTTATTTGCCGTCGCTTTATTTTACCTTGAAATACTCGGATATACTGTTACCTCTTACCAAACTGCGTCATTTTCGAATCTGGGTTGAGGTTATGAGCAATGTAACCTCTTCACAAGCAGAAGTAAAACTTCCAGAAGCTGTAAAAATTACAGTGAATGGTGTATAGCGAAAATTTGGAAGGTATTGTTATTCCATCAGTACTATTAAACGGCTACCTGCTGCATGGTCATCCAATTCCAGTCCAGCTTGCCTGTTCAACGGTTTCTTGTAGCAACAAAACTTTTAATTTCACTATTTCATATAATTACTGAAATAATTTTAAAATTTAAACTGCCGTAATAATTTACTCAGTTGACTCTTCAGATTTAACTAAATGAGTTTCGCGATCACATTGTCGCCTGTCTTTCAGAAGACTCCGATTACGTTCACCTAATATCTTTTTCTGTTACACTTCTGCATCACTGTTTCCTACGTGTGGCGATCTTATCGGCACGATTGTTATTAATTCGTTTGGTAACTGCGGCCATGCCCACTTGGTTTAGCTTTCTAAACTCTGGAACAACGCTCTAGCAACCAGTATGCCTGGTCCTTCCCAGGTGCACTACACTTTCCCAGAAACCTCGCAACAAATCTGAGTCTTCATTTCGCCTTACCTATAACAGGCTTTAGATATTCATCCCATTCCATGTAGCTTCCTATCCAAGAGACGTTCAATAAGTAACGCAACATATTTCTTCTCTCGGTCGATTTCGGATGAGAAAGCCCGGAATTCGTTGTATTACACGGTAGAGTACTACCGCTGCAGCGTCTATAATTTAATAAAGTTTCGATAGATGGCGGCACTACACATAGCATTTGAAATGGCGTCTGCAACGGATTTGTGTCCCAAGTTGCGAACGATGTCATTGAGTTTCTTTTGACGGAAAGCCAGAGTACCGTAGTTACTCAGAGGCACCAGCACTGTGTCTACGGTGTTCTTATTTCAATTTCCAGGAGTGTAGAATGTGTGTACCCACTGCACTTCTCGTCGCCTAACACAAGACCATAAAGACCAACGACAGACTACCTGTGTGGAACTAGTTGCGCATTACAAGGCTGAACGTGACTATTCCTCGTCACATATCGTTCAGGGGATGAAACGAAGAGTGATCACTTCGTACCGGAAAAAAAGGCACTCCTTGCAGTGGCGCGACACCATCTCTCCTCCGAAGAAAAAGTTCAAAGCCACACTCTCAGTCGCTAAAACATTTGTAAGTGGGCTGTTTAAGTTTTTATGTTGGTAACACCACGTAGAGCTCTGTATGACAATCAGTGGCTGTGCTGTGTGCAGTCTGTGGCTGGTTGGCATTGTTGTAATATTCGCTATTGTAGTGTTGGGCAGTTGGATGTGAACAGCGCGTAGGGGACAGAGATGGCGGAGTTTTGAGAGCGGATGATCTGGACGTGAGTCCATCAGAGACAGTAAATTTTTAAGACTGGATGTCATGAACTAATGTGTATATATATATATAATGACTTTTGAAACTATTAAGGTAAATACATTGTTTGTTCTCTATCAAAATCTAGTGACTTCAGTAGTTAGAATCTTTCATTTGGACGGCAGTACTGGCGCCCGCTCTATTGCAATAGTTCGAAAAAAAAAAATGGTCCAAATGGCTCTGAGCACTATGGGACTTAACTGCTGTGGTCATCAGTCCCCTAGAACTTAGAACTACTTAAACCTAACTAACCTATGGACATCACACACATCCATGCGCGAGGCAGGATTTGATCCTGCGACCGTAGTGGTCACGCGGTTCCAGGCTGTAGCGCCTATTCTCCGCAGTACTTCGAGTAACGAAGATTTTTGTGAGGTAAGTGATTCATGAAAGGTATAGGTTATTGTTAGTCAGGGCCATTCTTTTGTAGGGATTATTGAAAGTCTGATTGCTTTGTGCTAAAAACATTGTGTGTCAGTTTATTGATCATCCGAATAAGCAAAGAGAGAAATGTCTGTGCGCCTTCAGTTTTGCTCAGCTGTTTGAAAATCAAATAACGTAAGGGCTTTATCAGCACAATCATTCATAAATATTCTTAAGGGGAGGTTTCACATTATGGCAGTTTCTGGGACTATAAAGGGGTTGTTATGTTCGATATCCTCCCTCATAACACGAAGATCAGCTCTGAAGTGCTACACTCAGGAAACTGAAGAGATGGCTTTAGCATATTCTTTGCCACAAAATTGCAAATGAATTTCTTTTCCGTGACATTGTGACGCCTCACCCAAGTCTGCGCACACGAAAGGAGCTCATGAAGTGTCATTGGACTGTTCTTCCTCATCCACCCTAGAGCTTGGATCTCGTACTTTCCAACTTCCATATGTTTGGCCTAATGATGAATACACTCGGCGGAAAGCAGTATGCGGATGATGGGGAAATTATTGATACAACGGGACACTGGCTCCGGCGTCGACCAGTGGAGTGGTAAAATGTGGGCATAAAGCCCCTCCCAGTAATGTGGCGTAAGTCTGTCGCATTGAACGGAGATAATGTAGCAAAATACAGGTTTTGTAGCCAAAAGATTGGGAAATAGTATGGTGTATTGGAATCTGAAAGAAACCTACTTTCAGAAAAAAATGTGATACATTACGCAATGAACGCCCCTCGTGTTACTACACTCTAAGTACACTGAGGTGAGAAAAGTCGGGGGATACCTCCTAATGTCGTGTCGCACGTGCTTCTTCCCAGCGTAATATAGCTCGACGTGAGACAGACTTACGTCGTTGGAATTCCATTACAGAAATATTCAGACTTAGAGAAAGCTTTTGACAATGTTGGCAAATTCTAAAGTTGGCAGGGGTAAAATACAAGGAGCGAAAGGCTATTTACAATTTGTACAGAAACCTGATGGCAGTTATAAGAGTCGAGGGACAAGAAAGGGAAGCAGTGGTTGGGAAGGGAGTGAGACAGGGTTGTAGTCTCTCCCCGATGTTATTCAATCTGTATACTGAGCAAGCAGTAAAGGAAAAAATAAAAATTCGGAGTAGGTATTAAAATCCATGGAGAAGAAATAAAAACTTTGATGTTCGCCGATGACATCGTAATTCTGTCAGAGACAGCAAAAGACTTGGAAGAGCAGTTGAACGGAATGGATAATGTCTTGAAAGGAGGATATAAAATGAACATCAACAAAAGCAAAATGAGAATAATGGAATGTAGTCGAATTAAGTCGGGCGATGCTGAGGGAATTGGATTAGGAAATGAGACACTTAAAGTAGTAAAGGAGTTTTGCTACTTGGGGAGCAAAATAACTGATGATGGTCGAAGTAGAGAGGATATAAAATGTAGACTGGCAATGGCAAGGAAAGCGTTTCTGAAGAAGAGATATTTGTTAACATCGAGTATAGATTTAAGTGTCAGGAAGTCGTTTCTGAAAGTATTTGTATAGAGTGTAGCCATGTATGGAAGTGAAACGTGGACGATAAATAGTTTAGACAAGAAGAGAATAGAAGCTTTCGAAATGTGGTGCTACAGAAGAATGCTGAAGATTAGATGGGTAGAGGAGGAAGTATTGAATAGGCTTGGGGAGAAGAGAAGTTTGTGGCACAACTTGACCAGAAGAAGGGATCGATTGGTAGGACATGTTCTGAGGCATCAAGGGATCACCAACTTAGTATTGTAGGGTAGCGTGGAGGGTAAAAATCGTAGAGGGAGACCAAGAGATGAATACACTAAGAAGATTCAGAAGGATGTAGGTTGCAGTAGGTACTGGGAGACGAAGAAGCTTACACAGGATAGAGTAGCATGGAGAGCTGCATCAAACCAGTCTCAGGACTGAAGACCACAACGACAACAACAACTGTCTCTATAACGATGCATAATTGCGAATGTGCCTGATCTCCGTAGACATACTGGAAGCGCCTATGAATATCTGTGATGCTGTGCTTTTGCGCCAAGTGAAGCTCAATGTCAGATCTCCGCTTGTAACGCACCTCCGTCACATCAGAAGGCAACGTAAAGCGCAGCCTCCTATCGGAAATCGGAACTTCATGAAACATTCCACGATGTTCCACAACAAGTTCCGTATCTTTTCAACCGAAGTTGGCCTAGAAAAAAAATGTTGCGTCACTTTTTGAACTCCCCTCGTATTTTTTCCCTTTCTGTAAATTTGATTAAATGTACCGCATAGAACTACTCATGGGCAGGGTTGAATTTACGAAAACGGAAAGCTAGTTAAATTCCACAGCTATAATAAATTGAGAAAGAAATAAATATTAACGGAAATTTAAAAAGGATTATGCTTAAAAGCCATCGGTTTCAATTTGTGTGCCACCGAAATTTACTCCTCATCTGTAGTTTCGTCACAGGTCCCACCCACATTAAGTTCCCCTCTCGCCCTAACCACCCTCTTTTCAAATTCCCTGTGCCTCATACTTAATTCTTTCTAGAGCTCGGGTGTAATTATTTTTTATTATCCTTAACTGCGTGGACAATTAAAAGTGCTCAGGGGCTCATCCCCTCTGCCCCTAATTACTTCTTGTGCGGGGGCTGCGCGCAGCTATAGATGTTCATCTTCCAGACGCTGCTCTTAAATGTAGATTTTAAGGCTTTGAGTTTATTTCCGCCGTCTGTTCGCAGAAGGAAGACTAACATCGTTCATAAAAATGTAATATTACGAAACGCACGTTCACTAAGCTGATCCTTTCAAAAACATAGAAAGAATCAAGAAAAATTCACAGGAAGAGTAACGTCGTAACTTCCGTATTCAGTCAAATATAATTTGCTCTCTTCATTTAGTGATACTAAGCTACGTACGTACTAAAAGTAACTTTATAGTGTTTCTGCAAGTAAACCAGAATTTTCATTATGCCAATATGAAGTCCAACGTGAAATATTTACAGACACACCCAGTTAATCAGCTTGTTCACAATCACAGTGAAAGTCGAATTCAGAGCGAGAGGAAGATCCTACTTTTCATGTACCATAGAAGCTTAAGAATCGACTTGTAATATGCTTAGTTATTACTGGTTCTTCCGTCTTAAGCTTACTGTAATTTAATTAAACAGAATTTTTGCACCAGATGCGTATCGCTTTTATTCTTAAAGTATCTTCTCCAGCCATTCTACAAACTGGATAAATACGTTTCTACGTTTTTGGTTGTAGAAATTCTTCCAATCCATATGTGGCATACATCAAACCACTGCTTAGCAGTAGTGGTTAAAAACAGCCTTGGTTGCAGTTTTTATTTTTTTTTTTCAATTGCGCGTTTTGCTCTATTTAGGCATTTTCTGGCTATCTACATAGACAACAGAGAACAAATATATCTATTTAAGAATCGCGATCGCGTTGAGCAGACTTGGATAACCTAAAAGCATGTATAAACAGATCAAATACTGAAAGAGCAAACACCTTAATTTGGTATTTCTTAGAAGGATCCTTTAGTCAGTGTAGCCAAAGGGCATCATCGAATATATCAGGCCAACATCGCCTTCGTTAAACTGAGTAAAAACTTTTCTAGATGGACGCGAGTGACACCAAGATCTGTATAACGCGTTCCCGTTCACAGGAGCGACTAACAGAATAAGATGGGGGCTCAGTTTTTATTGAGTTTAACTAACTCAACAAAGACCGTTTTTAACCAAGAAATGTTTGGTTCTTTTAGATGAAAAATAGCAATTTGTATATGAATCTGGTATGCAATTTACCTAAGGCGTTTCTTCCTCTTGTTTACCTATTCTCCAAATCAATGTTCTCCCCTCTTTTTTAGTAGAGAGTTGATGTCGGAAGACTTGGTTTCACATATGCACTTGGCTTTTTTTTGCCTTTCTGGACATTTCCTTACCCTGCATTTACATTGTTTACTCTTTGCATCACTTTCGGAATTCGAACTGAAGTTATGTGTGTTCTCTTCTCACTCAGCACAGTATTACAGAGTTTATGTCTGCTTCTTTTTGTTCTCAACCTAC
The DNA here is from genome assembly GCF_023897955.1 of Schistocerca gregaria. NCBI lineage: Eukaryota > Metazoa > Arthropoda > Insecta > Orthoptera > Acrididae > Schistocerca > Schistocerca gregaria. The sequence continues at coordinate 885,821,061 of NC_064920.1, read as the reverse complement.
ACGAAAACAAACGAACAGACACAATATAATAATCCGCTGAGTGAGAACACATAACTTCATTTCAAATTCCAAAAGTGAAATGAAGTGTAAATAATGCAAATGCAGCGTAAGAAAAAATGCGGAAAGGGAAAAACATATATATATATATATATATATATATATATATATATATATATATATATATATATATATATATATATATATATAATAGCGTAAATAAATTCACACCAACTTTATAAAAAAAACGCTGTTTTTAATCTAAAACAACCAAAAATGTACGAAAATTTCAAGATGGCCATTTAGACAAACATATTATTGTTATATGTTTGTTATAATGGATGCGAGTCAATAAAACCTCAACGAAAAGTTAAAAGGACAGGGCAAAATGTCAGATAGCCATTGAAAATTTTCGTTGCACGCCATTTACTCTCATTAACAAGAGTAGAAGCAGTTCGAAGGAACAGAATCCGAATGGTCAAGATCTGATGCACACTATCATAATGTTCGCTTCTGACACACGTTACAGTACACTCAAAAGTGAAGGATACGGTTGGGTACTTGTTGCTATTATTAAATGCAGTGACTATGCATCCCTGAGGAACAAACAGTCTGTTTTGTGCTTGTTACGTAAGTTTGTGCGGTCTACGTGACGGATGTCAGCCCATATTAGCTCTTCCTCTTGTTTGTATTCGTTGTCGTTTTAGGATGACATCATCATGTAGACATCACTGTTAACGATGTGTTCGTCCTGGAGGTCAAATAGATTACGCTGGCTTTTCCTCCAGGAGACAAAGGTAGTAATAGAAAATACGTTTACCGTATAAGCGAAGGTGCTGATAAAAAAAATGAGATAACGGAGATATATCGTCTTTGTTCGCTATCAACGGCTCAGAGCGATAGGTATCTTTATACTAGAATGTTCTTCAATAAATAAGCTCAATAGTACAGTAATATGTTCGCTGCGCTTTAGAAACGAGTCATCTGGCTGCAGATAATTCTTATTTAACATATTTAAAACTAAGTAATTACCTGGAAATCAATCAGGTAAGGACTTTTGAAGATTCACAATTGTTGCCAATAAAATAATATATTTTACACCTGTTTTTATTGCAAATAGCTTGATTGTTAAGTTTACACACTGTTGCTCTACGCCTAACGCGGGAATAATGATAACATCATACGTTTTACCTTTTTCAGTATATGTCAACTATAAGGAATGTTTTCATCTACATCTACATCCAAACCTACTATTTGCAAACCACTATGAAGTGCATGGGAGAGGATACGTCCCACTGTGTCTGTTATCCGGGTATCTTCCCGTTCCAATCACGTACGGAACACGGGAAGAATGACTGTTTACATGCCTTCGTGCGTACTGTAATTAATCTAACCTTTTCCTCTATAAATCCAGGCTTTCAGCATTAAATCAAAATCGACAACATAATCAAATTTGAATGTTAAGTTATGTGTCCTAGACTAAGCGTTGCTGTTACAAATCAAATCGGAAACTCAATGTATTCGGACATCAGTAGATAAGCTGGATAATTATATGCCCAAGTGAGAAAACGTAGACCTGAGAGCCAACGTTCTTAATTGCGAGTTTTCTTAACTATGGAGATTCTTTTCCACCGCCAACGTAACATGGAAATTCCGTGTTTCATATTTCACCATGAATCAGGTCAGCGAATTTTTGACGCTGAATATTTCACTGCTGCTGGTTACATGATTGCCCATACTATACAGCACATATTTTCACTAAAACAAGATTCTAACATTCCGTCAAAGAAGTGAAGTTGCTGAAACTGTAAGAACTATTTGGAATCAGTTGAATTCCTTGTATATTCCATTGGCAATCCCTTTACGTGGATGAGCTTCGTGTTCTGTGGCACTTAAGCGCAAACGTAGGGCAAAATTGCGAAAAAATGCAATGTTTTTACTGCTCAATTTATTATATTGATTCTTTGAGAATAACATTGCAAAGTTTCATAATCAAATTCTGACTAGAAATATGTTTTAAAAAGGTTTTTTTGGGCGTCCATGCCTGCCACACCCCCTCTAACCCACCTTCTCTACATTGGAAATTTTTTTTTTTCGTTCACACAATCGAAATGAAGTGCAGATTTTTTTGCATATAGCAAACTGTTTTGCTCGGAATGAGTCGTAAAAAAGTGAGGAAATGTCGAATTTCATGTGTAATAGGTACAGGAAATTTAAACAGCACTGTTACAGATGCTACTCCTAGGTGTGAAGAGCAGTTCTCGACAAAGTCACTGAGTTCATCGAAGAAGGAAATTAATTAAGGAGTTGATAATGATGTGTGCAGTGCCAAAGACAAGTAAAACATAATACAAATTAGAGCTACAATCACCTTATATGCATGTGTATTCCAAAAACAGTGTTTATGTCTTCAGTTGTTGTGAAGATAGCTGCATGTGATGCCTTTCTAGTGTTCAATAGTCGAAATGTAGGTAGGATTAAATGTTTGCAGAGACTAGGCTTCCATTCTGCTGCATTCACAGTGAAGATGCTCACAAGCATCGATGAAGCGTAACCGGAAAAAGCTCAGGTAGCAGAAGAAAAAATCCAAAAGTTGTCTAGGCAAAAGTGTTAGGCGAAGAGCTTACTTCAGGAGGGCGAGGAAGAGAATAAAGATTATGGATATGGACAGCATCAGTCACTAGAAGTATAACAATATAGTCAAAAATTGAAAGACAAACTTTAAATGCTAATTGGCGTAAACTGACTTTTTTGAGCTATAATGTATCTTTTCTCAGGAACTGTAAAAGCTAAGATCCTGAAATTTGGCATAGCTCTTAAGAATTACTTATTCAGTAGTCCTGTGATGCACTTTTCCGTTATCTTTTGTCTGAGAAACGTTCTCCTTTAGGATTTGACAAAAATACAGCAGTCGTGGATAGCACAAAACCGAAAAATTAACCTCTTAGCAACTATGAACTGAAATAAAAATCTGTTCCGCAGGTACTGTTAGCCTCTTATGCAGAGGTAAACTGTGGAATTTCTGTTTTATTGCTTGATTAGTTTAAGAAAAAAGGTAATTACAGGAACAATGGTAATTAAAAATTCAAATCATTATGAAATGTACGTCGATGTGCATTTTCAAACAAAAATTGCACAGAATACCGAGCATTATGTTGTACACAATAAAACCAGGTTTTACTATGTTAGTCGTAATATGTTTGGAGATGTATATGTTTAAGTATAAGAATGCATTTTGGCCTGCATCTGTCCTCAATGGACTTATTGCAAGCACATTTTTGTTCTAGATTTGTACATAATGTTAATTAACACCAACCTACGAATGTAAACTCAGATCTCTTTGTTCAGAAGAGAAATTGTACAGTCTTCGTTAACACCGACCTGATACATAAATTGTGACAGCAGAACCTTTCAGTGTCTGTTATATTCTTTACATTTCGAAGGCTGCAGATGTATTAATCATAATAAGCATGCATTTAAACTCTGTCATTTAAAAATGGCGGACTGATTACGCAGCATACTGTGTGTGGCACTAGTGCAACTTTTTACTTAATATAACATAAACCATCACTAGTGAACATACGACAAGAAATATAGGATGTTTCAAGACAGATGTTACATATTTTCAGTTTTTCTAAAAGCGACTACGTGGAGCTTGTAGCTGAAACGTGTCCGAAAATGTCTTATTCCACCTCTCGAATGAAGTAATGTTTTAGCCTACGACACTGAAACGTACCCTCCGTTGACTTGGAGAGTGCGAAGCTGATGTAAAACGATCAGCTGGTGTAGCGAAGTGCAGTATTCATCTGCAAGTGAAGTCTTACAATCATTTCGTTCATTGTAATGAAACGGAAATGCAACAAGTAAACAATTTTTGTATCACTAAAAAATTGCGAGTTGACAACAGTCGCAATTACATTTTCTGATAAAAAGTAGGTAACAAATAATCAGTCCATTTCATTTCATTCTTGCCAGGAATCTCATCTAAACAGCTAGACACGCTCCCACCTACCCACCCACCCACACACACACACCCACTCACACCCACACACACACACAAACACGCACAGACACACACACACACACACACACACACACACACACACACACACACACACACATACATACACGCTCACGCACACACGCATACACGCAAGCACACACACAGATGACCTTAATATTTTTCTATAATACAGTATGGTCCCAGAAACGCATCATAACTGTGTACAGTCTCCCGGTACCAACAACTGCATTCGGAAGTTTTCTCCTGGTTAAGCGGCGGCTGCAGAATCTAGTGATATGTTTCCAAATATTCGAAATTAGAATACAAGTCCTGTAGGAGCTGAATGAAATAAACCGGCAGCTAGTCAACAGCCCGGCCAGCGCACTTGGTTAACAAATCAGAAAAATATGAAATGTAGTCTCAAAATAAAGTACAGTAGCACATGAACATGAAAGTTCGTAATTAATCTCTAATTTCACTATAAAATAACGCGTTAAACGCTAAACCATACAGCAGTGACTATTCACTGTCACTCCGAAAAGCTGTAGTCCATGAAGCCTTGTTAATTTTGATCGCATTTTCCCCTGGTCAGAAGTTTGGTAAGCGAGTTTCAAAATTTGTGTCCCTAAATGGAGTCTAATTCCGATCTTACCTGTGCACAACCAGCTGTCTGTTTATGACAATAGTCTCTAACAGAATTATAAAGTCTGTTCTTTATCCATTTCCAGTAGCCTCAGTCTTCCATAAGAAACTAAAATTCTGCACGGCGGCAATAATCTGAAACGCGGAAATAGCAGCCCGTACACATGATTCTTGTTTCCTAAAATACATCAAACAGATAAGAAAAAAACAATCTTTAATATACGCTTAGCTCAGAAGTATTGTACGGCCAATCTTGTCTGACAAAGCATAAAAGAAAGTTTCAAAATATGAATACTCTCGGATTTGTCTAGATAATAAATTTCATCAACAAATTAGCATGGACCCTCAAGGATGCAATAGCGTAGGAGTATTCTTTTTACTGGTGTAACGTATTTGCAGGTATTTACATAATTTTGTAAATTTCTTCACTAATTCTGTTATGCAGATTGTACAAAATACTTTGTGTCGTAATAATAAAAAATGCGCAGGAAGTGAAGCTTCATTATTTCAAAATATATTTAGTAAAATCTTCCCATCACTGGACAAAATCTTCAGGGAAAGCCCAACGTTTAAATCAAGACTCAAGACTCCCAGTAATAGAATTATGTGTCATTGTACGATTCTACTTCTTCCAAAAGACCAAGTAATTCATTGAAACAGCGTCTTCCGCCAACCGAAAATTTAAATTTCTTTGTGTATGGCATAGATCTTGAAAACAATTTTTATTATATTTTGAAAGGATGTTGTGAGATATGGGACGAGTTGTATCAAGATTTATGTGTGCATATTTCCTCCTGCAGCTGTAACTCGGTAGTTATAGTTTGATAATACAGTTCCTTAGGGAAATTTGCCAAGTTTATTGTTATTAGAGAGAACAACATCGGAGCTGGGGGTAACATGTCTTTACATAGTTGAAGGTATTCTGATTAGAACATTTACAAACGAAAGAATTAACAAAACTCGAAAAGAAGTTAAAATAATACGGACTTGGCTTATATACCATGATAATGATTTAGGCATATGTAATGATATGTGTAACAACCCGACCCGTCACTTATCTGGTTTTGGCGTGTGTGCACGCCAGCTAATTGATTAACAGATCAACAGAGAGTGAAAAACTGCCGCAATATCAGATAACGCAAAGAAAGTAATAAGGCCCTGTGACTCCTAATTGAACTGCGGTGGCAGTGTTGACATGAATTGATTCAGAGTTGATCCCTTTTAATTAAAAAGGGGTGTACATTGATGTTATATTCAGCTATTGAACACCAGATGCAAATGTTGAACATAAAATTAATTAAGAAAGTGACTTGGGATTTCAACAACTTGATTGAAAACAGATGCAGTCGATTAGCACAAATTTATTTTAACTCACGACCTTCAATCATCACATTATATGACTCTTAACAGGCAGGCGTTTACGTGGAGTAAAACGCGATAAATCAAAATGAATTCCTATCGACTGACCGTTGCGTAATGCAAAGTCCGAGAAGAATTCTACATTACATGGCCCATGAAACCCTCGTAGAAACTTTGCCAGCGTGATCCAACGAATTAATCAGTGGCCTAACTCAAGCCGGAGCGGACGCAATATCACCGGATTCAGCGTGGTGGGGTGGCGTCGTTGTGCGGACGTCGGCCGGCCTCGTGGTGCTGCAAGGCTGCGCTCGTCTGTTCACTCCTAGCTATCTTGCTCAGCACATAGCTGAATGAAAACTTTCTGTCTCCAAGCTCAATCGTTCCATTTGCTAAGTAATAAAGTGTAGAGATGCTCACTCTTTCTCAGGCAAGCTGAGTAAAGAACGCCACGTCCGCACTCTAGGCAAGCTGGGAACGGAAGATCCCTACAGAGACTTCTGCCAGTCTGTTCTTCGCCTCAGTTTCCCCTCCAGCAAAATCACTTACGCCAATTGCAGCGCAAGTAGCGTTAATTATGCATCGCTTCCCAGCACTGACCAATGCCTGCTATGGGAAGTGAACAAATTTCCACAAAATTTCGTTTCCTCTGAACTTCTGCTATTTATCTTTTCCTGGGCCACCCATCAAGGTTAGCAACTGCATAAAACACCAATTTTTCCGGAATTCTGACTCCCAGGAGAGTACTTCAAACTTCTTGGTCCTACATTCCCATCGGAGGCCGGCGTATTTCATTCTGTCACTCTTCACCTGATTTACTTCAGACTCTGCAGACCGTGAATTCAGCGTGAAGTATCTATAGTCACGAACATGCATATTTCGGCCTCTGTTGACCGCTCCACCGTAGCTTTGCGCTGCTTTCTCGCATGTTCACTGAAAAAGGGACGACGGACATTTATCAACAGGCGTACAAGTTCTCCGTCTGCTTCCCAGTGCACCAGCAAGGTGTCAACCACCCCCTCACTGTCACTCACCTTAAGGCAGCTGGAGGCCGTGCCCCGTTACCGCCTACTTAGAGTCTGAGCCGCCCTAAGCTTACCTTCGCCGCTACCCAGCAGCCACCTGGCTGCAGTCATCTCTGAATACATCCCTAGGATAAACTAGCCTCCAGTAAATCGATGCGTTTCCACGAAGTTTTCATGTCGCGTGAATTACTTTAAAACCATCATCCAACATTAATTATTCCAATACGTTGATACTATACCCTCTACAAGATGCATTGTGCCTTGTCAGTCAGTTTCTTTCAGCCCTACTGTTCGCTCAACGTGAGTTCGGTGATCTTTAATGACTTCATGTAAGGGGCATAGTTCTTGCCATTTTACATATGTAATAGTAGATTCATGCTCCACTCTGATGTGAGATGATGGTATCTATTTGTACTACCACTGCGCCAACTAACGTACTTCCCTATCACTAAGAAGTTTACACTGGAATCAATAAATTGTGAAGTGGTCATGAATGTGAGCACTTGTAATCGGCGCTATAGTATGTGTCTTCGTAGTTTTTATTTTAAAACTTACATACTGACTTCTAGTATAGCTCATGATATCAACATGGACATACATTGTATATCATCACTTACTGAACAGGAGGAGGACACTATGTATCATGCAAACATAGGTATGTTTCTGTTCTTAGTATTGCTAGTTTTTGGAATATTTACATCTGCTGTTGCGTTGGTTGCTGTATCCTAGCATTTTCGGTCCCAGATCCGAAGATAGCAACAGAGAACTGCCGAAACCCATCATGTTCCTGAATAAATTATTTTAGCAGTCTTGATAGATGGCAATTACGAATATAGATTTAAGTATCTGGCTTGAGCGCAGCACTGCCCGTCTGCTGGGCAGGAGCAAGTATGGTGTCCGACAACTTGAGAACACTACATTCCTGTGTCGTCGTTAAGGTATCCAGGTATCCTACCACTGGTGCGGGTAAGACACAGAATATTGCAGAGAGCCCGTTACTTGTACACTTCTGAGATAGCCAGCGTGGCGGCGATCTGTAGCACTGTGAACAATGAATAAATTTTCACCGTTCTCATGAATTTTTAATTAATTTGTGTGTGTCGTCAAGTGTCAGAGCTCGGTTGTGGCACCCTTCTCAGCATGTATCCAGATCAGTTGGAGTGCAACCTCACACTTTTAACTAGGCTCATATTGTCAGATTTTTGGTAAATTTGACTCAATTTTATAATCACTGAAATAGCGCCACAATGCCTCTCTACCCGCGAAGTTTCATTTGGTTTCCTTCTTCTTCTTCTTCTGAGTGCTTCAGTTTTGTTTCTCAGGCCTGAAGATTTGTTCGTTTTCTTACCATAACCAAAATTACTTGCCTAAACTGTCAGGTTTTTGGATTTTATGTCCCACGAAGTTGCATAACAATAAACAGATAGCGATGAATATATATAATTATTGTTGTAATTTATATCGAAGTATTAATGGACATAGCAAAGGATGATTCAAAAGTACGGGTTACAACATCTAACAAAACTTAATTGAAATAACCATGAGAATGTTGGCAATTTCGAATATAGATTTAAGGATGTCTTGAACGTTACACTTCCCATCTACAGGGCAGCATGTTGCCCGATAACTTGAGAACACAACAATAGTGTATCGTAGTTATAGGCATCCAAGAGTTTCCTCAGATTAACAGCACAAAACTGAGTCCACTATGCAATTAAATATTCAGTAGATTCCTGTGTTATGTAAGTCAAACAAATAAAAATGGGACAACCAATGTGTGGGAAACAAAACTCTGCCATGGATAAATGTTGTTAATTAATTATTGATGAAGATTTATAGCAGAGCAAAATAACTGGGAAACTAACCGTATTAAATAGAAAAATTGTAGATGCATCTGGCATCCTTTCTGTTGCATTAACATTATGTTACCGCTTCTTTAGTAATGGTATTATTTAATTAGTTACGTTCTGAATTCGAACTATCGAGGCAAAAATCTACTGAAACTGTTAATAAGCCTAAAATTAATTCACTTGTTGAGGCATCTATGAATTAAATTCCATGTTTATCACACTTATTTGCAATACAGTTACCCAAGTCACGCTATCTGTAATAGAAAGCCGCCTTCCACACACCAGTTTTCAAGAGCAACTGGACTAGCTCAGTTAACAGTTCGTAGATCAGGTAATACATTCACAAACAGTAATGAAGGTGCTGCTTTAAATAGATCACACCTGTGTCTTTTTGTGATAACACATGAATTTTATAGGTTCTTCTTCCAAGGCCCAATGATATGAGTATTTTTTTTTTTTTACTGTAGAGTTTGCATTGAGAAATCGTCAACGATTCTACTGTCATCAGATATAAACCCTGATTTAGCATATTGCTGTGAAATTGTGAAGAATGTGCTATTACTTTTCCATCATCAACTTACACAGCAGTTAAATACGATGAAAGAAGTAAGCTGCTCAAATAATTAATAAACATCTAAGAAATGAAATCGTGTGGTGTGTCTCGTGTAAATTTGCAGTTGGCTTTATTAAGGGGAGGAAATGAGCTAATTTAATTTTCTCCCAGTCTTGGTCCTGAGCAAATTTTTTTTCCGGTGTATTACAGTCCCGCGGCGCAGTTTGCTCTAAGTACGGGGGGAATCCAGACCTCGTGCGGGCCAGCTGAGACCAGAGCAGCAGCTTTAATGAGCAGAAAGTAACGAGGCAGCACAGCAGGGCAAACAGGCCCAGCCGAGAGGGAGGTAGCCCTTCTTTGCTCTGGAGAGGTAGCCGCCGTGGGATGGAGTGTACAACACGACTACTTATGTTTCCAGCCATTGTTTGTCACGGTACATCTCGAGAAACTCCGCATTTTCCGTTACCCATACACACGGCACTTTATGCCCATATACACGTAAGTATTCTCACGATCACGATAAGTGAACAAGTAAACTTAAAGTGTAGAAGAATCGAAGGGTACTTTGGCTGAACTTACTGCACGTATTTGGACTCTGCAAAACCCCTAGACTAGTGCTTAACTTCTAAAAATCTTAGGTGCCGGAACTTACCTTTCAACCATAACCCCCCCCCCCCCCCCCCCCACACACACACACACAAAACAAAAAAAGCAAAAAAAAATATAATAATCACAAGTTTACAAGTTTCGGTCACTTCTGTTCGATAGATAACGGACCTGCCGTTTGGGAGTCGCGTTGGCGCATATAGTCATACAGATTGACTTACGGTGCGTTTACACCTCTGCGCATTGCGCCCAAGACACCGTACGACTTACCATGCCTCGCACACAAGTAGAAGCACATGTATAGGCGCATGCCTGAACGTGTGGGTGCGTTTGAGTCCATTCAGACCAGTGCCCATGTTGGCCGCCTCCATTTCTGTGTGGGGCAAGCCACAGCCGCACGGCGCGTATGTGTAAACGGACCTTTAGGAGTCAAACATATTGCACACCTCGGTTTTGCATCGGGAATTAAAAATAGCCTCCTTGGCGGCTCCCCTCTACTACGAGGTTTGAAACTTAAATAGTGGCAAATATTTATTCACAACCGATACAAAAAAGTTACATGTTCGCACCTGTTACTGTCCTTCAAAGTACTCACCAGCGCTGTGTAGAACCCGTTGCCAGCGATGTGGAAGGCATAGTATACGTTAGCAGAGCCTGTTCTCTGAAACAGCTACGAAGCGGATGCCACAAAGTGGTTTCTTCATCCTCGGAATCAAATCAGAGTCACAAGGACTTATGTCCGGGGAGTATGGTGGATGGTACAGCACTTCCCAGTCCCATCGACCGAACGTATCGACCCAATTTTCGACATGCGTGCGCTGTGCGTACCGTTGATCAGCAGTCACGGCATAAATTACAGCACAAAAGAAACAAGATTAACTGAAATCACATTATATTGACGCTCATGTACAAACCATCCTTATGTTATTTCTCATTGCCCAGGCTCCGTCTCTCGGTTGATACACGTGTACTGAGTGGCAAGTCAAGTGTTTATCTTTTTCTGTATTTTCCTCGTACCATACTTATTAAATTTCGTGTATGTTTTTCTGTTCAACAGGTTTGTAAGTGTAAATTCATTCACTCTGTAGCGCAGTAGAAGGGAGTGCATAGAAGGGAGAACCGATAGAGGTACTCAGGGTACCCTCCGCCACACACCGTCAGGTGGCTTGCGGAGTATCGATGAAGATGTAGATGTAGTTGCTCATTCAAGAGCCAGCTACATAACTCATTCAAACATCAGCGTCCACTGGTGACACATCAAGAGCGTAGCAAGTTTCACATCTAGGATTCTGTCTGGTTTTACACACTCATGCTAATAAATTAAGGATAATGCTGATGCATGGTGGGCCGGCCGGGGTGGCCGAGCGGTTCTAGGCGCTACAGTCTGTAACCGCGCTACCGCTACGGTCGCAGGTTCGAATCCTGCCTTGTGCATGAATGTGTGTGATGTCCTTAGGTTAGTTAGATTTAAGTAATTCTAAGTTCTAGAGGAGTGATGACCTTAGAAGTCAAGTCCCATAGTGCTCAGAGCCACTTGAACCATTTTTTTTTTAAAACATGGTGAAACAACACTCTGGTGGGCGGTTTGAGGGTTTAAATCACCTCGAGGTATAAGCATGTGGTGCATTCGACCTGCGGTCGTAGCACGTTGGAACGTAGCAGTCCATATACTTAGAGGTGCGTTAGTGCACGTCAGAGTACGGTGCAGCGAGTAAGTGTGCAGACGTTTTCAGACGTGATAACGGTGACTGTGTGTTGAAAATGGCCCAAAGAACACATATTGATGACTTTATGAGGGGTAGAATACTAGGGCGACTAGAGGCTGGTCAAACACAGCAGGTCGTAGCACGGGCCCTCCGTGTGCCACAAAGTGTGATCTCACGATTATGGCAACGATTCCAGCAGACAGGAAATGTGTCCAGGCGCAACAGGACGGGTCGTCCACAGTGTACAAAACCACAAGAAGACCGATATCTCACCATCAGTGCCAGCGGACGGCCACGGAGAACTGCAGATAGCATTGAACGGGACCTTACAAAAGCCACTGGAATAGTTGTCTCCAGATACACAGTTTACAGACGACTGGACAGACATGGTTTATTCGCCCAGAGACCTGCAAGGTGCAGTCCACTGACCCCTGGACACAGGAGAGCCCGTAAAGCCTGGTGTCAAGGACACAGTACATGGTCATTGGAACAGTGGTCCATGTTATGTTCACGGATGAGTCCAGGTATAGTCTGAACGGGTTTTCATCTGGCGTGAATCAGGAACCAGATATCAACCCCTTAATCTCTTTGAAAGGGACCTGTCTGGAAGTCGTGGTTTGATGGTGTGGGGTGGGTTTATGATTGTTGCACGTACACTCCTGCATGTCTTTGACATAGGAACTGTAACAGGTCAGGTGTATCGGGACGTCATTTTGTACCAGTATCTCAGCCTTTTCAGGGGTGCATTGGATCCCATCTTCTTCCTGATGGATAATAACGCACGACCCCACCGAGCTGCCATCGTGGAGAGGTAGCTGGAAACAGAAGATGTCAGGCGAATGGAGTTGCCGCCTGTTCTCCAGAAGCTGAAACTCATCGAGCACGTCTGGAATGCTCTCGGTCGACGTATCGCTGCACGCCTTCGAACGCCTACGACACTTCAGGAGCTCCGACAGGCACTGGTGCCAGAAAGGGAGGCTATACCCCAGCAGCTGCTCGACCACCTGATCCACAGTATGCCAACCCGTTGGGCGGCCTGTGTACGTGTGCATGGTGATCATATCCCATAATTATGTCAGGGTATATGCGCAGGAAACAGTGACGTTTTGTAGCACATGTGTTTCAGGACTGTTTTCTGAACTTATCACCGGTCCGCAGCTCGTGGTCTCGCGGTCGCGTTCTCGCTCCCCGAGCACGAGGTCCCGGGTTCGATTCCCGGCGGGGTAAGGGATTTTCACCTGCCTCGAGATGCCTGGGTGTTTGTGTTGTCCTCGCCATTTCATCATCATTCATGAAAGTGTCGAGACTGGGCTGAGCAATGATTGGGAATTTGTATCGACTCTGATAACCGTGCAGTTGAGCGCCCCACAAACCAAACATCATCATCACCATCAACTTATCCCCAATACTGTGGACTTACAGATCTGTGTCGCGTGTGTTCCCTATGTTCCTATGCTATTAGGGCCATTTTTGTGTAGTGCCACGTTGTGTGGCACCACATTCTCCAATTATCCTTAATTTTTGAGCACGAGTGTAGTTTACTTCTTCAGTTAGTCTTGCGAGGGTGGTTAGGAGGTGTGCGTTCTGTGTGCGGGTACAGGAGGAGCTGGGCACTTTTGCCAACAGCCGAACGCTCATTTGGCTACGGTCAGTCAGCTACAGGGTGCTGCCTCAGCGTGTAGCGGTGGCGGAGAATCTGGAGCATCGCATGGGATACCTCGTTTGTTTTGCCCACGGGTTCTGCTTCCGACACACCTCCTAGTCGATCCGACGCGGTAGATCCGCCTCATATCAGGGTGAATGGTGGGTGGCAACGTGTTGGCGTCGCTCGAGGCGGAGGCCCAATGTGAAGACTGGCCGCCTGTACTCGCCCATTCAGCCTGTGAGTGGACAGTGGCCGCTCCTTCAGCAGGGTCCGAGCAGGCCACAAGGGGAGTGGTTTACTGGTTATTGGGAACTCCAATATTAGGCGCGTTATAGAGCCCCTTAGGCAGCGTTAGGGCTGGAAAGACAGCCAACATGCAATAGGTACGTCTGCCGGGAGGCCTATCCAAGATGCAGAGGTGGGTCTGCGGCTATCGAGCGTGAAGGGCGCAGGCGTCTCCATGTTGCGCCTCATGTAGGCAGCAACGACGCTTGTCGTATAGGTTCTGAGGCGATTCTCGTACACGCGAATGGCAGAGGTGATGAAGACTGCTGGCCTCATGTGTGGGTTGCAAGCACACCTTGCAATTTGTAGCATTGTTCCCAGAGTTGATGGTGGTCGTTTGGTATGGAGCCACGTGGAGAGTCTCAACCAGAGGCTTGGTTGCAAATTTCTAGACCTGCGTTATCGTGTGGGTATTTGTAACACTGCTCTTGATAGGTCTGTGGTGTACGGTACCAAGAAATTAGCTACCCGGGTAACGAAGTACTTGTGAAGTGCACCAAGTTGTTTTACGCTAGACGTTAGTTTGAGGTGCTCTGATGAACATTCGTCAGTCGATAAGCAGCAAGGGAAGTAAGGCCGCTTTCAGGATAAAGACATATCAACTGTCAAAATTTTATCAGTAAACCGTCAAAGCATTCATAACAATGTTTCCGAATTTACTGCCCTCCAGGAAAGTTCTTGTGCTCAAATTATTGTTGGGACCGAGAGGTGGCTGAAACCCGAAGTGGAAAGCTCTGAAATATTTATATAATCATGGAACGTATATCGTAAGGACAGATTAGAGGTCATAGGAGGCGGAGTGTTCATTGCAGCTGAGAAAAATATTGTCTCTATTGAGGTCGATGCTGAGTGTGATAGTGAAGTTATCTGGTCACATATTACAAGTGTAGGTGAAACCAAATTAATTTTTGGATGTTTTTACCGACCACCCGATTCCGGCGTGACAGTTTTAGAGTCATTCAAAGGTAGTCTACGGTCAGTAGCGCACAAATACCCAGATCATGCAGCACTAGTTGGAGGTGAGTTTATCCTACCGAGTACAGACTGAGATGTCTATGGATTCATTGGCGAGGGTACAGACAGACAGTCATGCGAAACACTTTTGAACACCTTTCCTGAAAACTGTCTTCAGCTGCTAGTTTGGCAGCCAATACCTATGGGAATATCGAGACCTTGTAACTACGAATAGGCCGTACCCTATCTACGGTGTCGGTAGACTTTAGATGCGGGGATTGGCGATCTTGATGTCATTACAGCAACTATGATTGTGAAAGTTAATAAATCAGTCAAGACGGCTAGGAGAGAGTTTGTGCTATACAGAGCAGATAAGCAGTTGTTAGCAGCTCACTTACAAAGTGAACTGACATCACTTAGTACCAGTAAGATGGATCTACAGGATTTATTGGGAAAGTTTAAGCAGACTATAAATTGTGACCTGGAGAGTTACGTGCCTGTTAAATGGATAAAGGATTCACCATGATTTAATAACGTAATTCGGAACATGCTGAGAAAGCTGAACCTGTTGCACTCTTGTTTCGAAAGAGAATGCACATGCGGGAGTTAGTAGAGATTAGTGCGTCTCTGAATAGACGTATGCGCGAAGCATACAACAGCTACTACTGTCACACTTTACCAAAAGATCCGTCAGAGAACCCAAGAAAATTCTGGTCCTATATAAAACCGCTAAGTGGGTTTAAGCTTTACATTCAGCCCCTTATTGACCAGGCTGGTGTGGCTGATGAAGATAGAAAAACGAAAGCTGAAGTTTTACATTTGACGTTCGAGCAGTTATTTACCTAGAAGAATCGTGCAGACATACCGCCATCTGACCATTGCACATATTCCCGTATGGAGGAGGTAGTAATAAGCATCCCTGGCGTAGAGAAACAACTGAAAGGCTGTAAAGCAAATAAATCACTTGGTCCGGATCGAAACCCAGTTCGGTTATATAAAGATACTCTACGGCATAGGCCCCTAACCTAGCTTGCATTTATCGTGAATCCCACACGCAGCACATAGTTCCAAGTGACAGGAAAAACGCAGGTGACTGTAGTATATAAGAAGGGTAAAAGAACGGACCCCCAAAATTACAGACCAATATTCCTAGCTTCTGTTTTCTGCAGGATCCTTGAAGAAGGGCAATAGGCAGATTCCATACTTTTAGATTTCCGGAAAGCACTTCCCACGGTGACTATTGCAGGCTGCTAACCAAGGTACGAACATACGGATTAAGCTCACAGACATAAGAGTGGCTCCAAGATTTCTTAAGTAATTGATCCCAGAATGTTGTCCTCGACGGCGAGTGTTCATCAGAGAGAAGGGTACCGTCGGGGGTGCCCCAGGGAAGTGTGGCTCAGATGGTTCAAATGGCTCTGAGCACTATGAGACTTAACATCTGAGGTCATCAGTCCCCTAGAACTTAGAACTACTTAAACCTAACTAACCTAAGGACATGCGACCGTAGCAGTTGCGCGGTTCCGGACTGACGCGCCTAGAACCGCACGGCCACACGGCCGGCAGGGAAGTTTGATAGGACCATTGTTGTTCTCTATGTACATAAATGATTTGGTTGACAGGATGGGCAACAATCTGCGGGTGTTTGCTGTTGATGGTGGTGTACGGGAAGGCGTCGAAGTTGAGTGACTGTAGGAGGATACAATACAACTTTGACAAAATTTCCGTTAGTATGATAAATGCCTGCAAGCTCTAAATGTGCAAAAATGTAAGTTAATGTGGGTGTGTAGGAAGAACCTATAATGTTCGGATACACTATTACTAGGCTCCTGACTGACGTAGCCAGCTAGTTTAAATAACTTGGCGTAACGTTACAAAGCGATATGAAATGGAACGAGAACGGGAGAACTTTGTTTTTATGGAAGGCTAATTTTCGACTTCAGTTTATTGGGAGAATTTTAAAAAAGTGTGGTTCACCTGTAAAGGAGGTCGCATATAGGACGCTGGTGCCACCTATTCTTGAGTACTGCTCGAGTATTTGGGACCGGTATCGGATCGGATTGAAGGAAGAGGGGGGGCTGCTAGATTTGTTACCACGCAAATGTTACGAAGATGATTCGGGAATGCTGACACATTTACATGTCGTTGTCATTTGCTATTATATAGATTTGTAACGCTGCAAGTCGTTCGCCGCTGTGGTTTAGAGCAAAAGTTACTAGTGATGACTGAACAAACATGTGTATGTACATTCTGCTGCTTTACGATATATGGACATGTGTGCTCACACTGGTTAGCAACGTTACGAATGTATATAACAGCAAGTGACAACGCCATACAAATGTGTCAACGTGGATGAAGCTGACATGGCTTAAAGCCAAAACATCTGCACTTGATAATGGCCTAAGCACGAAATTGCAATAGTGGAAATAAACAACTTAACAGTCACTGGCGTAAACACGATGTCTTTCAAAATAGGAAAGGAAATGACTAGTATTTGTAAAGGGTACCCTCCGCCACGCAGCGTACGGTGGCCTGCAGAGTTTTTGTGTAGATGTGAAAACATATAAGACGAGAGACAGCCATGCTGCTACACCGCTCATGTGCGGCTGGTCCCGGCGGAGGTTCGAGTCCTCGCTCGGGCATGAGTGTGTGTGTTTGTCCTTAGGATAATTTAGGTTAAGTAGTGTGCAAGCTTAGGGACTGATGACCTTAGCAGTTAAGTCCCATAAGATTTCACACACATTTGAACATTTCTGAACACCCCTCAGGTTGGTGGCACTCGTAAATGGCGATTTTCACCGATCGCAACTTTGGAACGAAGTTCATCTTATGTTTGCCACACATGCACACACACACACACACACACACACACACACACACACACACACACGGTACCTCGCCACACGCCCCTCCCAATCTCACAGCACTGGATCACCCATTGTCACGCTCACTCGTGCCGGCGCAACGGCAAATTAATGTTACGTTGTAATTTAACTGACGCTCACTGTTTTAAATCTTCGCCTAGTCATCTTATTCCAGTGAAATGATAGAAAATTCCCTCTGAGGTTCCCAAACGCCGTTTCTGCGGTTTACGGACCGAAATTAAGCCCTGCTCTAGATGCTGATATATTGCACAACGATTTCCTACTAGCTTAGGGCAGTAACGCATTTAACTTAATTTTACATTAGCAATTGAGGTTGTACATCGTACAAGGTGGTCCGATTTCCGAACGGCTCTTGCGACCCTCGTAAGATAACAGTTATGGGACAATCCATCGCTTGGAAAAGCTAGAAAAATAGGACTAGAAGTAACTGGTTAGGAAGTAAGTTGTAGCAGAAAGTCGCGAGGTGAAGGAAACCAAGCGGTAATGTTACACTTGCTCCAGGGAAGCAACACCATGCTCCGATAAAAGCAGCCATTCGATTAACACTTGCCGGCCAGGGTGGCCGAGCGGTTATAGGCCCTACAGTCGGGAACCGCGCGACCCCTTTGGTCGCAGGTTCGAATCCTGCCTCGGGCATGCATGTGTGTGACATCCTTAGCTTAGTTAGGTTTAAGTAGTTCTAGGGGACTGATGACCTAAGAAGTTAAGTAGCATAGTGCTCAGAGGCATTTGAACCATTCTGATTAACACTTAACGAGAAACAAAAGCGTTGTAGCAGGGTTTGAAGCAGCTACGAGAGGATTTTTCAGTCAGAAAGAAACCGGCAGTGCCTACGAGAATTGGCGTGAGCGAGGCGCTGGTGCGGGTTTCACTTAGCGGGGCGGCCCTCGGACGGGCCTGCTGACGGCTCCTTGAAGATTTCGGGGCGACTGTCGTCGCGTAATGGCGGCGTCCGCCGCCTCCAGACGTCCATTAAGTGCGCAATCCGGTACTGTTCAGGACCATCAGCAGTGCCTACAGCTGCGGCCTACGGGGCTTCCTCCTATAGGAATGAGGAATGGACTCCACATCGAGACAAGTTCTTCGTCAAATGACTGGTATCAGCGTCCTACGTTCTATTGAAATATAATTTTGTAAGGTTACGTTGTTGGTCCCGTTATCAGCGTCTAAATACGGAATGCTGACATTCCATGTGTTATTATTGAGTAGGTTCATGAGTTCGTGGGGTTTTTCTGTGAGTTTATAAAGACAACACGTACATCTAATATAGATCATAGTCATCAGTATTACACTATGGGCCATTAAAATTGCTACATCAAGAATAAATGCAGATGATAAACGGGTATTCATTGGACAAATATATTATACTAGAGCTGACAAGTGATTACATTTTCACGCAATTTGGGTGCTTAGATCCTGAGAAATCAGTACCCAGAACAACCATCTCTGGCCGTAATAACGGCCTTGATATGCCTGTGCATTGAGTCAAACAGAGCTTGTATGGCGTGTACAGTTACAGCTGCCCATGCAGCTTCAACACGATACCACAGCTCGTCAAGAGTAGTGACTGGCGTATTGTGACAAGCCAGTTGCTCACCCACCATTCACCAGATGTTTTTAACTATTGAGAAATCTGGAGAATGTGCTGTCCAGGGCAGCAGTAGAACATTTTCTGTATCCAGAAAGGCCTGTACAGGACCTACAACATGCGGTCGTGCATTATCCTGCTGAAATGTACGGTTTCGCAAAGATCGAAAGAAGGGTAGAGACAGGGGTCGTAACACATCTGAAATGTAACGTCCACTGTTCAAAGTGCCGTCAACGCGAACAAGAGGTGACCGAGATGTGTAACCAATGGCACTCCATACCATGACGCCTGGTGATACTTCAGTATGGCAATGACGAATACACGCTTCCAATGTGCGTTCCCCGCGATGCCGCCAAACACGGATCCGACCATCACGATGCTGTAAACAGAACCTGGATTCACCCGAAAAAATGACTTTTTGCCATTCGTGCACCCAGGTTCGGCGTTGAGTACACCATCGCAGGCGCTCCTGTCTGTTCAAATGGTTCATATGGCTCTGAGCACTACTGGACTTAACTGTTGTGGTCATCAGTCCCCTAGAACTTACGAGTACTTAAACCTAATTAACCTAAGGACATCACACACATTCATGTCCGAACCTACGACTGCAGCGGTCGCGTGGTTCCAGACTGTAGCGCTCCGGTCTGTCATGCAGCGTCAAGGGTAACCGCAGCCATGGTCTACGAGCTGATAGTCAATGATGCTGCAAACGTCGTCGAACTGTTCGTGCAGATGGTTGTTGTCTTGCAAATGTCCCTATCTGTTGACTCAGGGATCGAGACGTGGCTGCACGATCCGTTACAGCCATGCAGATAAGATGCCTGTCATCTCGAGTGCTAGTAATAAGAGGCCGTTTGGATCCAGCACGTCTTTCCGTATTACCCCCCTGATTCCATCGATTCCATATTCTGCTAACAGTCATTGGATCTCGACCAACGCGAGCGATATGCTACAATCCGCCCTTTATCAAAGTCGGAATCGTGATGGTACGAATTTATCCTCCTTCCACGAGGCATCACAACAACGTTTCACTAGGTCAACTGCTATTTGTGTATGAGAAATCGGTTGGAAACTTTCCTCATGTCAGCACGTTGTAGGTGTCGCCACCGGCGCCAACCTTGTGTGAATGCTCTGAAAAGCTAATCATTTGCATGTTACAGCATCTTCTTCCTGCCGGTTAAATTCCGCGTCTGTAGCACATCATGTTCCTGGTGTAGCAATTTTAATGGCCAGTAGTGTATGTTCTCCTTTACTATTTATAATACTGCCAACGCTGGGGAAACTTCTCGCATGCGCGACTGTAGAAATCATTTGGTTTTGAGGTGAAGGACTCTTTGATTAATATTCAGAGCGTATTTTCATCCAGGAGGGAAGTTCCTTGAAAGTTGTTCGACAGAGAGCGGAAAAGGTGAAAATGTGATCGTGCGAGATCAGGTGAATAAGATGGATGCCGAGTGACTTCCCAACCCAAGTCCTGTATAATGTTTTCTGTCAATGTAGCAGAATGCAAATGGGCGTTGTTGTGTAGTACCAACACTTCGCGCAGTCTTCCTGGTCGATGTTCTTCGACTTTGTCGGCAAGACGTCTTAGCTGCTGACAATAAACGTCAGCAGTAGTAATTACACCTTGGGGAAGCAATTTTTAGTACACCACACCGACGCTGTTACACCAACGCATAACATTATCTATTGTGGTTGCATGCAGGTCTCTGTATGGGGGAGTGGCTGCTTTGTTTGGGCTCAGCAACTCCTTTCTTTTCCCTCTTTTAGCTCAGATACGCCATTTCTCGTCTTTGGAGAGATGCAGGATAGGAATGTCCGGTACTGCCGACGACCCAATTGATGACGAGGAAGCAGAGATGCGTATATGGCCACTGATTTTTGTAACTGTGGCTTAAAGAATGCGCTACCTGTACATCCGATTTTTGTAACCTTCTCCATGACCTGAAAATGTCGCACGATGGTGGAATGATCACATTTCATCACATCTGCGACTTCTCTAGTTCATTCTCGTATATCATTGCCGATTAATGCGTTTAAACGATCTTCATTACGCCCGAAGGTCTTTCTAAGCTTGGAGTCACTAAGGTCAAAACGATCAAATTTCAAACAAGAAAACGATTTCCTTGCCTTGCTCTGTCCAATGATATCATCCCCGTTCACCACTCAAATGTTTCCGGCTACCTCATCTGCTGTCACCCCTCTGTTAAACTCAAATAGTAGAACATGTCGGAAATGTTCCAATTTCTCCACTTGGCACTCCATTTACCAGCGTCCACAGCTCCACTCACTATCTCCAAATGAAAAAAAAAGAGACTGTAAACTCAAATAGCAACACTGAACTACAAATAAAAAAGATAAAGGGTAAATAAACGCGTAGCAATCGGAATACCTACATGCAGAACGAAAACGCTACAAACTTATGCATCAACCCGATTCGCATTAGCAGGGATTCTTCTGTACGTTTCAGTCTAAATATTGCTGTTAGATTCCTGGTTCGCCCGAAATATTCGTTTTGACAGTTAATGTGACTCTTTTGTGACACAAGTTTCACCATGGTGTTAATTCCACATTAAGCTGTGCATCTGCCTCCAGTTGATCAGTTAGTAGATTTACAAATCGGAGGAACGCAAGGAAACTCCAATAGAGCCCGCCAAGTGCTCCAGTGGAGTTTTCACACCGTTCCCTGGATTTTCGACATCCAGGTTTTACCTAAGAATTTTTACAAGCCTCTAGCGCCGTTGTTACATCTGTACATATACGTTTAGGATTTCCCATGCAATGACCATGCCCCTAATGTTCCACAGCTGTTTGTGAAGGAATGAGATATTAAATCTAGCTCTTACAGCAACTAGTAATAAAAATTTGTACATGAAAGGATTAGATTCATGGCATTGTCGAGCAGTGGAGGAGATGTAAAAACATAGAATGGCGATACCTGTAAGCTGTTATCAGCAACACATCAACAGAGGTGTTGTGTCACAAGGAAAGAGAAAGCAGCACAGAATATATCCAAACTGAATTTTCCTGCAGTGTAGTGAGTACAGATTTGAAATTTCCTGTTCGATTATAAAAGTGTGCCAGGAAATTTCACATGGAGTGTAGCTGCGAAATGATGATTTACAGAAAGGAAGTAACTGACAGCAGAGATTTATACTTAAGATGTTTAAATAGTAAAGGCAATGAGCGCAAAAGTACGAAAAGAAAAGAATTATAGTTAAATTCTAGTAAAACACTAGAATAATCCTTTTTAATACGAAGCCACATTTTACGTTAATAGCAAAGAGTAGAGCTTTCCCGGATTGTACAGGGTATTTCTTATTTCAATTTTGTCCAGGTTTAAGTGATTGAAAGACTCACTTCGAACAGTACGTTTACAGTAATATGCCTTGACACGTCTCTCTCTCTCTCTCTCTCTCTCTCTGTCTTACGAACACACACACACACACACACACACACACACACACACACACATATATATATATATATATATATATATATATATATATATATATATAAACAGTTTTGCACAATTTCGCTTCCGAGAGTTCCAGAACCTGCACAGAAAATTGAAATCGGCCTTTTTATTGCTCACGAAAACCACAAATTGGATGTTGTACCACCATACAGCGATACCTTCAGAGGTGGTAGTTCAGATTGCTGTATACACCGGTACCTCTAATACCCAGTAGCACGTCCTCTTACATTAATGCATGCCTCTATAAGTCGTGGCATACTATCCACAAGTTCATCAAGGCATTATTGGTCCAGTTTGTGCCAGTCCTGAAGGGCGATTCGGCGTAGATCTCTCAGAGTGGTTGGTGGATCACGTCGTCCATAAACAGCCCTTTTCAATCCATCCGCGCAGTCCGGAACCGTGCGACTGCTACGGTCGCAGGTTCGAATCCTGCCTCGGGCATGGATGTGTGTGACGTCCTTAGTTAGGTTTAAGTAGTTCTATGTTCTAGGGGACTGATGACCACAGCAGTTAAGTCCCATAGTGCTCAGAGCCATTTGAACAATTTTTTTTTTCAATCCATCCCAGGCATGTTCGATAGGGTTCGTGCCTGGAGATCATGCTGGCCACTCTAGTCGAGCGATGTCGTTACCCTGAAGGAAACCATTTACAAGATGTGCACGATGGGGGTGCAAATTGTCGTCCGTTAAGACGAATGCCTCGACAATATGCTGCTAATATGGTTGCACTATCGGTCGGAGTACGGCATTCACATATCGCACAGCCGTTACAGCGCCTCCCATGACCACCAGCGGGTTACGTCGGCCCTACATAATGACACCCCAAAACAGCAGGGAACCTCCACCTTGCTGCACTCGCTGAACCGTGTGTCTAAGGCGTTCAGTTTGACCTTGATGCCTCCAGACACGTCTGCGACGATTTTTTGGTTGAAGGCATATGCGACACGCATCGGTGAATAGAACGTGATGCCAATTCTGAGTGGTCCATTCGGCATGTTGTTAGGTCCATCTGTACCGCGCTGGATGGTGTCGTGGTTGCAATGATGAACCTCGCCATGGACGTCGGGAGTGAAGTTGCTCTATTGAGCACAATTTGAGTCGTAACATTACGTCCTGTGGCTTCACGAAAAGCATCATTCAACATGGTGGCGTTGCTGTCAGGGTTCCTCCGAGCTTGCTGTGAGGGTTCCGTAGGTAGCGGTCATCCACTGCAGTAGTAGCCCTTGGGGGGGGGGGGGGGGGAGGGGCTGGGCGAGGCGTGTCATCGACTGTTCCTGTCTGTCTTGTATCTCCTCCATGTCCGAACAACATAACTTTAGTTCACTTCGAGCCCACTTCACTTGTTGAGAGCCCTTCCTGGCACAAAGTAACATTGCGGAAGCGATCGAACCGCGGTATTGACCGTCTAGGCATGGTTAAACTACAGGCAACACCTGCCTTGTGCCTCCTTCTAGGTGGAATAACTGGAACTGATCGGCTGTCGGACCCCCTCCGTGTAATAGGCGCTGCTCATGCATGGTTGTTTACATATCTGGGCACGTTTAGTGACATCTCTGAGCAGTCAAAGGGACTGTGTCTGTGATACAAATCCACAGTCCACGTCTGTCTTGAGGATTTCTGGGAACCGGGGTGATGCAAAACTTTTTTTGATGTGTGTTTATGCCCGTGTTCGCAATACGCAAGAAGAACATTTCCTCTTTACACACTTTCATGTCATGCATTAGAAATCACCCACTCAAACTTATGAATAATCAATGTTATTGTCAAAACAAGATATTCCCATCGCAGTATCTTGGAAACTAGAGCTTACCGGATTTTCAGGGGTGCTTCCGTCCATCGTGGTCGATGTAACAATGAGCCACTCTTTTCGTATTTTCTAAGTTCGTAAAGTTGTTTAAAAGGCAGAGGTAACAAACTCTAACTTCGTGTTACACAGGTTTGCTGTGACACTCCTCGATAGCATGCTTCAGGGGTTCCAGTATTTTTTTTCCCTTTCTTCGGGCTGTGTGCATGCCGCAAACTATTTGCTAGTCTCTTTATTTCTGGAGGTGTCACAACGTCTATGGTAGGGTCTAGATGTAAAAGTTACCAGGCATTCTCGCATCTTCGTTCTGTATCTGGTGCGAGAATTTGAAACCTTTCTGGAAACATCCGCATGTAGTTGAGGAATGTTAGCTGATGGTTTGGTTAAGATAACTGATCAAATAAAAGTAGAAAATTGAAGCAAATAAAGTAAATAATGCTTTGCTTAGTGATGAGGTCTACTAAGGTTGCAAACGGCTGCTATTACAAAAGCAAGTGCATACACTGCATTTAGTTTAGGTCTTGCAAGGTAGTTTCCTGCCTTTATATAAAGTGAGTTCTTTGATTTCAGTGGCCACACGTTAGGCTTGTAAGACGGTTGCCTTAAGTACCATACAGCGTGTACTAATCGCAGACTGGCAGTTTCTCACGGCTCCGCTCTTTACGTAGACGGAGAGGCAGACCGTGTACAAAGTGTCCTTCAGAGGCTCTCCAGCACCTCCGGTCTCGCTTTGAAGGGCCAGTCACGTCAGCGATAAAGGCGACCGGCGTTCCTGGAACGCCCCAAGTCAGACATCTTATCAACGCACAGAAGTCGGTCGCCGTGCGCTCTGCCACCATAAGCGATATCAGGCACTCAGTTGCCTCCTCACAGTATACAGACAGAATAAAAGATGGAGTCACATCATCGAACTCATTTGCCAGAGCCGTGGTCCCTTCCCAGCGAATGATTACAAAAGGTTTTAGTGGTCTTATGTCTTTATCGTGAGGGTGATGCGGTCACTGCCCTCCATTGTGATGATTGGAAACCGTAAATCGGATGCTGACATCTTAAATTAGTGTTTGCGACTATGACTATCAGTGTACTATTGCGTCAGGCAAGGACCCAGGGTAGAGGATTCGATTCCGAAGAAAGAGGAGGTCAGTTTTGCTACGTTCGACCAAGAACACCTCCCCACCTCCCTGCCACGGCCCATTTCTCAAACCATGATCTCCTCTGCCGCTCGCCATCACCACTAATTTTAGCTAGTTTCTGAGTAAAAATGGTTCAAATGGCTCTGAGCACTATGGGATTTAACATCTGAGGTCATCAGTCCCCTACAACGTAGAGCTACTTAAACCTAACTAACCTAAGAACATCACGCACATCCATGCCCGAGGCAGGATTCGAACCTGCGACCGTAGCGGTCGCGCGGTTCCAGACTGAAGCGCGTAGAACCGCTTGGCCACAGCGGCCGACACAGTTGCTGAGTAACGTCTGAGAGTTTCGTGCTAACGTAATTACGAACACAGAGGACTTGCCGTCCCTAAGCTAGCCCAGTTGTCCAGTTATCAAAGCGGGAGAAATGGACCTACAGTTTAACGTGGAATCCGAACCACGCGTTGTTTCTAGGTAACTATTCAGGTGATTGAAAGATGAAGAAGACCGATAACTCTGTGGTCCAACAGACATCCAATCTCACAGCATCTCGAATTTCAGGCCCACCTTTTACTGTGAGACCACGATGCCCGAAAGGTACACGGTCAGTTGGTTGGTTGGTTGGTTGTTTGGGGAAGTAGACCAGACAGCGTGGTCATCAGTCTCATCGGATTAGGGAAGGATGGGGAAGGAAGTCGGCCGTGCCCTTTCAGAGGAACCATCCCGGCATTTACCTGGAGTGATTTAGGGAAATCACGGAAAACCTAAATCAGGATGGCCAGACGCGGGATTGAACCGTGATATATGTTCTTTCGGACATGTCTTCATATAGATAAGGTTTACCGGCCAATGCTCTTCTTCCGTGTAGATGCACTCACATTGCAGATTGACTGCCGCGAATAATAAGTATAGTGGGTAGAAAGATGGAAATTTTGGTCTCACTGGGAGCGTGCTAGAGATAAGTCCTTGTCGTCGCACTATTCTCTGTGTCCTCGATGGCTCAGTCGGACAGAGCGTCTGCCACGTTAGCAGGTGATCCCGGTATCGAGTCCCGATCGGCGCACCCATTTTCAACTATGATATTTATCAGCGTCTGATAGTAGCTAATGGTCTGGATTTCACTGTAGTTTCAGATCAGAAATTATCCGTAAATACTAGAAGTAGATGTCCTATAAAACAGATTCTTTGCTGGGCGGAGTGGCCGTGCGGTTCTAGGCGCTACAGTCTGGAGGACTGATGACCTCAGAAGTTAAGTCGCATAGTGCTCAGAGCCATTTGAACCATTTTTGGTACTTCTCTCAGTAGTTCTCGCCTATGCTCTGATATCTACCTTATTGTCCTGACTTAGTCAAATTCTCGTGATTTTTCGATTTTTTCCTGTGGACTCACGAAACCTGTAGGATATGTTGATGCAGCAGGCACGATCAGCCTGTAAATGGTGATCATTTACGTAGCTCGAATGCTTTCTGCTGGCAGTCAGGCCGGAAACCCATCCAAGTTGTCTACATCCCAGACAATCAACGAAAAAATTCTATATGAACCACTATTTGCGGTTTTTTAAAATTCCTTCCAATTTTCACGACCTAGTAGTTTTCAGCCTATTGGGAAGCTGTATATGTAAATATGTAAAAGCCTATTTTTGGGAGGTGGGGTGGGGGTGGGTCATGGGAAGGAGTCCCCCATGACAAGACCGCTCTCTGCTTTTGATCTGTACGTGTATCGTGTATCAATAGCTTTCGAAAGCGCTGAAACTCAAGTGCAGTCTGTACTAATAGTGATGCTAACTCGGTTGATTTCTGTTCTTTGTTTTGTCACAAAACGATGAATACTCGATGGTACAGGGTGCCTACAGCCACACACACGCGGTGTGACGACCAACGTCTACTCTTTATTCAGTTTCCATCTCGTATCATATCAAGAGGGATGGTACTAATGACTTGCACGATACGATTTCAGAGGTCTTGAAGGAGCCTCACTGCACTGAAGAACACCCTGTTCCTGACGTAGACCCCACTCCCTCCCAAGAAACAGTCCAATGGTGTGTTGACACGAGAACTTTTCAGGGGTCCAACACGCCTAACCGAGTGCACTGGAAGAATTGGACTCAGAATTTTTCGAATATTCAACCATCAGTTAGGGGAGCACCATCTTATTGGTACCAAAGGTTTGGCTGCATGTCTTCAAGCTGGAGAAAAGCTAACGTCACCGATATGCCTGGGTATATCGTTGCTGTGACAGTCTCCTCAGTAAGAAGAATCATTGTGGAATCCTTGCCCACTCGTCTCTTATAGGGTGCCTAAAAGCTGTTCTCGGATAGCTAGGCAATATACAAGCAAATCATATTTTTGGAGTTTATTACCGAAATTGAACTGACAGTACTTTGGGTAGCAAGCGAATGGCGATTTGCAAAAACAATCAATGTCCTTAGCTGTATACAATGTCCATGCAAATTAATCACGCGAGTTCATATGGGTCACAAGTCACGGCTCTTCTAGTGCCCACTTGTAGTCCGATTCTGCTATTGTGCCTCCGAGGCTGGCAGGAGCGGTGCTTCTTCTCTTCTTGTAGAGGCCGCTCCTGTCGTGGTGCGGTCCTAGTCAGCGTTCTACTGGCTGACGTCGTCTCACAGCCTTCTCTGCGGCTACGTTCTTGATCTTCATGCCGGCGCTTGTCATCATGCCAGAACACATCTACACTCCTGGAAATTGAAATAAGAACACCGTGAATTCATTGTCCCAGGAAGGGGAAACTTTATTGACACATTCCTGGGGTCAGATACATCACATGATCACACTGACAGAACCACAGGCACATAGACACAGGCAACAGAGCATGCACAATGTCGGCACTAGTACAGTGTATATCCACCTTTCGCAGCAATGCAGGCTGCTATTCTCCCATGGAGACGATCGTAGAGATGCTGGATGTAGTCCTGTGGAACGGCTTGCCATGCCATTTCCACCTGGCGCCTCAGTTGGACCAGCGTTCGTGCTGGACGTGCAGACCGCGTGAGACGACGCTTCATCCAGTCCCAAACATGCTCAATGGGGGACAGATCCGGAGATCTTGCTGGCCAAGGTAGGTGACTTACACCTTCTAGAGCACGTTGGGTGGCACGGGATACATGCGGACGTGCATTGTCCTGTTGGAACAGCAAGTTCCCTTGCCGGTCTAGGAATGGCAGAACGATGGGTTCGATGACGGTTTGGATGTACCGTGCACTATTCAGTGTCCCCTCGACGATCACCAGAGGTGTACGGCCAGTGTAGGAGATCGCTCCCCACACCATGATGCCGGGTGTTGGTCCTGTGTGCCTCGGTCGTATGCAGTCCTGATTGTGGAGTTCACCTGCACGGCGCCAAACACGCATACGACCATCATTGGCACCAAGGCAGAAGCGACTCTCATCGCTGAAGACGACACGTCTCCATTCGTCCCTCCATTCACGCCTGTCGCGACACCACTGGAGGCGGGCTGCACGATGTTGGGGCGTGAGCGGAAGACGGCCTAAAGGTGTGCGGCACCGTAGCCCATCTTCATGGAGACGGTTGCGAATGGTCCTCGCCGATACCCCAGGAGCAACAGTGTCCCTAATTTGCTGTGAAGTGGCGGTGCGGTCTCCTACGGCACTGCGTAGGATCCTACGGTGTTGGCGTGCATCCGTGCGTCGCTGCGGTCCGGTCCCAGGTCGACGGGCACGTGCACCTTCCGCCGACCACTGGCGGCAACATCGATGTACTGTGGAGACCTCACGCCCCACGTGTTGAGCAATTCGGCGGTACGTCCACCCGGCCTCCCGCATGCCCACTATACGCCCTCGCTCAAAGTCCGTCAACTGCACATACGGTTCACGTCCACGCTGTCGCGGCATGCTACCAGTGTTAAAGACTGCGATGGAGCTCCGTATGCCACGGCAAACTGGCTGACACTGACGGCGGCGGTGCACAAATGCTGCGCAGCTAGCGCCATTCGACGGCCAACACCGCGGTTCCTGGTGTGTCCGCTGTGCCGTGCGTGTGATCATTGCTTGTACAGCCCTCTCGCAGTGTCCGGAGCAAGTATGGTGTGTCTGACACACCAGTGTCAATGTGTTCTTTTTTTCCATTTCCAGGAGTGTATTAATCGTGTCGCACATACGTTCAGTTTCGGGCTTTCTGGCACCTTTTCGTGATCCTGTATGGATTCTGTGACCCTTAAAAGTAAATGTTATGCTTGTTCACACATTCAGACAATGGAATGTGGCCTCATTAGAAAACATTCCACTGCACGAGAAAGCTGGTTTCCGGACTATTCGGTTAAGCACTCCTCGTGCACTTTCACATTGCCGATGCTTGTCGTCGGGTTTTGTGGCCTGCAGAATCAGCACCTAGTGTAAATACAGACGCAACCGCTTTCTTGAGGACCTTACGAATAACTGTACGCCGCATCTGAAGTTCCTGTGAAGCCTTTTGAACTGATTTCCGTGGATTTCGTTAGAGCGCCTGGTGGACATTCTCAGTTTGTTCTTCGGAAGAACGCTTCAGAATGCTGTCTGTGTACGGATACAGCCTATGCCATAGTTTTTCCCTCTTGCTGTCTAGCGCTACTTACCTGTAAATGGAATGAAACTGCTTTTGCACCATAACTATGCATTTAAACTCTGCGTAGCACAGCACGATTTGTGGCATCTCCTTAATTGATGCCATTCTTACTTGGACGGACAGCAATGAAGCAATGAAAACGCGTTAGACGATGAAAAAAAATTAGGCATCAGCTTTAGATATTTCTGTATCAAATTGGTATGTCACAACCGAAACAAAGGAAGATTCACTAGTTGAGAACCGCCTCAAAAACAGGGCAGCTCGGTGTAGAGGTTATGTAGTTTCAAAATAAATCGAGTCCATTCAAATGACATGCTGTAAGATAAAAGGTATCATGTAACAGTTTTGTGGTATGTAATGAAACGAGAAAATAAAAAAGAAAAAAAATTGCTGATAATAACTAAATTAGCGCTAGTATTACTCTGAGTATAACAAAGTGTTAAGCATCAAGGTGAACTGAAAAATCCCTGTATTTTTCTTCATTAATGAGAAAATGCATTTCCTGCAACAGCTTCAAGTAATGTAGGGATGACTTCCTGCATTATGTTAGCGCTGACATTCTCTTGCGTGGAAAAACGAAAGTTAACCTTTGAGGGCTTTCAGCAACTTCTTTTTAACTTCAGTGTTTTGCCTGAGAGACGTAATGTATCCTGAGCTGTTATTGTGGAAATTCTTTAATTAGGGCGAGCAGAATAAAGAGCAGTAGAAATTTAGATTTCCTGGTTTTATCGCGCAAGTTTGCCGGATCTACTTCTAGGAGACCCTTCTAAGGATGTTTACTACTTACAGTTCACGTTAGTTGGAATTTTGTAACAGAATTGATGAAACTTGTCTTCACACTCATATTAAAGCAGCAGAAAATCTTTGAAAACTGTCCTCCATGACGAATATCCTTTAGGTAAATAGCCTGTATTGAAAGAACACCATAAATCATTAAGCAAGTCCACACAGGCCGCAGAGAGTTTCTTGTGCTCCAGTTGCACTGTCATCTCTTTTGAAACTACGTTCCTTGACTTGCTAAGAACAATTATTGAACATACGGCTACAAGAGAACCTTGCCGATAAGAAAACGTGTCGTGCTGAGTGTCGACAGTAAAAATTAAACCACTGACGTCTTATGTGTCTTCACTTGTGTTTTCTTATCGTTATCATTTTACTTGTATTGTTAGTTTGTTGCAAATGAAATATGCAGGGTAATTATATAGTTCAAGAAATATTTTTAAAAAATCAGTGTAGGTGAAAGGCTACACATTACGTAATGCCTGATACAATACGTGAAGCACGATCCCTCAAAGCCTTTTTAACGTACTGTCGGCAAGTTACTTTGCGTACCAACTGACAGAGGGCCCACCGGCCGTAATTGAAAATTGCGGCGAATCAGGCAAAATAAAAACTTCATGTGCTGGAACTTGCTCATTGTCGCCCGGTAATGTAACCAAAGAGCTTTTCATGCCAAATTTCAGCAGTCACCACCATTTTACAGCAGCAAGAAAGTCGAGAAGGATCATTATTTGTGCCACGGAAAACGCTAGGTTCGACAGCTCGCGTCAGAGCAGACGGTGGGCCGCGTGAGAGGTACGATGTTTTAAAGTCCCATAAAGCCTGCCTACCAGTTTGAACATCCTTCAGCCCACCATGCCAAATGTCGATCTCAAGCGAATAGGAGTGAAGCCGCACAAACTATGCATCGATCTGCATAACCATCTTCAACATGACGACTTTGTAAGCAAATTAACCTTCAGTGGCAAGCAGTTTCTCATCTTTCGTGCAAGGTCAGGAGACACTATACACACATATGTGTGACGGAAAATCCACGCGCCACCCTTGAACACCGTTATCGGCATAGTAACAGTGAAGTTATTCTTGTGAAGAGAAGGAATGAAGGGTGGAAAAGATTTAAAGAATAATCGAAAAAAAAATCCACTGCACTATTCGCGATGAAGCACTGTAAACTGTATCTATTGAAAAAAATCATAAGGTTCACCATCCGCTGCGACCTAATGTGGTATGACTACATAAAAGATATTGTTGGATAAGCAGATCCCAAGGTGAGATTCATTGGCAGATGGACATGCAGTTTTCACACACGAAAGAAGTGACTTGCAAACTTCTTGTGGGACCGATTCTTAAATATTGCTCATGAGTCTTGGACCCTTACTACGTTGGGGAATAGGAGAGATAGATAAGATCACACGAAGAGTAGCGAGTTTTGTCGTGGGATCGTGTAGTTACACACGTGCTCAACAAACGCCAACGGCAGACGCTGCAAGAGAGGCAATGGGCATGACGGGGAGTTTACTGATGAAACTTCCAGGAAACTTTACGTTCCAGTGAGAATCGGGGAACATACTACTTCGTCCCAAGCACTAGATGCGAAACGACCACGACAAGAAAATCAGGTAAAATAGAGCTCATATTGCGATTTTACCGCACATCATTCAACTCACGCGCCATTCGAGAGTATAACAGTGAAGAAAGGAAAAGATAAAGCATGACAAGTAATCTACGCCCCATTGCCATCAAGACTGATCTACGAGATTTAGGAAGTAGTCAACCCAACAGCATATCCACCCAGAATTTCTATCAACATGTGTTTTGCTAATTGGGCGTCTGTTTGCATCTGTGCTGAAGGCTTTAGGAACTCAAGAAGACGTGACATCTGCCTGATATCCTTTATCTATAGCGTTCTAGATCTCGCCAACAAACAGGACAAGGTGTGTTTCAGACGATCGATACTTGTGAAATTCCTGTTGCTTTCTGTCAAGGAGCTCTTCGGTCCTCAAAAAAGGCATCATCTGCGGGCAAAGAGTATATTGTAAAACTGTACAACACAATTACAGGAGTGAGGCGCTTGTAAAGCTCAATATATCTGTCCTGAGATCTGGTACGATCTACGTTCTTTTATCTCCTATCACGTCGAACACACCATTGTGTAAAAAAATTTTGCTAGGAGAAGGACGATTTCTCATGCAATTCCGATACAGGTTTTAATGGGTGTTCAATCAAGTCCCCGGACTTTCCTCTGTCGAGCGTCTTCAAATTTCTTTTATCATTACCGGAATCACTGCTGCCTACATCCCTCATCTTTTTACCCCCGTATCAATCGAAAGTAAAAATATTTTCTGCTCTGTTGCATAACAGTTACACATGACAGAATTTAGCGTTTAAGTTTTAACTGACCATATTTCGGTTCGCTACAATCATGCATCTTAACAGATGACTTCGATCCATTGATCTCACGTAAGGCCAACATGTTTCAGGGCATATGGCCACTCGACACGTATTACCTTGCTTCCCAATTAAATGAAAATTTAATGTACGGCTATCCTTACTCCTGTTTTGCCTTTATTGCGGTTTTCTTTGTGCACAGTGACTCAGTTTCGTTTGAATCTGCTATGTGTCTCGCTTTGCTTATGCAGTAATTTGTTAAACAACTATAATTCCTTCACTGCATTGCACAATACAAACCTATCTCGAGCGTGAATTACAATACTCTTCAATTTGTGCCGTAGATAGTTCATATTCTCAAATCTACAACTTAGCGTTTATTATTAGCTACTTGCATTGTTGTTACACGGAAATATCTTCCCATATTTCTTAACTAACAAATAAACACTATTTATCGACAAATTTCTTATGGTTTCGCGATCAGTGATTCCTGCTTCTTTTCCGGAATGACTTGTCGTCGTTTTCCTCTGTAATTACAGGCCTCGTAACGAGAACTTACCTTTCCATGAGTCTCGTTTGGAAATATGGGGTACATTTCAGTACTCATTGTTCCAGCAATATTGGAGAAAAAGCTGTACAGTATGAATAGTACACTCCTGGAAATTGAAATAAGAACACCGTGAATTCATTGTCCCAGGAAGGGGAAACTTTATTGACACATTCCTGGGGTCAGATACATCACATGATCACACTGACAGAACCACAGGCACATAGACACAGGCAACACAGCATGCACAATGTCGGCACTAGTACAGTGTATATCCACCTTTCGCAGCAATGCAGGCTGCTATTCTCCCATGGAGACGATCGTAGAGATGCTGGATGTAGTCCTGTGGAACGGCTTGCCATGCCATTTCCACCTGGCGCCTCAGTTGGACCAGCGTTCGTGCTGGACGTGCAGACCGCGTGAGACGACGCTTCATCCAGTCCCAAACATGCTCAATGGGGGACAGATCCGGAGATCTTGCTGGCCAGGGTAGTTGACTTAAACCTTCTAGAGCACGTTGGGTGGCACGGGATACATGCGGACGTGCATTGTCCTGTTGGAACAGCAAGTTCCCTTGCCGGTCTAGGAATGGTAGAACGATGGGTTCGATGACGGTTTGGATGTACCGTGCACTATTCAGTGTCCCCTCGACGATCACCAGAGGTGTACGGAGATCGCTCCCCACACCATGATGCCGGGTGTTGGTCCTGTGTGCCTCGGTCGTATGCAGTCCTGATTGTGGCGCTCACCTGCACGGCGCCAAACACGCATACGACCATCATCGGCACCAAGGCAGAAGCGACTCTCATCGCTGAAGACGACACGTCTCCATTCGTCCCTCCATTCACGCCTGTCGCGACACCACTGGAGGCGGGCTGCACGATGTTGGGGCGTGAGCGGAAGACGGCCTAACGGTGTGCGGGACCGTAGCCCATCTTCATGGAGACGGTTGCGATTGGTCCTCGCCGATACCCCAGGAGCAACAGTGACCCTAATTTGCTGGGAAGTGGCGGTGCGGTTCCCTACGGCACTGCGTAGGATCCTACGGTCTTGGCGTGCATCCGTGCGTCGCTGCGGTCCGGTCCCAGGTCGACGGGCACGTGCACCTTCCGCCGACGACGGTTTGGATGTACCGTGCACTATTCAGTGTCCCCTCGACGATCACCAGAGGTGTACGGCCAGTGTAGGAGATCGCTCCCCACACCATGATGCCGGGTGTTGGTCCTGTGTGCCTCGGTCGTATGCAGTCCTGATTGTGGAGTTCACCTGCACGGCGCCAAACACGCATACGACCATCATTGGCACCAAGGCAGAAGCGACTCTCATCGCTGAAGACGACACGTCTCCATTCGTCCCTCCATTCACGCCTGTCGCGACACCACTGGAGGCGGGCTGCACGATGTTGGGGCGTGAGCGGAAGACGGCCTAAAGGTGTGCGGCACCGTAGCCCATCTTCATGGAGACGGTTGCGAATGGTCCTCGCCGATACCCCAGGAGCAACAGTGTCCCTAATTTGCTGTGAAGTGGCGGTGCGGTCTCCTACGGCACTGCGTAGGATCCTACGGTGTTGGCGTGCATCCGTGCGTCGCTGCGGTCCGGTCCCAGGTCGACGGGCACGTGCACCTTCCGCCGACCACTGGCGGCAACATCGATGTACTGTGGAGACCTCACGCCCCACGTGATGAGCAATTCGGCGGTACGTCCACCCGGCCTCCCGCATGCCCACTATACGCCCTCGCTCAAAGTCCGTCAACTGCACATACGGTTCACGTCCACTCTGTCGCGGCATGCTACCAGTGTTAAAGACTGGGATGGAGCTCCGTATGCCACGGCAAACTGGCTGACACTGACGGCGGCGGTGCACAAATGCTGCGCAGCTAGCGCCATTCGACGGCCAACACCGCGGTTCCTGGTGTGTCCGCTGTGCCGTGCGTGTGATCATTGCTTGTACAGCCCTCTCGCAGTGTCCGGAGCAAGTATGGTGGGTCTGACACACCGGTGTC
Organism: Schistocerca gregaria; assembly: GCF_023897955.1. NCBI lineage: Eukaryota > Metazoa > Arthropoda > Insecta > Orthoptera > Acrididae > Schistocerca > Schistocerca gregaria. The sequence continues at coordinate 885,785,250 of NC_064920.1, read as the reverse complement.
AATGTGTTCTTTTTTCCATTTCCAGGAGTGTATTTGCAGGTGAATATGAAAATATTTTGCCTAGAAATGACAGTTAATTAAAATAAATGTCAGAATATCTGATATATTCGTCGCGGGGCAAAGCAGCAACTGTACTGGTATTTTAACACGTTGTAAATTTTTCAGTCCGACTTGGATTTTTTCTTTTTTTTTTTTTGCCGTATGACCAATTTCGATCCCAGTGGATCATCTTCAGAAGTATGTATTTATAAAATAAAAATCTGCTTCAGTTACCAGTAATTTATTGGTCAACCGGTTTCGAAGCGCAAACCTTCATCTTCAGGCGCCACAAAATAATCATGGGATCGTAAATGTGTGGTGGTCTGGCCAGTTGGTCATGGGGAAAGAAGGGGGGGGGGGGGGGGACACTCACATCAACAAACGCACGAGACCGTAGGACCAGCAAAAACAGCGACCGCCTTGACAGCACAACACGGAAGTGTCGGAAGTCAGTCTTCAGACTGCTTTGATGGGGCCCGCCACGAATTCCTCTCCTGTGTCAACCTTTCCATCTCACAGTAGCATTTGCAACTTTTATCCTTAATTACATGCTGGATTATTCCAGTCTTTGTCTTCCTCTAAAGTTTCTATTCTCTACAGTTTCTCCTGTAGTATGTAAATTTTTCCCTGCTGTCTTAACAGATGTATCATCCTGTTAATTCTTCTTGTCAGCACCTTCCACAAATTCCGTTCCTCGCCATTTCGGCACTGAATCCCCCTCATTCCGTAAGTTATCTGTACACCTAATTTTCAGAGTTCTTCTGTAGCACCGCACCTGAAGCTTTTCGATTCTCCTATGTTCCGGTTTTCCCATTGTCCATGTCTCACTAACATGCAATGCCATGCTCAAGACGTGCATTCTCAGAAATTTCTTCCTCGGATTAAGACCTATGTTTGATATCAGTAGACTACTCTTGGCCAAGAAAGCACTATTTGCCTGTGCTAGTCTGCTTTTCATGTCCTCCGCACTTTTTCCGTCCAGGGTAGTTTTGTTTCTAAGGTAGCAGAAGTCCTTAGCTTTCCTCAATTCTAATGTTTAGTCATCGCTGTTCTCTTCCCTGCTACTTCTCATTACTTTCGGCTTTGTTTGATTTACACCAAATCCATATTCTGTGCTCATCAGACTGTTCATTTCATTCAATTGATCCTGTAATTCTTCTTCACTTTCACTGAGAATTGCAGTGCAATTAGCGAATCTTATCACGGATATCCGTTCATCTTCAATTTTAATCCCACCCTTGAATCTTCCCTTTATTTCCGTATTGCTTCTGCGATGTGCGGATTGAACAATGGGGGCATCCCTGTCTTACACTCTTTTCAATCCGAACATTTCATTCTTGGTCTTCCACTCTTATTTTTCCCTTTTGATTCCAGTACGTAAATTGTTTTACTCGTCTTTCCTTATAGCTTACCCGTTTTTTGACAACATCTCGAACTTCATTTTACGTTATCGAACTCTTTTTCTTTGTCGACAAATACCATGACTGTGTCTTGATTTTGCTTCTGTCTTGCTTCTATTATCTACCGCAACGTCAGAACTACCTCTTCAGTGCCTTTATCGTTCCTAGAGAAACTGATCGTCATCTGTCACATCCTCAGTTTTCTTCGCGATTCTTCTCTGTATTATTATTGTTAGTAACTTGGATGCATGAGCTGTTAATCTGATTGTGGGATAATTCTCACACTTGTCGGCGCTTGCAATCTTCGGAATTGTGTTAATCACGTTTTTTCGTAAGTATGATTGTATAGTCTCATATTTCTACTCACCAAAGTGAACAAAGTTGCTATAATGTTGCGCTGTCAATTTGTTCGTTTATCAGCTGTAAAGTGCATTATGAAGCAGTTTCTGGTCCAGTGCGGGAACTCGGAGAAGCCATTTTCGTAAGACATTTAAAGGCATATGCAATGTTACGTCTCAGTTTTATTGTAGTCGACGCCCAGGTTCAAAATGGTTCAAATGGCTCTGAGCACTATGGGACTTAACTGCTGTGGTCATCAGTCCCCTACAACTACTTAAACCTAACTAACCTAAGGACATTACACACATCCATGCCCGAGGCAGGATTCGAACGTGCGACCTCAGCGGTCAAGCGGTTCCAGACTGTAGCGCCTAGAAGCTCTCGGCCACTCCGGCCGGCCGACGCCCAGAGCAAAGCAAAAAATTATTGTATAGTGGGAGTACTATGTGAGAAAGATCTCGCTAAAGAGCGAAGCTCATTTGTTACCATAACACACGCAAGATACAAAAATCCCTGAAAAAGCTACCCTTCTGTGTTTTGACATGGAAACCATGTATTCTAACATATAAGTACTCGTAGGAGAAACTCTTAACACCATACGATAAACCTGAAGGATAACAACCAACTACATGATGAACACATCGAAGAAAAACACAAATTTCTGGAATGATAACTAAGCAGAACTACTTTCAATTTAATAATGAGTACTATTACAAGAAGGTGGACTGTCAATTGGATCCCCAATGTCAGGTGCCACAGCCAATATTTTCATAAAGCCTTTTTGTTTAACTGATGGATTTCCAGAAAAAAATTGAGCAGTTGAATGCAGATATAAACACAATAAACAACACATTAAGATTCACGATGGGAAAAGAACGTCAAAACCCAATAAATTCGTAGAGATAACCATTAAAACCGAAAATAGCGTTGCTTTGAAATTTAGAGCAAATCTACAACAAGTGACATAATCACACATCACTCTTCAAATCCCCCGCCTCACAGAAACAGTCAGCACTCTGATACATGCTTCATAGACTCAACACTATACCACTCAGCACAGAAAACTACCAGAAAGATCTACACATTATCACACAAAAGCCAATAGACAATGGGTACAATAGTAATACAGTCACCAAATTATACAAAAGTTAAACAACCAATACAATCAATAAACGCGACACATACACAGCCTAAACAACAGTACAATGATACAACACACAAATAAGCACAAACAGCAACAGAACAACAACGGCGCAAATAATACACGAAAACAAGAAAGAAGATTCAAGAAGGTTCATAATGACCTACAAGCACAAACTCACACATAAGATATCAAACACTTTCGAAAGACAGGACATAAACATAGAATTCATAACAGACAATTCAATCCAAAAGTGTTGTTGTGGTCTACAGTCCGAGCGCTGGTTTGTTGCAGCTCTCCATGTTAGTCTAACCCGTGTGTGACTGATCTCAGAGTAACTACTGAAACCTACATCCTCCCGAATCTGTTTCCTCCTTTCGTCTTTTGGTCTCCCTCAACGGTTTTTATCCAAAACACTTCCCTCCAAAATGAAATTGGTGATCCCTGGATGTCTCAGACTGTGTCCTATGAAGCCATACCTTCTTTTAAACAAGTTTTGCCGCAAATTTCTCGTCTACGCAGTCCTATTCAGCACGTCCTCATTAATTATGTAATCTACCCACATAATCTTCTGCATCTTTGGTAGCAGCTTCTATTCTCTTCTCGTCAAAACTGTTCATGGTCCATGTTTCACTTCTAAAAATGATTACACTGCATACAAATACTTTCAGAAAAGAGATCCTCACACTTAAATCTATATCTGAAGTTATCAAATTTTTCTTCTGCAGAAACGTTTTTCTTATCATTCCCTGTCTACATTTTATATCCTCTCTACTTCGGCCATCATCAGTTATTTTGCTGCCCAAACACCAAACCTCATGCACTACCTTAGTGTCTCGTTTTCTAATCTAATTCCCTCAGTGTCACCCGATTTAATTCGGCTACATTCCATTATTCTTGTTTTGCTTTTGTTGGCGTTCAACTTATATCCTTCATTCAAGATACTGTCCATTTCGTTCAACTGCCCTTTCAAGTCTTTTGCCATCTCTGACAGAATTACAACGGCAAAACGCCCAGTTTTTATTTCTTCTCCCTGAAATTAACTCCCACTCCAAATTTTTCTTTAGTTTCAAGTACGGCTTGCTCAATATGCAGATTGAAGAACATTGGCGACAGGCTACAGTCCTGTCTCACTCCCTTCTCAACCACTGCTTTCCTTTCGAGCCCCTCGATGTTATAACTGCCGCCTGGTTTTTGTACAAGCTGTAAACAGCCCTTCACTCCCTTTATGTTACCCCTGCTATCTTCAGAATTTGGAAGAGAGTATTCCAGTTAGCTTGGTCGAAAGCTTTCTCAAAAGTCTACAAATACTATAAACGTAGGTTTGCCTTTCCTTAACCAATTTCGATAGAGAAGTCGTGAGGTCAGTACTGCCTCGTATGTGGCTACATCTCTCCGGAATCCAAACTGATCTTCCCCGAGGTCGGCTTCTGCATGTTTCTACATACTTTTGTAAGGAATTCGTGTTAGTATTTTGAAACTATGACCTATTAAACTGACAGATCGGTAATTTGCCACCTGCCGGCAATAACTTCCTTTGGAATTGGTATTACTGCATTCTTGTTAAAGTCTGAGGGTGCTTCGCTGTCTCACACACCTTGCACACCAGACGGAAGAGATTTGTCGCGGCTGGGTCTCTCAAGCCTGTTAGTAGTTCTATTGAATGTCGTCTACTTCCGGCGCCTTCTTTGACATAGGTCTTTCAGCACTCTGAGAAATTCTTACGCAGTACCGTATCTCTCATCTCATTTCCATCTATGTCCTCTTCCATTTATTTAATATTGCCTTCATGTTCATTTCCCTTACATAGATCCTCTACATGTTCCTTCCATGTTTCTGCTTTCCCTCCTTTGCTTAGGACTGATTTCCATCTGAGCTCCAGCTATTTACACGGCTGTTTCCCTTTAATTTTCTGTAGGCTGTATCTGTCTTTCGCCTAACGATATATGCTTCTAAATCCATACATTTTTTTCTCTAACCTTTCTTGCTTAGACATTTTTTACACCCTGTCGATATTAGTTTTTAGACGTTTTGTATTCCCATTTCCTGCTTCATTTGCTGCATTGTTACATCTTCTCCTTTCAGCATATACATTCAATATCACCTGTGTTATCCACGGACTTTTGCTCGGCCTTTTTTCTTATTTAACGCTCTGCTAGGCCTTTTTACTTATTTAATTCTCTGCTGCTTTCACTGTTTCATCTCTTAATGCTACGTATTCATCTTACACTGTTTTCCTTTCAACTGTTCCAGTCAACAGTTGCGTAATGCTCCCTCGAAGCTCTCAACAACATTTGGTTCTTTCAATTAATCCAGGTGCCATTTCCTTAATTTCCTACCTTTTTGCAGTTTCTTCAGTTTTAATCCACAGTTCATAACCAAAAGATGCGGGTGGAATCCACATCTGCCTGTAGTTTGTTACGTATCCTATAAATCATTTGAATTATTCTTATATGAAATGATGTTGAATGAGTCAGTTTAGAGGATGTGTATATGTGACTAGTGTTAACATTAATGAACATATTTTGGTTAGTCCCAGTCTTGCATCTACACTTAAATACTAGTTTTTCTACAGGCTAACTGTTTTTAAATAAAAATTCGTGCACGGAATAGAAGGATTTGTCCAGGAGATTAAATCGGAAACGTACTTCGCTGCCTGTCAGAAAAATGATAAATCATTTTTGTTGTTGCGTATTAAACTCTCTTCCGAGCCACTGAAGCTTTCATAATGGGTAAAAAAGATAATGTTTTCTTCTGCTGTTTTTGGTATGAACATCACTAGTTTTCTCAAATATTGATGAATTATTTATGAAGAATTTCAGTGGTGAATGTATATATTGTGATCGTGCAGTTCAAATGCCTGATTCTTCGAAGCTGTACCGACTTGACGACCGTGGGTGAACAAATTATTCTTACTTACCACTTTTATGCAGCTAGTACTTCCTTTGTAAGTGATGAGTTACCCCATAAGTTACTCCATAAGGCGTCACTGAATGCCAGGTGGCTGATCCGTTGTATCCAACAGCAGCCATTGTACGAAGAGCAAAAGCAGCTGAACTTGGTTCTTTGAGCAATTCAGTAATATGCTTCTTCCAGTGCAAGCTTTCATCTACGTAAACCCAAAAATTTGGAGCAATTCACCCTGTTTACTTATTCTCGTTATGTGTTACATCAATTGTTGGCATGACGCTGTTTGCTGCACAGAACTGAATATAAGAATTTATTATAGCACTGGTACCGCCTGTAAAGAGTTCTAATTCTGCTCGATTTATATAAAGTGGAAAATCGTTTACATATATGAGAAATAGGAGTGGACTCAAACTTAAGTTTGTAAGGCTGCCTTCGTGGTTTGTCCCTAGTTAATTTAATTCTCTGTCGGAGCCTGACAGAACACGGTAATAATAATTATAAAACAAATTTGGTAAACTCTGTACCTTTGAGAAACATCTGACGCTCTGTGCAGTCGTATAAAGGCCTGTTTGAAGGAGATCTAATTGGAAAATTTAAGCCATTTGTCTGCATGCACAAAGGATGAGCTTGAGTTACGAAGCGTGTCAACACACAGTATCGTTTAAAATGTGAGCAATACAGATTAATGACGAGAGGGGCACCTGGGAGGGGCTTGTGTAGCACGGTGTTGATGTCGCGACAACATCCGCAGGTACTGTTACTGGAAAAAAAAAGAGACGAGGGCGGCACAAGCAGGCGTTGTAAGGAGTAGACGAGACGTCGCGCCGGTTGCTTTACGTAGGACAGCTGCGGTTGCCTCCGGAGGTTCGAACGTAAAGCGGCGCTACCAGGGGTGGCCTTGCAACCCAACGCCAGGGGATTTCCGCTTTATGCACCCCTCCTCACCCTTCCTCTCGGGGTAATATTATTAGCTCTGGCTGAGGAGACCTGCCTGATCCCTTCACACCCTGAGATTTATCACACAGCACGTATATACGCCACTTCAAGGCAGCTCAAAGCCTGCATTTTACGGTACCAGCTTTTTCTCAGCTCTCTCCCGACAGACTATCTGAAAAGATTTCTGGAGATACCGCCGATATTCTCTTCAGTATAGGACGAATACTCTTCAGTAACTTGAGTGACCTTTTCGTTTATTTACCAATAATTAAGAGGTTACCGTTTTTTTTAAAATTTATTGTAGTTTAAACCAGCAGTTCTGAGAGATACATACTGAGATCTAATTATGTTTTAAAGTGTGGGCTGTTCAGACAGTGAAAAACCCTGCATTTTTTTGTGTAGGTTCCATTTTCTGTCGTCTAAAGCACACGTTAATTTGATCTTTTGGAAACTGGCAGCTGTGATAAACAACTGCTTCCGGGTTTTCTAAGGATGGTTGGTTGTTTTGGGGAAGGAGACCAGACAGTGTGGTCATCGGTCTCATCGGATTAGGGAAGGATGGGGAAGGAAGTCGGCCGTGACCTTTCAGAGGAACCATCATAGCATTTGCCTGGAGTGATTTAGGGAAATCACGGAAAACCTAAATCAAGATGGCCGGACGCGAGATTGAACCGTCGTCCTCCTGAATGCGAGTCCAGTGTTTTCTAAGGGTAAGAGTAACCGTAGTTTAATAAACTCACGCGGTTCTGAGACTCGTAGATCAGAAACTATTCAAATGGAGACACTCAAACAAAATTAAAAATGAAACTAATATTGTATAGACTTGTCGTAAGTTAAACGTAATGTAATTTTTACTGCTTTTCACATTTTGTCTGAAAACACAATTCTAAACGATGTAAGGACTACGCCATATTGTTCAAAATTTGACTTACAAAATATTAGTTCTCTTTTCTGTGATATCTTCAATGGAGAGCTTCAGAAAAAAATAAAAATTAGACAGAAACAACGGCAACAGTGATGAATCACGACGAGACCATTGTCGATTGCCTGTTAAGTAAGTACACCGTGAGCTTAAATATTCATGATTTATTTATTTTTTCTTTGTTTCAGACGTAGGAATCCTTAAATCTTAAAACCGATATCAGTGTGTAACGAAAGGAGATTTAAGCCCATGTACGCTTAATCTTCACGAAAACTGTGTTTATGCGTAATACGAGATTTAAACATTTTCGAAATTATATTAATTGTTCTTCTGTTATTGTTGTATGCCTCCACAAACAACAGACAAACAGCTTCAGAATGAGTAGTTAACTGACATCCCATAGAAAGTTCTTGAGTAGCGGGGCAGACAAATTGTCGTAATCAGGAAATAACGCTAACTTTACTGAATTGTAACTCGAAAATTAGTTAACATTTAAAAGATAACTTTGTTTCCTTTTATAGTAATAAGTAAATGTAAAAAATATTGAAATTAAAGCATTCACAGCCCTCGGTCACAAAAATAAAGTCTTTTTGACGTAGGTTTCGGCCACCACTAAGAGTGACTTTATCAGAAATAAAACATTTAAAGTGGCCTATAACGTAAGTACAAAGATTTAGGAAAAATATTTTTAAGTGTAAGTACTGACTAGCAGTATGGAAAGAAAAGGCATAGTACTTACATGTCAGGTATAAAATAAATATCAACCGATAACGGTTTAGTCACAAAATATTAAAATAGAAAACATAGCAGGCAAGCCACTATAGGCTACTCATACATGTCGAGCTGCAGTAGCATCGGACTGAGGCGCCCGCGTTAGCAATTGCGGGCATGTGAACATTACACCAAGAGTGCTATCTAGTAGCCGCAAATACAAACAGGCTACATAACCTTCAAAATAAGACAGGTGACTATTATGAAGAACATTGTTTAATATATGAAGTAAGAGGCTATATTTTATCTGACAGCAGAGTAGCCATGGTAACAGTATGTTTACATGAGAGCTTGGAAATACATTTTAAGGGCTGAAAACGCCATTACAAAATTACAATGGGTGCTGAATAACTCGAGGAGTGGAAAAACGGTATAACATGAAACGTTGTTGATACAAAATATTTAATGAATAAAAAATTATGAACCGACTTAGATAGAAAAAAAATATTTCGGTAGCTGCAGGGGAGAACATGAAGTCAAATATAAAGTAACGGCTTTATACAATAGAAGAAGCTTTCATTACATAATTATAGCTGCTCATTAAGAATGAGGCCATCGTTTCGGCAAAGATAAAAATTTCTAGTTCTTCGAGAACATGTATTTTACGCCCTTATTTCTCAGTGTGCAAAATGTTGGAATCGTGAACAGCCTTAGGCGCGTGACCTGGAATCAGAATTGTGGTCGAAAGAGACGAATTTTGGGTACTAGTACCACTTTTTCTTAAGAAATGTTCTTTGTATTTGACTGTAGAGGCACATCCTGTTTGTGCTATGTAGTAAGAAGAGCAGGTGTCGCAAAGAATCTTATACACACCAGAGTTTTCCAAAGGGGAAGGGGTCGATCTTAAACTATGAATATAATTTTTTTGAACTATTATTGGTTGAAAAGGCGACATTACAGTTGTATATATTACGAAGAAGGCGTTGAATCTGATACAAGATGGGCCACAAAAAAGAAATAGAAAAGTTTTTTTTCTTCAGGCTGGAATCAATGATACAGGTGCCGAGTGCAGTAGCTCTTTTAACAGTTTTATTTTTAAGGATGTTATCCATTATGGCAAGTTGGTATTCGTTATTAACTGCTATCGTTTTTATTAAATTAATTTCTTCCTCGAATTTTTCTTTAGAGTGTGGAATAGAAGTAACTCTGTGAATAGCAGAGTGAAAGAAAGCGCTCCTATGAGATTGTGGTTGCATAGAAGACGCAGGTACAATCTGATCGGTATATGTCTCTTTACGAAAAACATTAAACGAGATTTTATTTTCTTCTAGTGTAAGCTTCAAGTCAAGAAAATTAAACTGACGCGCCTCATTTTAGAGTTCGCTGGTGAAGGATATTTTCTCATGGAGTTCACTGAAGAGATTGAAAATACGCTAAATGTCATCAGCAGGTCCTTTGCCGATGACTAAAATATCATCGACCTATCTGAAATAGAAGAGAATGGCTAGCGCTGTAGCTGAGAAATGGTTGAAGAACTTTTCTTCTACGGAGTCAACGAAAATGTTAGCAAGAATACCAGCTGACGTATTTCCGTCGAGTTGCTGATACAATTGTTCATCAAATTCAAAATAGTTGTATTTGACTACAATTGTAATTATATTCATAATGTCAGTGATTTTTTCATCTGAATGTCATTTCAAAAAAGAACTGTTTGCCGTTAGAAGCACAACACAAAACACTGCTTGTGGAGTGGTGCTGTGACCAGGATTATTACGTCTCATCATTTCGATAGGCTCTTCCCTCGTTCTCACCGAACAGTGCTATACAGACGTTGCTCTAGAGGAGTTATTTTCAAATCCTCTTTTGGGTTTCTGAGATGCTTTCCGGCGATTGCTCTGAATCACTCAAGGTGTATAATCTGCCTCGTTTTTCTTCACCTGTGACCACCTAAGCGCCGGCCGGGGTGGCCGACGGTTCTAGGCACTACAGTCTGGAACAGCGCGACCGCTACGGTCGCAGGTTCGAATCCTGCTTCGGGCATGGATGTTGCGATGTCCTTAGCTTAGTTAGGTTTATGGACAACATGGTTGTGGAGAGAGGCAGCGATTAGTATGATTAATCAACAATTCAAGACCAGTCTTAACGGCATTTATTATTATTATAATACCGCCAACCGGTTTCAAACCGACGTAGGGGCCATCTTCTGGGCGTTTACACTGTGAAATTATAGATATCCCTCAGAAAGGCTCCATTATACAACAGCTAAAATTATGTAAATGTTCCCCATTGGTCGACTGCTGGTGGTGTCACTCCTGCGTACATAACGGCAGGAAACTATGCGAGACTAACCATTCGTATGGGTTTAAAAAGCGTACTGAGATCACGTGAATAGACGGCAACACACCCAGCGCGATCAACGGCATTTAATACAGTTTGTTAAATGTAATTACTAGTCACCTCTGTTTAACACAAATTTAAGTGACAGTAAATAACAGAAAATGGAACCATTCCATTTAAATAGAGGTTCTATTATAGCCTTAATTTTAAATTAATAACAAATGTTCCATAGTCAACTCGTAAAATTCGTAAAAGTATATTACATTATGTGTCACAATATAAATCAAAACAATTTGTGACACACAAAAAGTGGTGTCGTCTTGTATTACAATGCACATTTGCGTAGAAAACATTTGAGTCAATTTACTAAAACGGTTAATATGGAAGGACTACAACGCCGTCTACTCGTTCTGGTGAGGACGCCTTTGCCATGGATTACAAAACGTATATCAGGCGCCCTCTATTCTGTATATCGAGGACTCCGTCGTCATGGCAGCAGCTGGTGTGTTTATATGGTGTTATCTTTGCCCTGGCCACTGCGTACGTTGCCGTGGTAGCGGTATGCAATGTCTCCTGATATACCATTTATTGATATTTATTAGTTAGGTTTAAGTATTTCTAAGTTCTAGGGAACTGATGACCTCAGCAGTTAAGTCCCTTAGTGCTCAGAGCTATTTCTGAACCACCTAAGGGTCAGTGAGAATCTCCATCATGTTTCTTTTGCTTTGCCTCGTTCCGTTGTCTCCAGAGTAGTAAGTGCTAATTAAGTATTGACTTTACCGAGTTTTCCCGTGTTCTGCCACTACGTACAGCAGCTGGTAGTCTCAGCGAGCAGCCTCCTGGAGGAACGTGAGGGACCGCCGGTGGCGCAGCAGACTGCAGACTGCCGCGTCGGCCCGCACTGCACAGTGCTGAGCCAGCACTGGCCGCCTCTTTGCCGTCCCGTCACGTCCTGTGGAGTCGCGTTCTCTCTCAGCACACCACCTGCAGACCAGCCGCTGGGAGCTGCCACGAAGCTGTGGCCCGAAACTCGGTAAACGTACGAAATCGTCCGCCTCGGTAGCAGCGCGGTCAGCGCGGCGGATTATTAAACAAATTACCAGGGTTCGATGCCCGGCCGGGTCGGAATTCACTCCGCTCGAGGACTGGATATTGTCCTTGTGATCAAATCGTCGTAATTGACATTACCATTGCGATGGCTAAATCAACACTGCCCGAAAGCCAATAAACTGGAAAAGAAAACGTACGAAAAGGGCAGTGAGCTGTCTACATGGGATCGTGGTGGAAAACCTGATAGCATTATCTGCTATGCTGAAGAGTGCACATACTGATTACAATAACTGAAGATAATGCTTTCAGCCGAACAGTCAAAGCCAGGTGGCTGATTTCAGTAGCCGTGTATCTCCTGCGCTGTTCACCAAGTAAAGTTTAAAAACTGGCTCTGAGCACTATGGGACTTAACTTCAGTGGTCATCAGTCCCCTAGAACTTAGAACTACTTAAACCTAACTAACCGAAGGACATCACACACATCCATGCCCGAGGCAGGATTCGAACCTGCGACTGTAGCGGTCGGGCGGTTCCAGACTGTAGCGCCTAGCTGGCCTCACCAAGAAAATAACTTTGCTAAAAGTCATGTAAATCCTGTTGTGAAAATAAGCTGTACCACTGAAGTAGCACTGCAGTAAGACAGCCGAAACATAATCATCATGATCCCCCCCACCCAGGGATTGAACTACTGTACCACAGTTGTCTGCATCTAGTGTAAACCATGAAACAGTGCGAACGGTTTCAAATGTCTGCGAGTCGTGTAAGTGAGGCGGGGCATGGGAACCAGCATGGCATTCACCTAGTGGAATGTGGAAATGCGCCTAAAAACCACATCCTTGCTGGCCGGCACACTGAGCCTCGGCGTTAATCCGCCGGGTGGATTCAGTCCGTGGCCGGCGCGTCTACCCGAGTCCAGGAAGCAGCGCATTAGCGCGTTCGGCTGACCTGGCGAGTCACAGCCGAAACACAAAATCATGGGATAGCTTCTAATATCGTGTTGGACCCTATCATCAGAACTCATCTGACCAGGCCATGGTTCTCGAGTTGCCCAACCGATATGGTCACGAGTCCAGGACATGCGCTGCAGGCGATGTTTTGCTGTTAGTCATTTACTGGCATAGCCCGTTAACGCCAAATTTCGGCCCACTGTCCTAACGGATATGTTCATCGTACGTCCCACATTGATTTAAACGGTAATTTCACACAGTTCTGCTTGTATCTTAACACTGACAAATCTACGCAAATGCCGCTGCTCTTGGGCGTTAAGTGAAGGCCGATGGCCACTGTATTGTCAGTGGTGAAATTCGGTATTCTCCGCACATTCTTGTCAATGTGTATTTCGGAATATTGAATTCTCTAAAGATTTACGAAATGGAATGTCAAATGGTTCAAATGGCTCTAAGCAGTATGGTACTTAACATCTGAGGTCATCAATCCCCTACACTTAGAGCTACAAACCTAATTAACCTAAGGTCATCACACACATCCATGCCCGAGGCAAGATTCGAACCTGCGACCGTAGCAGGAGCGTGGTTCCGAATTGAAGAGCCTACAACAGCTCGGCCACAGAGGGCGGCTAAATGGAATGTCCCACGCGTGTAGCTCCAACTATACCTGAGTGGAAATGAGAGCTCCGCCAATTCACTATCCTGTTATACCTTATGTAATCAACACTACAGCCATCTGTACATGTGCAAATCGCTACTCCATGACTTTTGTCACCTTAGTGTACGATGCTGCAAGGATCCACGTTATCACTATCAAATCTAGTTTTTCCGATGTTTTAGTTTTTCCTAACGAAACAGAATCAAGTTTTGTAGTAACAGGTACAGTAGATCAGTAAGTGTTAACAAAGACAATTGTGAAGTTTTAGGTACTATTATGTTCTCAGAATACGTTTTTTTACAGCAAATGCTCGAAAGTTGTTCCTTCTACGTTGGTACAAAAGTTATAGACACGCGAAATGATAGGAGCATCCTCTCTAAAATAAGTCGGACAAAATCCCACTGCTAGATACACCCAAACACGTTCCGCCATCGAACTAATTACGGCGTCCTCGTCGTTGCCTTTTGTCGTTTCGTGGCCTTAACTCCACGACGGCGCACATTCGGTTTATAGTTGCTAGGAAAGTTTATCTTGATTAGACGTGGTCTACCCTGAACTGACGATATTATCAGGATGGTTTTTCTCCACCCTGTATCTTACAGACTGAAACGGTAACAGGCTCATAGGAACACAACGAAATATTTATTTTGTCCGACGACAGTTTCAGGAAACTCAGCTCGCTCTGTTGTCCAATAGACCGACAAGGCTGACCCCAGGTCGGTGCTGCACTCTTTGACTTCCGGAGGGCATTCGAGACATCTGCGCATACGAGCTTACATAATATCTGACAAGTTTGTTCCTCGGTTGAGGACTACCTAGCAAATCGTTAGGTATGGAGGGAAACCCTCGGCTAAGGAAGCATCTTCAGAAACATCCCTAGCGAGAACCATTGATGTTCATGACGTGAATAAATTGTCCATTGGATAACGCTGATGATACTGGAGCAGACTAGAATTCACAACTTTATAAACTTGTAGCAAAATGCAGGATGATCTACTGACGGTCAATGCTCTTTGAAGGAATTAGCAGATGACCATAAAATTGCATCGGAAACTGGCGAAAACGTCCACCATAATTCTATTACAAGACTAGCAATGACTCACCAGTAAGAGTGTCAACCTTTAAATATAGAGTGAAAATTGTTGAACTATATGACAAAAAAGTTAATTAATTACAAACTAAGGCGTGCACACACTTTGTTCAACATGCAAACGGCACTACAGATACTCAGACTTAGGTTAAGACATGTTCGATACGCCTACCATCATTGTAGATGGTGTGGCGCAGACGAATAGCGAAATTCTGCATGACCCGCTGAAATGTCGGAACATCAGTGACCTCCTGAATAGCTGTTGTCAGCACAGCAATGGTTTTGGGGTTATTGCTGTACACCTTTTCTTTACTATATCCGCACAAAAATGAGTCACGTGTGTTCAGATCCGAAGAATATGGCGGTCAATAGAGGCCCATATCACTGGCCTCTGGGTACCCCAGAACCAGAATGCGGTCCCCAAAGTGCTACTCCAGGACATGAAACACTCTCCTGCTTCGATAGGATTGAGCTCAGTGTTACATGAACGACATCTTATCGAAATCAGGGTCACTTTGGATAGTGGGGATGAAATCATTTTTGAAAACCTTCACTTACCGTTCGATCGTCACCCAAGACTTCCGGCATAAGGAGGCACCCTCTTTCTGTCAACGGCCTTGTCAAAGAGGGCGGAGGAACGGACAGAGTTTCAGGGCACTTGTCTTATGGGTGGGAAACTACCCCTAAAGGCGGAAGAATCAGCAATGATCAACTGCGTGAGGATGCAGAAGGCAATGGAGACCACTGCATTAAAGACACGTAACGTGTATCCGCAGAACATGTGCCCCGTAATTGAAGAAGTGCTGTGATGATTCTCCATTGGCAAAAGATTCCGCTATAGTCCCCCATTCGGATATTTGGAAGGGGATTGCCAAGGGGGAGGTTAGCACGAGAAAAGACTGAATAATCAACGAAATAATAACATTCTGCGTGTCGGGGCACGGAATGTCAGAAGTTTTAACGTGGCAGGAAAACTAGAAAAACTGAAAAGGGAAATGCAAAGGCTCAATCTAGATATAGTAGGGGCCAGGGAAGTGAAGTGGAAAGAAGACAAGGATTTCTGGTCAGATGAGTATGGGGTAATATCAACAGCAGCAGAAAATGGTGAAGCGGGAGTAGGATTCACTATGAATAGGAAGGTAGGGCAGAGAATCTGTTAGTGTGAACAGTTCAGTAATAGGGTTGTTCTTATCAGATTCGACAACGAGTGAACAGTGACAACGATAGTTCAGGTATACATGCCGAAGGTGCAAGCTGAAGATAAAGAAACAGAGAAAATTTGTGAGGATATTGAAAGGGTAATACAACATGTAAAGGGAGATGAAAATCTTATAGTCTTGGGGGCCTGGAATGCAGCTGTAGGGGAAGGAGTAGTAGAAAAGGTTACAGGAGAATATGAGCTTGGAACAAGGAATGAGAGAAAAGAAAGACTAATTGAGTTCTGTAACAAGTTTCAACTCGTAATAGCGAATATTCTGTTCGAGAAACACAGGAATTGGAGGTATATTTGGAAAAGGCCGGGTGATACGGGAAGATTTCAGTTAGATTACGTCATTGTCAGACAGAGATCCCTAAATCAGATACTGGATTGTAAAGTGTACCCACAAGCAGATATAGACTCAGATCACAGTATAGTTCCGGGAGACTGACGATTACAGAAATAGAAGTTGCTGGTGAATGAAATAAATAGGAAGTGCAGGGAAACTAAGACGAAATGACTACAAGAAAAAAGTGAAAGCATCTAAAAAGAAATGATTGTCGGAAGGACAGAGTAAGCATACAGAAGAGCCAAAACAACCTTCGGTGACATTAAAAGCAATAGTGATAACACTAAAAGTGCAACAGGAATTCCATTGCAGAGGAGAGAACGGATAGGTGGGAATAATAAATTGAAAGCCTCTATGAGGGAGGAGATTTGTCTGATGTGATAGAAGAAGAAACAGGAGCCAATTATAAAAGATTTAAAGAGCTTTGGAGGACTTAAGATCAAATAAGGCAGAAGAAATAGAAAATATTCCATCAGAATTTCTAAAATCATTGGGGGAAGTGGCAACAAAACGACTATTCACGCTGTGTATAGAATGTACGAGTGTGGCGACATACCATCTGACTTTCGGGAAAGCATCATCAACACAATTCCGAAGACGGCAAGAGCTGACATGTGCGAGGATTATCGTACAATCAGCTTAACAGATCATGCATCCAAATTGCTTACAATAATAATATACAGAAGAATGGAAAAGAAAACTGAGGATGCGCTAGATGACGACCAGTTTGGCTTTAGGACAAGTGAAGGCACATGAGAGACAATTCTAACGTTGCGGTTAATAGTGGAAGCAAGACTAAAGAAAAATCAAGACACGTTCATAGGATTTGTCGAAACGGAAAAAGCTTTCGACAGTGTAAATTGGCGCAAGATGTTAGAAATTCTGAAAAAAGTAGAGGTAGGCTACAGGGAGAGGCGGGTCACATACCATATGCACAAGAGCCAAGAGGGAATAATAAGAGAGGACGACCAAGAACGAAGAGCTCGTATTAAAATATGTGTAAGACAAGGATGTAGCCTTTGGCTCCTAGCGTTAAACCTGTACATCGAGGAAGCAATGATGGAAATAAAATAGAGGTTCAGGAGTGGAATTAAAGTGCAAGGTGAAAGGATATGAATGATAGGTGATTCAGGTTGGATCCCTTAAAGTGTTTTTGAGTCGTATCGCTGTAATTTTTGCACCGCATAACAGGGTTGGTATACCTGCTATTTCAGCGTTGGTATCTTAGTAGTTATTACCCCAGGACATCTGTGAAGTTTTTGGTGTGCATAGTCCCCTCGTGCCGGGCCCCTGGCTACGTCAGGCGGACCCGTGTCCACTATGGAGAAATGCGTGGAGCAGCCTTCGCGACCCTCCAACTCTTCCACCGCCGCCCTTCGGGGAGAACCGCGTCGGAAACGCCGCTCATGCCGGCCTCCCGTCGCGAATAATGCTCCGCCCACCTCGCAACGGGCAAAGGATCGCTTGAATCGTGCCAACCGCCACAAATCGCCGATGGATACCACCGGCACTGAAACCAATCATCATGAAGACTGTCCACCGTCCCGTGTCAGGGTCCGTTCATCCGTGTCGTTGTCGTCTTCCGACGATTCACCTGACCGTCTAGTAATTGATCTTTCTCGTAGTGAGGCGGCGAACACATCGGCTCTGTCTGTACCTGCACCTCTTTCTACGCAGTCCCACCACCGTAGCGAGTCTTCTGGACACCCTGACCCAGTCGGAAAGTTCTCTGGCTGTCGCTCCAGACGCTCCTCCGCCCACGCGGGCTGTGGTGACAGCGGATCGCGTTCCGATACCCCTCCTGCCGGATAGTCCTGTGGATGAGGTAATGGCTCAATCTCCCGACCCTCCGTCTCAAGACATCCCGTCAAGCCCTCTGAAGAAAGAGAAGATGTCCCCCATTGTGGTGTATAATGTCACTAATTATACGAAACTGAACACTGAGCTCCAGCTGCTCATTGCCCGCCAATTGAGAGCTGTTTACCAAAAAGATCATGTGAAATACCTGCTTGACAGTAGGGACGACTATCTTACCATTCTCGACTTCGTAAAATCAAAGGCGATGCCTTTCTTTACCCACCTGACGCCGGGTAATCGCCGAACCAAAATCGTCATCAAGGACTTGCCAGCAGAGGTTACGGCAGAGGAGGTCAAGGAGGAACTGCTTCGACTCGATTTCGAAGATCCTTTGGTCCACCAGTATAGCAAGAGGGATCCTGAGACCAGGGCATTGATCCCCTGCCCTACCCACGTCGTCTCTCTATCCCGGAGGGAGGACGTAGAGTGGATTTACCAAATCCGGTATCTTCTGTACACGAAAGTCTGGATTGAATCTTACGAGGGCCTCAATGGGCCAGCCATCTGTCGCAAATGCCAACGTTTACGACATACTGGGAATTACTGCTCCCTGCCGTTGCGGTGTGTTAAGTGTGTTGGCCCACATTTAGTGGAGAAATGCACACTCCCTGCTTTGAAGAAACCTACTTGTGCCAGGTGTTTGGGAACGACTCACGATCCGCACCACATGGTATCCTGGAGGGGGTGCCTTGTTTACCAGAAGGCACTGAAGTCTTCTCGTCCTCCCAAACAGAAACAAAGAACAAATCGACCTGCCCCATCACAAGGGGACATGACCAACTATCCTGTTTTGCGGGGTCAGCCTGGTGCACTGTCCTCAGCAGTCACTCTGGTACCAGCCACTCAGGCACCAGATGGTTCGGTGGCTCCTGTGCCCCTTCCCTCCCAGACTCCCACGGCATCCTTTGCTGCTGCAGCCCGGTTACCTCCTCATTGTCCGTCTTAAGTGATGGCTTGCACTGCTCACCAACTACAGGACCCAGCTACAGCTCCCTCCAGTCCATCTCTGGCCCTATCCCAGCCCTCTACCTCTACCCCCATTCTGCCTACTACTACACCTGCACCTGCCCGCCGTAGGGGCAAGCAGACCATCCGGGACCCTCCCCCAGTGGTGGAGACTGATGAGTCCTTTCGGGCGGACATGCGCGACATCCTCCAGGTCATCTCCTTTTTCACGAAACCCCACATCCGGGCTGTTATTCGTGACACTGCACAAAAAATCCGTCGGCCAGAGGACGGGCTCTCCAAGGTTATCGCCCTAGAGGAAGGGCTTACTCAAATATTGTTGTAATGGCGAATGGACCTCCACATCACCACCAGCCCCCTCGGGATCTTGTCACCTGCATATTTAATGCCAATGGCATAAAACGGATGAAGACAGAATTGAACACCTTCCTCCATGACCATCGTGTGGATGTTTTACTGGTCACAGAAACACACCTCAAACCAGCAGACGATTTCCGCCTTCGCAGCATGGTGTGTTACCGCTCTGACCGCCTCGACCACTCTGGTGTTCCTCAACAAAGTTCTTGTCCATACCCAAGAGACTCTCCAGCCAATGGAACACATAGAGGCCACAGCGTTTACCATCTCCACACACCTTGGTGCCATTACCTTTGCAGCAGCGTATTTGAGCCCAAACAAGCCACTGCTGGAAGCAGACCTCCACGCATTGTCATCCTTTGACAGGCTCATCATTGGGGCAGATCTCAATGCCAAGCTCCCAGCTTGGCATTCTCACGTCTCTAACCCCAAAGACCTGCTCCTCCTTGACCTGGAGATACTTTAGCACTATCAGTCTATGGCCCCCACAAACCTACCCATATCCGAGTCTCTACTAACTGCCAGCCAGACCTTCTGGATGTGGGCATCTTCAAAAACATCACCGCTCAGTTTTCACTGGAAGTTCTCCATGAACTGGCCTCTGACCATGAGTCAGTACTCTTGCACTTCACTAATGGTGCCCTTTCATTTGATGTTTGTTCCACTGCGACCCTCACCAATTGGGACAAGTTTGCCAGGGTACTTAATAACACCACTCAACACGACGTCGATTTAACAGCATCGGCCAATATAGTCCATGCCATGGACTACCTTACTGCCAAAATACAGAAAGCAGTCAAACTCTCCACCTCCACTGCACCTCGGAATTTAACACCCCTGGACGACTTGCTCCATCTGTTACGAGAGCTGAAGGTGCAAAGAAACCCCTCAGGACAAACGCCAAATGAGACGCCTCCAGCCTTAATTCTGCCACCGGCTCGCCGTCTGGAGGTCCGTACAATGGGAGGACAGGATGACCGCTTTCCTACTCCACCAAAAATCTGACAGGGATGTCATTCGCACCCTGCGGCGTTGTATGCCAGCGACTGCCCATCCTATTCGCACGGCAGCGGGCTCGTCGTATGATACCCTCCAAATTGTGGAAACGCTGGCACATGGGTTTGAGGCCCAAAACCACCCTTTTGTCCAGAACCTTTCTCCGAACGAACTACTGGAAGAAAATGAAGTCCTGACAGCTGTTGCTGCTTTCCGCAACCACCCACCCCAGTCTGCTCCCCTTCTTACGCCCATGGCAGAAATTCAGCGCATCCTTCGAAGGACACGTAGCCGGTCGGCCCCTGGATTGGACGGAATATAAATGAACATCTTTGCCACCTTCCCCGCACACCACTCATCTTGTTCACCAAGATTTTAAACTGTTGTCTCACGTCTGGTCTTTCCCCCCCTCAGTGGAAACAAGCCAAGCTGATTGCGATCCCCAAGAGGTTCAAGGACCCTACAGTCCCCACCAACAGGCCCATCAGCCTCCTAAATACTATGGCGAAAGCCCTTGAATCTTCCCAACCTCTTGCGGCAGCTGGGACGATCCGTCCTGAACAGTTTGGATTCACTTCGCACCTCTCTGCCGAACTTCAGGTCCTACGGATCACTGAACACATCTGCAAAGGCTTCAACACCGGCAAGTCGAAAGCTGACGTTTTTCTGGACTTGCAAAACGCCTACGAATAGATCTGGCAAGACAACCTCGTACACAAGATGCTGACACAGCCCCCTATACCAGATATTTATGTCAAGATCGTGGATGACTTCCTCCGTGGTAGGACTTTGCTAGTTGCTTAACGAGTAATGCGTTCTGGCATTCGCCAATTGTCGGCAGGCACTCTGCAAGGATCGGTGCTATCTCCCATCCTTTTTAATATCTATGTAAATGATATGCCGGTCATCCCCGAGTGCCACCTTGCACAACATGCTGACGACACGTAAGGAATAAAGAGATTCTGCGCGCAATCGGAAAGGAAAGAAATATGTGGGAAACACTGGTAAGGAGAAGGGAAAGGATGATAGGACAATTGTAGAGGAAGACAGAGATTGGAATAAATCCAGCAAGTAATTGAAGACGTGTGTTGCAAGTGCTACTGTGAGATGAAGAGGTATGGCACAGGGGAGAAACTTCTGGCGGGCCGCATCAAAGCAGTCAGAAGGCTGATTACCAGATGACCAAAAAGAAAAAAAGAAAAAGAAAGTCATCATGCCATCAAGGTATCCCGTGACTGGCCATTGCACAGAACACAGTCAGCGGCTGAGGCTGAAGAGACTTCTCGATCGCTAAATGCTGATTCTCAGTCCTCCAAATGCTCCAATCGACGAAAATGGGCATTGTCGCTGAACCAAACCATGCATGCGTATATGAATTCCCATCATACCTCGTGGCTAACTGTGCACCTTGAACGTTCTAACGCAAACTGTTCAGAAGTTATGACGATTTTATTTCATATACTTCAATAAGTGTCACCCTGTATATAGGAGTATGCATCCGGAGAATTCTGTAGTGGAACGAACGTGTAAAGCTACTTGTAGAACAGACAGATACTAGACTGAAATTCATTGGAAGAATCTTAACAAAATGTATTTCGTACACTGCCTAGGATCCTTACCAAGTACGGGTAACAGAGAAGATAGAAAAGGTCAAATAAGAGAAGCGAGTTTAGTCACGGTTTCCTTTAGGAAGATCGAATTATTACTGATGAGCTCGAATGCAAAAAACTACCGGCGCAACTCTGTGTGTCACAGAGTAATTTACTGTTAAAATTGCAAGAGTTCAGTTTGCAACAGTGGACCAAAATGTAATTTTCTTCCGTAGAGATTTCACACAATTTATATGTCTAGAAAATCAGAAACACTGAAGGCGTCAATTCTGACTCTTATTTGCAGTTTTTCTTCTCCCACACTGCCGGCCGCGGGTGGTCTCGCGGTTCTAGGCCCGAAGACCGGAACCGTGCGACTGCTACGGTCGCAGGTTCGAATCCTGCCCCGGGCATGGATGTGTGTGATGTCCTTAGGTTAGTTAGGTTTAAGTAGTTCTAAGTTCTAGGGGACTGATGACCACAGCAGTTGAGTCCCATAGTGCTCAGAGCCATTTTTTCTCCCACACTATTCACAAATGGAACGGAATGGAGTGATTGTCGTACAAGAAGCTATATAATGGAGGCTATGCGTCGAAACAGAGGGTATAAAACAGCCAGTCAAATAGCACTTCTGGAAGGACAACAGCGAATATTCAATCTATCAATGATAAACAACATTTCATTTCTTATTTGTTGATGTCGACTCTCAGGAGAAGAGAGTGAAGACGCTTCATATGACCTTTGTTCTAGAGAGTCCAAAATTATCTTCCTAGACTTTTATTACATTCATTTACTTGCCACAATCACAATTTCAGCTTTTTAAGTCATTTTCAAGTGATAGTTCAGTATGAAGCCCGTCAACTCATCGTACCATTTAAGAAGACGCTGTTTTCTTCACATCTATGTTTTCTGCTGCCACTCCCGTTTCGCCACCATAGGCATTATGAAGATAGTATTAGACTGATACAATTGATTCATAACTGGGTCACTGCAAGCAACTGAGATAAAAAGATGTGGTAAGGAAAGCCAGAATGTGAATGAGACCTGTGGTTCTGGTCCTGTAATGTCACCATCTTACAACTTCATGATATGGATACGGAAACTAACCGAGTGAGAATGGCTAAAGGAATGGCGTCATGTTGTCTATCTCTAACATTTTGGGTCAGATTGAAACACGGCCTATTGAACTGAGATAGGGAGCCAACGGTGGGAAATACATATTTGTTGTGTTGAGGACATACACAGAGTAGACTGCATTACAATAACGTAGTTTACAGCAATTGTTCAAAGAAACGGCCACCAGTCTTAGTGCATGTATGGCAACGGCGCGTGAAGTTCTGTCACACACATCACAAACATCATTGGTGTCTGTTGCACCAAAAGACAGACAGCTTGGATCTCAGCAAGCAGGTTTTTAGAGGTTTCTATGGAGGTTTCATACACTAACATCTTGAAGTAAACCCAGAGGAGAAAGTCCAGAGGTTTTATATTCGCGTTCGTGCTAGCCGTGTGACAGGACCTCTCCTTCCAATCCAGTTATGAGCGCAAGTGTTGCTCAGGTGCTTGCTGACATTAACATCGCAGTGCGTTGGTGAGTCGTTGTGTTGAAATCGCATCATTTCGCGGAAAACAAGGGGTAAAGTCTCCAAGAAGTGTCGCACACCGAGTAACGTCGATCAGTCAAACGAGGTCCTATTAGGCGATCTTCGACAATGCCCGCCCTTACGTTGACAGAGAATCGTTGCTGGTGGTCACCGCTGTGACTGGCGTAGGGATCGTCCTCACTGCAGACATAGCTATTTAAAACACCTTCACGGGTGAATGAGGCCTCACCCGTGAACAATACAAATTGTACGTAGTTCGGCATTACAGGGCTACGCTGCATTATCGACTGACAGAAGTGATCATGGGGATCAAAATCCGTAGTTCCCAGTGCTTGCAAACGTTGTTTGTGACAGAGGTGTAATACCTGTTCCACCAGCACTCTCCATACCATACCCTTAAAAGTGTACCTTTCACGAGAAAACTGACGAGTGCTTATTGTTGGGTGGTGGGCCACACGATCCAACACCATCTCCTCAGAGTCTGGCATTTGGACTTGTCTTTGGCGGGAACCTTGGCCTGCTCTCTGTGGCGTGAATGACACCGTCTGTCGTAAGCTGGTATCCATGAATATAAACTTCTTCCATTTGGGGCGAGGCCAGTTAGAAAAGCGTTCTCTGTGTATTCGTGCTGCGTCACAGACACTAAACCCTGCCACACCATACATAAATGCATGTCTGCCATTTCTTGTGACGAGTAACGTTCCATCTTTGATTACGTGTCATGCTCTGTTAACAGTAATACACGTCGCCATCGACACTTCAAAAGCTGTGTAATGCGTAATGGACAACAGAGGACAACTGACACCAGGGATAGGGCTATACGTGCGGAATACGTCAATAAGCCCGTGCGTTGCATGAGGCCTTCGTACGACAAACAAGCTATGAGCTAACTTGTGTACAGTACGCCTGTTTGCTGGTCAGCAGTGTAAGCTGTTTATCACCTGCTGCTTTTTCCAGTGTGCAACATACTCCGGTATCTTTGCGACACTGTGGCAGATCTGCATGCGCCATTGCAATACAAGCATTGAGAGTGGAGGTCGTCGTTATAAACGATTACTATGAGCAACGTTGTTGTTGGGCAGTGTAGGCTGTGTATGTCCGTAACGCAAAAAACGTGTATTTCCGACCACTGTTCCCCTCTCTCAATATAATACGTTGCGGAGCCACAGTCATCTGTTTCAATTTGAACAAAAACATTTGAGACATCCTGTAAGGCCAGTACTAATAGTAGGTAAAAGCTGAACCCCCCTCCCCTCCCACCCCGTTTTCCAGAACTTCGGATATGAGCTGGAAGCTCATAACTACCCTGATACTAAGGCGTAGCAACAATGATTCAACTAATTCCCACTTAAATTCGATCTATATTAAGGACAATGACTTCTACGGGAGATATCAGAATAAAGGACATGTACAAACCACTTCGTGTTATCTAGCAGTTTTTTCGAAGCACTGAAAAATAACATACTGCAAAATTTTGTGAAAATCGTACCCGTTCTTACACGTGATCCGGTTTTACTGTGTCTAGGAGCCCTTTCTTTTACCTCAAATGAAATTTAGTGTGCTACCAGTGATTATATTAATTCATTTCCAGATGATTGCTTTCCAATCCCTGTTGACTTCTTGTTTATATTCTGCTTAGCCTAAGTTGATATCACGTCAAGATTCTTTAACTACATTATTTTGCCAATTTGGACACTGCAAACAATTCATTTTTTGTATCTTCATATTATGATTTCTTTATATACATGTTGTAGGATATTTCAATAAACCCAAGCCAACTAGAAACTTTTACACGGCATTTTCTGCGCTATGAGGAATTCCGATACCGTATCATTCTTCAAATATAGTACATACTTGAAATTCTGGAAACAAATATATGGGACAAAGGCCGCACCAAGTGCGCTAAAGATAATCATGTTTTATATTCGTCTATAAAATTAAAACAAAAAGTGTTGTTTCAAACAAAGTAGTTGCCGTTTTCTTACATCCCTCCGAAGTTTGTTGATTTGCAGCTACATATTACTGAACTGTGGTTCTTCTGATTCTTTAAATCGTTCTTGAAGACGGTGAATGTAGTTCCTCTTGTAGGTACTCGGGCTTTTCATGATGCCTGGTCGCATCAAAATGTTTAATAACCTTCCCTCCACAGCGCTGTTCGTCCCTTGCTCCCTGTGTTACAAGAAACGATGTGGTGTGGCAGCGCGCTCAACTGTAGCAAGTATGGCCGCTGGCTGCAGCTGGTCGGCAGATGCGGCTGTGGTACACCTGCTGGCGATTACATCTAGCCTTCACGACCTACGCTATACGCAAAAAAAAGTGCTCGTGATTGGAGCCGAAGCTACTGTCGACTTTTATTGACGTGTTTAAATTACTAGATTCTCATTAAAGCCAGGATCTAAATTGCTCAGCTTTATCGTATGTGCTACTCGTAACAACGTTCTTACTTAACTACATACAGCGTACCGTTTAACGTTACGATAATAGAAACAATGTTGTTGTTGTGGTTTTCAGTCCAGAGATTGGTTTGATGCAGCTCTCCATGCTACTCTATCCTGTGCAAGCTTCTTCATCTCCCAGTACTTACTGCAACCTACATCCTTTTGAATCTGCTTAGTGTATTCATCTCTTGGTCTCCCTATACGATTTTTACCCTCCACGCTGCCCTCCAATACTAAATAGGTGATCCCTCTATTCTCTTCTTCTCCAAACTATTTATCGTCCATGTTTCACTTTCATACCTGGCTACACTCCATACGAATACTTACAGAAATGACTTCCTAACACTTAGACCTATACTCGATGTTAACAAATTTCTCTTCTTCAGAAACGATTTCCTTCCCATTGACAGTCTACATTTTATATCTCTCTACTTCGACCATCATCAGTTATTTTTGCTCCCCAAATAGCAAAACTCCTTTACTACTTTAAGTGTCTCACTGCCTAATCTAATTCCCTCAACATCACCCGACTTAATTCGACTACATTCCATTATCCTCGTTTTGCTTTTGTTGACGTTCATCTTATATCCTTCTTTCAAGACACTGTCCTTTCCGTTCAACTGCTCTTCCAAGGCCTTTGCAGTCTCTGACAGAATTACAATGTCATCGGTGAACCTTAAAATTTTTATTTCTTCTCCATGTATCATAATACCTTCTCCGAATTTTTCTTTCTGTTCCTTTACTACTTGCTCAATATACAGATTGAATAACATCGGCGAGAGGCTACAACCTTTTCTCACTCCCTTCCCAACCACCGCTTCCCTTTCATGTCCCTCGACTGTTATAACTGCCATCTGGTTTCTGTACAAACGGTAAATAGCCTTTCGCTCCCTATATTTTACCCCTGCCACCTTCAGAATTTGAAAGAGAGTATTCCAGCAAGCTTTTCAAAAGCATTCTCTAAGTCTAGAAAAGCTAAAAACGTCGGTTTGTCTTTTCTTAATGTATTTTCTAAGGTAAGTCGTAGGGTCAGTATTGCCTCACATTTTCCAACATTTCTACGGAATCCAAACTGATCTTCCCCGAGGTCGACTTATGCTATCATAAATGTCTACAAGGTAGGAGACGAGGTACTGGCCGAAGTAAAGCTGTGAAGAGGGGCCGAGAGCCGTGCTTGGGTAGCTCAGATGGAATGTTGGCACGGTAACTCAGCGTGTTTGGTCTGCCGTCTGCAATTAAAAAACTGAGTCATCGCCTCAACACTGAACTTGAACGGGTGTCCTGGGATATCCGCACCGAACAAATGCAACGAACAACATCGAAAAAAAGATGGTACAGCACTTTCCCGCGAAAGGCAAAGGTCCCGAGTTCGAGTCTCGGTGCGGCACACAGTTGTAATCTGCCAGTAAGTTTCAATGTCTACAATATTTTACCTAGTGTTCACAAACTCCACATGCAAGTAACATTAACGATTTATCAGGTTTGATTCCATAGAGAAACAGCTGTGCACAGCGACTGTATTCATTTGAAGTAGTAAATGGTACAGCAATCTGTCGCATATCGTGTTTAATGTATATCTAGATTTCGGTCACTGTGTGGTCATTTTCAGATCTAAAACATGTGAAGCACCGGTTACAATAACATAATATCCATGCCCTATTGAATGTACAGTTGAGTAAACTTTAAATGTGAATCAGTCAGCAAAAACTTGGTTCAAATGGGCTCTAAGCACTATGGGACTTAACATCTGAGGTCATCAGTCCCCTAGACTTAGGACTACTTAAACCTGACTAACCTAAGGATAGCACACACATCCATGCCCGAGGCAGGATTCGAACCTGCGACCGTAGCAGCAGCGCCGCTCCGGACTGAAGTGCCTAGAGCCGCTCGGCTAAATCAGTCAGCAGTTTTTCCCTCACATATGGGGACGCTCCATCACACAAAGTGGGAAGACACATGGACTTGTTGAAGAAATTTGAAATCTTCTGCAATCAGATATCGATTTGTGTTACACTGCTTATTGAGCAGATGCCCACGAGAATCTCTCAGTTTTGAGAATTGTTTGGCTACTATGCGTAAGCCCAATAGACGCACTGATCGATCTAACGTTCTTGGTGGCGGTGTAAAGTTTTTCTATTTTACGATGACGGCATCACAAGGGCATCATTATACCGCACATTGAAGGTGTGTTGGTGCGACTTGAAGTCCCATACCACCCTCCAACTGTGCAAGTTCAAGGTTGCTGATAAGATGTGACACAATTACGACGGTACTTAGACTGGTGGTCGCATCAATTATTGCACAGAGTGAGTGGTCGTATTAAAACACACATTAGTAGTGGCCGTACCGGGGCCATCTTTAGCCATGGCCCGAATCCGAGTCCCCTAGGACGTGGCGGTGTTGGTGCCGGCGCCAATGCGTTGCAAACCATTGACCGCGTCGCGTATGGCGTCCGCTTCGTCGTACGGACAGACGCCTCGCCTTTTCTCTCTGGGACCGCACTGATATGACAGTAATGAGCTGCCTATGAGTACAATCCTCCAAAATCGGATAGGAGTACAGAGTTTGTGGAGAGTAATGTAACCGTATTTCAAACATTATTATATGAAATAGTTGACGGTTTGTTAGTTTTTACACCAACTCATGTACATTATAATGGATTTATATGCGAAACTTATAAGAGAGGACATTTGAAAGCAGAAAGAATTCTGGCCTTTCGACGACCTATAGCACCACTCTTGTCTGCTCCAATTCCTTTAACAGTACTCGGTATATAGCGCGGTTTTAATAAAAATCTTATTAACTTCGGTAGCCGAATACCATGTTTCCTATTTTTTGAAATATTTTCAGTTGTAAATGTGCGGTGGTGAGTGACTCTACTAGTTAGTTCAGAAAGTTACTACCATGTACAACTGTGCTGGTTTCAGTTACAACTAAAACGCTAGATGTTGCTTTTAATTACAGCACTCTTATTAATGCACGAAAGATTTTAAAAAAGTATAAAATAATAAAAGTCAGTAGATGTTGTCAGTACACCACACATACAAGGAAGGTGCTGTAGATTCGTATGACGTACACTCAAGCCAGTTGTGTTGTATTTGCAAACAGTGGCCTCTCAACGTCTGACATGAATAGTCCATTAAGGACTATGTGCATATGCAAGTGTTTCTAATGTTTTGGCTTACATTTACTGGTATGTATTTCATAAGTGACTTATATCTGCACACTGGACTCGCATTCGGGAGGACGACGGTTCAATTCCGCGTCCGGCCATCCTGATTTAGGTTTCCCGTGATTTCACTAAATCGCTCCGGGCAAATGACGGGATGGTTCCTTTGAAAGGACGCGGCCGATTTCCTTCCCCGTCCTTCCCTAATAAGATGAGACCGATGACCTCGTTGTCTGGTCTCCTCCCTCAAACAACTAAACCCAAACCAACTTATATCTGAAGCCCTTGCAACTGTACATTTTATAACTCCTGCATGTTACCGTATTGTAACTAGTTCCTCACAAGTCTTTTAGCAGTTCTACTGATTGTCGCTGATATATCACTGCCAAATTATTCTCATAGTTAAACTTGCACATTTGCACCTTCCGATAAACAGTGTAGTTATCCAAAAAACAAAACTTCATCTAATGGACTGAATATAGCCAACAGCGTGGGCGAACTGAACATAGTAGTCGGGCTTGAAATCTAACTTGGTTTCCTTGTCTTATTTGAGCCACTGGGTTCCTTGTCTCATTTGAGACACTGAGTTCCTTGTCTCATTTGAGTCACTGGTTTCCTTGTCGTATTTGAGCCACTCCTGTACTCGTCACAGATGTATTTCTAGTTTCCCAGAAACCAATTTCTACATTTATGAAGGCCAGAGACACTCTTTTCTGTACGTCGATAAACGAGGAAGCAAGAGAGAAAGAACATGGAGACAAATAATAAGATGATGTCAAAAGTTTGGACAGATTCGACATCAAAATTTTTAATCTGCAGCCAAGTGGTGGAAGATCTGGCCTCGACCTCACGTCTCATAGGATCATTTCAGCGTTCACCTCGCTGCAGAGCAAATGTTTTCTCATGAGACAGATGGTAGGAATCACTGGCTACAACGTCTGTGTTTGTACAGTGCCTGTATCTTTACAATTACAATGTCCTCCAGACAAGCGCATGTCTGAAAGACATTCTAGTATGAAGGTGCGGTCACTGTATAAACATAGAAATTGTAATCGTCCGTGATGTACCGACGTCTCCATGGATTAAAGTGACGATAAAATATTTGTCTCCTCCCCGTGCGGCCACTATGAAATGTGCGAAGGTAAGCGTGTGCAATTGTCGGTCGGTCCTGGAGGCGTACTCGGAAAGCTGAAGTGCTCTCTGCGACTGCTCGTCAATGCGGGAAATTCGGCTCGAATTCGGGTGAGGCACAAATTTTCATGGGTCACAAACAGCAGACGCCAATCCCGATTCGCAAAATGCAAATGTATTTCGTAGGATAATACGACCCCTCCTTTAGAGCACAACTAAGCCACGATTTTGTGGGAACCCACCAGAATGAAAGTTGAACCCCTTGCTCTGTCAGAAAGCTGGTTTTAGTCCTCAGCACAGTGAAAGTTTATTCTGAAATGTAAGACCAGCTGGTACAGCCCCATCTCAGAGTTCACGTAGAACCTTCCTCTTCCCAAAGGAATGCCCGCCTAGCAATGGCTTTTAGTCGTGTTGAGCTTCGGAGGGAAACAGATGAAGCTAATCGTACACTCAAACCATTTCTAGAACATCATATCATTGCAATTCTTTTTGGTTTAATGGTGCACATAACCATTCAATATGTTAGAAACAACAACATTTTCCTTCTGGATTGATATTACATTTCTTTATAGACCACGAGTGCGATTTCGGCTTTTTATGTCATTAAATGATGTCTGCCTATCCAAACTAATGTCTGATTAGACTAAGCAAACGTTATTGTAGAGTGAGGTATGTCCGTTCAAGTAACTCACAGAAATGAAGCCGGGCAACGTCCTCGACAAGTGGCTATGTTTCGACAGGTGAACAGCCCACCATCTTAAGGGCATAAAAGCTGCGCGTGGTAATTTAAACACACGGTGGGTGAAGCTGTGTAGGTGCTCATAAAATCTTTGTTATGTGGTGTAAAGACGACAATGCTCTTCCAGGTCCTGATGTTGTAAGTCCTTGAAATACATAAAAATTGTCAGCCTTTCTTCGACGTACCAGTGCTACACTCCCATCAGATGAACAGTCAAAATAGTTTTCTATTTCTTCTTTGAAGCAGGCGTTATGAACGCAGAGGTCAGAGAAAAGAACGTACATACCTTTGTTATCTTAATACGTAGTGCTTGTATTCTTGCATGTAAGCACCTGAAAAGAGAAAACTATTTCTGTAACAACAAATTCAATTAGAGCTACAACGCGTGTCTGCTACTGTTCATTAAAACATACATATACCCTTGTGGTCGGTAGGGTCGGAACATCAGGACGGATGGGAAATAACGAAATTTTCCTTATTGTACATACAGAGATGAACACGTGATTAAATTTGCAGGTGATTGGGAGGTATACACGCTGCGACGCGTACTAGGGAAACACGCAAGTGCCATAACCCGATTTCCCAAAAACTTCTCCCAGGGGTAGAAGAATAAAAATAAGCGAACACGTGTTTCGGATTATCTATAGATTCTCGACCACTTCTGAGGAAAAGTCGGACAACGTCTTCGAGGTACTTTGTGTGCCTTTTGGCGAGTAGTAACTCAAGACAAGTGCTAGCACAGTGGCTTTGCACTTTTACGCCGCATGTTCGAAAACCGATTATTGCCGGCCGAAGTGGCCGTGCAGTTCTGGACGCTGCAGTCTGGAACTGCGAGAGCGCTGCGGTCGCAGGTTCAAATCCTGCCTCGGGCGTGGACGTGTGTGATGTCCTTAGGTTAGTTAGGTTTAACTAGTTCTAAGTTCTAGAGGACTAATGACCTCAGAAGTTGAGTCCCACAGTGCTCAGAGCCAACCCGATTATTACGATTTTTTAATTTTTGTTTTTCATTTACCTATCCCTGTCCATAGAATACTGCAGCACCAATATTTTCCAATATATACTGAGATACCGTTTACCTTTTTCGTCTACTAATTTTATGGTGAATGGCTTTAAAAAAAGACAATAAATGAATGGAAAAATAATTTGAAATTGTTTTCGGTGAAATTCCTGAAGCGGATCTTGATTCATAAGCAGTTGCAAGAGACAGTTTTCAGAAAAATAATCCGTTATGAGTAGTATGCTGCAAAGCTGTTGCAAACGCGTGAAATATTCAGCACTGTTAACAACGTTCTTTTGTCGAGTGAGATTCACAAGAAGAAGTGCCACTGTGGCAAACATGCGTGTCCAATTTGCAGTCATGAGAGACGCCTAAAGTACACACGAGAGCCACCACTTCATTTCTGCAAAGGGGAACCGGTTCTGCATCACGATGGACTATCCTTGAATGCAGACTCAGATGAGACTGAACTGCACCAAATAGCATTTGTCATTATAATTGCGTAGGCTTCCGTGGCCAGAGTCAGTTGACATAAGCTTTTGTCATCGTTACGCAGGCCCAAAAACCCGTGGAATGCCACTGGGTACACAAACCTCTGGTTCACATCGCCGGTGACTTCGAGAGCAGACGTTACGTTTCTGATGTGTGAAGGCCGTTTGCTGTGTCCTTCCATCGATACCTCCGAGACATTATCTTTCAACAAGATAACATAAGACAGCCCATCGGACACTCTGTCCTGATGTACGTCGATATAAAGCGTGTTCGGCCGGCCGCTGTGACCGAGTAGTTCTAGACGATTCAAGCCGGAACCTCGCTGCTGCTACGGTCGCAAGTTCGAATCCTGCCTCGGGCATGGATATGTGTGATGTACTTAGGTTAGTTAGGTTTAAGAAGTTCTAAGTCTAGGGGAGTGATGACCTCAGATGTTAAGTCCCCTAGTGCTTAGAGCCGTTTGAACCATTTGATAAAGGGTGTTGGACTGTTATTTTGTCCAGCGTGGTTGCCACATCTTCCACTCACCTAAAACATCTGGTCACGGGATCTAAGATTGATGCATTCTTATTTAGAGTTGATGCGGCAAGCAAAACTGTACGCGCATCTGTCGTCCAAGCTCAGATAGCATAGACGTCCGGCCGAATTAAAGCCTGCCGGAGGTGCCAGCTTTGCCCACTGAAGTGGAGAACCCGGTAAGTACTATGGTATAACCTGATCTCCCAAAAGCTTCGCTCAAGTGAAGAAGAGTCAAAGTAAGCTATCTTGTTTTTGAGCTTATCCATAGACACCTGTACGTGACCGTTTCTGAGTAAACCACCAGACGCCCTTTATCACACTCTAAGCTTAGGGGAATTGCGGGCACAGAGGCTAGTGTCATGGTCTCCCACCATTTGTGTCCCATGTGCAAAACCCGACTATTGTTTTTATTTATATCACTTTTCTTCGTTTTCCTACCACCCCCATAGAATGTTACCAAACTAATGTTTCTTATCAAGTTATGGGGCACAAGGCCGTTATATTAGTTATAAAATTACAACTGGGTGACACAATAAGTGTTATAAATTCAATATATAATTTATGTGTTATGGTATCTCAAGCGCTGCAAATTTTTAAATTCACATATTCTTGTATTTCATTCTTATATCAGCTTTTAATTCTTGTATTTTACTCTTCCGATATACTTTTTGCAAGTTTTGGCACAGAGCGTGGAAACATTCGAAACATAGAGCTTCCGAACAATACGAGGATCGCATGAAGGCATGTCTGCCACAGTGGCATTTCTTCTTAAAAATCTCAGTCAACCAGGAAACATTGTTAACAGTGCCGAATAATTCACGCGTTGGCAATAACTTCGCAGCATAGCACTCACGACGAATTATTTTTCCGAAAACTTATAAATCAGGATCCGCCACAGGAAATTCACCGACAAAATTTCAAATTATTTTTCTTTAATTTATGGCCTTTTTTTTAAAGCCATTCACCAAAAAATTAGTAGACGAATAAGGTCAACGGCATTTCAGTATACATTGGAAAACATTCGTTCTGCAGTCTTCTATCGACATGGATAGATGAATGAAAAACAAAAATTAAAAAATCGTAATAATCGGGTTTCGAACATCGGGCGCAAAAGTGCAACGTCACTGTGCTAACTCTTGGCCTGGGTTATTGCTCTCCAAAAGGCACATAAAGTACACCCAAAACGTTGTTCGAGATTTTCTCACAAGTGGTCGAGTATCTACAGATACTCCGAAACACATGTTCGCTTATTTTGATTCTTCTACCTCTGGGCGAAGTTTATGGAAATCGGGTTATGGCACTTGTGTGTTCCCCTAGTACGCGTCGCAGCGAGTATACCTCCCAATCACCTAAAAATTTAATCATGTATCTATCTCCGTATGTACAATAACTAAAATTTCGTTATTTGCCGTCCGTCTTGATATTCCAATATTAAAGACCAGCAGTGTATACGTATGTTTGAATGAACGGTAGTACACACTCGTTGTAGGTCTGTCTGAATTTATTACGCTAAATGTTACAAAAATAGTTTCCTCTTTACAGGTGTTTTCATGCAAAGGTATGTACGTTCATTCCTCTGACCTCTGCGTTCATAACGCCTGCTTCAGAGAAAAGGTGGGAAAATATTTTGATTGTTCAACTGACATGAGCGTAGTTCTTGTATGTCGAAGAAAGACTGAATAATATTTATGTATTTCTAAGACTTACAACATCAGGATCTGGAAGAGATTTGTGGTGTCTACACCACATAACGAAGATTTTAAGAGCACCTTCGCAGCCGCATCCACTGCATGTTTAAATTTCCACGCGCAGCAATCTCTCTTTGCTTTTGCGCCCTGAAAATGGTGGGATGTTCACGTATGTAAACATAGCCACTTGTGAAGAACGTTGCCGAATGCTGCCACGCCAAGGAAAGTCGTATTAGTGATCGCCTTGCTGAGAGTCCGCGATACTCCAGGTTTGGTCGCATTGTCCGTTCTGATATTTGTCTTGGTACAAACCCGCTCATTTGCTGACTCCAAGTAGGTGACGTTACTGTACTATCTTGCGCGAAGGAGAGAATACTCTGTCCTTTCGTGCAGGGCTTCTAAGATCCCGCGCGGGGCTGAGTATAACTCTCCTGAACCCAACGATTTGTCATTCATGTGAAGTTAGTGGGACTGTGGCCAACGTGAAGAGGTATTTTGCGAAAAGATGTTCATTCTCGATAGGCTACGATCCGGCAGTTGTCGAGTTCCGACACGTGTTGGTACATCTACATCTACATCGTACATAGATGCATACTCTGCAAGCCACGGTACGGTGCCTGGTGGAGTATACCCTGTACCACTACTGGTCATTTCCTTTCCTGTTCCGCTAGCAAATAGAGCGAGGAAAAACGACTATCTATATGCCTCCGTAAAAGCACAAACTTTTTGTATCTTATCTTTGTGGGCCTTACGCGCATGTTGCCTGTCGTAGAATCGTTTGGCAGTCAGCTTTAATTATTATTTCTCGAAAAGAACGTCGTCTTCTCTCCAGTGATTTCCATTTGAGTACCTGAAGCATTCCCGTAGCACTTACCTGTTATTCGAACCTATCGGAAGCGAATCTAGCAGGCTGCCTCTGAATCGCTTCGATGTCTCCCTTTAATCCGCCTCGGTACGAATCCCAAACACTCGAGCAGTACTCCTGAATAGGTCGCACCAGCATCCTATATGTGGTCTACTTTTCAGGGGAACTACATTTTTCTAATATTCCCCCAATAAACCGATGTCGACCACGGTTCTCACATGCTCGTTCCATTTCATGTCGTCTTGCGACGTTATTCCCAAATATTTAAACGAATTGACCGTATCAAGCAGGAAGCTAGTAATACTGCACCCGATCATTACAGGTTTTCTACGCCTATTCCTCCTCATTAACTTACATTTATCCACATTTATAGCTAGCTGGTATTCATCAGACCAATTGTAAATTTTGTCTAAGTCGTCTTGTGTCTTGCTACAGTCACGCAACTTCGATACTTTACCGTACGCCACAGCATCATCAGCAACCAACCGCAGATTTCTTTTCACCGAGTCCGCCAAAATCATTTATATATATAGAACACAACAACGGCCCTATCACACTTCCAAGGGGCACTCCTGAAGATAGTCTTCTCTCGGATGGTCGCCGTCGAGAACAACGTGCTGGTTTCTTTTACTTAAGTTTCCGAGCC
The DNA here is from genome assembly GCF_023897955.1 of Schistocerca gregaria. Taxonomy (NCBI): domain Eukaryota; kingdom Metazoa; phylum Arthropoda; class Insecta; order Orthoptera; family Acrididae; genus Schistocerca; species Schistocerca gregaria. The sequence goes on along the minus strand of NC_064920.1, from coordinate 885,749,171 downwards.
ACTCACACAGCACTGAAATTATTCCGCATGCTTGCACCTTCGTTAACAGCCTCCAATGGGGCACCGTGTCAAACGCCTTCCAGATAACTAGAAATGTGACATCTTCCTGTTGCCCTTCATCCATAGTTCGCAGTATATCATATGAGAAGAGGAAAAGTTGATTTGCGCATGAACCATAGTTTCTAAAATCATGCTGATTGGTGGACATAGCCTTCTCAGAGTCAACAAAGTTTATTGCATTCGAAATGACAATATGTTCAAGGATTCTGCAGCAAACGGAAGTTAGGGATATTTTTTTATAATGTTGCGGGTCCGTTCTTTTATCCTTCTTATATAATGGAGTCATCTGCCCTTCTTCTAGTCGCTTGGGACTTAGTGCTGGTCGATAAATGCAGGCTAAGTAAGCGCTAATGCCTTGCGTACTCTCTGTAAAATCGAATTGGGATTCAATCTGGGCCTGGTGATTGGCTCTGAGCACTATGCGACTTAACAGCTGTGGTCATCAGTCGCCTAGAACTTAGAACTAATTAAATCTAACTAACCTAAGGACATCACACACATTCATGCCCGAGGCAGGATTCGAACCTGCGACCGTAGCAGCCGCGCGGTTCCGGACTGAGCACCTAGAACAGCGAGACCACCGCGGCCGTCGGACCTGGTGATTTATTTGCTTTCAAATCTTTCAGTTGTCCCTCTACGCCAGGGATGCTTATTACTATGCTGTCCGTCTGCCCAGTGGTCAAATGACGGTATATTTGTACAGTTCTCCTGTGTGGACGATTTTCTGAACATGAGATTTTAAACTTCGGCTTTCGTTTTGCTATCTTCAATTGCCGAACCAGACTAGTCGACAAGGGACTTAAATGGGGCGTAACACGACCTTTTCACAGACAACCAACGCTCAAGCGAAAACTTACGAATATGAAATCTGCTGCTTAATCTTCCCTCGTATACAGAAAGTTAATGGTGTCACTCCTGCATGCTTTGCATGGTTGTGCTGAAACGCTAGTCACTGTAAGTAGTAATCTACTGGCCATTAAAATTGTTGCACCACGAAGATGACGTGCTACAGAAGCGAAATTTAACCGACAGGAAGAAGATGCTATGATATGCAAATAATTAGCTTTTCAGAACATTCACACACGGTTAGCGCCGGTGGTGACACCTACAAAGTGCTGACATGAGGAAAGTTTCCAGCCGATTTCTCATACACAAACAGCAGCTGACAGACGTTGCCTAGTGAAGCGTTATTGTGATGCCTCGTGTAAGGAGGAGAAATGCGTACCATCACGTTTCCGACTTTCGTAAAAGTCGGATTGTAGCCTATCGCGATTGCGGTTTATCGTATCGCGACATTGCTGCTCGCGTTGATCGAGATCCACTGACTCTTAGCAGAATATGGAATCGGTGGGTTCAGGAGGGTAATACGGAACGCCGTGCTGGATCCCAACGGCCTCGTATCACTAGCACTCGAGATGACAGGCTTCTTATCCGCATGGCTGTAACGGATCGTGCAGCCACGTCTCGATCCCTGAGTCAACAGATGGAGACGTTTACAAGACAACAACCATCTGCACGAACAGTTCGACGACGTTTGCAGCAGAATGGACTATCAGTTCGGAGACCATGGCTGCGGTTACCCTTGACGCTGCATCACATACAGGAGCGCCTGCGATGGTGTACTCAACGACGAACCTGGGTGCACGAATAGCAAAACGTCATTTTTTCGGATGAATCCAGATTCTGCTTACAGCATCATGATGGTCGCATCCACTTTTAACACTGGACGTTACATTTCAGATGTGTTACGACACGTGGCTCTAACCGTCATTCGATCACTGCGGAACCCTACATTTCAGCAGCATAATGCACGAGCGCATGTTGCAGGTCCTGTACGGGCCTTTCTGGATAGAAAATGTTCGACTGCTGCCCGGGCCAGCACATTCTCCAGATCTCTCACCAATTGCAAACGACTTGTCAATAGCGGCCAAGCAACTGGCTCGTCACAATACGCCAGTCACTGCTCTTGATGAACTGTGGTATCGTGTTGATGCTGCATGGGCAGCTGTGCCTGTACACGCCATCCAACCTCTGTTTGACTCAGTCCCAAGGCGTATCAAGGCCGTTATTACGGTCAGAGGAGGTTGTTCTGGGTACTGATTTCTCTGGAACTATGTACCCAAATTACGTGAAAATGTCCAATGAATACCCGTATATCATCTGCATTTCTTCTTGGTGTAGGAATTTTAATGGTCAGTAGTGTAGAGTTCATACCAGTTTGAAGTTTCTAGCATGCTGAGTTCATTTTGTAGTAATTTTAATACCTAGCATTTCACATTAGAACACAAATGTAATAGTGTTTTTGGTTAGGTCACTATAATTGCAACACGGCGACCCTCCTGGATAGCCCTGGATGTTAAAGTCCCACAGCCGGCTCGTGGAGATACGCCGGCCACCGATAGAAACCGCCCGGCAGATTAACGACGAGGGTTGATGTGGCGACCAGTCACGTTGTTGTTTTTACACCGTTGCCAACACGTCAAATTGATTCCATATTGTTAGGTTATCAGAAGGCTTTTGATATCGTTCCAGAGAGGAGACTTCAAACATTGTGCCTGTGGAGTATCGCCTCAGTTGTGCGCCTCAATTGGTGAATTTCTGTGAGAAAGGTCACAGTTCGTGGTAACTGACGGAAAGCCTTCGGGTAATACAGAAGTAATATATGATGTTTCCCAAGGAAGTGTTATAGGGCCTATGCTTTTCGTGATGTGTACAAAGGATTGAGGAGACGATCTGAGCAGCCCTCTTAGACTGTTTGCAGATGATGCTGCCATTTACCGCCTTGTAAAGTCATGATATGATCAAAACCAATTGCAAAATGATTTAGGCAAGATTTCTGTATGGTGCAAGATGTACCAGTTGCACGATTAATCACACAGATCTGAAGGCTGTAAATTCAACTAAATACACAGGGATTGGAATTACGAATTACTAAAACTGCAACGATCATATGGATAATGCTGTCGGCAAAGCGAACCAAAGACTGCGGTTTATTGGCAGATCACTTCGAAAATGCAGGTCTACTGAAGAGACTGCTTACACCGGATAGTCCGCCCTCTTCTGGAGATCTGCTGTGTGCTATAGAATCCGCATCACAATGACGGAGGACATCGGAAAGTTTCAAAGAAGGGCAGCTCGTTTTGTACTCTCGTGAAATAGGTGAGAGATTGCCACAGACATGGTAGGTGAGTAGGGGTGGCAACACGTAAAACATAAGCGTTTTTGGCTGCGGCACGATCTTCTCATGAAATTTCAATTAGCAACTTCCTCCTCCTATTGCGAAAATATTCTGTTCACGCCCACCTACGTGGGGAGAAATGATGATACCGAGCGAGGTGGCGCAGTGGTTAGCACACTGGACTCGCCTTCGGGAGGACGACGGTTCAATCCCGTCTCCGGCCATCCTGATTTAGGTTTTCCGTGATTTCCCTAAATCGTTTCAGGCAAATGCCGGGATGGTTCCTTTGAAAGGGCATGGCCGATTTCCTTCCAAATCCTTCCCTAGCCCGAGCTTGCGCTCCGTCTCTCATGACCTCGTTGTCGACGGGACGTTAAACACTAACCACCAACAGAAATGATGATCATAATAAAATGAGAGAAACCAGAGTCCGCACAGAAAGACTTAAGTGCTTTTTCTCCCCTCCCGCCATTCAAGAGTGGAACGAAAGAGAAATAGCCTGAAGCTGCAATGCAGTTAATTGTGAATTGCACAATAATAAAGTAGTTGTAGATACCACTAGATGAATATTGGGATGGCACTCATTTCCCACCTCAGTTACGCGATTCGCAAGCATTTAGAGACTTATTGCTCACTTTCACATGACTAAACATAACAAGCAGACAGCTGGCGTGCACATATTCCATTCCGGGGGATAATAGAGTCGCGGCAGGATGGTCGCGCTGCCATCCCTCAAAATTAACCGTACCAGTCCTCTTAAAGACCCTACCAACCCTGCGTAGATGCGGGAGAAAGGCCCGAGATGATAAAGAAGAAGAACAAGAAGGAGAAGAAGGTAATGCTAACACGGCACCGGACGTCTGCACAGTCTTGTGGCTGTCTGCATTTTCTCCGCCCGTTTACAACATGTACGCAACGTGTTTACAGCAGCACTGAAGAGGCTCTGTAATCTTCCTACATGCATCCTGAACCACACAGAGTCCCGGACAAGTACCTAGGTTTTTCTTTCATTTTTCTCGGTCATGACGAGCAGGAAGTGTCGCTTCTGAGTCCGTAATGTAGCGAGTGTGTGACCACTCGCAGAGGGCGGTGCATCGCGCAGAGCCGTCTCGCCCCGGCCCTCAGACGTTGTTTACGATCGCCGGAATGGCGCCAGAAGTGGGTGAAGGACGGTGATGCGCGTCTGAGCCGCATCTTTACGGCTTCCTGGCGCGACACGACGCGACACACTGCTGTTCAGTGGCTGGGGACGCTCTCGAAGCAAACACTTGCTAGGTCTGGACAGATAACATCGCAACGGGATGGTCGGCCTATAGTTACATAGCGTAAATGAGCACGTAATCAGGTCGTGACATGTTCTCGTCCTCTTACACTGTTGAAATGAAGTGTGTTAGTCAAGAGTTGTTAATTTCAACTGTCAGGTGAAAAGCTGAAATAAACTGCTCGTCTAGTCCAAAATCAATAAAGCTGTACTCCTATGTTTGCCACGTATCTTTACCCAAGCACGAGAAAAGTAGGTTCAAGATAATTAAATGAGCATCATTTTATGACATTAGATATAGTTCCTACAAGTATGTAGTACTAAAATTGCTGAACAATAATTACGCATGTTCTCAAAAATGCACTCGGCCATTCAGAATATACACTATGTGATCAAACCGGACACCTGGCTGAAAATGACTTACAATTCGTGGCGCCCTCCATCCGTAATACTGAAATTCACTTTCCACTCTCGCAGGCATACGTTCATTCAGGTGCTGGAAGGTTTCTTTTGGAATGGCAGCCCATTCTTCACGAAGTGCTGCACTGAGGAGAGGTATCGATGTTGGTCGGTGAGACCTGGCACCAAGTCAGCGTTCCGAAACATCCCAAAGGTGTTCTATAGGATTCAGGTCAGGACTCTGTGCAGGCCAGTCCATTACAGAGATGTTATTGTCGTGTCACCATTTCGCCTCAGGATGTGCATTAAGAACAGGTACTCAATCGTGTTGAAAGATGCAGTCGCCATGCCCGAATTGCTCTTCAACAGTGGAAAGCAAGATGGTGCTTAAAACATCAGTGTATGCCTGTACTGTGATAGTGTCACTCAAAACAACAAGGGATGCAAGCAACTTCACGAAAAACACGACCATACCATAACGCTCGCCGAGCATTCGCCATACCCACACGCTGCCATCGGATAGCCACAATGTGTACCGTGATTCGTCACTCCACACACCGTTTTTCCCCTGTTAGATCGTCCAATGTTTACGCTACTTTCACGAAGCGAGGCGTCGTTTGGTATTTACTGGCGTGATGTATGGATTATGAGCAGCTGCTCGACCATGAAATCTAAGTTTTCTCACCTCCCGACTAAATGTCATAGTGCTTGCAGTGGACCCTTATGCAGTTTGGATTCCTGTGTAATGGCTCGATAGACGTCTGCCTATTACACATTACGGCCCTCTTCAACTGTCGGTGGTCTCTGTCAGTCAACAGCTGCACCTGTTCCTTCACGTTTCCACTTCACTATCACATCGGAAACAGTGGTCCTAGGGATGTTTACGAGTGTGGAAATCTCACCTACGGCCGTATGACACAAATGACACCCAATCACCTGACTAAGTTCGTAGTCTTTGAGTTCCGCGGAGCGCTCCATTGTGCTCTCTCACGATGTCTAATGACTAATGAGCTGATATGGAGTACCTGGCAGTAGGTGGCAGCACAATGCAACTAATGTGAAAAACGTATGTTTTTCGGGGTGTCCGGTTCCTTTGGATCACATAGTGTACTTACGCATCCAACGCGACTTGCATAATATTGTAAACAAACGAACCTCAAACACATGTATCGATCGCACACCTTTACTTGCTCCCTGAGCGGAGATATTGGGAGCGATAGTATGCGAGTGGCTCGTACCACATTATTTGCTGCGGGAAGCCCTACCTCCTTTTTCCAGAGCAGTCAGATCATCGAGTGACACAAAAGCTGATGGAGAGTCACTCCAAGAACCAGGAACAGCATCTTCGCTCATTTTTGTACATAATATTAAGAATCCCCACTTGAAAGGGCACGGCCAACTTCCTTATCCATCCTTCCCCAATTCGATGGGACCGATGCCGTCGCATTTTGGTCCGCTCCTACTCCATTAACCAACCAATCACACGCACCACACCGCACAAGGATCGACACTATATTCAGAACTGGTACCTAATGTTATGGCTCACGATTTGTTCCGTGCCTAATGAAATGAAATGATCATATGGCAATGATGGCCGGGAGGCCCCATCCGAGGAAGTACGGCCGCCTAATTGCAAGCCTTATTTCAGGTAACACCACATTGTGCTATTTGCCTATCGGTGATGATGAAACGGTGATGAGGACAGCACAACACCCAGTCCAATAGCGAAGAAGCAAGCAGACTGCCGCACCTAGGTAGCGAACGTAAACATTCCAGAGCGGCACGAAGTCAGTCGACGTTCGTCGATCACAAATGGGCTAGGATAAAGAGTGTAACCAATACACAAACTGTCAAATTTGAACCAAGCGAAGGTTGCTTTTGTAGACAAATCAGAGCTAAGTACATGTGTTACAGATATCTCATGAAAATTCATAATTTGCAGAACACGATAACTAAACGCAATAAATGGGAACACGTTTGACCACCATTTTACATATTGACAGAAAAATTGTAGGAAGAAATGTGGAGCGGGAATAATGCTTGTAAGTTAGTACCGTGGCAACAATTCACGACAAAACTGTAGATCTAAGACAATATTAAAAGTGAAACAACGTTACATTTTAAAGAAAAAACAACACAATTCTGCAGTTGAGAGCCTGATTCTGTTAATTCTGCGCTTTGGCTGCACCTCACCCCGTTGCAGCATTGCGAGGTAATGCGACGACAATGACGCACGATGACAGTATTTGACCATTCTTCTTTGGAAATAATGTCTCCAGAACCGTTACATATCTGTTCTAGGTAGGGAAAAGATTGCTGTACTGTCGCAGTTGTCGGCAGAAGCTTGATGTGAGATTACAGCTCCATAGTTATCAAGTTTGAAACACACGATACTGGAGCATATAAGGGGTACATTTGCTTGCCCCCGCGTAACAATTTCGGTTCGAGAGATACGATACAATTCAAAACTTAGTGATATCTGAGTCATTGAAATGTTCGAATCTGATATCGTGCACATTATTTCACTATAGCCCGATCAACGAACGATGTCGGTCCGCGCGTGTCGAGGCACGGACGGGGATTTCATTGTTGAAGATTCCAAGCAACAGTTGCGGTACACACATGCACGTGCTTTCCGCTTGAAGAAAACGTATATATTCCAAATTATGTCTCTCGCTTGCTTATGCAGAATTTATTACTTACCGCCACAAATGGAATCGAAATTCACCAAACAATTCTCTATGACCACGTGTAATGCTCGCATTAGTTATGGCATTCAAAGCAGAGCGCTCACAGCACTACTGAAGTCTCATTGGCTGTCGACGTAGATGCGCAGAACAAGCATACACTTGACCGCCATCGTTCTTAACAGCAACTACAGCAACCCATACGCTTTTGTCATTTCCACATGCGGAAACTGTCTTAGTTTATAGAAGAACAAAAGAGTACTGTGTACATCACACTTTTCTCAGTTGTTAGCCAGCCGCTGTGGCAGAGCGGTTCTAGGCACTTCAGTCCGGAACGGCGCGCCTGCTTCGGTCGCAGGTTCGAATCCTGCCTCGGGCATGAATGTGAGTGATGTCCTTAGGATAGTTTGGTTTAAGTAGCTGTAAGTGTAGGGAACCTCAGATGTTAAGTCCCATAGTGCTTAGAGCCATTTGAACCATTGCTTTTTGAATCTCAGTTGTTAACAATGTCTTTTCGCAATCACACTGATATTGTACATATCGTACACAAATGTTTTATCCGTGTCTTCGCGAATGAAGACCAGCCCACCAGCCATGCCTTCAAGTCAACAATCCGTCTCCCCTCGTCACCGACCCTACTATTCGATTGTTCAGTATCGATAGACGAAAGAGGCCCCCTTACGACAACAGACGCATACAGATGCGTTGAAACATTTATGTTCAAATGGATGTATTTGTAATACTTCAACATACTGACATTTATTAATAAATATAACGGTTAAAACAGAATAATAAAAGGGTAAATATTTTATTGAGATTCCCTATAGCTATGTATTTTCACGACGCTCCATGGTATGACGTAGCGAATCGATGCCGCCACTGTAACGGTAAAGTAATAGTTGTTTCTTCGAGTTAGTTTGAAAAGTTACTGCTCGTAGTCACAAACCGATGAAATTACTTATGAGACTGTAGTCTTTTCTCGAGGATATGATGAAGAAATCAATGTTGACTACTTCATGAAATGCTAAATATCTCGTGTGATGCTACCTATGAAATGGCACAGCGATTCGCCTTCGGTTTGAGACGTCATCTGGAGTGCTAGCAAGAGTGGTTCTTGACCAGCATCATTCGCGAATGGAAAAAGTAAGTGTCTGCTTGGGTTAGGGAGGGGGGGGGGGGTGGCGGTGGGTGGGAGGAGGCAATAGTAATGGATATTCAATCTGCCACGCTCCGCCAAGTGGCTTGCGCAGTATGCACAATAGAAAAAAGCTTTGGGGGACGAACTATAGCCCCTAGGGTACCACAGTCTAAAGTTCCCGAATGCATTTTCACTCTATAGCGGAGTGTGCGCTATTTTGAAACTACCTGGTAGATGAAGACTGTGTGCCGGACTGGGACTCGAACCAGAGACTTTTGCGTTTCGCAGTCAACTGCTCTAGCGATGGAGCTATCCAAGTATGCCTCACGATCTGCCCTCACAACTTTACTTCCGCAAGTACCTCTTCTCTTACCTCCCAAACTTCACAGTTTTCTTGCAGGACTAGCAACCGTAGGAGAAAGGATGTTGCCGAGAAAGCCTGGGTGTTGGGGAGGAAGTATTTAACAGGATCCTCGCTCTGAAGAGAAGTGTGCACTGATTTGAAAACTGGAAGGGTGGGTCATCAGTCGTGCTTGGATAGCTGAGTCGCCAGAGCACTTGCTTCCAGTTTCGAGTCCTGGTACAGCACCCGGTTTTAATCTGCCACGCAGTTTAAATGTCTAAACTTACCCGAAAAAAATATGTCAGAAGAACAGACTCTGCTGCAAGTGCTAGAGAACATGCCATTTCACAGTCAAAACTTACATGACTACCAATAAGTGCTACTAACTCGTTTGGCAATCCGGTGTGGACGAGCGGTTCTAGGCGCTTCAGTCTGGAACCATGCGACCGCTCTGGTCTCAGGTTCGAATCCTGCCTCGGGCATGGATGTGTGTGATGTCCTTAGGTTAGTTAGGTTTAAGTAGTTCTAAGTTATAGGGAACTGATGACCTCAGAAGTTAAGTCCCACACTGCTCAGAGCCATTTGAACCATTTTACTAACTCGTTTACTGCAGAGGAGGGGCATTTCTGGTGTCATTACTTTCTTTAAATGTGTAAATTTGACTTCAGAATTTTTCTAATTACTTAATTTGGGCACCCATGTGGTAAGGTATATGCTGTTCGAATAAGCATGTTATTTTTCTGCAGCGATATTCGAAAAACATTTCATAAATCCTTGATTATGTCATCTATTGGACACTAATGTACATAATGACGACCGGCGGCTTCTGAGGTAGTGCCGCTGTGTCATGGCATCACTTGTATAAAAAAGAAAGAAAGATAAATCTATGCAAACTTTGCATAAAACATTGTTTCGTAGTATATATTTTCTGATTTGAAGAGACGCGTTTCGCTGCACGCGCTCTCGCGATTGTTTTCTGAAGCTTGGAGCCAACTGCAGATAGGCATCGTCTACCCTCACAAGGGCTGTGTGAAAGGCTTAGCCATCGGTCTCTACACGCCTGTTATGGGGGAGGTAGAGCCACATATAGTCTGACTCGAAGCTTCACGTTCTTTCCGCCAGAGAGCACTAAAGTGCAGGACCTATAGAAGCACGATCTGTCATCTAGCGATCTTACTAAAATACATCGTGGCCCAGATTTCGTGTAATCCAGTTTCACAGTCTTTCTGCAAGTTAATGCTAATGCATTCCTAAACGCTAATTAATGCTTAATTAAATCGAATACAGGAATAATACACTTAAATATCGTTATAAATAACAATATGTAATTTGAATATAAGTATGCCCTTAGATTTTGAAACTAAGAGGCATTATTTTAGTTCTGGTATATTTCACAACAGCAGGGCTATTACCACAGCAAAAACTAACTTATTCAGCACCCACTGTTTCCCAAACAAAGGTGTAGTATTCCTGTTTATACTACATTCGTTCATGTAATACACTTCTGTACAAACACGTAGTTATTGCGAGGTCATGTAATTGACCGTATATAGCTGTCTGCACAGTGTTATCTGTAAGGAAAAATTCAGTTGACTGTGAAAATAGCAAATATGAACAAAGTTAATGAGTTGGTAAAAATTCCATTTAGCGGCAGGACTCTCAGATAAAAAACACTAGGTAGGTCACTCCCGAATCTGAATCTGTATCGGCAAACAAAAACTTGATGCCATAAGTTCAATCCAGAAATTTGCCAAAATAAGAAATGGATTTGTGGTTGTGGAGAAAGCAACGCTGTTTTTTGTTTTCCTTGTGTTACTTGGGAGAGATGTTCATTGGTGTAAGAGCGAAATAACTGATATTCGGCATGTATGGTCTAAAATGAAAGTACATGAAATGTCAAAGCGACACATGAATAATGTGCTTAGTATTTCATTTCTAGGCATAACCAATATTCAGCAGAAAGTAGATTCGCAATATAGATAAACAGTTGACAGCCACAGCAAACGTGTAGAAAAGAATACATATATATTGAATTTAATTATACATTGTATTCGGTTCTGTGGTGCTTAGGAACTGGCTCTCACGGGTCACAATGAATCTGACGTCTCTCAAAAGAAGAGGGTTTTTCGCTATCTAATTCAGTTTAGCGCGGAACTGCCACGTAAAAGTGACCGAAAATACCTTGCGAGGAGTGAAGAATTGTGCTGGTGATGTGTGTGCGCTTGTGTGCATTTGTGCATGCGAGAGAGATTTTCGGATCTAATGTTACGTCTTACATCTCATGCAGACAGGCGAGAAAGATAGCTAAAGCAACTTCTCTCTTCAAGTACATCTCATTCAAGCATCAGTGTTCATTGGCATTTCTAAGATTGTTCAGAACGAACTACTGCAATGGACGTTGGAAGTGTACCATGATCAAGTTCGTAAAGAAATAAGACGTGCCGATTATGTTGCAATAATCGCGGGTGAAGGCACAGAATTTCAATTGGTTAATGTTTTGCGTTATGTTGTTGAGGGAGAACCTGCTGAAAGATTTTGGAACTCTATTAATCTAGAAAGTCAGGATGCTCATATGGTAGCTGAATTCTGAAAGAAATTAAACCATTAATTGGCGATGATCGAGTATAACCAATAGCTCAGAGTTGCGATGGAGTGGCAAGTCGAACGGGAATCAGTAATTAAAGACAAATATCCAAATTCAAACTACATCTATTGTTATGCACATCATCTCAACCTTATGTATATGGCAGCCTCTGTTGATCGCAAAGCTCGCATCCTTTCCGCACACCTTTCAGGTAATTCTTTTTTCTTTTATAACTAACTACAGAGATCAAAAGTATTGCATGGCATTATTTAAAAAAAACTTGTCATATTGTGTGACGAGATAGAATTATCATTCGCGAGTAGTAAAAGATGTTTTTGAAAACAGGGAAAAATCTTATTGCTGTTATGAAAGTCACTGAAACAAGTGACTACTATTGAAAGAGCAGGTTTATGCAAACAAAGACTGCAAGATAACGGATTCATTTTCTGGCTTTAATTTTTCTGTGAGATAATGCCTCATGCAGATGTACCTTTTAATCAGCTTCAGAAGAAGATAGTCGAACCGACCACAGCAACTCAAGACAACCAGAACATTGAAGAGGTAATGCAAAACATCAGAGATGACATTGACTCCATCCTTAAGTAGATTAGTTTACAAAATGATGGAACGATGCCTACCAAGAACCACGGATTCTTGATGGGCATCAAAAAAGAAATGCTTTGTAAGTGTGGGATGCCGTCCTTTCTGGAATAAAATTACGTTTTCAGTTCACTGGACACCGCATTGCACCCAGACTATTTGGTATAAATTAGTTTGACGAATACATCACAAATTTTCTTGACAAATACCTTGAAATTAAAGATACATATACATTTCTGGAAAAAAGAAAGTTGAAAGATGAGCTTCAATCTTTCATGTTAGTCCTGAGTTGAGAGCATTTGCATTTCTTTCCCTGATTCTAGAGGATGAAGTTGGGAGCTCCAATGTTAGGCGCGTAATGGGGCCCCTTAGGGATACGGCGGCTAAGGAGGGGAAGAAATCCAGTGTGCACTCCGTGTGCATTCCGGGAGGAGTCATTCCTGATGTGGAAAGGGTCCTTCCGGATGCCATGAAGAGCACAGGGTGCAGCCAGCTGCAGGTGGTGGCACATGTCGGCACTAATGACGTGTGTCGCTTTGGATCTGAGGAAATTCTCTCTGGATTCCAGCGGCTATCTGATTTGGTGAAGGCTGCCGGTCTTGCTTACGAGATGAAGGCAGAGCTCACCATCTGCAGCATCGTTGACAGAACCGACTGCGGACCTTTGGTGCAGAGCCGGGTGGAGGGTCTGAATCAGAGGCTCAGACGGTTTTGCGACCGTATTGGCTGCAGATTCCTAGACTTGCGCCATAGGGTGGTGGGGTTTCGGGTTCCGCTGAATAGGTCAGGAGTTCACTACACTCAGCTGGCGGCTACATGGGTAGCGGAGGCTGTGTGCCGTGGACTGGGCGGTTTTTTAGGTTAGAAGGCCTCGGGAAAGTGCGGGATGGGCTGCAGTGTCAAAGGGTGCTTGGCAATTACAGGACGTGCTTGGATCAAGGAACAGTCGGAATTTTAGTTGTAAATTGTTGTAGTTGCGCTGGAAAAGTCCCTGAGCTTCAAGCGCTAATAGAAAGCACAGAAGCTGATATCGTTATAGGTACAGAAAGCTGGCTAAAGCCTGAAATAAGTTCTGCAGAAATTTTTACGAAGTCTCAGACGGTGTTCAGGAAAGATAGATTAGGCAGAATTGGTGGTGGAGTGTTTGTGTCTGTCAGTAGTGGTTTATCTTGTAGTGAAGTCGAAGTAGATACTCCGTGCGAATTGGTGTGGGTGGAGGTTATACTTAACAGCCGAATTAAGTTAATAATTGGCTCCTTCTACCGACCCCCAGACTCCGATGATACAGTTGCGGAACAGTTCAGAGAAAGTTTGAGTCTCCTAACAAATAAATACCCCACTCATACGGTTATAGTTGGTGGGGACTTCAACCTACCCTCGGTATGTTGGCAAAAATACTTGTTCAAAACCGGTGGTAGGCAGAAAACGTCTTCCGAGATTGTCCTAAATGCATTCTCCGAAAATTATTTCGAGCAGTTAGTCCACGAACCCACGCGAATTGTAAATGGCTGCGAAAACACACTTGACCTCTTGGCCACAAACAATCCAGAGCTGATAGAGAGCATCATGACTGATACAGGGATTAGTGATCACAAGGTCATTGTAGCTAGGCTCAATACCATTTCTTCCAAATCCATCAGAAACAAACGCAAAATAATTTTATTTAAAAAAGCGGATAAAGTGCCACTAGAAGCCTTCCTAAAAGACAATTTCCATTCCTTCCGAACTGACTATGCGAATGTAGACGAGATGTGGCTCAAATTCAAAGATATAGTAGCAACAGCAATTGAGATATTCATACCTCATAAATTGGTAAGAGATGGAACGGATCCCCCGTGGTACACAAAAAAGGTCCGAACGCTGTTGCAGAGGCAACGGAAAAAGCATGCGAAGTTCAGAAGAACGCGAAATCCCGAAGATGGGCTAAAATTTACAGACGCGCGAAATTTGGCACGTACTTCGATGCGAGATGCCTTTAATAGGTTCCACAACGAAACATTGTCTCGAAATTTGGTAGAAAATCCGAAGAAATTCTGGTCGTATGTAAAGTACACAAGCGGCAAGACGCAGTCAATACCTTCCCTGCACAGTGCCGATGGTACTGTTATCGACGACTGTGCCGCTAAAGCGGAGTTATTGAACGCAGTTTTCCGAAATTCCTTCACCAGGGAAGACGAATGGAATATTCCAGAATTTGAAACACGAACATCTGCTAGCATGAGTTTCTTAGAAGTAGATACCTTAGGGGTTGCGAAGCAACTCAAATCGCTTGATACGGGTAAGTCTTCAGGTCCAGATTGTATACCGATTAGGTTCCTTTCAGATTACGCTGATACTATAGCTCCCTACTTAGCACTCATATACAACCGCTCGCTCACCGATAGATCTGTACCTACAGATTGGAAAATTGCGCAGGTCGCACCAGTGTTCAAGAAGGGTAGTAGGAGTAATCCATTTAACTACAGACCTATATCATTGACGTCGGTTTGCAGTAGGGTTTTGGAGCATATACTGTATTCAAACATTATGAATCACCTCGAAGGGAACGATCTATTGACACGTAATCAGCATGGCTTCAGAAAACATCGCTCTTGTGCAACGCAGCTAGCTCTATATTCGCACGAAGTAATGGCCGCTATCGACAGGGGTCTCAAGTTGATTCCGTATTTCTAGATTTCCGGAAAGCTTTTGACACCGTTCCTCACAAGCGACTTCTAATCAAGCTGCGGAGCTATGGGGTATCGTCTCAGTTGTGCGACTGGATTCGTGATTTCCTGTCAGGAAGGTCGCAGTTCGTAGTAATAGACGGCAAATCATCGAGTAAAACTGAAGTGATATCAGGTGTTCCCCAGGAAAGCGTCCTGGGACCTCTACTGTTCCTGATCTATATAAATGACCTGGGTGACAATCTGAGCAGTTCTCTTAGACTGTTCGCAGATGATGCTGTAATTTACCGTCTAGTAAGGTCATCCGAAGACCAGTATCAGCTGCAAAGCGATTTAGAAAAGATTGCTGTATGGTGTGTCAGGTGGCAGTTGACGCTAAATAACGAAAAGTGTGAGATGATCCACATGAGTTCCAAAAGAAATACGTTGGAATTCAATTACTCGATAAATAATACAATTCTCAAGGCTGTCAATTCAACTAAGTACCTGGGTGTTAAAATTACGAACAACTTCAGTTGGAAGGACCACATAGATAATATTGTCGGGAAGGCGAGCCAAAGGTTGCGTTTCATTGGCAGGACACTTTGAAGATGCAACAAGTCCACTAAAGAGACAGCTTACACTACACTCGTTCGTCCTCTGTTAGAATATTGCTGCGCGGTGTGGGATCCATACCAGGTGGGATTGACGGAGGACATCGAGAGGGTGCAAAGAAGGGCAGCTCGTTTTGTATTATCGCGTTATAGGGGAGAGAGTGTGGCAGATAAGATACACGAGTTGGGATGGAAGTCATTACAGCATAGACGTTTTTCGTCGCGGCGAGACCTTTTTACGAAATTTCAGTCACCAACTTTCTCTTGCGAATGCGAAAATATTTTGTTGAGCCCAACCTACATAGGTAGGAATGATCATGAAAATAAAATAAGAGAAATCAGAGCTCGAACAGAAAGGTTTAGGTGTTCGTTTTTCCCGCTCGCTGTTCGGGAGTGGAATAGTAGAGAGATAGTATGATTGTGGTTCGATGAACCCTCTGCCAAGCACTTAAATGTGAATTGCAGAGTAGTCATGTAGATGTAGATGTAGACACATTCGACGAGACTGTTGAAGTTTTGAAACTGCTAGTCACGACGACTATCTCGACATTAGAAACTGAGCGGTGCCTTACGATGCTCAAAAGAACTAAAACGTTCCTACGAAACACAATGAAAGAAGAATGACTGAGTGCCTTAGGGATGCTATCCTGTGAAAAGTCATTCGTGTGTAAAACTGAACATTTCAAACTGAGATGACAGATTTGCTTACCAACCAGAACGGCCCAAGAATCGATTCACAACATCGTTCCTACTAATTATTTTGAAACTGTCTTCCCGTCATGAAGCTGCTGCTTTTGGTGAGTACAATGATTTTTGTTTTAAATGTTAGTAATTTGATTAAATTTGCTTTGCAAAATCCAGATTACAAGTTCGAATAATTTATATATTCTCTATTATTTCTCGTACTGGTACTCATGTTGTAGCGGTCACTTTTCTGGTAGTCGGCAGCGATGGCAGCGAACATAAAACAAACGTTGAGTTCTGGATGCCGAGGGGAGAAGAACGCTGTAGGGGGGGGGGGGGGGGGACAAGCCACGCTTCCCTCTCACAGGGCTGGCAGCCTACGTCCGTGTTCTGACTTCTGTGCCCCTGAGAAGGCAGAAACGATGTAATAATGTACATATGGATCGCTGATTCCATCTGATGTTGCAAGAGTCATATTGGAACCCTGGTACAGAGCAAGATTACTCTCTGCACTCACTTCAAAATAAGAAAAGGAAACAACCAGCAAGCACAATTCAAAGCAAAGCGGAGCACATAAATCGTCTGGTAACGACTTGAGCGCGACTGTTAGCTGAGGTTGGTGGTGTCGTTACGTGGTAGTTCAAGCCCGATCTCCACCGGTATCTCAAGCAACTACACATCAAAACACTCCCTGCTTACGACTGCAGCCTAAAAGTGACCTAACATACCCTGCGGGGGTTAATGTTAAGTTTTATATCTCATGCAGACATGCGAAAAAGATAGCTAAAGCAACTTCTCTCTCTCTCTTATACAAACACTCGCTACCATGTTCTACCGGAATATATCAATCTCCTACTGTGCATAAGAAGGGCGATGTTGTAATTAGTGTTTATTTCTGTTTCTCTATACGTTTTGTTTGATACGATATATTATGAAATACATGAATTATCGACAAAATTCCGTAACATGTTCGTTGCTACCAAACTAATTTTCTTTGCCACCACCAATGGAATGCCTCAGAGGCTGCCACTGATACTGAAAATGAAAAATTCTTCAATAGCAGAGATCTGAGATAAAAAACTTCTATGGCAGCATGTTACACAGCAGCACCCAAGCGCCTTTACACTTTTTCAGTAGCCCAGTTAAACTACTGAGAAGTCCTGAAAAATAAGAGTGGTAAGCGAGCCACTTAGCATTTCACTTAATTAAATAACTTGGAAAGTGAGGGCATTCCGTAAATTCAAAGTTTATGCATGGTACGTGGAGCTAATAAAAGAATCATTGACCAGGAGATCCCGCCTGTGGCAGTTTGGCGGCTACGTGCAAGTCTTTGTAATTAACGCCATTTCGTCGACTCGTGAGACGATGATGATGAGATGAAATGGTGAGCGCAACTACATCAGGAGCACAGAAAATCTCCGAACTAGTTGGGGATCGCACCTGGTCACTCTGGGCCTATAGACAGCTCAAATGGTTCAAATGGCTCTAAGGACTATGGGACTTAACATCTGAGGTCATCAGTCCCCTAGATTTTGAACTACTTAAACCTAAATAACCTAAGGACATCACACACATCCATGCCCGAGGCAGGATTCTAACCTGCGACTGTAGCAGCAGAATGATTCCAGACTATAGACAGCGGCGCTAACGAATAGACCACTAAGTGTCGACTACATACCTAAAGCTAACAGCATAAAGAATTCAGCCATTTGATCAACTCATTTATAATAAAAGTCAAACAACTAAATATTAACGGCAGTGTGCAGTAGGTACTGGCTACTAAGTAAAATAGTGAAGAGTTTAATAACACTTGTGTGTATATACTTTGATTTGCAGTAAAGAAGTAGCATGTTTTATTGTTAATGATATAATTTGAACTGGTGGTGGAGTACACATTTTATTACTCATAATATAAGAACACACGTTTCTTATAGATCTACGGAAAAGATACTGAGATGGGATAGCCAATTGCGTTTTTTAATAATGTGGTACAGTTTCGAAAAATCACTGTCAGTTTGCTACTGGGATAAGAAAATGTGCATAAAATGTACTGCAATCACAAAACTTACAATAAACCTTCTTCTAATAAGACTGTGAAGTCACCTACAGCCACGTCGTTCAGTACATAAAGGAAGTGCCGTGAACACAGACAATTAAACCGGAAATTTATAAAAATACGGGAAACAAGCACGTCTGTGACATTGTTAACGGTGAAAGAAAGAAGTTTAAAATTTGCTCCTCTTATAATACGACCTAACCTACCTAAGGCCTCGTCGTTTTGCGCAAAAAGAAAGCCATCTGAATTCACACAATGAAATCGGTAATTTATGGGAAAGCAATATGCAAACACCTCTCCTACATTTCAAACAGTGAATGGAAGCAGTATTATAGTATGAATAAACTATGACTACGTGGTTCAGAGCACTAAGTAAGATGTTTGAATTCACATTATTGAATCGGAAATTCATATAAACGCCAAAAGTAAAACTTTATTGCAGCACACGAAGGAAACGACAATGTCGTTAGAAATTCATGAATACGATAGGAACGATCATTTGAAGCAAAAAACTTCTTATGGACATGTGCCTTATTCTGAATAGTTTCCAAGATAAAACACATTTCTTTTAAAATGTACATTGTCGTTTATTTTGTGTAGTATTCAATTCATTGACAGGTTCACACAGCTACACAGGTACAACAGTTTGTACATATTACAACATACGTGTTACAAAATATCGATTGAAGATTACCAATCTTTGTAAAAATGGTTCATATGGCTCTGAGCACTATGGGAATTAACTGCTGAGGTCATCAGTCCCCTACAACTTAGAACTATTTAAACCTAACTAACCTAAGGACATCACACACATCCATCCCCGAGGCAGGATTCGAACCTGCGACCGTAGCTCGCGCGCTTCCAGACTGTAGCGCCTAGAACCGCTCGGCCACTGCGGCCGGCCCAATCTTAGCACATTCACCTTTAAGCGTTATCGTACACATCATAGTACAGCTATATTATAGTTGGGGATAAATGTTTGATTACCCCAGTAAACTTCACTGCATTTGTGCACTCTTGGGACAACATAGGTTGCTTGCTGAGTGCCTCTGCACGTTCCCTAATGAGGGCAGTAGGGTCCGTAATGGACCTAGCTGTTCATCTCGCTCATTCAGCTCTCGTTTTTAGATCTCGAACGTGATTTAACCCCATAAACAAAAATATAATGGCACCAAAGACTGACGATCATGGTGGCCACCTAACTGTACTACCACGACCAATCCAGCGACTAGGGTAAGTGCGGTTGAGATGTCCCCTCACACGTCTGGTAAA
This sequence comes from Schistocerca gregaria, assembly GCF_023897955.1. Taxonomy (NCBI): domain Eukaryota; kingdom Metazoa; phylum Arthropoda; class Insecta; order Orthoptera; family Acrididae; genus Schistocerca; species Schistocerca gregaria. The sequence continues at coordinate 885,729,650 of NC_064920.1, read as the reverse complement.
ATGCGGAGGGGCTAGAAGCTCTCTGCAATCCGCGCGGACAAAGGAACATCCTCAAGGTGTTCAGCAAAGGAGTTTTCCGAAAATTCAAGTAATTCTGTGTCCTCATTCACAGTTCTAAAATAGCTGAACCTATCAACATGTCACCGATCACGCCACACCAAATATTGTTCGAAGAACGAACCTGGCAAACGGTTTCCTCTGTAGCGTGTGGATTTTGCTGCTATCATCGATAATTGTTACGTGTGATGTTGTTTCCGTTATGTGTAAAAGGGGCTTCATCAGTTTTAATGGAAGTTGATGATGATTTTTATTTAACCAGTAACAAAATTCAGATCGTGTGACATTGTAGCCAACGTGTAGATTGTGGACACAATACAGGGTGTTACCAAAAGGTACGGCCAAACTTTGAGGGAAGATTCCTCACACACAAAGAAAGAAAATATGTTATGTGGACATGTGTCCGGAAACGCTTACTTTCCATGTCGGAGCTCATTTTATTACTTCTCTTCAAATCACATTAATCATGGAATGGAAACACACAGCAACAGAACGTACCAGCGTGACTTCAAACACTTTGTTACAGGAAATGTTCAAAGTGTCCTCCGTTAGCAAGGATACATGCATCCACCCTCCGTCGCATGGAATCCCTGATGCGCTGATGCAGCCCTGGAGAATGGCGTATTGTATTACAGCCGTCCACAATACGAGCACGAAGTCTCTGCATTTGGTACCGGGCTTGCGTAGACAAGAGCTTTCAAATGCCCCCATAAATGTAAGTCAAGAGGGCTGAGGTCAGGAGAGCGTGGAGGCCATGGAATTGGTCCGCCTCTACCAATCCATCGGTCACCGAATCTGTTGTTGGGAAGCGTACGAACACTTCGGCTGAAATGTGCAGGAGCTCCATCGTGCATGAACCAAATGTTGTGTCGTACTTATAAGGGCACATGTTCTAGCAGCACAGGTAGAGTATCCCGTATGAAATCATGGTTGTGAATCGAGGAAGTACAGTACATACTGACGAAACTAAAATGAGCTCTAACATGGAAATTAAGCGTTTCCGGACACGTGTCCACACAACATTTTTTCTTTATTTGTGTGTGAGGAATGTTTCCTGAAAGTTTAGCCGTACCTTTTTGTAACACACTGTATATGCGAAACCGGCACATGTATTCTGCATGTGGTGCTCGCCATATGCATGTCCGTGAAACTCTGATACATGCAGAAAGCCGCTGTAGCAAGACTGCGCTGCAACATATCATCAGTGTGTTGCTTTTTCTGCACAGGTTGTTGAGTAAAACATTCAGAAGGAAAAGGGGAACTTGGAAGACTACTTGTATCACGCATTTTACTGGAAACTATGGTCACCACTCTACGATCAGGAACTCGATTTGTCAAAAAGTGCTGACGATATTCTTTGATAGCATTAGGAGAACTATCATCGCAGAAGCCGTGAACATACACCAAATCTGCATTTGTTTCATCAGTGTAGATACGTGGCATTTTAGCCAGCGCGTGTATGATCATACGTTGCCCGTTGCTTTTCTCTCACCCGTCGCACTACTTTATTCACAACATCCCATGTACAACTGCGTGGCCAACGGGCTAGTTTAATGCCAGAAAACTATCCCGAGCAAAGAGGTTGGAAACAAAGAAGTAAGATGGGCTAGAATAAAATGTCAACGAGGTTTGTTGTGTAAGAAACGTAAGTGAGCTCCACTAAGCCATGAAAAATGTATTTTGAATGTGTATATCGAAAAACCATTCGAACTGCGACATATGCGCCCATATGCTTTCTGCTTCACATGAGCATTCCTCTCGGGACACGCTGTGTACAGAGGAGACATACCAGTACTTCACGCCTGACTAAAACATACCTTAACTGACCAACTGCCACTACGGAACCGTCGAGAAACAATGTCTGTTGACCCCTTGATCATTAGCGAACCAGCAGTCTCTGTGAACTGGCCGTTCAGGACCAGCATTCTTTCACTGTAAAAATACAGCAACCAGCCACTTTTTAATACGTTTTATTTACGCCAGTATGCATTTCGGATTTGCACCCATCTTCAGCTGGCAAATTACATGGATCTTTAGTTACTACAGTAGTACAATCTCGACAGCAGTTTGGATGCTGCAGCAGGCCTGTGCAAAAGCAACGATTCCAGTCATTTACTTCAATTTCGCGAGTTTAAAGTTACGCACTATCAGTTGTTCATTGCCAGCTGAAGATAGGTGCAAACCCGAAATGCATATTGGCGTAAATAAAACGCATTAAAAGTGGCTGGTTACTGTATTTTTACAGTGAAATATCATTATCCACGGTCACGGAGCTCAACAGTCCAAATAAAATGGACAAATTGCCAGAGTTTTTTATTTTATATTTGTTCATTTATTTATTTTTCCTTTGACAATTCCTGCTGAATGAAGCTTCGAATTTCGCGAACTTCTGCTTATCAGGCTGTACGAAGAAGAAGAATGGGAACTCGCCTACAAATTATAGTCATTTTTCAAAATATGTAGATATCTTCCTTGTGTCGAAGCTTCATGACGTGCCTCGAGTCATGGAACTTGTCGGCACTTTAACGACCGACGAGTTTCAACTTCACTGCTGAAACACGTAAAGCTGTACGCGCGTAAGTTCTTTGCTTTGTACTTTCAGAGAAAAAAATTGAAAATACTAGAGTTGTTGTTCCAGGGGAAATGAGGTCAACAGTTAAAAATTATTAACGATTGGGCTGTATCAGATGGACGTTTCTACTCGGACAATTGTGAGCAATCTCTGTTTTCGTTAACACTAAAGCGAGGGATAGACTACTATGTGAAATAATAATAATTAAAAACAATCAACGATTGGGCTGTATCAGGTTGACGTTTCTACTCGGACAATCACGGGTAATCTTTGTTTTCGTTGACACAAAAGCGAGGGCTAGACTACTATGAAGAAAATCATTTTTCCCTTGGTGAATATCTTGTGATAATCTTCGAAATCTCTAATGGGAAATCCACATTGACATCAATACTACTTTCCTATGGAAACTTTTCTGAGAGATTAAAATTGTGTGCTGGACTGGGATTCTGAACCATCACTTTTTTTCGGAAACACTCTTACACTTTCCGGTAGCCATGCAGACTTATTGCCTACCGCCGCAGTTTCCACTCAGCCACCACCTCTCTTCCACTTTCCAAACGTTTATATTGCGATTATTTTATTGATGATTACTCAAACGAAACAAGTCTTGGCAATTAGGCATGAAACTTATGAAAATGGGTCGTTTCAGCACTACAGCCGGTGGCATATCCGCATGTGAACATGGCCGTTTTGTAATGTGTGTGTGTGTGTGTGTGTGTGTGTGTGTGTAATACAGGAATGCACGGTCGGCTGCGCGCGGACCTCGCTTAAATTGAGAACAGTTCAGCTAATTGAGAGGACATCCTGGCAGTCGGTCCCACGGTACAGGCCGTGTTCCGTCACTGCAGCTACTCACCGGTCGTTCACTGGCGAGGTCGCTGGGAAACGTTACTCCTGACTCTCTTCGACTCAATTTTCCAAATCACACCTGACGGCTCTGTCTGCATTACGTTTCTTCATTATCCTTTGCTTCGTAAACAAACACTTGCGTCACGCGTCATTACCATAAAATCATCTCAGATGTCTTTTTACATCAAATCGTAGTGTGTTCACAGCGTCTCGGAAGGTGTGCACTCTCCTTCTGGAGAAGGAAAGAGCATATGCCTGCTGAAATGCCACAGACAAATTGTAACTTGATGTGACACGAGGCCCTGGAAGATTGTATTACCTCTATGACTGTCCTGCAAAAGCAACAGTTGCCATGTACACTTTCATACTAAAATCACTGTTGTTAGTAATCGCTAAGAGTGGTATAATGCAACCAAATCTGTACCATAAACAGTGTCCAAGAGATGATCTTAACTTTTGTTCAAATGTGTGTGATATCTTACGGGACTTAACTGGTAAGGTCACCAGTCCGTAAGCTTACACACTACTTAACCTAAATTATCCCAAGGACAAACACACACATCCATGCCCGAGGGAGGAGTCCAACCTCCGCCGGTACCAGCCGCACAGTGTATGACTGCAGCGCCTGAGACCGCTCGGCTAATCCCGCGCGGCAAAGTTAAATTATAATTTGATATAAATATTTTACAACTTGCTATCACTAGGTAGTATCAGTGGGCGAAAATTCTTTGGGTGCATAAGCATTTGATATTTTTGACTGACTTTGACGGATTTCTGGCTTAATTCTTTTAGATATCTCCAAAGGAAGAACTGCCCGTGGCATTCATTAGCCAGTTCAAAATTCCTGCGTCAGATAACGAGACAGTCAAAAGCATTAGCCTCGAAATAGGACTGCGATAAGGGCAATGTCATTTCTGGCACGTAGTCACAGTGTTATTTATAGTCCCTCTTAGTGCACAATGATCTTATGGTCAGTAGCATCCTCAAGAGCTTCTACGCATGCAACGTACCACGGAGAATAAAGTTATCCAAATTATTTTGTCACACACGTACATGAGTAAGACCTCTAAATCGAGATTCCAAACTTTCTCTACTAGGAAAGAGAAATATTAGAGTTTAATGTCTAGTCAATTTCAGTAGAGAAGGCGTTCTAGCTGAGAGAAAACGCTCCAGCGAGAGATGAGCCTCATATTTGATTTCAGTGGTTTGAAGTAAGAACTTTCGAAAATGGTGAAGGTGCCCACCAGCTTGAAGGTTCAATCTGACTACAGGATTTCATGTGTCTTTGTTCCATCCCAGCTGACGAGAATTCGAGATAATTCAGTTTTTCGACCATCATATTCTCACGAAATGCATTTTATACCTCCTTAAATTTATTTCCGTCCTAAATCACTGTGTAAAATCATACTACGAATAGGATTCCCGTTGGTATTGCCTAATTTCTTCGACGTTTCAGGCACGATATAGAGACTGCAGCTTTAGTCTCTGAGAAAATTGTTCTTCATCCCCTTATTTCCCCTGAGTAGCCGTAACCGTATGCACAAGCTCGGAGTGAAGCTCTTACTGGTTATGCCTTTCAGTTTCTCGTGACACTGTTACCACTGCAGCATTAACCTCTGACTGCCGCGCCTCTATGTCGACCAATCCTTGCTGCTTGAAAATTGGGAGCTATTTCAACATCTTCTTCAGGGAATATTTTGAAAACAAAATTGCATTTGGACACATAGAATAATTAGAGAGACTGGATGCTACGAGTGATTCCTACCTGTTGCCCAGAGAGTGAAACATTAAAAAATAAGGCTGCATTTTTGTGCCGCCGTGCACATAAAGACAGTTAAACGAGACTTTATCGTATTTGCAAATGACGGCGTAAGTGATGATGTTTTTTGGTTTGTGGGGCGCTCAACTGCCCGTACAACGTCCCAATTTTTCAACAGGCCAATCTAGCTACTGGCACACATGATGATGATGATGATGGCGGTTGTGGTGGTGGTAACACAAACACCCAGTCCCTGGGGAGAGAAAATCTCCAACCAGGCCTGGAATCGAACCCGATACACCGTGATCCAGCGGCAGTAACGCTAGCCACTAGACCACGATCTGCGTACGACGGCTTAACTGTTAGTGGACGTGTCAAAGTGCATTATGACAAATTTCATGTGCCTCAGACTGTTCCCTGCACTCATATAATTAGCTACAGCAAACATTCGGCGTATTGCTAGGTCTACATCTTGCTAGGTCCATGGATAACAAGAAGAAATAAACCTTTCTTCCGCAGGTCTCGAATGTAGTTCATTATTTTTATCCATCTCGACATTCCACATCCTCCTTCAACTGACCTCTTCTGTTGTGCATCTGATCGTCAAAATTTAGTGCTATTCTACTTACCATCACGCTTCTTCCTACCATCTTTCCGAGGTGAAAGTAGAATGGCTATTGGTGCTACAGAAGAGATTATCTGGGGAGCAAGTCACATTCTCCCTCAGACGTACGCTCCATCTACCACTGTGATATGCTCTGCCCTTCACAGCCTACGAGCTGTCCACAGTACCTCGCATGTCATCGTACTTGAATTGGCAAGTGGAGAGCGGCGATATAAGGGAAAACCCTCAAACTTAGAAATACTGAAGAATGGCTGGGTACGTGCTCCGTTACCTCCGACACTCTACCGACCCAAAGAAAGATCGCCTTCTGCACAATCTTACAGACAACGTACAAGTGTTTGCATAGGCGATTTCATCAACTTCCAGTTCTGCGATATAATTTTTAAACGAAAAATAAAGGACGAGCAACGAAAATTTAGGGCACAATATTTTCACTTTTAGGCCGTCCGCAGGTGGAGCTGTTCAGAAGGAATTCATGACGCGAGTTGGCAATGGGTTCCTTCCTGTGTGATTCAACCGAATGCCGCCTCCGTGCTAGATGCTGAAATCCTTAAGTAATAAGGTGGTAGCCAGTTCCCGGTGACTCGCAGTGCTGGTTTTGACGATGACGAGTGAACAAGTTTGTAAAAGAATTTTTTTTCGTGCCATTAAAATTGCGTATTCAAGCGTGCCTTCTTCCTTTGCTTAATATCTAGTTATAAATTCGCATTATCAAGATTTCTGGAAGAATGGTCTCCTTAAATAGTACGATGTAGGTAACACTTGATCTACAAAGCAGTACGGTTGTCAATATCAACTTACATTAATCTTGACGTATTAAAATATCATGGCCTGCCTTCATTATCCTACGTTCAGCGAGAAGTATTCCTCTGCACTGCTCCTTCTACCATTATCGGCCTCGGTCATAGTACCTAATGCATCGCATCCCAACATGTGATCAATACAACAGAGCTGTGTGACTTGTAATTTGACTTCTGTTCTGCAGTGATCGTATACACTTTGGAAATTCCATAACTGACAAAAAAAATCGGAAATCGTTTTCCAGTCTGCTCCTTTTGCTACGTATATATACGAGTACATTCTATTGTGTACATTCCAAAACACTGTTGAGGCTCCGCTGCAAAGGATTCAATTGCGGTTTCTTCTAATGAGGAGAACTATGCAGTTGCATAGTACTTACAAATCAGAAACATTGCATACACTTATACTATTCGTTTACACAGTCGTTCACTATTGTATTTTGTAGGACAAGCATTGTTTGTGCGTCATTCCAAGAAAGAATGGAAACAGTTACGACTTGCCCCTGTTTATTAGGACTTCGAACACCTTTATTTCAAATACAGATTGAAAAGGCGAGTGAAAATTTGTACTGAGGCCAGGAATAGAACCCATCTCTCTCCCTTACCAGGCAGGTGCGTTATCCATCAAGTCACAGCAGTTCACACAACTGCACGGATTAGCCTGGCAGGCCTCCCTCGTCGAGCCGAGTTCTCACTTCCGCGCCACTCCACTTTAAATTCCCCCTTACACACGATCAGAACTGCAGAGGCTCTACAGGTTGTGGAATAGCATCTCAGCAAATGGCGGATCCCGCTTGAAACCCAGGAGCAACTCCCCGTGCAATCGAACGCTGGTTTAGTGGCTAAAGCACCTGCCTGTTAAGCAGGACACCCGTATTCAGGAGGACGACGGTTCAGTCCCGCGTCCGGCCATCCTGATTTAGGTTTTCCGTTCAAAAATGTTCAACAAATGTGTGTGAAATGTTATGCGACTTAACTCCTAAGGTCATCAGTCCCTAAGCTTACACACTACTTAACTGCCGCCCGGCATGGTCGCGCGGTTCTAGGGGCTACAGTATGGAACCGCTACGGTCGCAGGTTCGTATCCTGCTTCGGGCATGGATGTGTGTGATGTCCTTAGGTTAGTTAGGTTTAAGTAGTTCTAAGTTCTAGGGGACTGATGACCTCAGACGTTAAGTCCCATACTACTCAGAGACATTTGAACCATTTTTGAACTACTTAACCTAAATTATAGTAAGGACAAATACACACACCCATGCCCGAGGGAGGACTAGAACCTCCACCAGGATCAGCCGCACAGTCCAAGACTGCAGCGCCGAGACCGCTCGGCTAATCCCGCGCGGCTAGGTTTTCCGTGATTTCCCTAAATAACTCCAGGCAAATGCCAGGATGGTTCCTTTGAAAGGGCACGGCTGACTCCCTTCCCCGTCCTCTCCTAATCCGATGACACCGATGACCTCGCTGTTTGGTTTCTTCTCCCAAAGAACCCCAGGAGACCCGGTTCGATATGCACCCTTGGCACAAATTTTCACTCACCGCTTCTGTCTGTATACATAAAATCTAACTGTATGAGACCAGTAAAGTCTCTGAAACTGTGCCATTTCATTTGTATAAGAACCTGCTCCTGGGTTTCAGGCTGCATCTATTGCAGTACATGGAGAACGTGAGCAATTATGTACTTTTGTATGGGGTGTTTTAAAGTAGACTGCGGCGGCAGTGAGAATTTGGATCGGTGCCTTATCCTGGATTTCAGGTCGGGTCCCTCTTTACGTTCGATGCGAGGTGCTATTCCAGAACATGGAGAGCCTCTGCAGTTCTTTTCGTGTGTAAGGGGGAATTTCGGTCGAGGATGGAGGCGTACCAGATAATCCGTGCAGTTTTCTGAACAGCTTTGCCAAGATCGCATAGTGGCTAACGCATCTGTAGTAAGCAGGGGTCCCGGCTTCTATTCTCGGATTCGGTATAAATTTTATCCCGCCGCTTCAGTCTACATACATAAAGTCATATCTATATGAGACCAGTAAAGTCTCTGAAACTGTGTCATTTCATCTTCATGTCGACAACCTGACGTACGTTCCACAATACTGGTCTCCCCGTATTTCATTTCATGAGATCCGAATACATTGCTACATCAGAATCATTGCTGTCCATTCCGCTGCAGTTGTCTTCATTACCCTGATATGGCCGGAGAAATCAATTGCACTAAATCACTGCTCTACGGTGTAATTTCCCCATTGTAATTTGAATTCGCATTCCGCCTTCACAACGGCCATCAATATAACTCAAACTCAGCAACTTCATGTTCAAATCTGTCACATATAATTTGAAATTTGACAAAATGAAAAAAATACTAGTTGTATTTGTGTTATGCATCTTCTTTTTATGTCTTTTCTAATTCAGTGCAACAAATTACTTGTATATAAAAGTATTCGACGTTGGACTGAGAGTTACTGTGTCGATCAGTCTGCACCTATTTCCGAAGAACTGCAATTTTGTTAATTTTTTATAATCCGTCGTCAACTTTCTATCTTGCTTTTTATCTTCTCTGTTTTAGAAAATAAAGGTTACGGAAAAGAAGAAGGGAAGTTAATATTCAACAGAACCTCGACGTCGAACTATTTAGAAAAAGCATAAGCACAGATAAAAAATAGGTATGGAAAGAAATGTTTAAAACAAAAACCCAAAATACCATAAAGTGAAGTACTACCGGTCGAAAATTCATGAATTCGTCTGCACTGATTTACGGAAACTGCACGAAATGCTCGGAACGGCATTTTAGTTCATACACTTTCAAATATAACAGCTGCGCGTTAACTGCTAGGTTGCCTTGCTCGTTAATATCGTTTTCTGTTACGGATATACAGCCGAAACAAGTTAGCCAACTGAAACTTTTCAGTGTGATACTAGGAAGTAGGCTGAATACATTTTGTATGTGCTGTTCCGCAGCTTTAATAAACTGTATGAAACGAATTTCGTATGTGTACTGCACCAAGGTGTTTTCTTTTTTAAGGTTTCTAACGACACATAACATAAAAGAGAACAAGTTGCAGCTCTGGTATAAGAAATGAACGACATCGGGACGTATTCAACGATACTGCACACATAACGGTTCCTGGATTCATTATCTTGCGGTCGGTGGCAGATTGCCTGCTACAGGCAGCACCCGGTCTCTCTGTGTCATTATGTTAGACGGGTTTTTAACACGCCATTACACACTTATTTTCCAGCCGGAACACTTACTCCTGAAAGAGTCGCAAGGAGCAGGTGATACCCATTAAGAAGCCAGAGAAATTAACGTTTGTGCTCGTTAGTTTTGAAATAAAACTCAGTAGCACCTTCGCAATTCTTTAATTTCTTTTTTTGGGTTATTACAGCTAATGCCCCTCGCCAGGAGGGCAGCAAGTGGGGGACCCACTGCGGCAGTAATTGGCAGATGACTCTCTGCGGTATCGAGGTCCCGAGGACTTCCGTCACGAGGCGCAGGCTGTAATCTCGCTAACAGCGTGTAACATTTCTGGTTTGAGCAGCCTCGTTTCTCATTCGCTTTATTAAGACTGTAGGCGCTGTGGGTTCATTGAGATCCCAGGCACAAGGTTCTCATGCTGCAACAACAGGCTAATAATCGCCTATACAGGGTGTTACAAAAAGGTACGACCAAACTTTCAGGAAACATTCCTCACACACAAATAAAGAAAACATGTTGTGTGGGCACGTGTCCGGAAACGCTTAATTTCCATGTTAGAGCTTATTTTAGTTTCTTCCACCTACGCTCAATGGAGCACGTTATCATGATTTCATACGGGATACTCTACCTGTGTTGCTAGAACATGTGCCTTTACAAGTAAGACACAACATGTGGTTCATGCACGATGGAGCTCCTGCACATTTCAGTCTAAGTGTTCGTACGCTTCTCAACAACAGATTCGGTGACCGATGGATTGGTGGAGGAAGACCAATTCCATGGCCTCCACGCTCTCCTGACCTCAGCCCTCTTGACTTACATTTATGGGGGCATTTGAAAGCTCTTGTCTACGCAAGCCCGGTACCAAATGCAGGGACTTCGTGCTCGTATTGTGGACGGCTGTAATACAATACGCCATTCTCCAGGGCTGCATCAGCGCATCAAGGATTCCATGCGACGGAGGGTGGATGCATGTATCCTTGCTAACGGAGGACACTTTGAACATTTCCTGTAACAAAGTGTTTGAAGTCACGCTGATACGTTCTGTTGAGGTGTGTTTCCATTCCGTGATAAATGTGATTTGAAGAGAAGTAATGAAATGAGCTCTAACATGGAAAGTAAGATTTTCCGGACACATGTCCACATAACATATTTTCTTTCTTTGTGTGTGAGGAATGTATCCTGAACGTTTGGCCGTACCTTTTTGTAACACCCTGTAATATAGCAGATGGTGTTATATTCTGCGTTAGTAGACTGCCTTTGTGAACTGAGGCTCTCGGGGCTAGATAATGGTAAGCCACACATTGAGTATTACTAAGATCTGTACTCTTTTCGTATATGATGGGGTATGACAAGCCACTGTTGGAGTAATATTTGAAGAAACCAAAAGACGGCAGCACACACTCTAATGTTATGTACTGCACCAAGAAACAGCACGTCGTTATTGTACTTATAGTATGATAAGCGACAGCAACAAGATAGGTTGAGGAGAGTGAAAGGTGCTGGGGGATGGGTATAACAGTTGGCAAGAAGGCAGCTAGGAGGAGGAGGTATTCAGGCAGTTGTACTCTGCGTATATGCAATAGATCTGACCAACTGTCAGAGTTGAGTGAAGAGCAGACTCTTGCAGCTGTAAGTGTAGGAAATATGCAACAGGCCTCATCAGTTATGAAGCCCAAGTCAATTACAAAGTCTAACAGCAAGAAGAAGGTTCTGCTGCGAGGTAGTTCGCACGGTAGAGGTGTGGGCCAGCAGTAGCAGGAAGTATTTGGAAGTGAGCACCAGGTCACCAGCACTGTGAAGCCTAGTGCAGGTTTGGCTCTGGTAACTGAGAGCAGAGTGGAGTTACGTAGGAATTTTACGAAAGAGGATCATGTGTGGGTGTACTAGCTCTTCGTCACATCACGTGGGACACTTGGACAGTGTTGTCTGCGTGGCTTTCACACACGTATATTTAATTGCGTAACATCTCCTACAGCTCTCAGCTTGGCTTGTCTCGACTTGGTAATGATTGTGGGCGGAGCAGGCAATAATCTTGATAGGAACGGGGAATATGATGTAGGTTGTGACCTGGTAAAGATAGCTACTCAAATTGGTGGCACTAATGTGCACTTCGTGCAACTGTTTCAGCGTCATGGCGGCCTCGATAAAGTTAGTGAACTGCTTATAGATGTTGACTCTGACATTACCGGTATAACAGAGCACCGCATTAACTTGACAATTCAGAGGTTTCCCTTACCAGGATACAGATTAGCTGGCTGTTTTTCAAGGAGTTCCTTGCGGAGTGGGCGTGGCCGTGTACATAAAAATAGTATTCCATTTGTGTCCGTAGACGTAACATGGCATTGCACTGAACAGGTATTTGAATGTAGTCCAGGGGCAGTTGAATTTAATGAAACTAAACTTCTAATTGTTGTTGTATATAGCTCCCCTAACTCTGACGTCAGACCATTTCTCCTGAAGCTAGAGGACTCTTGGTTCACTTAATAGGAAGTACCAAAAATTAGTTATCTTTGGTGACTTCAATATTAATTTTGTATATGATTGTGCAAGAAAAAGGATGTTGGTAGATCTCCTAAACTAATATGATCTAATGCAGACTGTGTTTTTCCCAACCTGGGTGCAGGGGAACAATAGCACAGCCATAGACAATATTTTATTCATTCGACATTGCTAGATGGGCAACCTGTTAGTAAAAGAGTGAGTGACCTTTCACACAACGATGCACAAATTTTAACACTAAAAGGCTTTTGTACTCAAAACAATGTCACATATAACTACAAACGACGTAGGAAAGCCAACCCAAAGGCAATAGAGGATGTTTTAACCCTCGTTAAGGTATAAGAGTGGCCGGATGTTTATAGTCCCGATAACATAGGTGTCAAATATAATGCTTTGCTTAATACATTTCTCATGCTCTTTGAGAGTTGCTTCCCATGAGAACGTTCTAAACGGGATACTAGCAGTAAAAGACAGCCTGGGTGGCTGACTAGTGGGATACGGATATAATGCAGAACAAAACGGAAATTATATCAAAATGTCAGAAGCAGTCACAATCAAGCAACTGTAGGCCATTACAAACAGTATTGTAAGGTGCTTAAAAATGTTATTAGGAAGGCAAAGAGTATGTGGTGTGTAAATATTGTTGTTGTTGTTGTAGTCTTCAGTCCAGAGACTAATTTGATGCAGCTCTCCATGCTACTCTATCCTGTGCAAGCATCTTCACTCCCAGTACTTACTGCAACGTACAACCTTTTGAATCTGTTTAGTGTATTCATCTATTGGTATCCCTCTACGATTTTTACCCTCCACGCTGCCCTCCAATACTAAATTGGTGATCCCTTGAAGCCTTAGAATATGCTCTACCAACAGATCCATTCTTCTACTCAAGTTGTGCCACAAACTCCTCTTCTCCCCGTTTCTATTCAATTCCTTCCCATTAGTTATGTGATCTACCTATCTAATCTTCAGCATTCTTCTGTAGCACCACATTTCGAAAGCTTCTATTCTCTTCTTGTCTAAACTATATATGATCCACGTTTCACTTCCAAACATGGCTACACTCCATACAAATACTTTCAGAAACGACTTCTGACGCTTAAATCTATACTCGAAGTTAACAAATTTCTCTTCTTCAGAAACGATTTCCTTGCCATTGCCAGTCTATCTATCCTCTCTATGTCAACCATGATTAGTTATTTTGCTCCCCAAATAGCAAAACTCATTTACTACTTTAAGCCTCTCATTTCCTAATCTAATTCCCGCAGCATCACCACACTTAATTCGACTACATTCCATTATCCTCGTTTTGCTTTTGTTGATGTTCCTCTTATAAACTCCTTTCAAGACACTGTCCATTCCGTTCAGCTGCTCTTCCAGGTCTTTTGCTGTCTGGGACAGAATTACAATGTCATCGGCGAATCTCACAGTTTTTCTTCTTTTCCGTGGACTTTAATATCTACTCCAAATTTTTCTTTTGTTTCCTTTACTGTTTGCTCAATAAACAGGTTGAATAACATCAGGGATAGGCTACAACCCTGTATCACTCCTATCCCTACCACTGCTTTCCTTTCATACCCTTCGACCCTTATAACTACCATCTGTTTTCTGTACAAATTGTGAATAACCTTTCGCTCCCTGTATTTTACTCCTGCCACCTTCAGAATTTGAAAGAGAGTATTCCAGTCAACATTCTCAAAAGCTTTCTTTAAGTTTATAAATGCTAGAAACATAGGTTTGCCTTTCCTTAATATATTTGCTAAGATAAGTCGTAGGGTCAGTATTGCCGCACGTGTTCTAACATTTCTACGGAATCCAAACTGATCTTCCCCGAGCTCGGCTTCTACTAGTTTTTCCATCGTCTGTAAAGAATTCGCGTTAATATTTTGCAGCCGTGACTTAAACTGATAGTTCGGTAATTTTCACATCGTCAACACCTGCTTTCTTTGGGATTGGAATGATTGTATTCTTCTTGAAGTCTGAGGGTATTTCGCCTCTATCATACATCTTGCTCACTAGATGGTAGAGTTTTGTTAGGCCTGGCTCTCCCAAGGCTGTCAGTAGTTCTAATGGAATGTTGTCTACTCCGGGGGCCTTGTTTCGACTCAGGTCTTTCAGCGCTATGTCAAACTCTTCACGCAGTATCGTATCTCCCATTTCATCTTCATCTACATCCTCTTCCATTTTCATATTATTGTCCTGAAGTACATCGCCCTTGCATAGACCCTCTATATACTCCTTCCACCTTTCTGCTTTCCCTTCTTAGCATAGAACTGGATTTCCATCTTAGCTCTTGATATTCATACAAGTGGTTCTCTTATCTACAAAGGTCTCTTCAATTTTCCTGTAGGCAGTATGTATCTTACCGCTAGTGATATGCACCTCTACATCCTTACATTTATCCTCTAGCCATCCCTGCTTAGCCATTTTGCACTTCCTGTCGATCTCAATTTTGTGACGTTTGTATTCCTTTTTGCCTGCTTCATTTACTGCATTTTTATATTTTCTCCTTTGATCAATCACAGTGAATGTCTCTTCTGTTACCCAAGGATTTCTATTAGCCCTCGTCCTTTCAACTACTTGATCCTCTGCGGATTTCATTATTCCATCTCTTGAAGCAACCCATTCCTCCTCTTCTTCCTGTCAATCGTTTCCTAATGCTCTCCCTGAAGCTCTCTACAATTTCTGGTTCCTTCAGTTTATCAAGGTCCCATCTCCTCAAATTCCCACCTTTCTGCAGTTTCTACAGTTGTAATGTACTGTTCATAATCAATAGATTGTGGTCAGGGTCCACATCTGCCCCTGGAAATGTCTTACAATCTAAAACCTGGTTCCTGATTCTCTGTCTTACCATTATATAATCTATCTGAGACCTTCCGATATCTTCAGGCTCGTTCTATGTAAACAACCTTCCTTTATGATTCTTGAACCAAGTGTTAGCTATGATTAAGTTATGCTCTGAGCAAAATTCTACCAGGTGGTTTCCTCTTTCATTTCTCTCCCCCAAACCATATTCACCCACCATGTTTCCTTCTCTCCCTTTTCCTACTCTCGAATTCCAATCACCCACGACTATTAAATTTTCTTCTCCCTTCACTACCAGAATAATTTCGTTTATCTCATCATACATTTCATCAATTTCTTCATCATTTGCAGAGCTAGTCTTGTTCCTCATGCCACCGAACTTCACTAACTTCCACTATATCTAACTTCAAGCTATCCATTTCCCTTTTTAAATTTTCTAATCTACCTGCCCGATTAAGGGATCTGACATTCCACGCCCCGATCCACAGAACGCCAATTTTCTTTCTCCTGATAACGACGTCCTCCTGAGTAGTCCCCGCCCGGAGATCCGGATTGGGGACTATTTTACCTCCGGAATATTTTACCCAAGAGAACTCCATCATCATTTAACCACACAGTAAAGCTGCATGCCATTGGTATGCAAATAGAAAAGCTAATTCACAGGATAAAATTAAAGCCGTATGGTCAGTTGTGAAGGAATCTACTGGTCAGCAGCATAATGTCGACGATATAGTTGGTAGTAAAAATATTTCTGTTACTGATAAGTCAGATATATTGTAAACTATTTAACAATCATTTTATGTGCATTGCTGCTGAATTACATAAAAACTTTGTTTCTAAAAGGAATCATATAACTCTCTTGGGAAATGCCTTTCCGAGACCGATGTCTGAAATACTCCTTTTTGATACTGACAAGGGTAAATTGAGTCAATAATTAAACTACTGATGACTAAAGACTCTCATAGGTATGATGGAGTTCCTAGCAGAATATTAAAGTACTGTGCTGCACATGGTAGCCCTGTAATGTTTCCTTTAGAAATGGCCAGTTTCCTTAACGATTAAAGTACTCAGTAGTAAAACCGGTTCATAAAAAGAGAGAAAGGGATAATATAGACAATTTTAGGCCTATTTCTATGCCATCAGTGTTACTGAAAAGGCTGTGTATGTCAGGATAGGTGATCATTTTTATCACATAATTTGCTATCAAATGTACAATTCGGCTTTAGAGGTCTCTTAACAACTGAAAATGCTACATTCTCTTTTCTCTGTGAGTTACTGGATGGATGAAAGAAAAGGTTTCGAACGCTAGGCATATTTTTTTATTTATCTAAGGCGTTTGAATGTGTTGCCCACAAAATACTTATCCAGAAGTGGGACCAATGTGGAACACATGGAGTAGCTCACAATTGGTTCACCTCTTACTTTAACAACACACAGCAAAAGGTCATTATTCACCGAGTTGAGAACGGCTGTGACGAGATAACAGCTTTCACTTAGTTAATACTAGTCCTTTTACTCTCGTGCACAAAGGTGTGCATTATACTGCCTCATCCATTTTCGATAAGCTACCACAATAATTCAAAAATCTTAGCAGTAAAACAGGCGCTTTCGAATCGAAACTGAAGTGTTTCCTCATGGGTCACGCCTTCTATTCTGTTAAGGAGTTCCTCGAAAAATTATGCTGATTCCTGTGTTATACTGTTGATTGCATTTACTTAAACTTACGGTTTGACATTTTTTGGGTTCATAAACATTTTATTTTATCGGTTATTACTTCTGTGTTTTAATTTCGTGTACTGACACGTTCCATGACCTTGGAGATTAGCTCCTCAATGTGGTCCTACAGAACTAGTCGTCTAAGTAAATAAATAAAACAAGAATATGGAACAGGCATAAACACTACGGCAGTAATGAATGAAAAATAATTGAAAAAGTCAATTATAAATAGTGCAGCCCAGGAAATAACGCAAAATGCCAAAAACTGCACATGTGAATTGAAGCCTGTCCACATCAACCACTGCTAGCAAAATGGAAAATGGGAAGGTACTGTAGACTATGTAAAGAAACACCAATAACACAGAAGATGCTCTGTATATAAAAGCGAAACGCGTCTGCTGTAGTTCTATTTAATTACATTGCAGTCAACTTAAGACAGATAATCTATAATAACAGAAGTTATCTACTTTATTTGTGTGTTATGTCTGTGTGTACAACGTCTGACTTCAGGCTCCAATGCCACTACGTCTTTCTATAAGATAATAATTTTAGTGGCACTTCTGTTCAAACCTACCTTATACGAATGGACATAATATACAGAATTTTGCAGGTGAGTGTCCACATTAGAAATCAGAATCAGACTGCTTGGATGCGGATCGAAACTGGCCACCCTAATTCGTACGGCTCCGCGATAGCGGTAACCGCTGATGTTTTATTACGAATTTTCTGATCATTAATCTTACAACTGGTTGGATGTGTTCCGCCACAACTTCGACTTCTGTGCCACCGTCTTTATCTCAGAGGAGAATAAACAGCCAAAATCCTAAATTATTTGTTGGATATATTCCAGTGTTCTTCCCCTACAGTTTTTAACCTCAGCATCTGCACCAAGTAAATCGGAAATTACTTCTTGATTACTTAACATGTAATTAAATTAGAATTGTATTAATACCTTGAGCTGCTGACGGGCGTTGATGTATATGAACGGGGACAGGTGAAAATGTGTGCCCCGACCAGAACTCGAACCCTGGATCTCCTTCTTACATGACAGACGCTCTACCCATCTGAACCACCGAGGGCACAAAGATAGGGACTATCTCTTCTGTTTTCTCCACAGTCCACGATTCATATATATGAAATAGTATGCTCCGAACGTTCGCTCTCATAAATTTCTTCCTAAAATTAAGGCTTGTGTTTCACACCTGTAGTCTTCTTTTGGTCACGAAAAATATCTTTACCTTTACCAGTCCATTATTTATGTCCTTGCTTCGTCCATTATCAGTCATTTTGCTTTCAAGCGAGCATAAGTCCTTCACACACTCTACTTTCTGGTCCCCAGTTTTGATGTTAAATTTTTCATTACTGTCATTTCTGATATTTCTCATTACTTCCGTATTTCTTAGGTTTCCTTTGAATCGTAGGATGTTCTTCTTAGAGTGTTGATTCAATTCAACAAGTCTTGCAGTTCTTCTTCACTTTCACTGATGACAGCAATGTCGTCAGGGAATATTATCTCTGCTGTGGTTTCACCCCGAATTTTAATATCATTCCTGAACGTTTTTATTATTTCTGTCATTTCTTCTTCGATGTGTAGTTTGAACAGTTGGGGCAAAAGACTACATTCTCGTCTTCCATTCTTTTGTAATTCGAGCGCTTCGTTTTTGGTTTTCCAGTCTTATTTTTATCTCTTGGTTCTTGTAGAAACTGTATATTTCCCGTCTTTCCCCGTAGATCCCCTTGCGAACAGGACTCGGAAGGCCCAACGGTATGAAGTGGGGGCTACGTGATTTAGCTGTAATTTTTAATTCGTATAAATAATAGTAAGTCTCTGAAGACGCGGGGAGGAAGGTAGACCAAACAGCTGCTGCTATTACGTTATCACCTGTAATATTACTAATTCTCATTAACGTCTTGTAAAGTAATGTCCGCTTTATCTCGTTTCTTCTTAATAGTAGCAGCTCCGGGATCCTCTTCTGCGTCCTTCCTCTGACTACATAAATAAATCTCTTCTGACCATGTCGCGTCGATAAAGCGTCGTCTTCGTGATATAAATTTTGTGTAGTAAGAATTTTAATAAACCTAAGTTTTTTCTCCTAATAAATGAGATCCAGCTTCAGACTTGCAATAAACACTGTACTGAATACTTTTTGATACAAGTTTACACTTTTTCCATGACACAAAGGTCTCCATAAATCTTCCTACCACTGAGGTTCAGATGGTTCAAACGGCTCTGAGCACTATGGGACTTAACATGTGAGGTCATCAATTCCCTAAAACGTAGATCTACTTAAACCTAACTAACCTAAGGACATCACACACATCCATGCCTGAAGCAGGATTCGAACCTGCGATGGTAGCGATCGCGCGGTTCCAGACTGAAGCGTCTCGAACCGCCCGGCCACTCCCGCCAAAACCACGGAGGTATCAGAAATAAGAGAAGTGATTAATAAAAGAAAACTGTTAAAAAATGAACATTAAAATAACTGAATTTACTGAGATAACATTGATTCTATGCCATTTGTTGTATAATCTTGTTGGGTTTATCTTCCTGTAAATCGCGGGAAAGAGAGAAAGACAATTTTAAGCCTTTCAGATACCCTAGTTTTGGCACACTACAGATACCGATCGACTGCCGTGTCATCCTCAGCCGATAAGTGTAACGGATGCGGATACGGAAGAGCATGTGGTCAGCACACCACTCTCCCGGACGTTGTCTGTTTTCGTCACCCGATCCGCTACTTCTAAATCACGTAGCTCCTCCATTGGCCTCACAGGGGCTGAGTGCACCCTGTCTGCCAAAAGCGCTCGACAGATCCGGACTGTCATACATCCAAATGCGGGCCAAGCCTGACATCGCCTGAGTTCAGTGTTGTGAAGGAAACCAGTGTTACCACTGAGGAAACGCCGTCGCGTCATTCCCTACAGTACACACCTGTTTTCCTAAAACCATTTTACACTTTCGAACGTCGATAGATGGTATGAACGTATCGTGATTTTTATTAAGTCTTCCTTCCATTACCAAATTTGACATCAGAATTACCTCAATGGTCCTCTCCACTTTTTTAAAGCCAAACTGGTCGTTACGTTTCGGATCCCCAGTTTTCATTTCCATTGTTCTGCACGTTAATTTTCCCAGCAGCTTGGGTGCTAGGGATGTCAAGTTGATTGTGTGGTAGTTCTCACACTACTCATGATACCATCCGGACTGCGTGGATGATATTTCTCCGAATTCTGATGGTATGCCTCTGTCCACATAGACTCTCGTTTGGTTGCCACCATCCCCAGTGATTTAAGAAATCACGAAGGAATGTGCCTTCCGCCATATTTGGTCTGAAGCTCTGCCAAACTGGTTCTAATACTGTATGCCCTATGTCTTCCATATAGACTCCCTCTTTCTTGTTTTTTATCATCTCATCAGACAGTTTTTCCTCCTCCTAGAGGCCTCATTGTACTCAGTCCAACTATCCACTCTCTCCACTGCTTTCGTGAAATTTCTCTTGCACTCTTAAGTCTGACGTCGTAGCTTTTAATTTCGCCGAAATTAATTTTGACTTTTCTATGTCCTCACTCATTGCTACTGATGACCATTCCTTGTTCGATTCCTGCGCGTTTTTCCTACAGCCTTTTGTCCTAGGTTTGTCTGCACTTCCCATTATTTCATTTTATGTGACATATTTCTGTACTAACAGAGTAACCGGTATTGCCTGGGTATGTATTTATTCCAATTTTTTATCTGTCCACTTCTTCCTTCCCCTTTCTCTGTCCATCTCCTCCTTCCCCTGGCTGATCACCTCCTCCTCTCACTCTCTTTGTTCACCATTCCCCATTCGCTGCCTATCTTCTCCTGCATCTCTCGTTGATTGTCTGCTCCTCCCCCTCTCTACATCTACATCTACATTCATATTCCGCCAGCCACCCAACGGTGTGTGGCGGAGGGCACTTTACGTGCCACTGTCATTACCTCCCTTTTCTGTTCCAGTCGCGTATGGTTCGCGGGAAGAACGACTGTCTGAAAGCCTCCGTGCGCGCTCGAATCTCTCTAATTTTACATTCGTGATCTCCACGGGAGGTATAAGTAGGGGGAAGCAATATATTCGATACCTCATCCAGAAACGCACCCTCTCGAAACCTGGCGAGCAAGCTACACCGCGATGCAGAGCGCCTCTCTTGCAGAGTCTGCCACTTGAGATTGCTAAACATCTCCGTAACGCTATCACGGTTACCAAATAACCCTGTGACGAAACGCGCCGCTCTTCTTTGGATCTTCTCTATCTGCTCCGTCAACCCGATCTGGTACGGATCCCACACTGATGAGCAATACTCAAGTATAGGTCGAACGAGTGTTTTGTAAGCCACCTCCTTTGTTGATGGACTACATATTCTAAGGACTCTCCCTATGAATCTCAACCTGGTACCCGCCTTACCAACAATTAATTTTATATGATCATTCCACTTCAAATCCTTCCGCACACATACTCCCAGATATTTTACAGAAGTAACTGCTACCAATGTTTGTTCCGCTATCATATAATCATACAGTAAAGGATACTTCTTTCTATGTATTCGCAATACATTACATTTGTCTATGTTATGGGTCAGTTGCCTCTCCCTACACCAAGTGCCTATCCGCTGCAGATCTTCCTGCATTTCGCTACAATATTCTAATGCTGCAACTTCTCTGTATATTACAGCATCATCCGCGAAAAGCCGCATGGGACTTCCGACACTATCTACTAGGTCATTTATATATATTGTGAAAAGCAATGATCCCATAACACTCCCATGTGGCACGCCAGAGCTTACTTTAACGTCTGTAGACGTCTCTCCATTGATAACAACATGCTGTGTTCTGTTTGCCAAAAAACTCTTCAATCCAGCCACACAGCTGGTCTGATATTCCGTAGGCTCTTACTTTGTTTATCAGGCGACAGTGCGGAACTGTATTGAACGCCTTCCGGAAGTCTAGGAAAATAGCATCTACCTGGGAGCGTGTATCTAATAATTTCTGGGTCTCATGAACAAATAAAGCGAGTTGGGTCTCACACGATCGCTGTTTCCGGAATCCATGTTGATTCCTACGGAGTAGATTCTGGGTTTCCTAAAACGACAGGATACTCGAGCAAAAAAACATGTTGTAAAATTCTACAACAGATCGATGTCAGAGATATAGGTCTATAGTTTTGCGCATCTGCTCGACGACCGTTTTTGAAGACTGGGACTACCTGTGCTCTTTTCCAATCATTTGGAACCTTTCCTCTGTTGAGTGATTTCAGTTGCTTCTCTATTCCTTGGACACTTATTTCGATGTCAGCCATTTTTTCACTTGTGCGAGTATTTAGAGAAGGAACTGTAGTGCGGTCTTCCTCTGTGAAACAGCTTTGGAAAAAGGTGTTTAGTATTTCAGCTTTACACGTGTCATCCTCTGTTTCAAAGCCATCATCATCCCGGAGTGTCTGGATATGCTGTTTCGAGCCACTTACTGATTTAACGTAAGACCAGAACTTCCTAGGATTTTCTGTCATGTCGGTACATAGAATTTTACTTTAGAATTCACTGAACGCCTCACGCATAGCCCTCCTTACGCTGACTTTGACATCGTTTAGCTTCTGTTTGTCTGAGTGGTTTTGGCTGCGTTTAAACTTGGAGTGAAGCTCTCTTTGCTTCCGCAGTAGTTTCCTAACTTTGTTGTTGAACCACGGTGGGTTTTTCCCGTCCCTCACAGTTTTACTCGGCACGTACGTGTCTCTCTCTGTCCACGTCCTCTTACCCTGTCTTCCTGTCCATCTTCTTCCCCCCTCTGTCTGTCCAGCTCCTTCACTGCCTGTCTCTGTCAGTCTCATCTTCTACCTCTCTCTATTAATATCCTCCTCCTGTCAGTCTCAACTTCTACCTCTCTCTATTAATATCCTCCTCCCCGTTTCTCTGTCCATGTAGTCTTCCCTTCCTCGCTGTCAATCTCTTTCTTGCCTTTCTCTCTAACCATCTCTTCCTCCCTTTCGCTGTCCATTTCTTCCTTCCCCCCTCTATCTCTCCATCTCCTTCTCCTCCCTTCTCTCTTCACCGCTATATTATCATACCCATACCAACAGAAAGTTGGTGGTTTTTACCGAACTGTATTTCTCTCCAGATAGTAAGCACTAAATGTACTAAGTGTAGCTGACTCCGGTCCAGGAGTATAGGAGGAGTCTTTTATTCACAGCTCTGTCTAGGTAAACATATTTTACATATACACACATCCAAAAAAGTTTCGCATCACCCCGGTTCGCAGAACTCCTGAGGATAGACATTGACTGTGGATATTGTATCACAGTCCCTTTGATTGTTCAGAGATGTTACTAACCCCACCCACAGATATAAACAACCATGCATGACCAGCGCGTGGTAGATGGAGGGGGTCCGACAGCTGATCAGTTCCAGTCATTCCACCGGGAAGGAGGTACAAAGCTCGTGTCATCTGTAGTTCAACCATACCTAGACGGTCAATACCGCGGTTCGATCGCGTCCGCATTGTTACTTTGTGCAAGATAGGGCTCTCAACAAGAGAAGTGTCCAGAAGTCTCGGAGTGAACCGAAGCGATGTTTTTCGGACATGGAGGAGACACAAGAGAGACAGGAACTTTCGATGACATGCTCTATTCAGGCCGCCCGAGGGCTGCTAAAGCATTGGATGACCGCTACCTACGGATTACGGGTCTGAGGAACCCTGACAGCAACACCACCACGTTGAAAAATGCTTTTCATGCAGCCACAGGACGTCTTGTCACGACTCAAACTCTGGGCAATAGGCTGCATGATGCGCAACTTCAGTCCCGACGTCCATGACGAGGTCCATCTTTGCAACCGCGACACCATGCAGCGCTGTACAGATGGGCCCAACAACATGGCGAATGGACCGCTACGGATTAGCGTCACGTTCTCTCCACCAATGAGTGTCGCATATGCCTTCAGCCAGACAATCTTCGGAGACGTGTTTGGAGGCAACCCTGTCAGGTTGAACGCCGTAGACACACTTTTCAACGAGTGCAGCAAGGTGGAGGTTCTACTGCTGTTTTGGGATGGTATCATGTGTGGCCTTCGTACGCCGCTGGTGGTCATTTAAGGCACCGTAACGGTTGTACGATACTTGAATGCCATCCTCCGACCGATAGTGCAACCAGCATATTGGTGAGGCAGTCGTCTTCGTGGAAGACAATTCGCGCCCCCATCGTGCACATCTTGTGAATGACTTCCTTTGGGATAACGACATCGCTGGACTACAGTGGCTACTACGTTCCCCAGACATGAACCCCACAGAACATGCCTGGAATAGATTGAAAAGGGCTGTTTATGGACGACGTGATTCACTAGTCACTCTGCGGGTTCTACGCCGAATCGCCGTTGAGGAGTGGGACAATATGAACCAACTGTGTCTTGATGAACTTGTGTATATTAGCCACGAAGAATATATTCATGCATCAATGCAAGAGAACGTGCTTCTGGGTATTAGAGGTACCGGTGTTTATAGCAATCTGGACCACCACCTCTGAGGATTTCGCTGTATGATTGTAGAACATGCGATGTGTGGTTTTCATGAACAATAAAATGGGTGGAAATGATGTTTATGTTTATTCCAATTTTCTGTATAGGTTCCCAACCTCTCGAACCCGAGATGATGCAAAACTTTTTTTAATGTGTATTTTTCAGATATAGTTTACATATTTCGCAGGTATTTTTACACGTATTTCACCTAGATCTGTAACTAATTACGCCCTTCTTTTTCATTTTTAAGTAGCTTAATGTTTATGAATTCATTTCTGCAGAACTTCTTGTATACATCAAACTGGTTAATTAAAATTCCATAGTAGATACAAGTGAAATTATATTCCTCTTTGGGAAATAAGGTAACAAATATTATTAAATAAAAATTCATAAATTTTCGTTAGAGACATTAACTTTGTTTATTCGTGCCAACAGAAGTAGGCCATATAATAAAATGTAATAATTCATACCACTCATTCGAGAGTTGTCAAGCCGAAATTGACTACAATTTTGAAAGGATAAATAAAACTCACCGTTCATTCATTTGTTTCGTTCTGTATCTGCAGTGTTCAACCGTGACCTTGGTTTGCAGCAGGACGTCATTGCTCTTTTCTATCTGCCTTCCTCTTCATTTCCGCATACGTAGTGCATCTCACAGCATGTGGAACACCCTTGGCTATCCCCGGTGATTCCTTTCGTAACTAGTGTTCCAACGATGTTATTGTGCCTTAAAATGTCTCCTACGAGCTTCTCTCTTCTTCTCTGAATGTTCCCCTGCACTCTTCTCAGCACTTCCTCAGTGGTATCTCCTTCTCTACAGCTGGTCTTCATCATTCTCGTGTAGAACCAAGTCTCCAGGGGCACTAGCCGTCTTCTCTCTTGTTTTCCTACTGTCGAAGGTTCACGCCCGTAAAGAGCCACCTTCCAAACAAGTGCTTTTATAACTCGTTTTCTTACTTCCATACTGATGTTCTTCCGGATAAGTTCTTTCTTAAATTAGATGTATTTATGGAGTGTTGTATTTTGCTCACAGTTTCTTTCTGCCTTCTACCATTCCTTGTAATCCTGATTCTCAAAGAGGTAAATTCCTCTATCATTTCTAGCTCTCTGTTCAAGTTTTTATCCTTCAAAGTACTTATTCTTCTTCAGCACTGCATATCATTATTTCAGTCTCTCGCCTGTTTATTCTCATAACATACTGACAAAAGAAAGTCCTTTTCATTGTGCTGCGGATCGCCTCTAGATCTCCTTTCGTCTCCGTGACCACACCATTATCATATGCATAATGCACGTAGCGTGCCTACCTTCTAGCCATTAATGGTGATCCCCACAATAGCGGTTTCACGAACTTACTCTGTAGTATCCCGAATGCAAGCGTTTAATACAAGAGGAAAAAGATCACAGTCTTGTCTTACACCTTTTCTAATTTTTTCTTCTTGTTTCTCAATCACCTGCATTTCATTAAAAGATCATCATTGCCGCTGGAAATGTGGTAAGCCTTTGTACTTATTCAAAAAATGGTTCAAATGGCTCTACGCACTATGGGACTTAACATCTGAAGTCATCAGTCCCCTAAAACTTAGAACTACTTGAACCTAACTAACCTCAGGACATCACACACATCCATCCCGAGGCAGGATTCGAACCTGCGACCGTAGCGGTCGCGCGTTTCCAGACTGAAGCGCCTAGAACCGCTCGGCCACACTAGCCGGCTTGGATGGCCGTATACTTAATTGTTGTGGTCTTCACTCCGAAGACTGGTATCGTGCAGTTCTGCACGTCTGAGTTTTTAGTTATGTGTACATTGTTGAAGAGGCCTTCAGTGAGTAAATGGTTGCAACATACTTTAGAATTTATTTAGGCTGCTATCGAATTAATACAGTCAAGTAATTTTAACTTTCTTATGTACAAACTATGCTAAACAATTTCATTATGAAATGTAACTCAGTATTTGGGCATAATTCAAACACGCCTGACGAGGAAATAGTGAAGAATAACCACCACACGCGTTGGTAAGCTAGGCTCTGCGGCATACTGTTGTGCACAGCTGCTACTACTCGCAACGTACCAAAGAGATAGATAAGCTTGAATGTAATATGCTGGCGATGATGAGAGGATCTAAGACTTCAAACACATTTCAACTGGATAACGGAAACTGGCTCTAGTGCTCACATTTTTTTTTGTGGAACAATTACTCTTCAGATGAATGTATACCTAAATTCTGCCATTATGCCGAAAAGTAACTTTATGATTATGTGGGGTGGTATATCGAATCCTATGGTTGCATCTTCAGTAACATTGAGGCTACATGAGTGTTTTACTTGGTTTCTCACCTGATACTGACAAATCATTTTCTGTTCAGTAGTATATGAAGAATATTTCGTTAAAGTTAATTTTTGTTATGAACATACGCTTTTCCTACCAATGTGGCAACGTAAAATACCTCCACACAGAAAGCAGATAGCGGAAAGTAGCATAGTTCCAAAGCAACATTTAATGTGTAGATGCTACACAATATAATCATCACATATCAAAAATTTATGACAAAGAACAAACTAAACTAAAACTGTTTCTTAAATTTAAAAGTATTAGCTTACTGAGGATAAGAAATGTTACTGTTTTTCCTGTAGGTTTCTTCTCAATGACTTTGACATTGTAACTTCGTATTTAACACTACATAAGGTCCCTTTCACTACAAAGAATTTTACTAAGAGTTTTCTTTTTGGGAAACGCTTTTTGTGCGATATAAAAGAAATAGTTGGATCAGCAACCACTCATAGATCAGGGTCATTAATAAATAATGTACGGGGTAAGTCAAGAAGGGCTTAAGAACTTTAGAATGAAACAAAAATGCATTGAAATAACTTACAGAATCAGTACATGTGTCTCTTGTAGCAAAGGTCGTGTTTAATATAAGTCTCAAGAGCCATTTTGGTTCGCTGTGACTACCATTAGCGATGCGGCAAACATCCAAAGAAAATTAATTTCTTTCCACTTTCGTTACATCA
Source organism: Schistocerca gregaria (assembly GCF_023897955.1). NCBI lineage: Eukaryota > Metazoa > Arthropoda > Insecta > Orthoptera > Acrididae > Schistocerca > Schistocerca gregaria. The sequence continues at coordinate 885,702,261 of NC_064920.1, read as the reverse complement.
AATCGGGCGTATCTTGTGCAGCGACAGCTTAGATTCGAGTTTTCAGGTCGGCTGAATTGTTTGGTAGGGGAGGAACATACACACGATTTTCAGTGAAACCCCGGAGAAAGAAATCCAGTGGTGTCAAGTCTGGGGAGCGATGTGATCATGCGAATGGCCCTTCATGGCCAATCCACCGACCTGGTAAGCGATTGTCGAGGAAACCTCAAACTTTCATGTGGGAATGAGGTACTGATGCGCTACATGAATGAAACTTGATGTTTTTTGCTACAGAATGAAACATCTATCGATTCTGTAAGCTATATCAATCAATTTATATGTAATTCCAAAATTGTAAGGTCCTTTCTGACTCAACTTGTATGAAGTGCAGTCACACTAGAGAGAAGAAGCGAAGTAAGATGCATACTGGATTTTTTTTACGAATAAGTCGTACATGGCTAGGTAACTTCAGGAAAGCATCACAAGACTGAGTGAAGGAAGAAACAGGATACGCGGAGCGTTTACCCTTTGCCATGTTTCCATTTGCCACCAATTGCCATTTTACGCGTTGGAAACCAGACAGCACATGGGATCTGTAAGAATTATTGGTCTGTGAGAGAGACTATAATCGTGTGCATAAAATTAAAAAGGCAGAAACTCAGTATTAATATTAATACCGCTGGATAGTTACGTATCAAGGGTGAGTATTCAGACGTTCCGCTCCGAGATGGTAGCTAGTTCCGCACCTCTCATTTGCATTGCTAACGTAGACTGACAATAAAACCACGAATGTTCTGCATATTAAGTGCTGAGAGTTAAATTCTGTGGGTTTTTCCAGAGCATAGCCTAGAAGCAGGATTCAGCAAGATGTATCGCTGGAACTGAGTAGTGTCCACAGTGTTCATTCGGGGGTTTCCAGTAGAATGTGTTTGGGGTGCGATAAAGGTGCTAGGTGAACGTTCGATGGTATGGTCACTTGATGTTTCTCAGGTTTTGCAAAAGTACTGCAGAAGCATGTAGTTGTTGAGTTCGTGACTCAAGTAAATCTTGTTTTTCAGTATCGAAGGTGGTGAACAGTGTATTTATCTGCATCGATCTATACTTTTAAAGGAAACAAGTAATGTTATAATAGTAGTATTAGCATTTAAGCAGTCTAGAGTAGATTTTACGGTAATAATGATATTCCGCCTCTCAGGCCGGTTCCTGTTTCCGTCACGTTCTAATGTGCAAGGTCAGTCCGGTGGTATGGGCCCTATCACAGTCCGTTGGTACGGGCCACGTACGTAACTTTATTTTCTGCTTTTAGGGCACGATACCAAAGTTGAAGAAGCTAGCCAGTGAGGTTGTCGGGAGAGGCCTGAGACTGCAGTGAAGTGAGGTTTTGAAGTGTTATGGCAGGCGAAATGCCCCAAAGTGCTTATGCTTATCAGTTTAATCTTCCTAGAATTACACTGCAAAGGAGATTAAAACCAACGCAGTGAACATGTAGACCTCTGTGGTATCTCAGGTGATCTTTTTCAAACCAACGTTTGAAGAAAATCATAAATACTTTCCTGTAGCACACTTCAGAGATTTAGATTTCAGATTAATGGCGCCTAGCTAAGAATAAGTTTCACAAGTCTCAAATTTTGGCTTACAATTTGGCAGAAAATTTATTACAGAAAATAAATTAGCAGGTAAAGAATTCTAGCAAAACTTCATATAAAAGCTCGGTCTGTAAGTTTAATGCGTTGCGTCAGGTTCAATCGACCACAAGTTGAAACATTTTTATCCAACCCTTTTTTATGTTATCTTTCACTTTAGGTAAACAAGCAGATTAATTTGTTTGTGAATCACGAAAACATCTTTTTCATTTAAGAATCTACATTTTGTTTTATGGCCACACAACCCAACAGTTTTCGTAACTCTCAAATTCTACGTCGTTGAAATTTTTTCTTGCTGTGTAAAATTTTGGTTAGAAATTTTTCTTTCGTCGTTTTCACCAAGACAAGTGTTCAAGTAAGGGCTTATGCAGTTGTCAAATTAAGAACTAAAACTTTACATCACTTTTGCCTGAAGTGGCCAATATTGGCCACCGTTCCCCTAATAAGTGTAAAAACAGCTTCTTCGAAGGAGACAACTACTTCTTTCGTTAACACTTCTTCCATCTGTAGGAGAATTATGACATTTTAAGCAGTACGATGAAAGCCAGTGACCCCAGACCATTGGCGTCATTATGCCATTCTAATAGTGAGACGGCAGTGAGTGAGTGCGTCAGATATAATAAGTTTTTTTGTCGCCGATACAGTTTAGTTCATTTGCCGAGAGAAGTTTTGAAACCTCTACGAGGTGTGATCAAAATGTACGTTGAATAATTTTATTACAAACAAAGTAATAAGCTAACAGGAAATTTGGATTAATCTCCTTCAAAGCACTGTCCTTGGTTACCAATACTCTTATGCCAACGTTGAACACATGAATGAGGGCATTTCTGCAAGGCAGCTTTTGGAAGGGCATTCAGCTGCTATGTCGATGTGCTCTCAGTGTCAGGAATGACATCAGATCGTTTTCCTTTAAGCACAGTTTTAATTTTTGGGAAGAGCCAAAAGTCGCATGGTGCTAAATCTGGTGAGTAATGTGGATGTGGACAGACATGAACATTTTTTCCGGCCGAAACCTCGCAACTCAAAAGCAAAGTGTGGCATGGCTCGTTGTTGTGATGAAGAAGGAAACCAATGGCCCATTTTTCTGATCTCTTTCTTCGTACATCGTTACGCAAAAGTTGCAATACGCTCTTGTAAGATTTACTGTTTACAGTTGTTCCCCTGGAACGATCTCTGATCGCACTATACCCTCAGTGTCGAAAAAAAGAACAATGAACATTATTTTGATATTCTGTTTTTATGATGCGCCTTTTTAGGAGGAGCAGCTTCACTGGCTCTCTATTGGGAATTCTTGAATTTTCGTCTCAGGTTCATATCCACAGATCCAAGTTACGTGTCCAGCTACAATTTTGCACATGAAGTCCGGTTTTGAATGAAGATGATCCTTCAACTCCGCACACACTGACAAACGATCTTCCTTTTCTTTATCTTTAAAAAATCTGGGAACAAATTTTACGCTCACTCATCTCATTTGCAAATATTCAGTTAAAATGCTTTGCACTGAATCGTATGAGATGCTAAGATCTTCGGTAAGCTTTCGAATAGTTATTCGCCTGTTTCAACGGACAATATTTGCCACTTTTTGCACGTATTATTCTGCTTTTGAGCTTAATGGACGTACCGAATATTGTTCGCCTTCTGTCGTCCCATTTCAACTTTCGAGTCGCTCATACCACTTGTGAATAGTCTTCAGAGTTTCTTCAGAGTTATGCCTTCATTGTCGTAAACCAATTCCAACATTTCCTTCTTTGGCGCTGTTTGCAGCCTGAAACAGAGCTTAATGTTAACGCGTTGTAAAAACAACCTCACTCTAGCTACCAGACCAGGACGCTGACTAACAAGTCAGAAAATGTTCCACTATGACGCTACCTGTCTCACCTGAACGGGTATCGGACAAATTACATCAAATGTTTGTAGCGTCAGAAACTGCTGCTAAAAAAAAGCCATTCATCGTGTTTTTTGAGCTCACCCCGTATATTAAAAATGGTCCACCCACCACTCTGTGGATGTCCATGAACCAGACCGAGAAGGCACCCAAAGAAGAGCGAATGGAAGGGCTACAAGAGGAGGAAAAAATAAGTTGGAGGTTTTGTAACGAGACAGGAGCTTCTTCAGTCGGCAGTTGACAACACGGCCCAAAATAAAATTGGATAAAATTTTCTCTATTTGCCGCCATCACACTCGAATAATATATCAAGCTTTCGTTGAGTGCCTGCCTCATTAACGTGAAGGACTATGTCAGACTGTCGTGAAAGTGTTTTTTTCACCCTTTATTGTTATTTCGTTTATCCTTTATTGTTATTTCCCCTCGCTCTATATGGGCCGGGGATGGGCTGACAACGGTACAACAGGCCGCTCTTCGTGAAAGAGCACTTTTTTTTAAAATAACGAAAACGAGAAGAAATGTCAGTAAATGAGAAACGTTTCACATAACAAACAATAAATAGGAAAAGTTTTTATTGGAATGTACATAAAAATATGAGATTGTTTTATTTTTTAAATTAAAACTTGAAGGATTAACAGCTAAAGCACCATATACATTTTAAAAACACAATCCAGAAAGGCGAAATTCTTCTAACAAAAACCATTATGCCTGAAGGTACGCGGTGTGCTCTGCCCTAGTTGGTAACACACCGCGTTTTGTACTTTTCCGCCTCGGCGCTCGGGGTCACAGCACCAAGTTACGACACTTGAAGATGGGCACGGAAGATCCCTAAACCAGACGCGTTCTAAATTAAAAAAACATCACAACTATAGAGGTATTTTCAACTCCTGGTATAATGTTCAGCTGCAGATGTTCCTGCAACAGGATTGTTTGTTTACTGTATTTGATAAAGGTATTTTCTGCCTGCATTTTAACTGAATATCATATGACCACTTCCCGCTTATCTGAGATGTCCTTTCTTGAATAAACATTATTCCACCTCTCTGTCGTCTACCTCAATTACAGAAATTACTGTTCTAAACGCTTCAGTCCGGAACCTCGCGACTGCTACGGTCGCAGGTTCGAATCCTGCCTAGGGCAGTTAGTTAGGTTTAAGTAATTCTCAGTTCTAGTGGACTGATGACCTCAGATGTTAAGTCCCATAGTGCTCAGAGCCATTTGAACCATTACAGCAGTTAGAATATAACCCTCTTTGTTAAAGTATTCATATATCTTTTATTTTATGTTTCTGAATATTTTATTAACTCACAATTCTAGCCAGAGGATATACTGCTTGACTACAGGATCACAGTTAGAGGTTATATTTACAGCGACTTAGCTGCGGGGTGCGAAATTAGACTTGTGCAGCTCGACAACATGACTACATCGAGCTGTTCTTTCCAAACAGAACCATACATAGCCCAAGTATCTAAAGACGGCAGACACAATTGGTTTGCTAGTACGGGGTGCTGTTTAACAGAAACTGCTTAGCAGTAACCGTTTATTACCGCCGCAACACACAACAAAACACAGCATCAGAAATAGTTACATACACGGACACCAGAGGACATCAATTTGGAAAAGTGGAAGAAAATGTCAAAGTGGTCCACCGACTAAGTAAAGGTCCTAAAATGGATCTATTGGAAGAACTATACTCGCACTATAAAAAATACGAAGTTAAAATGATAAATGAAATGAAAGTGAATCAGTGAATTTCTTTAGATGCTTCGACAGTATACTTAAATAAAAACAGTGACACAAAGAAATAAGTAGGACCATTGTAAATATAGAGGGTGTCCATGAGTAAAGCTCCAGTTTCAAAAAGCTGTTAAAAGAAAAACACTGCTCACAATGACATCATTTTTCGACGGAATGTTATTAGAGCAGGAGGAAACGTCGTGAAAAAAAAGGACTAACGGGAAATTTACCAGTGAATAAAGTCAGATAGACGCGCGACACACTGCTGTTCTTCAGTTCGCGACCGAGGCGTCCCACCGCCGATCATAACTGTCTCCATGAAGGACCGTGCACTGCTGGAAAAGTTCTTTTGTAAGTACGCGACTGTTTGCCAGTAGCCCTGCAGAAGTTCCAGGCACTCAGGGGTATGGAATAGACATTGGTCGGATGACTGGTAAGGGCTTGGAGAAAATCATTAAAAAATTCGAAAAGACAGGTTCTTTTGAAGTGCACTGTGGCAGAGTGAGGAAAACATTTGATCCTTTCGCGGGAAACTGCCCGAACGTTGGATATGCTCGCGAGCACGATGCATAAAATGCTACGAAACATTCTGCATTGCTTTGTATATATCACCACTCACGTTCTGGAGTTGTTTCCTGCTGACCTGCCAGCAAGACAAACGTTTGCTCTGGAATGTCTTGCTCGCCGGAAGTGGACAATGAATGGCCATGGAACATTCTGTGGACAGACGAGGACGATTACCATTTCCAAGGGCATGTCATTACGCAGAATTACAGAATACGAGCGGTTCTAGGTGCTTCAGCCCGGAACCGCGATGCTGCTACGGTCGCAGATTCGAATCCTGCCTCGGGCATGGATGTGTGTGTCCTTAGTTTAGTTAGGTTTAAGTGGTCCTAAGTCTAGGGAACTGATGACCTCAGATGTTAAGTCCCATTGTGCTTAAAGCCATTTGAATCATTTGAACAGAATACGGGCAACAGAAAATCGGAACTGCAGTTTCGCGCACCATCGTCATTCCAGCACTCAACAGACTGGATGTGTGGTTACGATAATTTTTAGGCAAGACAGTGCTCCTCCAAACTTTCGCAGCCGGTGAAACGGTTGCTGTAGAGGCATTTCGGAAATGCTAGAATTATCAGTCTTTAATTCCCTACAGCCTGGCCGCTAATTTTACGTGACGTTAATCGGTCTGTCTTCTGGCTGTGGGACTGTCTGAAAAATGTTGTTCTCAGCGCTCCAGTTACGAACGTAGATGAAAGGAAGGCACGCATTAAGCAACACAGTCTGGGTAAGGACCCCGAGACACTCTAAACTGTAGTGGAACATGCTGTTCCTCGATTTCCAATTCCTGTAGAAAACGGTGGACAGCATATTGAACATGTCTTGGGCTAGACTCGCGACAATTAGAAACCGATGCAGTCTTTGGCCTCAGGACAAATAAAAAACCGTATTCTCTCATCCGACGTGGTACTACCTTGACATGGGGGATGGCCTTGCCTAACCAATAGTGCCACAAATGTTGACTGCCAAACCTATGCAGTCGTGTAACTGAATAGTAACGATGGTGTAAAGTGCAACTCAAACCATAGCAGTCGTCTTGCGATTCATCTTCCATTTGTAGCGGACCTCATTTACGTTAAGACGCTTACAGCCTCATCTATTGGTAAAGACTATTTTTCTTGTTGTTTCTCTGATGTCGGTAATATTTCTGAGCATATTTACTCTTTCTACAGCGTCACGAAAATGGAACTTTAATTATGGACACCGTGCATATAAACAATAAATATTCAGACTGTTACGGTAAATACTCTCTATACGAAAGTATAGATACACTTTGGATGAACTGTAGGAGCTATATGTAAAAAACATCTTTATAAATGAATATTTATGTACGTTTGCTTATTTGCTTGCGTACTGGGCACAGAGAATTGTGTGTGGTGTTTGATGTTTGTGAGTTTCTGCACAAGTGGACCCAAGAAAAAAACAGTAAATAGTTCTTTCCAAATTGTACCGTTAACTCTACATAAGTAACGATTAATAATTAAGAATTCGATGTGTTTTTATAAATTTCGGTAAAGACGAAAGAACGATTTGCAACACCCCACACCTGGAAGACACCGGCTAAGGAGACAAAAAGCGTGCTGAAAATTGGAAATACTTTCCCGAAGAGCGTCGTGCAAAATGTAAAAGGATTTCTATGACTTTTCTCATAGCTGTAGTTCAGCAGCTGCGAAATATTTCAACAAAGATAAAGAAGTCAGTCGTCAGCTGCACAAGAAAACCTTTATTTGGTTAACTTTGCGGTTTCGACATTTTAAACTGTCATCTTCAGAAGTGAAGTAGGCTCAAATCGTTGGTAAGACTATGTCAAAATAAGAATCGGACGGTAATGTCCTTTGCTAAGGAATCAATAAAATAGAGTGACGTGGCTAAAGATATATCACATACTTTATTTATTTATTTAACCTGATCAGAGTAGGGCCATCAGGCCCTCTCTTACATCGGACAAGTGTTCCACACATGCAGCATTTCACACATCAGAGTTACATCATGATCCATAGTTTAAATGAGAAAATTAGCTTACTCTAGTGACAATATGAATAAAGAGTAGTGACTAAGACCTAATGAAGTAAATGTGGCAGTATTTTTACAACAGGTGTTATCCATACAGATTATGATAAAAGCAAAAATAATAACAGTAAAAAAAGTCAAATAATAATGACAAACATGAGAAAGATTGGCAATAGTAGTGAAGGTTTGTGCAGATGTACATTTTACTCATCAGACATGTATATTTTTAGCGATGTCACTCTATTTTATTGATTCTGTAGCAAAGGACACTACCGGACAATTCTTATTTTGACAATGGCTTACCAATGACTTGAGCCTACTTCATTTCTAAGGATGACGGTTTAAGCTGTTGTAATCGGTTGTGCATCTGGCAAATGACATATTTATGATTGTTGACAAGTAATATCATGACTCGTAGCAGATAATTTCTTTAATAAACAGATCCATAATAATGTTGGTTGTTGAAGAAGGACTTCACCAAACTGGCGGACCGAGTTCACTCGATTGTTCAAAGACGTGCAGGGTCGTCAGGGCGGATAGCGACGAGATGTTGGTACACCTGGCAGCCACCTGCCTCATTAGGCCGGCGATGCCCTGCTCTGCCCTGCCGTGCCGCCTCATGAAAGCACGCAGTCGACTGTGACAGCTGTGGCGGCAACCGCGGGCATTTGTCGCGCTCGTGTTGCCATCACTGATGCACCTGCGGCCTCTGATCGCTGTTCCATGGCGTGCTCTCACAGCAGACGTCTCAGGTGGCTTACCGCGGGAGCGTCAGGGGATGACGCTGTGAACACTTCCACCGCACCGGAAGCGTACCGTGCTAATGACAGTACCGTTATTAAAGAACTGTTGATAACACTAAAAACATAACACTAATAATTAATGAATATTTCTCAACAATATGGAATTTTTAACAAATTTGTAACTCCTGCAAAAATATTCACTCAAATAAAATGGCAACAGTGTGAGATAAAGGCAAATCATGCAGAAACTAATTGACTATTCAGACAGAAAAAGACACCCCTGAACGTTTTATAGACAACACCACACACAGAACCAAACATAATTTTGGAAAATACGGGACGCCTACGACCAAGAGCGCAACCACTGACAGCCTCTCCAGTCACCAAGCTCCATTTTAAACACTTAACCATTAATTAGATCCCACCCGCCAATAAACTAACTAAACACAAGAACTAAACACAGTACATCAAAACCCCACAGAAAACTGAGACAACACACAAACGACTAGCAATATAAACAGCGAAATAAAAAGAAAATGCAACAAGAAAAAAAGCACTCGTAAATTGTCACACACAAAAAATTGACAAGAAAGCCAGCACCTAACAAACAGATCACGCAACAGTACTGGAACACTTTAGCCTTTGAGTACCACTGGTTCCTGCCTCAAACCACCGTTTTATTGATTTTGTTTTGAAGTGCTAGCGCCTTTCACATGAAACCATCTATGGCATTGCAAGACAAAGACATCCGTGCTCTGAGGTACTTCTACGAAGTGCATTAGACCGGTCATTTACATCATTCAAAGCAACAGTCGGCCTGTAGATTGTGGAACGTGATAGCAGGAGACTGTGTCAAGTTTTTTTTTTTTAAGTTATCTTATTGAGATATCTGACAGCGAAAGTAATTATACAGAACGCTATGCACTGTAAATTTGAGTTTGTACTACGGCTTTTATAGGCGATTTCGAAATGAAACCACTGGGGCATTATGTACTTTTGATACAAAACTATGAAATTTGAGGTCCATTTTTGCTTGTTATTTAGGACTATAATTTTTTAGGCATTGTGAGTACATGGGAGTTTGTAGGTGTGGACTGTGTCTAGGAAAAATGCGAAAGTGTTTTCATATATATCACATGAAATGATTAGCGATTGAAAACCGTATGTTCCAATGGTTCCAAAGTGAAACCACCTTCATAAAACAATACATTGTTTATTTTTTGTCAATTTCTGCTTGTAGTCGTTGCTTACAATGATGATAAAGGTTAATTTTGTGAAAAATTTTAAAATAATTCTTTTTTCATCTTGTTGGGACTCAAAGGCACAAAAAATAACAGTATGTCGTACATATTAATCCTCAATAATGAAAATAACAGATTGGCTAGTATATTCAGAAAAAGATGTAGAGCTCTAAATGACATATCACATATAGGTTGGTGCTGAACTGTCTCATGACCAACAGTCTTAAAAAGACCGTAACATTTTAATAAGAGTATAATTTAACGTCTGATTGCTGACAGTCTGTGTACATAGACAAAACATGGACTTTTAAAAGTAAGTGTTCTGAGCACCTCAGAGCGATAAAAAGTAGTAACACACATTGCAGTTTTGCATTTCACTTTGTCTTTGTACCCCTCTATAGGTCTCCGCCTAAGATTGATTGATTACCCATGGCTCATATACTACTTCGACCCACTGTGGAAGCAAAAATGTAAGTTTCCGGTCCAGCCAGACACCGAGAGATCTGACTTTCTCTCGAAAACTTATTGGACGTGTATGTAATGTTATCTGCCTATCTGTCGTTCGTCGCTGTTAGTAGTAGATTATCCTGTAGTGAAGTAGAAATGGATAGTTCCTGTGAATTATTATGTGTGGAGTTTACACTCAACAACAGAGCTAGGTTAATAATTTGTTCCTTTTACTGACCTCCTGACTCAGCAGCATTAGTGGCAGAACAACTGAGGGAAAATTTGGAATACATTTCACATAAATTTTCTCAGCATGTTATAGTCTTAGGTGGAGAAATCAATTTACCAAATATAGACTGGGACACTCAGATGTTTAGGACGGGTGGTAGGGACAGAGCATCGAGTGACAGAATACTGAGTGCACTATCCGAAAATTACATCGAGCAATTAAACTGAGAACCGACTCGTAGAGATAAAATCTTGGACCTATTGATAACAGACAGACCCGACTTTACGACTCTGTAAGTGCAGAGTAGGACGTCAGTGATCATAAGGCCGTTGCAGCATTCCTAAATATGAAAGTTAATAGGGATATAAGAAAAGGGACGAAGGTTTATCTGTTTAGCAAGAGTAATAGAAGGCAGATTTCAGACTACCTAACAGATCAAAACGAAGATTTCTGTTCCGACACTGACAATGTTGAGTGCTTATGGAAAAAGTTCCAGGCAATTGTAAAATGCGTTTTAGACAGGTACGTGCCGAGTAAAAATGTGAGGGACGGGAAAAACCCACCGTGGTTCAACAACAAAGTTAGGAAACTACTGCGAAAGCAAAGAGAGCTTCACTCCAAGTTTAAACGCAGCCAAAACCTCTCAGACAAACAGAAACTAAAAGATGTCAAAGTTAGCGTAAGGAGGGCTATGCGTGAAGCGTTCAGTAAATTCCAAAGTAAAAATCTATGTACCGACTTGACAGAAAATCCTAGGAAGTTCTGGTCTTACGTTAAATCATTAAGTGGATCGAAACAGCATATCCAGACACTCCGGGATGATGATGGCATTGAAACAGAGGATGACACGCGTAAACCTGAAATACTAAACACCTTTTTCCAAAGCTGTTTCACAGAGGAAGACCGCACAACAGTTCCTTCTCTAAATCCTCGCACAAATGAAAAAATGGCTGACATCGAAATAAGTGTCCAAGGAATAGAAAAGCAACTGGAATCACTCAACAGAGGAAAGTCCACTGGACCTGACGGGATACCAATTCGATTCTACACGGAATACGCGAAAGAACTTGCCCCCCTTCTAACAGCCGTGTACCGCAAGTCTCTAGAGGAACGAAAGGTTCCAAATGATTGGAAAAGAGCACAGGTAGTCCCAGTCTTCAAGAAGGGTCGTCGAGCAGATGCGTAAAACTATAGACCAATATCTCTGACGTCGATCTGTTGTAGGATTTTAGTACATGTTTTTTGCTCGAGTATCTCGTCGTTTTTGGAAACCCTGAATCTTCTCTGTAGGAATCAACATGGGTCCCGGAAACAGCGATCGTGTGAGACCCAACTCGCTTTATTTGTTCATGAGACCCAGAAAATATTAGATACAGGCTCCCGGGTAGATGCTACTTTCCTTGACTTCCGGAAGGCGTTCGATACAGTTCCGCACCAAGTAAGAACCTACGGAATATCAGACCAGCTGTGTGGCTGGATTGAAGAGTTTTTAGCAAACAGAACACAGCGTGTTGTTATCAATGGAGAGACGTCTACAGACGTTAAAGTAACCTCTTGCGGCCCACAGGGGTGTGTTATGGGACCATTGCTTTTCACAATATATATAAATGACCTAGTAGATAGTGACGGAAGTTCCATGCGGCTTTTCGCGGATGATGCTATAGTATACAGAGAAGTTGCAGCAGTAGAAAATTGTAGCTAATTGCAGGAAGATTTGCAGCGGATAGGCACTTGGTGCAGGGAGTGGCAACTGACCCTTAACATAGACAAATGTAATGTATTGCGAATACATAGAAAGAAGGATCCTTTATTGTGTGATTATGTGATAGCGGAACAAACACTGGTAGCAGTTACTTCTGTAAAATATCTGGTAGTATGCGGAACGATTTGAAGTGGAATGATCATATAAAATTAATTGTTGGTAAGGCGAGTACCAGGTTGAGATTCATTGGGAGAGTCCTTAGAAAATGTAGTACATCAACGAAGGAGGTGGCTTACAAAACACTCGTTCGACCTATACTTGAGTATTGCTCATCAGTGTGGGATCCGTACAACATGGGATTGACGGAGGAGATATAGAAGATCCAAAGAAGAGCGGCGCGTTTCGTCACAGGGTTATTTGGTACCCGTGATAGCGTTACGGAGGTGTTTAGCAAACTCAAGTGGCAGACTCTGCTAGAGAGGCGCTCTGCATTGCGGTGTATCTTGCTCGCCAGATTTTGAGAGGGTGCGTTTCTGGATGAGGTATCGAATATACTGCTTCCCCCTACTTATACCTCCCGTGGAGATCACGAATGTAAAATTAGAGAGATTCGAGCGCGCACGGAGGCTTTCAGACAGTCGTTCTTCCTGCGAACCATACGCGACTGGAACAGAAAAGGGAGGTAATGACAGTGGCACGTAAAGTGCCCTCCGCCACACACCGTTGGGTGGCTTGCGGAGTATAAATGTAGATATAGATGTAGATGTTGGTGTTTGCGCAGTAGTTTCGGTCTGCGTGTAAACACAACTGCTTCTCACTAGTCGACGTTTACTTTAAAACGTAATCGTTGCAACCAAGTCTCGGAAGTTCTTTGTGCCGTCTGTATTCGTGAATTAATGTTCGACGGTTTCCAATCTTGCGCAAGGATGGCTTTGTCATCCTTGTAGATGGTAAATGTCCTGTTATGTGTTGCTGGGAAGTCGTTAACGTACAGGTTGAACGAGATGGGCACCAGGATGCTTCGAGTTTGGATACCGTGGTGAATGAGGCAGAACAAAATAAGCATTCAACAAATGGTGTTGTGTTTCTGACTCTTTTTTATTTTCTCGGATAAAATTTACTGTTTACACTGAGTTGACAAAAGTTGTGGGATTGCAGTATACACATACACAGGTGGCGGTACAATCGCATACTCAAGATATAAAAGATCAGTGTGCTGGCACAGCTGTCGTTTTTCAGTCAGATGATTCATGTGAAAAGGTTTCCGATCTGATTATGGGAATTAACACACTGTGAACACGGAACGGTAGTCGGAGCTAGATGCATGGACCATTCCATTTCGGAAATTGTTAGGGAATTCATTATTCTGAGATCCACGGTGTCAGTAATGCGCCAAGAATACCAGACTTCAGGCATTACCTCTCACCACTAACAACGCAGAGGCCGACGGCCTTCTCTTAAGGACCAAGAGCAGCAGACGACTGACGTAAGTGCCTTTGCTAACAGGCAGGCCTGTAGCTCTCTCCTGAGCTCGTACCCAAATTCGTAGATTCTGGAAGACTGGAAAATGCTGGCCTGATCAGATGAGTCGCCACTGCACATGGTAAGAGCTAATGGTAGAGTTCGAGTGTGGCGCAGACCCCACAAAGCCAGGTGGCCGGAGTGGCCGAGCGGTTCTAGGGACTACAGTCTGGAACCGCGTGACAGCTATAGTCGCAGATTCGAAGCCTGCCTCGGGCATGGATGTGTGTGATGTCCTTAGGTTAGTTAGGTTTAAGTAGTTCTAAGTTCTAGGGGACTGATGACCTCAGCAGTTTAGTCCCATAGTGCTGAGAGCCATTTGAACCATTTGAGCCACGTAGCCATGGACCCATGTTATCAACATGGTACTGTGAAAATTGATGGTGGCTCCACAGTGGTGTTAGCAGTGTTTACGTGCAACTGACTGCATCCCCTAGTCCAGCTGAACCGATCATTGAGTGGAAGTGATTTTATTCGGTTACTTAGAGATCACTTGCAGCCATGCATGGACTTTATGTTCCCAAACAACGATGTCCCATGTCATCGGGCAACAGCTGTTCGCGACTGCTTTGAAGAATATTCTGGCCTGTTTGACCAATTATTTGTCCATCCAGATCACCCCACGTGATTTCCATCGAATATTTACGGGACAAAGTCTAGAGGTTAGTTCCTGCACAAAATTATGCGCCGGTAACTGTTTTGCATGGATGGCAATAGAGTGAGCATGGCTCAGTATTTCTCCAGAGGTCTTCTAAGGACTTTTGTGCAGTTCTCGTCGAGTTGTTGCAGTACGCCGGGCAAAATGAGGTCTGACATGATATTGTGAGGTATCTCATGACTTTTTTCCCCTCGGTGTATTTTCCCAGAGATATTTACGGTTTCTTTTGATAGCCTATTCCATTTCTCCTGTAGATATGTCCAAAAAATATGTCTTTTCTTTGATATTGTTTTTTTTATTTTCTGTATATTTTGATATATTTCATCATTGCTTCTTAATTTTCAGAATGTGATTTCTCTCTAATATTTCTGGTTCGGGTGATTTTTAGTTCAGTATTGGCATCCACTTGCATAGGGGTATTCTGGTATCACCACCAGGTTGAAATGAATAATTTGTTGTTTCTTAACATTCACCTGGAAGGAGTCAGTCTGATGCTGGGCTGCCTCCTCTAATTTTTAATTCATTGGTTGAAGTTGATATACTTATTTGGAAACTACACTACTGGCCATTAAAACTGCTACACCACGAAGATGACGTGCTACAGACGGCAGGAAGAACATGCTGTGATATGCAAATGATTATCTTTTCAGAGCACTCACACGAGGTTGGCAAGGATGGCGACACCTACAACGTGCTGACATGAGGAAAGTTTCCAACCGATTTCTCATACACAAACAGCAGTTGACCTGCGCTGCCTGGTGAAACGCTGTTTTGATGCCTCGTGTAAGGAGGAGAAATACGTACCATCACGTTTCCCACTTTAATAAAGTTCGGATTGTAGCCTATCGCGATTGCGGTTTATCGTATCGCGACATTGCTTCAGTGATTGTTAGTAGAATATGGAATCGGTGGGTTCAGGAGGGTAATACGGAACGTCGTGAGGGGTCCCAACGGCCTCGTATAAGTAGCAGTCGAGATGACAGGCATCTTATCCGCATGGCTGTAACGGATCGTGCAGCCACTTCTCGATCCCTAAGTCAACAGCTGGGGATGTTTGCAAGACAACAACCATCTGCACGAGCAGTTCGACGACGTTTGGAGCAGCATGGACTATCAGCTCGGAGACCATGGCTGCGGTTACCCTTGACGCTGCATCACAGACCGGAGCATCTGCGATGGTGTACTCAACGACGAACCTGGGTACACGAAGCATCATGATGGTCGCATCCATGTTTGCTGACATCGAGGTGAACGCACATTGGAAGCGTGTATTCGTCATCGCCATACTGGCGTATCACCCGGAGTGATGGTACGGGGTGCCATTGGTTACACGTCTCGATCGCCT
Organism: Schistocerca gregaria; assembly: GCF_023897955.1. Classification (NCBI taxonomy): domain Eukaryota; kingdom Metazoa; phylum Arthropoda; class Insecta; order Orthoptera; family Acrididae; genus Schistocerca; species Schistocerca gregaria. Next base: position 885,686,560 of record NC_064920.1, on the reverse strand, counting down.
CTTGTTCGCATTGAGGGCACTTTGAACAGGGGACGTTACATTTCAGTTGTGTTACTATCCGTGGCTCTACCCTTCATTCGATCTCTGCGAAACCCTACATTTCAGAAGGATAATGCACGACCGCATGTTGCAGGTCCTGTACGGGACATTCTGGATACAGAAAATGTTCGACTGCTGCCCTTTCCAGCACATTCTGCAGATCTCTCACCAACTGAAAACGTCTGGTCAACAGTGGCCGAGCAACTGGCTCATCACAATACGCCAGTCACTACTCTTGATGAACTGTGGTATCGTATTGAAGCTGCATGGGCAGCTGTACCTGTACACGCCATCCAAGCTCTGTTACTCAATGCCTAGGCGTATCAAGGCCATTATTACGGTCAGAGGAGGTTGTTCCGGGTACTGATTTGTCAGGATCTATGCACCCGAATTGGGTGAAAATGTAATCACATGTCAGTTCTAGTATAATGTATTTGTCCAATGAATACCCGTTTATCATCTTCATTTCTTCTTGGTGTAGCAATTGTAATGGCCAGTAGCGAAATTAGATTATGTTTGCGATATCAAACTGATTTCCGCGGATCATTGAGTGGTTACGTGTTCCACCCGCAGGTTCACTTCATTCTCTTCCTCCTAGTTTCTTTTAGAGTCATGGGGGTTTAGCGCATGGCTTTTTAGCAATGCCGGTTGCACACTGGTCTTGTGCTTCTGTGTGAGCTGCAGGAATGAGTGGAAGAGGGATGTTGCTCGTGGTTTACGTGTCGGCCGTCCCTAAGGGGAGATTCATAGCGCAGCAGCTGTTCGTCGGTCTAGAGTCAACTCCAGCGACCAAACGGTGCATTAGTAGGCGCTGGGATGACAGTGTCAGTGAGATGCACTGGTTGTTCAAGGGAGTTTTGCCTGCGGATACGGGGCTATTTCAAGGAACGTAGAGGAGGACAGTGCTTGCATTTCGGCTGCCCCATATAATGTTTTCCAGAGGGTGACCTCTTGCCACTGAAAGCACGAAAGCAGTTATCGCTAAAAGGGCTAGTTACTGGAGTGCTGGCTGAAAATGTTTTACCGAGACAGCCTCGTTCTGTGCTGAGCGAGAAGCAGGCGACATGTTGGGCTATACTTTCAAAAAATGGTTCAAATGGCTCTTAGCACTATGGGACTTAACTTCTGAGGCCATCAGTCCCCTAGAACGTAGACCTACTTAAACCTAACTAACCTAAGGACATCACACACATCCATGCCCGAGGCAGGATTCGAACCTGCGACCGTAGGAGTCGCGCGGTTCCAGACTATAGCGTCTGGAACCACTCGACCACTCCGACCGGCGGCTATGCTTTGTTTTCTGTTTTGTGAGGGCTGAAAATGCCGGGCTGGCACCGAGCCTGTGGAAAAGACTTGTGCTCTCGTGTCTCTGTGTGCAGGAAAGCTTCACTTTGATTCATTCAGAAAATTTCTGTGGGTCAGAGACGTAATTTTGTTATTAAACTTCTCATTGGACAGAATCTTTGAGCTAGTCTTCCGACTGACGGGAGAAGGAACACGAAATTACTATACTGCATTTCTGAGCAAAGTTTCGGAGGAGTCACGCAGTCGATTGCGTGACAAGCCTCTTTCAGTGAAATTGTCTCAGGTATTGGTTTAGTTTAGGCACTATTCGCACTCGCTATGGACTTGGAAGAATTTCACACTAACGAGCTGTGAAGGGCGTCTGAGACGAGTGACATCTGGCCGTCCCACAATTGACGTTTGGAACTCATCTAGTTGCGGCAACACAATTCTTGAAGCTTGCGTTTAAAGCACGTAACTGATAAGGTCTATCTGGCGGCGTGGGATTTTTAGACTTTTCCGAGGCGATCAAACTGTGGAATGAATTCTGTCTGTGGTTGTCATTCCTTGCATGCAAATGTTTCTCGCCAATGACTTATTGGGCTACGTACCATGTATAGGACTCTGTATAAAATTGCGGTCAGGTTCTTGTAACGAATCACGCAACTGGCTGCTAAAGGTAAATTCCGTGGTTGTCGTTACGACTGTATCTGTATTTGTGGTCTAGCACATTGGACTCGCATTCGGGAGGACGACGGTTCAATCCCGTCTCCGGCCATCCTGATTTAGGGTTTCCGTGATTTCCCTAAATCCCTTCAGGCAAATGCCGCGATGGTTCCTTTGAAAGGGCACGGCCGATTTCCTTCCTCATCCTTCCCTCACCCGAGCCTGTGCTCCGTCTATAATGACCTCGTTGTCGACGGGACTTTAAACACTAATCTCCTCCTCCTCCTGTGTTTGTGATCTGAACTCATTATTTCACGAAACGGTACGATATCAAATTACTATACCATTTGCATGTCATGGGAACACACAGAAAATAAATTTTGTGATTTCACTGGGCCTTGAACTTAATTTACGTATTGTATTTAGAAATTCCATCCTCTTTCGAGTTAGGTACTGTAAATGAATAGGTACCGACACATCAATCCAGGTAGTCGGGCTCATTTTGATTTTCATTAAAATAATTAGCATTTCCATTACAGAACAATTTTAGTAAATAGTTTGATTCGTGGGAACTGTCTGCCTCACATAGGTCCAGGTGGAGTAGACAATGTTTGTCGAACTTTGGTTCGGACGTCGGTCGGTATCTTCCATACATTTGATTGCAAATATTTTTTTTGTTATTACCCTTTTATTTAAGGCAGATTTTTCCTTCATATCTGAACTTCATGACTTGTATATTTCAAACGGCTATCTGAAATTATTTTAAATGAATCTTTTGATGAAAACCTTATCATTTGCGTCTTTTATGTGATGTATGTAAAATTTAGTCAAAGAACGATAGGAACGTGAAATCTGGATGGAAGAGAATGTATGATAAATTGATCAAAGATCAAGGATGGCTGTTAGAGACAGATGGTTTCATGAGAGTTGAGTCGATATAACTCGCCATGCTGCTGGCTGCAGGTGTAATTGCTTCACCTGCCTCCCCCCCCCCCCCCCCCCAAATACACACACGCAGTCGCTGCTGTGACGTACAGTGTGGGGGTCGTGCTTCCTGCTCTGTGTCCCCCCCCCCCTCCCCCCCCCCCCTCCCCTAGGCCCTAGCTCTGCATCTCACGGCGGGTACGTGTGAGACATGCGGCAGGTTCCATGGGGGTACCATGTGGCTGCATCATATCTTCCTCTGCTCTTCTGGTCTTTTCATGTCTTACTGCATAGTGCACCAAATCCCTTGATAATCCGACATACTCTGACCTGAGGCTCCAACCACTGCTTCCCAGTACATTGTCAAGTCTTCCTGACAACATCAGCAGGCTTTTCCTTTCACTAGTAAGGGTTTTCAATATATAATATGTTTCAAAAAAACTCATCTGCTTTCCCAAAGCTACGTCTTCCACATGAATGACGATAGAACCGTGGAGTACTTTTTAACTTCACTTTCTGCCTCTCAAGATTAGGCCTATCGACGTGTTGTGGCCTCAGTTCCATCTTTTAACTGGCCGTTCCAGGTCTCACGTTCCTTTGGGTTTGTATCGTAGGGCATCTTTCGAATCCTAGTTGCTTCTATTCATTACATTTTGTCATTTACTGCAAAATTATTTACTTCTAGTCTAATGTTTTCATTGGGTATTCTGTCCAGCTTAGTGCAACGTTTGACTGCTCCTAAAAATTTCATTACCGCCGCCTGAATTTGGCTGGAATCTTTAAAGTTCGCAACCCAGTGACACTGCCGTTATGGTAGTACAAATACAGCCATCACTTCACAAAATTTCATTTTTGTGTCTTTTCGTGTATTTTCCAGAGTTCTACTTGTAGCGTCACATATCCTCTGACATCTCTGTAATTTCATAGCAGTATTCTGGTCTTCGTTAAAAGTAATATAGCTCACTAGGTAACTGAAGTACTGAACAGTTCTAAAACCTGTTTTCCAGTTACAGTCTTGTTTCGTGCTGCGTATTTCTCATGCAACGTCAATATCTTAGTTTTATTTACAGTTCTCCTAAAATTATCATGTTTTCCAATTAAGTTTAAAGCATGAATTAATTTCATCTCATGGCATGATAATTACTCACTGCAGTTTACATGGATACGCATCAAAACTACAGGTTTACCTAGGCGCCTACTGTAAGCTACCGGTTCACATAGTTGTCTGCAGGGATCTCCGTAGTGAAAATAGCGCTGAAGGATGATGATGATGTTTGGGTTTTGGGGCGCTCAACTGCGCGGTTATCAACGCCCGTAAAAATTCAGAACCTTTGCTCAGTCCAATCGCGCCATTTTCAGGAATGATAATGCATTGATGAAGACAACACAAACGCTCACTCATCTCGAGCCAGGTGAAAATCCCTGAATCCGGCCGAAGTGGGCGAGCGGCGCTAGGCGCTACAGTCTGGAACCGCGCGACCGCTACGGTCGCAGGTTATAATCCTGCCTGGGGCATGGATGTGTGTGATGTCCTTAGGTTAGTTAGGTTCAAGTAGTTCTAAGATCTAGGGGACTGATGACCTCAGAAGTTAAGTCCGATAGTGCTCAGAGATACATCTACATCTACATCTACATGACTACTCTGCAATTCACATTTAAGTGCTTGGCAGAGGGTTCATCGAACGACAATCATACTATCTCTCTACTATTCCACTCCCGAACAGCGCGCGGGAAAAACGAACACCTAAACCTTTCTGTTCGAGCTCTGATTTCTCTTATTTTATTTTGATGATCATTCCTACCTATGTAGGTTGGGCTCAACAAAATATTTTCGCATTCGGAAGAGAAAGTTGGTGACTGAAATTTCGTAAAAAGGTCTCGCCGCGACGAAAAACGTCTTTGCTGTAATGACTTCCATCCCAACTCGCGTATCATATCTGCCACACTCTCTCCTCTATTACGTGATAATACAAAACGAGCTACTTGAACCATTTTTTGAAATCCTTGACCCCGCCGGGAATCGAACATGGGACCCCATGCTCAAGAAGCGTAAACAAGACCGCGAGACCACGAGCTGCGCGTTAGCACCGAAGAAATGGCGTACCTGCATTGTTAAGGCTCTCGCTTTTTTCACAACTGCGACAGTTTCATTTATCAACAGGACGGTGCACTACCACACTTGCATTTCTTACCTACGGGCTTCCTCGGCGATGGATCTCACACTGCGGCATTAACCTCAGAGGTCGCTGAGTCTCACGGAGCTACTTTTTTCTTTTCACGTGTTTCTGAGAATGTCCCGTCTATGTGCCTCCCCTTCCACCGCTTGAAAGCTGCGTGATCCTGTGATTCCATATATGCTTGCAAAAATATGGGACGAGATTGGAGATTGTTTGTACCTTTGTCGCTCATCTGATGAAGGGCACTTGAACATTTGTGAAAGGTAAATGAGAACTGTAAGCCTAAACATAGTGGTAAAAAGTATCCCAAGGTTACTTGTGCATGTACGTAACAGATATACCCCTGTATATTCAGATGGTTCATGTGAAAACGAAAACTTTGTAGACCTATCTGGGAGTTGGTATTGGATCTTAAAAAAATAGTTCAAATGGCCCTGAGCACTATGGGACTTAACATCTGAGGTCAGGTCATCAGTCCCCTAGAACTTAGAAGTACTTAAACCTACTAACACATCCATGTCCGAGGCAGGATTCGAACCTGCGACTTTAGCAGTCGTACGGTTCCAAATTGAAGCGCGTAGAACCGCTCGGCAAAATTGCATCTTCATCCTTATAGAAAATATATTGTTCTGAAATGCGTTTAATTCTATTGAAACTCGACGTCATTATTTTCTCGTTTGTATTTCCTACACGTCTTTGTTTCTCATTTCATCTGTAACATACTTCATACATTATTCTGCAGCGTCCCACTAATTTCTTCTTATCTGGTTTCCCCATTCTCTAGCCACTTGCACAGTCAGAGTAACTTTTTCCTCAGTTCCTTGACAGCATTCGACCACAATGAAATTGTTGTCTGCTAAATTTTCCGTACTGGTTTTCCCACTTAGAACACACAATTTAGTCCATGTAGGGTCAACAAAGTGTACCATGCTCTTCTCTGGTACGTGATAGGCTACCTACTTCTTTCCTATCACACGTCGCAGCAGTTCTTTCACACGCCTTCCTGTAAGCAAGTAGGCCAGGTTTTCCAGCGTAAACCTCAACTTCCTTTTGCTAATCGAATATTTCCTAAATTTTATTACGTCGCTTTAACAAGCAACATCTGCTTGTATATTCTCATGTCCGCAAGTCTACTAGCCTAGACATCCAGAAAGTCCAGTACCATCAGTGTCACAGAAAAACTGCACTATACATTATGAAATATTTGTAAATCTACGAACTGCTTTGTATACAGGATGGTCCATTGATCGTGACCGGGCCAAATATCTCACAAAATAAACGTCAAACGAAAAAACTACAAACAACGAAACTCGTCTAGCTTGAAGGGGGAAACGAGAAGGCACTATCGTCGGCCTGCTAGATGGCGCTGCCATAGGTCAAACGGACATCAACTGCCTTTTTTTCAAATAAGAACCCCCATTTTTTATTACATATTCGTGAAGTACGCAAAGAAATATGAATGTTTTAGTTGGACCACATGTTTCGCTTTGTGATAGATGGCGCAGTAATAATCAAAAACATATGGCTCACAATTTTAGACGAACAGTTGGTAACAGGTAGGTTTTTTAAATTAAAATACAGAACGTAGGCACGTTTGAACATTTTGTTTAGGCTGTTCCAATGTGGTACATGTACCTTTGTGAACTAATCATTTCTGAGAACGCATGCTGTTACAGCGTGATCAACTGTAAATACCACATTAATGCAATAAATGCTCAAAATGATGTCTGTCAACCTCAATGCATTTGGCAATACGTGTAGCGACATTCCTGTTAACAGCGAGTAGTTCGCCTTCCGTAACGTTCGCAAATGCATTGACAATGTGCTGACGCATTTTGTCAGGCGTTGCGGGTGGGTCACGATAGTACTTATACTTCAACTTTCGCCATAGAAAGAAAACCGGGGACGTTAGATCCGGTGAACGTGCGGGCCACGGTATAGTGCTTTGACGACCAATCCACCTGTCATGAAATATGCTATTCAGTACTGCTTCAACCGCATGCCAGCTATGTGCCGGACATCCATTATGTTGGAAGCACATCACCATTCTGTCTTACACTGAAACATCTTGTGGTAACATCGGAAGATCATTACGTAGGAAAACAGCATACATTGCACCCTTTACGTTGCCATCGATAAAATGGGGGCCAATTATCCTTCCTCCCATTAAGCAGCACCATACATTAACCTGCCAAGGTCGCTGATGTTCCACTCGCCGGAGCCATCGTGGATTTTCCGTTGCCAAATAGTGGAGATTATACCGGTTTACTTTACCGCTGTTGGCGAATGGCGCTTCGTCGGTAAATGGAACGCGTGCAAAAAATCTGTCATCGTCCCGTAATTTCTCTTGTGCCCAGTGGCAGAACTGTACACGACGTTCAAAATCGTCGCCATGCAATTCCTGGTGCAGATAAATATGGTACGGGTGCTACCGATGTTGATGTAGCTTTCTCAACACCGATATTTTTGAGATTCCCGATTCTCGCGCAGTTTGTTTGTTACTGATGTGCGGATTAGCCGCGACAGCAGCAAAAACACCTACTTGGGCATCATCATTTGTTGCAGGTCGTGGTTGACGTTTCACATGTGGCTGAACACTTCCTGTTTCCTTAAATAACGTAACTATCCGGCGAATGGTCCGGACACTTGGATTATGTCGTCCAGGATACCGAGCAGCATACATAGTACACGCCCGTTGGGCATTTTGATCACAATAGCAATACATCAACACGATATCGACCTTTTCTGCAATTGGCAAATGGTCCATTTTAACACGGGTAATATATCACGAAGCAAATACCGTCCGCACTGGCGGAATGTTACGTGATACCACGTACTTGTACGTTTGTGACTATTCCAGCGCCATCTATCACAAAACGGAAAATGTGGTCCTACTAGAATATTCATATTTCTTTGCGTACTACACGAATATGTAATAAGAAATGGGGTTCCTGTTTAAAAAAAAAACGCAGTTGATATCCGTTTGACCTATGGCAGCGTCATCTAGCGGGCCAACCATAGCGCCAAATGGTTTCCCCCTTCAAGCTAGACAAGTTTCGTTCTTTGTAGTTTTTTCGTTTGATGATTATTTCGTGAGATATTTGGCCCGGTCACGGTCAATGGAGCAGCCTGTATAATCATCTCGACATGTTGCTCTAGACACTCCAGTGACATGTACCGTAGCGCTTTGTTGCACCCTCTCCGGAGTTTCCCTGGGCTTCACCTGCTGAGACGGACGTACGGGAACCGTGTGGCGACCTGAGGCAGTCGAAGACGTCAGCAGCGGTGCGGTCGTTGACGTGCGCCGCGGCCGTCCCGGCGACCTGTGACCCGTGCGGTCCGACCGCAATTACCAGCGCGGCCCGGCGCGTCACAGGGCGAGGCTAACGGTGTCGCCACAGCCGTCTCTTCCGCGTGTCCTCACCTTGAGGCTGCTCCACCTCTGGCAAGCGCCAGTCATAGACTCAGCTCATTGTTCGGGGGGCGGGGGGGAGGGCAAGGCTTCAATAAAGAAAGTGCGACGACATGAAAGTGACCAATGGCTGCTGTATTCTTAAATAAATACTACGTAAGGGATAAATACAGATGCAACCCTTCAGTATGTACAGTTGTTCATCGACTGTATTATCACGCAGTTTCCTCCGAAAACCTTTACTTCCGGCGTCATGTAATTTGAATGTTTGACAATATCGCTGACTGTCGTCATAATAACATGAACGACAATGCAACGCCCGCCGGCGTGGCCGAGCGGTTCTTGGCGCTTCAGTCGGGAACCGCGCGATCGCTACGGTCGCAGGTTCGAATCCAGCGTCGGGCATGGATGTGTATGATGTCCTTAGGTTAGTCAGATTTATGTAGTTCTAAGTCCTAGGGGACTGATGACCTCAGATGTTAAGACCCGTAGTGCTCAGAGCCATTTGAACAATTTGAACCAATTTTGATAATGCAACAAGCGATTTAGCTCCCAGTATGGCTGGAATACGTTGTAAATTAGAAGTGTAGAAGTGCCAACATCCTCCTAGAGAATTCTGAACTGTTCATCGGGCCTAGTATTACTCATTTTTCAAAGAAATGAGGAGGGAAGCATGACTTTCTGCTTAAAAATGGTCACAGGTTTTTAATAATCTTATAGTCTTGTGATGGAATGGTCCTGTGAGATGAAGTTCACTTGCATATTTGTTAAGTGATACCCACGCAGAATTAAAGGCGTAACTTAGAACACTGCCAACATGGCAGATATTTGGGGTGAAGTCATAGGCTTTTAGTTTGCTACGAAATCGCTCGATCCTGTGAATGAAGAGGCAAGATCATAATCATCTTGCAGATGATTGTGATGATTTATTGTGTAGCAAAATATTGCATTTTTTATTCTCATTAGGACCCGTATTGTATTAATTAAGCCTATACCAACATGATCCTTTTAAACACCCATTTCCTGGCATTAACGTCAAATTCAAAGCTACGGAGAACAACGTAAACAATGTTACAATGTCCGTTTATGAGTTCCAAATGTTCTAAAATATTTTGCTGCGTACTACAATTAAATTTAACGTTACAGCTTTTAGCCACAAGAAATTATTGTTCCGTGTGAACTACCTAACGATAATCAGGCATATTTGATGCAGCTGGTGTAAAACCCCATACAGGACGTTCCAAGGAGAGATGGTCAATATTCAGGGATATCGCAGGAACGATCATTCGAAGTAAAAAATCTGTGGTAAACATGGGCTCCAAAATCCTTAACTTAAGAGCTATTAGCAATTTTTCAGTGGAACAGATGTATTTTCTCAGTAGTGAAGACGAAAAAGTGCTCTTAGCTCTTAGCGTATACATTTTAGACCCCATGTTTACTAGACGTTCTTGCTGCGATATCCCTGGGCCAGCCTGTATAGTTAGAGGGAAGGAAGGAGAAGGGGAACCAGCAGCCGTTCGTCTCGCTATACAACGCTTTTGCATTGGAGATGGGGCACGATTGCATGTGACGTAGATGTGCGTGGTGATGAACCTATCACGATAATTCAGATGCCTTTTCGCGTCCGGTTTAACCTCAGGCAGTGAGATAACGTACGTAGCCGCAGTGTGATTCTCCGAGTTCATAGTGTGACAGCGAGGGGAAGAACAAAAGAGAAGACAACTGGTCCGAATAAGTGAAAGATTTTCAGTAAACTTCAAAAAATTAAGACAAGAGCTGATACGGAACTGAAGGCAATCTGCATGAAGACACACATGTGGATGAACATAAAAACATGTATCAATGAGAGCAGCTCTGTCGAAGAATATAAAATTTCAGCTGTGCAGGGTATGTGATTTCGGAAGCTTAAGGCATCAGACTGTGAACGACTACAGAACTTCGCCTTTTGAATACAAGTAGTGGGTGAATTGGGAGGCCAAGAAATAAAATTTCCGCAGCTGGGTAAATAAGAACTTCCGTAATATTTATGAAAAACCTCCCTTCCAAAGGGTTTAACTGAGCCGTGTACGACGGAAACTTCCAGAATCGTTAGTTCCCACTCGTCTGAGGCTTGAAGTCTTGTGACTGTGACAGTCACCGCGGATACTTACTTTCTATTAAAAACGTTTACTAACAACAGTAAGACCACACCACACATTGCACGATTGTCGATGAGTATGGTTCTCCGAGAAACTCCATATCAAACGAACCGCACATCGTAATCGAAATGAACCTGCTAATCTAGCAGGAAGCGGCAAAATGTATCGTGTGACGAACAATTATACGCGGATTTGAACAGAGACCTGAAATCTACGTAAGCAAAATTGAAATCACTTTTTAACATTTTCGCTAAACCTTAAACTTCTTTAAAATCGGGTACAAATACGAGGTTATTCATGCAGTGAAACTGTTTTTTTAATTAAAATTAAGAGACTATTCATTACAAAAACGTCTGTTTTGCTGTCAGTGACCTAGAACTTAATCGAAACAATGAAAATGCATGAAGTGTTGGACAAATTTTTTACGTATTTAGATGCTTACAAAATAATTACTTTCCGGTATATATCAGTCAATTTTATCAGAGCGCGCACTGCTTGCCTATTAGATCCCTGGAAGTAGTTACGAGTTTTTCATTTTTGCTAGAACAGTGTGTCTGCCACTATAAAGGCTACGTCACCGCACCAACCACTGTAAGCACCACTGAGTCTACCCCAACAAGCCTACCCCTCAGTCACTACTATTCTTCACATCCACACTAAGAAGAGAACAAAGGTAAAAAAAACAAAAACTTCTGTATATGACACCGATGATTTCGACACCTGCGAACGCAGAGGCCCATTTTTTGCTGCTGATGATTAATTAAAAAAATAAATAATAACCTCATAGTCTACCATCAGACTTCTCATAGTCTGAAATACATATAATTAGATCGTCCACAAAATTTCTCTCTTATTGACAGTGACGGTGCATTTTCCTCAGACTTCAACAAACCTTGGACAGGTCGAGCAAGACCCCAAACATGGAAGGGAAAGGATTACATCTAAAGTTTCAATTGTTCCAAGCTCCTACATTTAGAAAAGACTGGACATCTCAGCCATGCCCGATCTCTGGTAAACGACAGGCAAAATTCGTTATCACTCCTCGAGAAGTTTCCAACTGTTGTTGTTGTTATGGTCTTCAGTCCTGAGACTGGTTTGATGCAGCTCTCTATTCTACAGTATCCTGTGCAAGCTTCTTCATCTCCCAGCACATACTGCAACCTACACCCTTCTGAATCTGCTTAGTGTATTCATCTCTTGGTCTCCCTGTACGACTGTTACCCTCCACATGCCCTCCAATACTGAATTGACGATCCCTTGATGCCTCAGAACATGTCCTACCAACTAAGCAACGAAATTATCTTTCAATTTTTTTGAAAACTGAAAATTGGGTACTCTAAGTAGCACCAGTGAAAATAAAAGACCAAGCACATTCAGGATTTGTCAGTTTCATTTTCTGATAACAGCATTAGGAAACACAACTGATTATAAGCGAGATTCCCTTCCATTTTCGGCGTCACAATTCTTACCTGAAAACCTCAACAAAGCTGTACATAGGTGTCCAAAACAAAACATACGTTCATGAGACGGTTGTCTTAGATGGTCATCCACTGTTCAGTCAACTTATGAAATATAAGAAACTAGCTGCGGGGAGTGGCCGCTCATTTAGAGGCGCCATGACACGGATTGCGCGGCCCCTCCCGCCGGAGATTCGAGTCCTCCCTTGAGATGGGTGTGTGCGTTGCTATTAGCATCAGTTAGTTTAAGTAGTCTTTATGTCTAGGGACCGATAACCTCAGCAGTTTGGTCCCTTAGAAATTCACATACTTCTTTTTTCATAAGGAACTAGGCAAAGCAGACTACGCAAAGTAAAAGGTAATCATAAATCCATATGGTGAGCTCAGTTAGTGCTCTTTACATAAAAGCTGATGTGTACTGTCGTGTGGTCCTTTCCTTGTCAACTGTGGAGAGATGTCAAGACGACAGAAGATTTGTTAAATTCTTTATTCCGACCGTCAGCCGTAAAAAATTGAGAAAAGCTTGGTGAAGGCGTCCAGCTGCTTCTCACGCGAAACAACAGATCTCCAGCACTGCTGACAGTATAAAGAGTGGGACCTAGCGTGGCGTCAATCAAATGCTACTGTCAGCGACGCCTCCAGCTGTGAATGTGATGACAGCACGCCAGCGCAACTGACAGTACCACATAGTGGCCGTGACCTCAGTCCAGGAGAACGTGGCTCTCTACTCCGGCAGCGGCTCCCATGACTCAGGACAGGCTACCCTGCCCCGTGGTCGAACAGCAGACCCTATACTGAATTCCAGGATGTCACTCCAGGTTTGACCGGCTCGTGGTGTAGCCTACGATATTGAGAAGAGAATATTTTAATATTTGAATGGCTGAGTACTTATATGCTCTAAACTATGTTATTTAGGGCTTAAGACACGTACTCTATACTCCTCTGCGGCGGCAGGTAAGCAAAAGTATCTGTCCTTCCGCTAGCTTATTGCAGCATCAGCTTTTCCTATACTGAGGCCAGCTGGTTCTGCTTCGCAACACTTGGTATGTGAGAAACTGTGGAACTTTTACGCTGTCCGAAGTCTGAATAACCACCTTTTGTAGTGGGGATCATTGCGAGACGTGCAGGAAAACAGTGCGTGACGTTCTGGAAGGTGCCTACAGTAATGTGGAGCCATGCTAACATCAGTGCTATGGCCAGCTGCGTATGCTTTCTCGGTTGAGGATCTGTGGCGCAAACAGCCTGATCGAAATGGTTGCGCAGATTCTCGATTGCGTTTAAATCCGACGAGCTATTTCTGATGGTAGATGTCATCGTGCTGAGGAAAAACAGACTGTTTGTGGGGGTTGACATGGTCCCCAAGGATAGATACACACTTATGTTGATCCATTGTGCCATCCAGAATGACTAAATCACAGAGGAAATGCCACATGCGCATTCCCCAGTCCATAAACTTCCCTCCTGCAGCCTGGAACTTTCTGACAAGGCTTTTTGTTTTTAGACGTTTCATGCCAATGAAGCATAAATCGTGATTCAGTTGAAAAGATCGCCTGTCGCCATTCAGTCAGCAGTCAGCATGTGTGAATGAATTAGGCGCCTGCTGTGGAGGCCCTTACGCAGTGTGTTCACTGAATGGTCGTCGAGGAGACACTGATGATAGCTCCTAGTTTCATCTGGGCAGTCAGCTGTTCAAGAGTTGCACATCTGTTTACCCTTACACATCTCCTCAACTGTTGTCCATCCCTGTCATCTATGGCCCATGGTGCACCACTGTTCCTTCAGAGCCAGTTTTGGTTCAAAAAATGGCTCTAAGCACTATGGGACTTAACATCTGAGGTCATCAGTCCCCTAGAATTTTGAACTAATTAAACCTAACTAACCTAAGCACATCACACACATCCATGCCCAAGGCGGGATTCGAACCTGCGACCGTAGCGGACGCACGGTTCCAAACTGAAGCGCCTAGAACCGCTCGGCCACTACGGCCGGGGCCGGTTTTGGGAAGGGCCTTTTGTCACAGTAGCAAGTGAACAGTTCACAGACTCAGCCACTTCGGTAATGCTTCAGTCCTTAGTGCAAAAGGCAATGATCACGGCCTTTTGGACAGCAGATAAATAGTTCCTCTTCCGCATTAGGACAACGACTGCACTGTTTTCCATGTCCTCAAGACAAGCTTTGTACTCCCTCCACTGCTAGTGCTATCACCTGCTGTCTGTGAGTGGTTATTGCACGTTGCTGTTGAATATAGACAGTGGTCACATGAAAGTGAACTTTGTATAAGTAGAGCAAACCCGAATGGGGAATCATTCTATGATACGGGTCACAAATTGGGCCATCCTCTGACATTAGCGAACATGATAAAAGGCGTGACTGTTATGCCCCGGTTCCTAACAAAGAGCTTCTCAGAATTGGAGAAGCCGCTCAGCTGTTTTTGTGACACTGTCCTGAGAATCTGTGCAAAATATTCGATGGGCATGAAGATCAAGAGCTTGCTGCAAGGTGTTTGACATCCATTCCCCAGCAGAGTACATGCAGGTCGGAGACTTGCTTACTCCGTATAGGAGAAAAGGTAGTGATCTGTGCCCGATATGATGACAGGGTATAATACTTGTGCCGGCTCAACTGTTTCAGACCATATTGTTCAACTCATGTTGTTGACTGTGGGGAGCCACAGCAGATGATTGACGTTCACTTATTCCCATGTTGACCCAACGACATTGTCAGGTACGACAGCAGTGGGCATAAGCTGATCGAGATCAGACCATGGATCAATGGAAACGATGATACTGGTTCGATGAATCACCAGATAGAAGATCGCATCATAACATGCCATCATCCATCGAAAGTTGCTAGAAATATACACTGTGTCGTGGGCACTAGCCAGTGGGGCAGTGTTAAGATATGACGGACATTCATTTGGACTTTGAGGTACCGGCTGAAGTAATCGAAGATGCCATGACAGCTGCGGACTACGTGATCACTACGGACCATCTGCATTCGTTCATGCTTGATGTCTGCACCAACAGCAATGACGTCTTCCATCAGCATAAATAGTTCAAATTGCTCTGAGCACTATGCGACTTAACTTTTGAGGTCATCAATCGTCTAGAACATAGAGCTAATGAAACCTAACAAACCTAAGGACATCACACACATCCATGCCCGAGACAGGATTCGAAGCCCCGACCGTAGCGGTCGCTCGGCTCCAGACTGTAGCGCCTAGAACCGCACGGCCACTCCGACCGGCCCATCAGGATAACTGCGTCACCAGATTTGTATCTGACGGAACACTGTCGGGTGCTAGGTCGGTGTCCACAAAACACTAGTTCGTAATTTACGAGAACTGCGTGACATCTGATGCCATAAGCCTCCGGAAATCTACCAAGGACAGGTCGAAACCATGCACGCACAATCGCTGTTTTATGGAGTTCCAAACGCGGATAGACCTACTGCTAAGCAAGTTGTTACAATGTTTCGGTCCTCTACTGTGTGCATCACATAATTAGAATGATTTATCTGAAAGGCAGGATTATTCGGGTACAAGGAATAAAATTGTTTCGACTGCTCGCAGGACGCAGCACACCATTCTACACGAAATATCTATAATTTGATACAATCACATACAACGTAAACAAATTTGATGCAAAACATTAGTGCAGTTAAGCAAGGCTTCATAAAGGAAAAGGATTATTGATTAAGGATACATAAAGAAAATGGCTGCTTAAATACAGCTTGAAATAGTACCCTCTGGAAACTGCGGGTTAAGTTGCTCTTCCAAACAGCATCCCATACGGGCAAACCAAATACGTCTTTACCTCTGGTTATTTGCACTCTAGGTACTTAGGCTATACACGACTCTGTTTAGAAAGAGTAGCTTGATGTAGTCGTAGGGTCGAGCTGCGCACGTCTGCTTTCATGCCCGGTAGCTAAGTCCGTGTAAATAATAATCTGTAGCTGCGATCCTGCAGTCAAATATTCTATGCATTGACTAGACTTGCGAATCAATAAAATACACAGACATTTAAAATAAAAGATAAATGAATAATTAAATAACAGGGGCTTTATTCTAAGGTCTGTAATTGATGTAGACGACAGAGAATATTGATATGTTGAATGATGTTTATTCAAGAAAGTATATCTTAAGTAACAGGAAGTGGAATCGCAATGATCTTGTGGTTCTGGTCTTTAGTCCAAAGACTGGTTTGAGGCAGCTCCCCCTGCTGCTCTATCCTGTGCAAGCCACTTTGTCTCAGAGTAGCTACTGCAACTTACATCCTTTTGAAATTTCTTACTGTATTGATCTTTACCCTCGACGCTTCCCTCCAATACTAAATTGGTGATCCCTTCATGTACCAAAATATTTCCTACCATCCGATTCCTTCTAATCAGGCTGCGCCACAAATTCTCGCACATTATATTCACTACCTCCTCATTAATTATTTAGTCTACCCATCTCACCTTCAGCATTCTTCTGTAGCACCCCATTGGAAACGCTTCTATTCTCTTCTTGTCTAAACCGTTTACCGTCGATGTTTTGCTTTCATACATGGCTACATTCGATACAAATACTTTCACAAAAACTTCCTGACACTTAAATCTATACTCAATGTTAAAAAAATTATCTTCTTCAGAAACGCTTTTCGTGCCATTTCCAGTCCTCATTTTACGTCCTGTCTGCCTCGACTACCCAAATAGCGAAACTAATCACTACTGTAAGTGTCTCATTTCCGAATCTAATTCCCTCAGCATCACCTGATTTAATTCGGCTACATTTCATTATCCTCGTTTTTTTTTTTTTTTTTTTTTTTGACGTTCATCTCATATCGTGCTTTTAAGACACTGTCCATTCCGTTCAACTGCTCTTCCAAGTCCTTTGCTCTCTTTGACAGAAATACAGGGTCATTGGCAAAATTCAAAGTTTTCGTTTCTTTCACACGGAATTTAATTCCAACTCCAGTTTTCCTTTACTGTTTGATACATGCAGATTGAATAACATCGGGGATGGGCTACAACACTGTCTCACTCCCTTCTCAACTACTGCTTCCCTTTCAGATCCTTCGGCTCTTATAACTGCCATCTGGTTTCTATAAAAATAGTAAATTGCCTTCCGCTCCCTGTATTTTACCCTTGCTACCTTTAGAATTTGATAGAGAGTATTCCAGCCAACAGTGTCGAAAGCTTTCTCTAAGTCTACAAGTGCTACAAACATAGATTTTCCGTTCCTTAATCTATCTTCTACGGGAAATCGTAGGGTTGGTATTGTATCGCGTCAGCCTACGTTTCTCTGGAATCGTAACTGATCTACCCCAAGGTCGGCTTCTACCAGTTTTTCCTTTCTTGTGAGGGGATTTATATTAGTATTTTACAACCGTGACTTATGAAACTAATACTTCGGTAATTCTCACACCTGTCAGCACATGCTTTCTTTGGACTTGGGATTATTATTGACTTCTTGAAGTCTACGGGTATGTTCAGACAGCTACGTCAGCGTAAGAAATTCTCTTTCGGTCATTATGTGCTTTTGGGAATGCATTTCTGAACGCTCTCAGAAAAACTACAGGACGTATAGCACGTTTTTCTGAGATGAAAGGTTCAAATTTCCGATGTTCAATCAGACATTCTTCTTCTTTGGCACTGTAATGTCGATTCCTTTCACTGTAATTATTGTAGTGATCGGCTGAAGAATGGAAAGAAATGTATTGTTCATAGATGCCCCGATTGTAATTAGGTGTAATGTGTACGGGCGTGTACTGTTGTTGCTGTGAGGTGTGTGCTGTGTACGGAGGATGCGTTTCATACAGGTATCTGTTTTCATTACCAAAGCGAGAATTTTGATTGTTAGCATTACTACACTCCGGTCGTATGTCATCGCTTTGTTGTTTCTGTAGTGCTGCGTTGGATTGAGCTGCCTCACCTATGAGACGTTTATTATTTTCGACAAATTCGGCTACTGTGTCGTGCAAAACCGTCGGTAATTTTCCCTCTATACATTGATCAAAATATTTATTTTTCTGATCAACGCAGTCATGACATTATTGTTCATGTTGCCAAAATTGTTGTCAGATTGTAATTTTGAATCATGTTCGGACACTTGTCCGCTCAGTCTCGTGTTAATCTCGTCTACTCTTTCACACAAAGTACACTACTGGCCATTAAAATTATTACACCAAGAAGAAATGCAGATGATAAACGGGTATTCATTGGACAAATATATTATACTAGAACTGACATGTGATTACATTTTCACGCAAATTGGATGCATAGATCCTGAGAAATCAGTACTCAGAACAACCACCTCTGGCCGTAATAACGGCCTTGATATGCCTGGGCATTGAGTCAAACAAAGCTTGGATGGTGTGTACAGGTACAGCTGCCCATGTAGCTTCAACACTATACCACAGCCATGGTCTCCGAGCTGATAGTCCATGCTTCTGCAAACGTCGTCGAACAGTTCGTGCAGATGGTTATTGTCTTGCAAACGACCCCATCTGTTGACTCAGGGATCGAGACTTGGCTGCACGATCCGTTAAAGCCATGCGGATAAGATGCCTCTCATCTCGACTGCTAGTGATACGAGGCCGTTGGGATCCCTCACGGCGTTCCGTATTACCCTCCTGAACCCACCGATTCCATATTCTGCTAACAGTCATTGGATCTCGACCAACACGAGCAGCAATGTCGCGATACGATAAACCGCAATCGCGATAGGCTACAATCCGACCTTTATCAACGTGATGGTACTCATTTATCCTCCTTACACGAGCCATCACAACAACGTTTCACCAGGAAACGCCGGTCAACTGTTGTTTGTGTATGAGAAATCCGTTGGAAACTTTCCTCATGTCAGCACGTTTCAGGTGTCGCCACCGGCGCCAACCTTGTGTGAATGCTCTGAAAAGGTCATCATTGGCATTTCATAGCATCTTCTTTCTGTCGGTTAAATTTCTCGTCAGTAGCACATCTTCGTGGTGTAGCGATTTTAATGGGCAGTAGTGTATCATTACAAGCTTTTAGTGCTCTTAATTCAGCCTTAATCTTGTCATGTCGCGCTTTTAATACTGTCATGTGTTCGCCAATGTCTTTTTTGTTTTGAGTCATTTGCTTGATAATAGCGTCAAACATACTGACAATATTTGTCAACTTAAACTGCACTGCCCCTGCCACGTCGTTTGACGTGACGTCACTAACAAGAATGGGCTCTGAGCTGGATTTAGCTATTTGACTAATGGTCGGCATATTTCCGAAATTTCCGTCACTAGGCATGTTAACTACTGATTGTTCGTTACACTTGGAGTCATCTCTGGAGTCGTTGTTACTGTATTGTTCAATGACCAAGTCGGATTCGTTTTGCGTCTGTCTGTCGTGATCCACTTTTACTAATTGTTTCCGTTTTACCACTATGCTACTGCGAGAAGAATCTTTAAACACGTTTGAGAACGAATTCACGAAATTAATTTCGTATGGCACCGATGTTGGCTTAAATGAGCAAGAATTGCAATTAATGGTAAATAATTAACATTAGTGGCTACTTGTCATTTCACGGTACTCACGACACAATTCGGCCATTTTGTGGAATAGTATGACTGTATTGTTGTAATAAACTGTATGATAAAAATAATTAGGAATATGTGATCTTGCACAAAAGTGACTGCTACGCCTACGGAAAATTTTGACAAAGGTAGGTAGCAAGCTACAATTACCAAAAGCACTTGGACTAGCATGCTAATGTAGAAATGCGATGTCACCTTGCATCCAAGTATGCAGTGTAGATTCCAGGTTTCATCAACAATTTCTTTTTGTTTGGTCTTTACAAATATTCAAAGGGAATGGCTCATCAGATATGATCCCATTACCTATGCAACGAAGAAAATCTATGTACCAAATACAATAAAACCTCCAGACACGAAGTCTCCGGTTTGATTTATCGGCTTTTCCGGTCTGGTTTGAGAATATCAGAGAACAGACGAACAATAAGAGGTAATGATATTAGTATGTGACCAGAGTATTATTTTTTAACGATTGCGTAATACAAACTTTGACAATGGCTTTTTCCGTAAGGTCCGTTCACTGTAAGTTTGACTGTGAGTGCCTCTTATAAAATTTTTCTTTATTGGACTTCGTAGATTTAATAATTGCTAAGTCTTGGCTCGTGCTGGACTATTCATGAAGTTTGTAACACGGAACATTCAGCCATGCCAAGACGCTGTTTAATTGGAAGAACAGCTTGCAACATAAATGAAACACAAGGTTAGATAATATCACTGTATTCACAAAATATTATACTAAACTAAATTACATAGACACTAACATCACTTCTGTTATTGTTTGTAACTACGATTACGTCTACTGATATTGCGTCTCAATAAAATAGAATAATGGCGGTGTGCCAAATAACTGTCTGCAGCGATGGTAGATTTGCGTCGGATCGGGACCACTTCAAGAACAAAAAAGGGGCCGTCTTCTCCGCAAGGCAACTGAACTGTGTAATTATTCTAATGTTTCAGCGGTTGCACGCCACAATCGGTACAACCGCTTGTATTATTTAATATCTTAAGTAATTCTTTATTTATATTGTGAACTTATATCTACGTTTTTGCAATATGTCCACTCCCATCCTACAAATGTGCCTTTAAATCTTGTTGACGTTTGAGGGTATTTCGCATGTGTCATGCATCTTGCTCACCAGATGTAAGGTTTGACAAGGCTGGCGCTCCAAAGGCTATCAGTAGTTCGAACGGGATGTTGTCTCTTCCCTGCAGCTAGTTTCGACTTAGACCATTCAGTGGCCTGTCAAATTCTTCACACAGTATCATATCTCTCACCTCATCTTCATCTGAGTCCTCTTCTATTTCCATAATACTGTCCTCAAGTACATCGCCCATGTATAGACTCTGTATACTCCTTCCACCTTTCTGCTTTTCTTTCTTTGCTTAGGACAGGTTTACCATCAAAGTTTTTAATATTACAGGTGGTACTCTTTTCTCCAAAGATCTCTTTAATTTTCCTGTAGGCAGTATCTATCTTGACATCTTGGGTTGTCGGGTGTTCTGCCAGATATCAGCGTCGTACTTGCACGATATTTCGGTCACGTAGCTCGTAACCTTCATCAGGTGCGACCTGAGACTGCTCCTCGAGTGGACCTGGTCCACTATTTATGCCTATGGTCTTCCCCCTCCACCAGCGGCTGCAGGCGCTTCCTCTGTGGTCCGCGCCCATTGCCTGTGACCTGCGGGAGCGTTGCTGCTCCGTTTTTTCGTCCGCTGCGGTTCTAGGTGTTCCCTCTGCGGTCCGCGCTCACCAGACCCGCTCCTGGGGGTTTAATCTACAGTCTGGGGTACCAAGCGTTCCGCCTGCGGTCCGCGCCCGCTCATCACGACATGTTGGAGCGTTGCCGCTCCGTTTTTTGTCCGCTGCGTCTCTGGATGTTCCCTCTGCGGTCCGCGCCCACCATTCCCACTTCTGGGTGTTCCATCTTCGGTCTGGTGCGCCTGGCATTCCGTCAGGGGCTCGTTTTCCATCTCCATGTCTCTGGTTCTTCTGTTAGTGTAGTGTTGCAGCTGGCCCCGTTGCTCCTTTAACAATTCCAGAGCTGGATCCCAAGCTCTGCTTAGCTGGTACCCTGCATCATGGTTCATAAGATCGTCAGCCATTTTTATTTCTATCGATTCTCTTGTAACACTGTACCAAAATCTGAGTGTTTGTGCTAGAATCTTGGTATCCTCATACTTCATGGCATTATCTAGTTCTAGACAGTGTTCAGCTATGGCTGACTTAGTTACCTGTCGTAATCTATTGTGCCTCTGATGTTCTCTGCACCTGATCTCCACAGTTCTTGTCGTCTGGCCAAGTTAGGATATGCCACATTGCCAATGTATATTGTAAATCTCTGGTTTTTGTAAGCCCAGGTTGTCTTTGACACTCCCCAGCAGTCCCCCGATCTTGTTGGATGAACAGAAAACACACTTGATATTGTGTTTACAGAGGATCCTACTGATTCTGGCAGAAATAGAGCCAGCATAGGGCAAGGTCTTCAGAACCCCATTCTTGTGTGCAGGATGGTGACAGCTGCTGGCCTGCAGATATAAATCATTGTGTGTTGGTTTTCGGTACACACTGTGGCCAATTGATCCATCTGCTTTCCTCTGGACTAGTACATCCAGAAATGGCCGCTGGCCATTCTTCTGCAGTTCCATGGTGAACTTGATGTTAGGATGGCATGAGTTAAGTTGTTCAAGAAACTCACTGAGCCTGTCCATCCCATGTGGCCAGATCACGAAGGTGTCATCCACATATCTAAAGAAGCATGTGGGTTTAAATGTGGCTGTCTCCAATGCCCTCTCCTCAAAACTCTCCATAAACATATTGGCAACCACAGGGGACAGAGGGCTGCCCATAGCTACACCTTCAGTTTGCTCGTAATATTGGTTTCTGTACAGGAAATATGTGGATGTCAGTGTATAACTGAACAGGTCCAACAGAGCACCGTCAAATTTCTCTGCAATCAGTTCTAGTGAGTCCTTCAGTGGGACCCTGGTGAACAGCGACACCACATCAAAACTAAACCATGATGTGTGAATCTGTGATGTGCAGTTCCTTGAGGCGTTGCAGGAAATCTTCTGAGTTGCGGATGTGGTGAATACATTTCCCCACATATGGAGACAGGAGACCTTTCAAGTACTTGGCTGTTGTGTAAGTTGCTGTTGTTGTTGTCTTCAGTCCTGAGACTGGTTTGATGCAGCTCTCCATGCTACCCTATCCTGTGCAAACTGCTTCATCTCCCAGTACCTACTGCAACCTACATCCTTCTGAATCTGCTTAGTGTATACTAAATTGGTGATCCTTTGATGCCTCAGAACATGTCCTACCAACCGATCCCTTCTTCTGGTCAAGTTGTGCCACAAACTTCTCTTCTCCCCAATCCTATTCAAGACTTCCTCATTAGTTATGTGATCTACCCATCCAATCTTCAGCATTCTTCTGTAGCACCACATTTCGAAAGCTTCTATTCTCTTCTTGTCCAAACTATTTATCGTCCATGTTTCACTTCCATACATGGCTATACTCCATACAAATACTTTAAGAAAGGGCTTCCTGACTCTTAAATCTATACTCGATGTTAACAAATTTCTCTTCTTCAGAAACGCTTTCCTTCCCATTTCCAGTCTACATTTTATATCCTCTCTACTTCGACCATCATCAGTTACTTTGCTCCCCAAATAGCAAAACTCCTTTACTACTTTAAGTGTCTCATTTCCTAATATAATTCCCTCAGCATCACCCGACTTAATTCGACTACATTCCATTATTCTCGTTTTGCTTTTGTTGATGTTCATCTTATATCCTCCTTTCAAGACACTGTCCATTCCGTTCAACTGCTCTTCCAAGTCCTTTGCTATCTCTGACAGAATTACAATGTCATCGGCGAACCTCAAAGTTTTTATTTCTTCTCCATGGATTTTAATACCTACTCCGAATTTTTCTTTTGTTTCCTTTACTGCTTGCTCAATATACAGATTGAATAACATTGGGGAGAGGCTGCAACCCTGCCTTACTCCCTTGCCAACCACTGCTTCCCTTTCATGTCCCTCGACTCTTGTAACTGCCATCTGATTTCTGTACAAATTGTAAATAGCCTTTCGCTCCCTGTATTTTACCCCTGCCACCTTTAGAATTTGAAAGAGAGTATTCCAGTTAACATTGTCAAAAGCTTTCTTTAAGTCTACAAATGCTAGAAACGTAGGTTTGCCTTTCCTTAATCTATCTTCTAAGATAAGTCGTAAGTTCAGTATTGCCTCACGTGTTCCAGTCTACGGAATCCAAACTGATCTTCCATGAGGACAGCTTCTACTAGTTTTTCCATTCGTCTGTAAAGAATTCGTGTTAGTATTTTGCAGCTGTGGCTTATTAAACTGATAGCTCGGTAATTTTCACATCTTTCAACACCTGCTTTCTATGGGATTGGAATTACTATATTCTTCTTGAAGTCTGAGGGTATTTCGCCTGTTTCATACATCTTGCTAATCAGATGGTACAGTTTTGTCAGGAATGGCTCTCCCAAGGCTGTCAGCAGTTCCAATGGAATGTTGTCTATTTCAGGGGCCTTGTTTCGACTCAGGTCTTTCAGTGCTCTGTCATACTCTTCACGCAGTATCGTATCTCCCATTTCAACTTAAACTCCATCCTCTTCCATTTCCATAATATTGTCCTCAAGTACATCGCCCTTGTGTAGACCCTCTATATACTCCTTCCTCCTTACTGCTTTCCCTTCTTTGCTTAGAACTGGATTTCCATCTGACCTCTTGATATTCATACAAGTGGTTCTCTTTTCTCCAAATGTCTCTTTAATTCTCCTGTAGGCAATATCTATCTTACCCCTAGTGAGATAAGCCTCTACATCCTTACATTTGTCCTCTAGCTATCCCTGCTTAGCCATTTTACACTTCCTGTCGATCTCATTTTTGAGACATTTGTATTCCTTTTTCTCTGCTTCATTTACTACATTTTTATATGTTCTCCTTTCATCAATTAAATTCAATATTTCTTCTGTTACCCAAGGATTTCTACTAGCCCTCTTCTTTTTGCCTACTTGATCCTCTGCTGCCTTCACTACCTCATCCCTCAAAGCTACCCATTCTTCTTCTACTGTATTTCTGTCCCCCATTTCTGTCAATTGTTCCCTTATGCTCTCCCTGAAACTCTGTACAACCTCTGGTTCTTTCAGTTTATCCAGGTCCCATCTCCTTAAATTCCCACCTTTTTGCAGTTTCTTCAGTTTTAATCTATAGTTCATAACCAATAGATTGTGGTCAGCGTCCACATCTGCCCCTGGAAATGTCTTACAATTTTAAACCTGGTTCCTAAATCTCTGTCTTACCATTAAATAATCTGATACCATTTAGTATCTCCAGGGTTCTTCCATGTCTACACCTCCTTTCATGATTCTGAAACCAAGTGTTAGCTATGATTAAGTTGTGCTCTGTGCAAAATTCTACCAGGCGGCTTCCTCTTTCATTTCTGACTCCCAATCCATATTCACCTACTATGTTTTCTTCTCTCCCTTTTCCTACTGAATTCCAGTCACCCATGACTATTAAATTTTCGTCTCCCTTCACTAACTGAATAATTTCTTTTATTTCATCATACATTTCTTCAATTTCTTCGTCATCTGCATAGCTAGTTGGCATATAAACTTGTACTACTGTAGTAGGTGTGGGCTTCGTATCTATCTTGGCCACAATAATGCGTTCACTATGCTGTTTGTAGTTGCTTACCCGCATTCCTATTTTCCTATTCATTATTAAACCTACTCCTGAATTACCGCTATTTGATTTTGTGTTTATAACCCTGTATTCACCCGACCAAATGTCTTGTTCCTCTTGCCACCGAACGTTACTAATTCCCACTATATCTAACTTTAACCTATCCATTTACCTTTTTAAATTTTCTAACCTACATGCCCGATTAAGGGATGTGACATTCCATGCTCCGATTCGTAGAACGCCAGTTTTCTTTTTTCGTGTACGTAGGTGCCCCAATATTACTGACAATTGGGCGTAGGGGCACGCCCTCTTTGTGTATTTTAGGCAGTCCATACAGTCTAGGTGGCACTGGCGTTTTTTCCCGTTTTTGTCTAATGATCTTGTCGGGCATCCCTGCTTCCTTCAAGAGAGCACTAGTCTTCTTGGCCACCTTGTCTGTGGGGTCACACTCCAGAATTCTGTATGCAGGGTCCTCCAGAAGTTGGCGTACTTTCTCATCATAATCCACCTGCTGCAAGATGACAGAGGACTTCCCTTTGTCTGCTGGCAGTACCACAATGCTGTTGTCTTCCCGGAGTTTCTTGAGTGCAAGCGTCTCCTCGGTTGTGATGTTCGATTTCGGCGGCCTGGCCTTGGTGAGGGCCCTGCAGGTTTCTCGGCTGACTTCCTCTGCCACATTAGGTGGAAGTGTGGCTGCAACTTGCTCTACTGCACTGACGAAACCTGAAATGGGTAGATTTCTAGGGTCGTAGCAAAGTTGAGACCCTTGCTGAGTACCTTTAAGGTTGTATCATCAAGCTGTACGCCACTCAGATTCGTCACAGTGTTTGTCTCTTCCATTTGCTGTACTTTCTTACTCATCATCTTCCCTTTCTTCTGCTGAAGCTTGTCCAGCTTCTTGATATTATGATACATCTCCTCCCCATTGAGACTTTTGATGTAACTCTTCAGGCTTTCACGGCAATCTAATGATATCTTGGGTTGTCGGGTGTTCTGCCAGATATCAGCGTCGTACTTGCACAATATTTCGATCACGTAGCTTGTAACCTTCATCAGGTGCGACCTGAGACTGCTCCTCGAATGGACCTGGTCCAGTATTTATGCCTATGGATTTCCCCCTCCACCAACAGCTAAAGGCGCTTCCTCTGTGGTCCGCGCCCATTCCCTGCGACTTGCTGGAGCGTTGCTGCTCTGTTTTCCGTCCGCTGCGGTTCTAGGTGTTCCCTCTGCGGTCCGCGCCCACCAGACCCGCTCCTGGGGGTTTCATCTACAATCTGGGGTACCAAGCGTTCCGCCTGCGGTCCGCACCCGGTCATCGCGACCTGTTGGAGTATCTATCTTACCACTTGTGATGCATGCTTCTACATCTTTATATTTGTCCTCTAGCCATCCCTGCTTAGTCATTTTGCACTTCCTGTCAATCGCAGTTTTTACACATTTGTATTCCCTTTAGCCTGCTTCATTTACTGAATTTTTATATTTTCTCCTTTCATCAATTCAAAATCTCTTGTGTTAGCCAAGAATTTCTACTATTCCACCTTGTCTTTTTAGCCACTTTATCCGCTGCTGCCTTTTATTTCCTCTCTCAAATCTAGCCATTTTTCTTCTACTGTATTCCTTTCTCCTGTTCGTGTCAATGGTTCCTAAATGCTTCCTCTGAAACTCTCTATACCCTCTAGTTCTTTCAGCTTTTCCAGGTCCCTTGTCCTTAAAGTCCTATCTTTTTGCAGTTTCCTCAGTTTCAATCTGCAGTTCACAACCAGTAAATTGTGGTCAGAGTTTACATTTGCCCCTGAAAATGTCTTACAGATTAAAATCTGGCTTAGAAATACCCATCTTACCATTATATAATCAGTCCGAAACCTTACGGCGTCTCCAGGTCTCTTCCACCTACACAACCGCCTTTCATGATTCTTAAACCAAGTGTTAGCTATGATTAGATTATGCTCTGTGGAAAACTCTACCAGGCGGATTCCTCTTTCATTTCTTTCCATCAGTCCGTATTCATTTACTATTTCTCTTTTCTTTTGCTGCTATCGGATTCCAGTCTCCCATGACTATTAAATTTTTGTCTCTCTTAACTATCTGTATAAATTGTTTTACCTTGTCATACAATTTTTCAATCTCATTATGATGTGTAGAGGTAGTTGCATAGAAACTTGTACTACTGCAGTGGGTGTGGGCTTCGTGTCTATCTTGCAACAATAATCCTTTCACTATGTTGTTCATAGTATCTCATTTTTTAAAAATTCATTTTTAATCCTATTCCTGCATTGCTCGTAGTTCGTTTTGTATTTATAGCGCTATATTCACATGACCAGAAGTACTGTTCCTCCTACCACTGAACTTCAGTAATTCCCACTATTACTATCTTTAACCTATCCATTTCCTTTATAAATTTTTTAACCTATCTGCCCTGTTAAGGGATCTGACATTCCACTCCCGATCCACAGAACGTCAGATTTGTTGCTCCTGATAATGACATGCCCCTGAGTAGGAACAGTTACCGTCCGGAGACCCGTAAGTGGGGACTATTTTACCTCCGGAATGATTTACCCAAGAGAGGCCATCATCGTTTAACCTTACAGCAGAGTTGCATGCCCTTTGGAAAAATCACGGCTGTAGTTTCCCCTTGCTTTCAACTGTTTGCAGTACCAACGCAGCAAGAACGTTTTTGTTGATGTTGCAAGACCCGATGGGTCAATCATCCAGACTGTTACCCCTGCAACTACTGAAAAGGCTGCTGCCTCACTTCAGGAATCACACACTTGTCCTGCCTCTCAATAGATATCCCTTCACCGTGGCGGCACCTACGCTAGGGCTACTGGTGCCACAAAAGCCTCCTCGTCAATGGCAAGGTCCTTGATTTATGGGCGCGAGTCCTACGATATTCCGTTAAAATATAGACTGAAAATATCTTTACAAAATGCAGTAAAGTTACTTTGAGAGCTTTAGAAAATGGTAGCAAAACCTCCAACCTAATGAGTCATCAAAGATACATGAAAACTGTGTCAATTTCGTGCTCTCAATACACGAAATATATTCCCCACTTGAAAAAAATTCAGAGTTCAACATGATGATTCACAGATTAATGCACGTGATGCAAAGAATAGTACCTCTATCTATTTGGAGTTCTGTAAATCAAGCTGCAAAAGAGTCCTACTATGGAGCATATTCGGGCCTCTCAAAATATGAAGACGCTTCAGAAGATAAAGTATGATAGTGGCTGTTCACCACCCAGAATCGAATATCCCTCGTTACTAACAGGCAGGTCTGTCTCCTTGCTGCACTTGACAGAAGGTGTCCATAATGGCTCCTCGAATTAGTCACTCGAAAAGTCTCAGTGTCCCCTTGTTTCCCAAAGCTTTCTGCTACTGTCTGTTTTCCATTGACTGAAGGCAATTCCCACCAAACATACATAGTCCTTAAGCCCTACAAACACAATGTGATTCAATTTGACCACTTCACATACAAAACTAATATATTACAACAAAATTTAAATAAAGATGTCATAAACATTCAGTTACAGTCAGATCATTTACAATAATTATAAATAAAGGTTTGTATGTAAATAAAAAAGCCCGTATTCTCATTCCAGTGCGCTCGCGTTAAATGAAAACAAATTGTCGTTGAATATTATTTAAACAATTATTTATGCCTTCTTGATAGAGAAATCTTTTGATTCTCTTTTCTTTTCTGGTGCACACTAACACATGCGATTGACCACTTTCAAATTAGCACATTTTTAATAACATTTGCAATCAGCATTTAAATTAAGCTACTGACAGCACAATAACTACACAAGTATGATAGTATGAGGTACTGACGCTGTATTCATCTGCTGTGTAAATGTGGAGAATTTGATGTTCTGACAAACATTTGCATAATGAAAAAGATATAAAAGACGTCGTAAACGAATAAATAAAACAGATACAGGTACGTAGCTTTCATGGGTGATCGCTGTAGTGCATTGCTATCATCTGAGATATCTTCTGTTGAAATCGCATGAAGGAATTAAAAGTTGTTCATTCAAAGGGTCACTGTGAAAATATTTATACGCTGTGAAATGTTGATTCCTGTAGCTCTAAAGATATTGAAATATTATGTGTCACTGGATATGTCTCATTCATCTCAGATCGCCGATGTAAGCAGATTTGCTTCAGTACTTGATGCAAATTATTATAGACTCTTAAAAAGCTCTAAGAATCTGTCAATCAGTTGTCTCAAATCCCGCCAATGCTGCGAGCATAGCTGGCTCTCTAAATCCCATATCGAAATTTTTCCCGTTTCCGGCCAAGCTGAGATCCCCAGCAATGATTGCTGCCTCTGGACCGGCCGCGACAGTTTGATGGCCTCGGTTTGTCCGCCAGCGCTCAGCCGTACAAGAAATTCATCCTGCGGCATCCCAGTACTATCCGGCCGATTAGCTCACCTAAATAAGCGTAACGTTACAAATGATACAATGCGTGAACACTCCGAATATGAAGTACCTCCTTTTCATCATCAGGTGAAATTCAGCCACATTCGAGAAACCACTGGAGCTGACGCAACTCTATCCTGCATCATCATAAAAAGACGAACCATGGCTGGGAAATGAAAACAGACGTGAGATTGCACATCAGGAAGGTTATATGGTTGATCTCTCCAATAACAATAAATCAGCGTTAAAGCACAATTTACAGTAAGAATCCAGTATAGATGGGAACTGTCAATCCATGGGTGTCCTGCATAATCATGTACTACACGTCATACCACGGGTGACCAAGGCGTGAATTCTTGTAAGTGATAATATACTGGGGTGAAAAATGTAATGGGATAGCGATATGCACATATACAGTTAGCGGTGGTATCGCGTACTCAGTTTATAAAAGGGTGGTGCATTGGCGGAGCAGTCCTTTGTATTCAGGTGAGCCACGTGATGAGGTTTACAACGTGATTATGGCTGCTAGACAGGAATTGACAGACTTTGAAGGCGGAATTGAAGTTGGAGCTAGAAGAATGGGACAGTGTGTTTTGGAAGTCATTTAAGTATTCAATATTCCTTGATCCACAGCAAAACAATGTGGGACCCATGAAGGACGTATCTGACAGGCGAAATTAAGTGTTAATGGGCTACGGCAACTGGCGATTGACGCGAGTGCCTTGGCTAACAGCAATACATCGCCTGCAGCTCTCTCCTTGACTCATGACCACACAGGTTGGACGCTGGATAGCTGAAAAACCGTGGTCTGGTCAGATGTGGCCCGGTATGGTAAGAGTTGATGGTAGGGTTCGAGTGTGACACACACCCCACGAAACCATGAACCCAAGTTGTCAACAAGGGACTGCGCAAGCTGGTGGCGTCTCGGTGATGATATGGGTTGCGTTTACATAGAATGGACTCGGTCCTCTGGTCCAACTCTAGAATGTTTGTAGACGACAATGCACCACGTCAGCTCGCACTATTGTTAGTGATTGGTTTGAAGAACATTCTGGTCAGTCAGAGCGAATGGTTTGGCCAGCCAGATAGCCCGATGTGAACGGCAACGAAAGTTTATAGCAGATAATCGAAAGGTCTGTTCGTGCACAAAATTCTGCACTGGCAGTAGTTTCGCAGTTGTGGACGTCTGTAGAGGGAGCATTGGTCACTATTTCTGTAATGTACTTACAACGACATGTTGAGTCCATGCCACGTCGAGTGTTGCACTAAGGACGACTAATAGAGGTCTGAGAGGAGGCGGTATCCCATGACTTCTGTCACATTAGTGTAATCTAATGCTTCATCTGCAGGTGCCTCAGTTCCTTCCCAGTCACTGTCAATCAAAATAAACTCCAACCCACATACACAGAAGTGCCCTCTCCGTCTCTCCTAATCTGGAACCAAAGAAAAAAGGAAAAAGCTTCGTCTTAACAGTTCCTCAAGAGCCCAACCGTACGGACCGACTACCGTCTCATTCAGACCCATCGGTCATCACTGGACGTGGATAAGGAGGGACGTGTGATGAGAAAACTGCTCTCCCGGCCGTAAATCTTGTACTCCTTATGTTTCAGGACTAAACGCCGCCACGGTCGCAGGTTCGAATCCTGCCTCGTCCTTAGGTTAGTTAGGTTTAGGTAGTTCTAAGTTCTAGGGGACTGATGACCACAGCAGTTAAGTCCCATAGTGCTCAGAGCCATTTGAACCATTTTTGAACTAGCATATAGAAATGTCAAAATAACAATGGGTGGAATTAAAAGCAAGGGCGGTAGCACTAACAGCGCAGTGGGAAACCTCATGACGTCACAGAAGAAAAAACAGGAGTCGACAGGGAAAAGATACGGTATCCAGTATTAGAATTAGAACGTAACAGAGCTCTTGAAAACCTAAAATCAAATAAGGCAGAAGGCATAGACCACATTCTATCGAAATTTCTAAAATCGTTTGGGGAAGTGGCAACAGAACGATTATTCACGTTGATGTGCAGAATGTACGAGACAGACAATATATCATCAGACATTCCGAAAAACATCATCCACACAAAGCTATCCGTCCTAATCTAAATTCTACGTAATGAAAATTGGTTCCAACGTGACAAAAGAGACACTATCGGCCACTAGATAAAGCTGCTTGAAATTATCCATCCCCTTCTATATCGACCATTTACGTATTTTTACTTTATCGGGATTGTGATTTTCATGTTTCGTTTCTCTTTTAGAAATTATCCCCATCTTTATTAACATAGTAGAGTTACTACGGTAAACTTAAGGACCGATAGATAAACTAACATAAAATATTGAAGTGCAATAGCATGGTGCCAGAGATCTCCCATTCGTGCTCAAAAAGGTGGAGGTTGCATGGTTTGAGGTCAGCGTGAGTATACCGCAAAACTGGGCCGGCCCCGTAACACGAAGCACTTGAAAGGACAGGAAAAGACAAAGTGTGTCAATCGATGAGCAGATGCAGTCGACTGTACTGCTATTTTTCAGTACAAAATGGTCAGCAGATAACACCTGGATGACTTCACACGGGAAAGCATCACCGGTGGTCTTGAAGAAGAATGAGTAGTCACGAGGGTAGCTCGTTACTCACAGGATTGTTTCATGAGTATGGAGAGCGCTCCAAACCACAGGCACTGCTATCCGAAGAAGAGGAGGTTGTCGATCACGGTGAACTACAACAGTAAATGACCGCTAAATTGAGCAAGAGACAGGAAGGGACCAACGTCCAATAGTGGATGCAATTGCTACGACATTTACAGAAATGAAAAACGCGCAGTCTCACGCTCCACAAGCACACGTTGACTGTTTGGGATGGTCTCTTTGTCCGACGACCAATAAGTTGTGTCCCGTTGGCACCACACATAGGCAACACTGGTTGTGATGGTGTCAAGAACATGGGGTCAGACCAACGAAGAATGGGATCGCGTGCTCTTCTTGGATGAGAGCGGTTTCTGTCTGAGAGGTGAATCTGTACGTACCTTCACTTGGATACGGGTGGGAACACGTAACGCACCCAGAAACATGATCGTTTTGATAGTCCGTGTGTGAGGCGGCATGTTACATGGGCGTACTGACCTTCAGATCTCTGTACACTGTACACTCACCGGTCGACATTATTGTGACACTGTACTATTTCCTCATGTGCCTCTTTACAGAGGTGTATTGGAGCCACACTTCATTTTTATAGATGCCAGTGCACGACCGTTTCGAACAACGCAGTTGAAGGAGCTCTTGAAACGGGAGGATATTCGGCGAATGGATTGGCCTGCCCCTTCCCCCACTTAACTTCCATCGAACCTGTATGGGATGCGATAGGGAGGCGTATTTCAGCACGTCCACAAACACCCATGACCAACGTCCAACAGTTGTTGACCGCGCTGGTGGAGGAATGGAAAACCCTGCGGCCAGCAGGGCAGTAATCTGCAGAGCATGCACCCCTGTCCGTGGTGATCAGACACCCTACTGGCAACAAAGTCTCGTCTTTTATACAGTGCAGGGAACCATTTTAAATCGTGGTGACTTCAGTTTAATTTTTGTCTTTGAATAAAAGTGTCCCCTCTGTTCGTGTCAGTGCGCATTCCTTTCAGTTACTTTCTGTGTTATATTGTAGCAGTTCTTTCTATGCGAGGCCCAAGTTTCGTAGAACTTCGTTACTCAGCAGCGACACATCATGCGAACGGTACTTCCGTCCTTTGGCGTTGCACACCCGTGTAACTACTAAAATGCATACGGACACTTCGCTGTAGCAGATTCTAGCCCCATCTCTGAAATAATACTTTCGACTTCTAATGAAGATGCCGTATCTGGTAGTGACGTAAAAGAAAATGCACTTGTCTGTCAAAATTGCCAAAGTAATACTTTATAACACGACTATCGGAATGCCATGGAATTGGGATGCACATCAACACACAGATACCAGAATTCACAACAGTAAAAACTAGTTCTTGTATTTGCAGTTAAGTTTGGACTCTTGTAGGAAATAATGTGCATATATTCGTAGCACTTTTTGAGAAAGTTCTTAACGATGCACAGAGATAAAGAGACTGTTTCGAGACCAAGGTTTTTCAACGAATGCAAGTACGAACTACTCGAGATGGTGATTGAGATATAAAGCCATCTGCGTCATAATTGTGTATCGACAGATCTGTAGAGTTCCAGAAATATGTCGAAGCCAGATGAGGTACCTGCGAGATTTACAGAGATTATGCGAAAAAAATTGTTTCCCTTCTAGCTATTGTTGATCGTAGTTCGCTGGAGCAAGGGAGTCATACCCTTCTACGAGGGGCGTTTGAAAAGTCCGTGCAAAAATAAAAACTACTTAATGTTTAGGGTAAACCTATTTAATTTTTCGACATAGTCTCCTTTTAGACGTATACACTTCGTCCAACGCTATTCTAATTGGTTGGTCCCTTCCGAATAATATGAGTTGTCTAAGTCTGCAGAATAGCTATTCGTAGATGCTATCATCTAATCGTTTGAATAAAATCTTCGTCCTGCCAGCCACTTCTTCAAATTGGGGAACAAATAGTAGTCCGAGGGAGCCAAGTCTGGAGAACAGGCGGGATGTGAAATGAGTTGGAATCCTATTTCCATTAATTCTGCGACCACAACCGCTGAGGTGTGTGCTGGTGCATTGTCGTGATAAAAAATAACTATTTTGCGGTCCAATTGCAGGCGTTTTTCTTGCAGCTCGGTTTTCAAACGGTCCAATAACGATAACTAATTTGCACCTGTAATAGTTTTACCCTTTTTCAGATAGTCGAGGAGGATTATCCCTTGCGAATCCCAAACGACAGTCGCTATAATCTTTCCGGCCCAAGGAATGGTCTTCGCCTTTTTTTGGTGCAGATTCTCCCTTAGTAACCCATTGTTTAGATTGTTGTTTGGTCTCAGGAGTATAGTAATGTATCCACGTTTGATCCACAGTGACGAAACGACGCTTGAAGTCCTGCGGATTCTTCCTGAACAGCTACAAACCATCCTTGCAACACTTCACACGATTCCGCTTTTGATCAAGGGTGAGCAATCACGGAACCCATCTTGCGCATAGCTTTCTCATGTCCAAATGTTTATGCAAAATATTATGTACCAGTTCATTCGAGATTCCCATAGCACTAGCAATCTCACGCAGCTTAACTCTTCTGTCATCCATCACCATATCATGGATTTTATCAATGATTTCTGGAGTCGTAATTTCCACAGGGCGTCCAGAACGCTCAGCATCACTTGTGCCCATATGACTACTCCGAAAATTTTGAAACCACTTATAAACTGTTCTAATCGAAGGTGAAGAGTCACCGTAATTTTTATCAAGCTTCTCTTTAGTCCTCTGAAGCGTTTTGCCTTTCATAAAGTAATGTTTAATCACCACACGAAATTCTTTACCCTCCATTTTTTGACAATCACTCGATTTCCTTGATTCACACGAGTGCCAAACACAAAGAAACAGACCAATGTGGCTAGGACTTGGTGTGCATTCTTTCCAAGGATGCTCCTAACCAAACATGACCTCGATACGAGCCGGTGGTGCCATCTCTCGACTTTGCATGGACTTTTTAAACGCCCCTCGTATACCTGTTACGATATTACATGTCATGCGTATTAGTCGGTCGCCTTTCATGATTCCCAGACGAAAGTTTCAACCCTCTGCCACTAGAGGACTCTGAATTGTAGCGTGTAACATGGTATCGTGTAACATAATTATATCGGTGCGTGAGAAACAGCGTTTCTAACCGCTGAAAACATGTCTCTGATTGAAATCCATAGAAGAGTGAAAGCAGTGCACGGTGATGATTATATCTACATAAGTAATGTGCGACGTTGGGTTGTTCGTGTTCTTAATGAAGGGAACGATGGTGGTAATCCCAGCTTGGTCCTATCTGATTTTAATCTGTTTCCATAACTTAAAGAACTCCTACGAGGACTTAACTATGATAATGATTAGGTGGTGGGAGCCGAGGTCAGATTGTGGCACCGTCAACCATTCTACGGTGATGATATCAACAAACTGGGCTCTCGTCGGGAGAGGAGTACGAAGAGACTAGTGTTCAACGTCCCGTCGACAACGAGGTCATTAGAAACGGAGCACAAGCTTGGACCAGGGAAGGATGGTGAATGAAATCGGCCGTAACCTTTCAAAATAACCATCCCGGTAATTGGCTGAAGCGAATTAGGGAAATCACGGAAAACGTAAACCGGGATGACCGGACGCGGGTTTGAACCGTCGTCCCCCTGAATGCGAATCCAGTGTGTTAACCACTTCGCCACCTCACAACGTCTTTGGGAGAAATGTGCTCATCATCAGCATGACTATGTTGAGAAATGAATATGTAAAAACGAGGAATAAAGATGAAGAATGTTGATAAAGTCTGTTTCATTTAAAAAGCTTCTAGAGTTTCGACATAAAAAATCATTGTCTTTTCTTTTCAGCGCCCTCATTGATTTTCTGTAGTCAAAGTATTACGAAATTTACTGTCTCTCTTTATTGCTACTTTAATTATCGAACAGCCCGGTTAACTGCATCACAAACCGCATAGTTCTTTGTATTTTTCCAAGTTTTTGAGTCAATTCTTATATCGGTCAAGGAGATGCAAACTTGACGGAGTCCACTCATAGGCCTTGCAGACTGTTTCTGCTGTAGATGTGCTTCACCCTTCAGTAATAGTTCTGGCGTTAGATTTTCCTAGTATGAGGTACGTTTTGTGCTTTCAATTCACATCACGGACGCACAGAGGT
Organism: Schistocerca gregaria; assembly: GCF_023897955.1. Taxonomy (NCBI): domain Eukaryota; kingdom Metazoa; phylum Arthropoda; class Insecta; order Orthoptera; family Acrididae; genus Schistocerca; species Schistocerca gregaria. Next base: position 885,650,011 of record NC_064920.1, on the reverse strand, counting down.
ATTTTGAGCAATCAATTACTTCGTAGTTATGACTGTTGTTGTATTCAGACATTAGGTATACCCAGTACTTTGCATGTATTTGTAATTAGAGTGCATCACTGGTCGCTGCATTAAATGGTTCTGAATTTACCGACACTTCTCACCAGAAAGCGCGCAGTTGCATTTAGTATCATCTTAGTAAAACAATGAAGATCACTGCTCACATTATGAGGATCATTCGTATACTGAAAGCTGGAGCAACCTCTTACTTGCAGTGACCTACTAAGTTTCGTGGGATATGGCGTCCATGAACGAATTTTCCGAATCCTCATATGAGACACTGCTCTTCAATTTTTCGACACGTATTTAGAAACGCCTTGAGAAACAACTGATGTATTTCAGCCGAGACAGGTCAAAATCCTTCTGTACTGAACTCTAACGTAAAATATGATGCTTTAATGGCACTACTTAAAACGTCGATAAAGACATGTCAATACTTTCCATAATACTTTACCTAGACGAAAGCCAGTTACAGTCTTGTAATCCTTTGACCAAACGGAATCGTTTGATGTACATCATGAAAACATGAAGTTAAAATTTTATTTGCATTTTTCTAGTGAGTTTTGTTTTTGTAAGTTTTTCGTCCTTTGGTCCCCTCTGCATGCAGTTCAGCAAACACTATAAACACAACGCTGCTCATCTTCATTTTGACACTCACACAGAAAAGTCTTTTGAAACTACTGTGGTACTTCAGTCCAAGCAGGAGGTGAAAAAACTACCTCCATTCTGAACATCACTTTCACTCAAAGACGATGTTTTAATTACTGTTAAATAATTAAAACAGTTGTGAAGAGATAACAGTAGTTTTAGGAATACTATTTCATTTTCGTAACCTTCTCAAGAAACTAAATCTTTTTATATTCATCACAATTGCATTCTGATTGATTTTGATTTCATGTTCATCTACTGATGTTATTGTATCCTTTTGCCTCTGCAACCTACTTCAACACAATTCGGTCAAGTTAACGTAAATACGAGTTGTATGCCGTCTCAACTGGTACTGTTAATTTTTACGGGAAAGGTTTTGGTTCTAGAAAAATATCGTAATGCGTGAGCCTTAAGCTAGTTCCACAATTCTACAAGATATTTTTGTCAGGTGTGTCTACCCACAACTGTCCGACGATGCTTCTTGAAACTGGATTGAACTCGTTGGTCCTGCAACATACGATTACACAGTAGCCAGAAAGGGGAGGGGGGCAAGTTCTTTCGTATAATCTTTGTAAAGCTCGCAGATTCCACGTCCGGCCTAGATGCCTTTCTGGTGTTGAAGAGTTGTGAGTGGCTTCCTATTACGCGGTCATTTACAACTATCATTTCGGAGCTCGTGCGGTGATTGAAATGAGTGTCCGTACCGCCATCTTCCTCAATTAATTCAGTAAATAGGCCTTCTCTGTGATCGTGTAACACTGGTTGCTGAACTACAGCTTGAAGGACTGCATCAGTCCTGCTGGACTCTTACCATACGAGTGTCTCCGAATATGAAGAGTTACTATTTGAACGCCTATGACACGAAGTGTCTACTTCGCTGCGGTGGTATAAGCCAGACGGAAAATCTCGCGAAGAGTTTGGCGTCGCCGGCCAGCTCTTCCGTTTTGTGGGATTCCAGATGCACGCAGGTGCACGGCCGATAGGACCACCTGCCCTGAGTCCCAGCCGCCGTTACTAATAAAATGAGTGAAATGTTCTTTTCCCTGATCGGACGGAAGCAGCTGCATCCACGCAGGGCAGTTTCTGTTCGGAAGTACAGGTCGCACGGGGTCGCCCGTTGCAACCGACGTCTCGTTCACTGATGCCCTACCACTCGTCCACAGAGGCCACTAAACGGTTGAAGGAAGAGAGGTTCCACAAGTCACTCCAGGTGCGACGTTACGATCACTACTTTTGTGCCTTATATATTGAGGAAGGATTAGCCCTTTGTAAGTTCTTCCGTTCTTTGAATTCAGTCCAGCGACATTTTTCGGTTGGGCAGTTTATCTGAACACCGTCGTAAGTGAGGGCAGTTTTGTAGTGGAATAACTACTCCCACGGTCGTTCTAAGTTTCTGTAATGGCCTTTTTGGCTTTGTGGAGGCACTAAGATGCAAAATATTTCAACGGTTGGGATGCTATGCAGGTGGCGTTCATCAGAGTGGCGCTCTACGTTACTTGCTCTGTCGTAGCATTGCTCATTTTTGTTTCTTTGTCGTTCTTACTATTTCACAAGGATCAGAACGAAGAGCTATGATGCAATGACATGCGCCACTCACCACTAGTAATCACGGGAGCACTGGGACAGCCACACCAACGTGATAGACTGTTATCGAGTCGTATCAATCAAACAGAGAAATTCGCAGCCTCTGCCCTCCAAGCTAACTGCCATCCAACCAAAATGTGACTATTACTATATCACGTGAAATGAGGGCAGGGACGAAAAATAACGAATTTTGAGCATTACTAGCACCGTACCTGTAGTGAGTACGTTGCCGGAAGAAAGTTACACCCCTACGGGCAACGTCATTTTATTGACAAATGAAGTGACAGGTAGCTCGTAATTGTAGAAGTGTACGATAGCAAATTAAGGCAACATGGTACACCCAGTAATTGCGCTAAATAGTCGCATCAATATACATTGTGCCCCCCGCCCCCTTTCTGACTGCAAAGTAGGCCTACATTCTCGCATGCAATCGATCATACAGGTGCCGGGTGGCACCTTTTGATTGAGTGTCCCAAAAGCCTTGCGCCTTTAGTTGCCTATTCAGCAACAGTTCTTGCAAACCCTGGAGAGCGAATTAATTCCGGCTTCATCAAGTTGCTTACGTGTTCTATCCGTGAAAGTTTTGGTGATCTGGGTGGCCGGGACAGGTTGTAAGTAGGCTGTTTAGTTTTTTTTATTGGTAACGCCGCCGCCACATAGCGCTCTGTATAAAAATCACTGGCTGTGCCGTGTGCAGTCTGTGGCTGGTTTGCATTGTTGTCTGCCATTGTAGTGTTGGGCAGCGGCAGCTGAATGCTAACAGCGCGTAGCGTTGCGCAGTTGGAGGTGAGTCGCCAGCATTGGTGGACGTGGGGAGAGAGATGGCGGAGTTTTGTAATTTGTAAGACTGGATGTCATGAACTATCATATATATTTTGACTATTAAGGTAAATACACTGTTTGTTCTCTATTAAAATCTTTCATTTGCTAACTATACCTATCAGTAGTTAGTGCCTTCCGTAGTTTGAATCTTTTATTTAGCTGGCAGTAGTGGTGCTCGCTGTATTGCAGTAGTTCGAGTAACGAAGATTTTTTGTGAGGTAAGTGATTTGTGAAAGGTATAGGTTAATGTTAGTCAGGGCCATTCTTTTGTAGGGATTATTGAAAGTCAGATTGCGTTGCGCTATAAATATTGTGTGTCAGTTTAAGCACAGTCGTGTATAATTTTTCTAAGGGGCGTTTCAAGGTGTTATAAACCAGATGGTATTTGGACGTCCATTGTCTTGCTAGAAAATCACATAACTTCCCTGTCGAAGACATAGCAATAGCACGGGGTTAACAGCCCGTGCAATGTTGCGGGCACTGGTTACTTTATCCTGCATAAACACCAAATGTGACCGCAAGCTGTAGCAGAAGCCTGGGATGCCACCTTAATGTCGCGGGCGAATGTATTCTGGTATAGGCAGCTCACCAGCTCCACGCCATATAAGCATATATACAGAACCTACTCTCATCTTTCAAGAGCGCCATTCCATTCTCCAGCAACTCTTTCACCACACTACAATAGTAATGCTTAGCGGTGTCGCGGTGTCAGTGATAACTCTGCACACGTGGCCATACCCCAGCTGCAAGCAGGCAGTTCCCAGTGGTCTCTGATAACACAACTGGCGCAACACTTGCCCCGATGATATCGTCCGTGGATGATGCTCGGTTGGGCAAAGCTGCTCGCGCAAAGCGTCTACATCGACTTGGGTCACTACTGCGCAGACCTCCAGAACCTGGTCTACAGGCATGGGAATGTTTCACAGACCTCAGCTGAAAGTAGCGACATATCACAGACACGATGTACTCAAAAGGCGCAGCAATCCGGCGATACGTTTTTCCAGCTTCCACACGACCACAGTCCGACTCCGTTAAAATGGCTCAAGGTTTTCAAACAGGAGTATGTACTCGTCGGTGTGGTATGGTTGTACCCTAGAATGTATATTTCAGACAGTGTTCACCTGTAAACTCAGCACAGTTACTGCCTACAGAGTCAAAATAAAGGGCCCACAGAGAAACCTTCGGAAAGCCATCTGATTGTCGATGACCGTGACAAATGAGTTACTAACACTAGAACCCCTTAGTGTGCAAATATATAATATACACTGGTACCACTAAACAAAGTCCTTGAGTGTGCTGCTTTTTTCCAGGTACTATATATAGGACAAAATATTAGTCGCGGCGTCCACAGCTCGTGATCGTGCGGTAGAGTTCTCGCTTCCCGCGTCCGGGTTCCCGGGTTCGATTCAGGGCGGCGTCAGGGATTTCCTCTGCCTCGTGATGAGTGGGTGTTGTGTGATGTCCATAGGTTAGCTAGGTTTAAGTAGTTCTAAGTTCTAGGGGACTGATGACCATAGATGTTCAGTCCCATAGTGCTCAGAGCCATTTGAACCGCTAGTCGCGGCCTTAAAGGCTTACTTGGAGCACTGCAGATGGTGTGGACACAGCATTCAGCACCGACCTAAGTCACGGCAGTGAAACAGTAAGTACGCGGAAGTCGGTTTTATGGAGTCGGATGCTTCGGTATTACATCAGATCACTGTCCATATTAAAGATGAAAGAACATTTCAGACACACAGGATGTGGATGCGATGACAACACTTAGGTATGTTCCTTAAAAATACCTAGTAAAAACAATTCACCCTACTGTCTTTTAGTAATAAATTTACGCTTAAAGTTCAAATATTTTTCTGTTATTAACATGTTACATGTTGCACATCTCATACGTCATTCTTGCTGTGCTCACATCTTTGGTCAGTATTTAATCATGATATCTTTGTATCTTTGCTTAACGATAATCTTTTAATTGTAAAGAAAAACATCAAGTGTATAACACAAATACGATGCTCAGCGTATATATTAAGAATATTGTGAACTGTTCCACAACAACTTACTTAAAATATGTGTGTTATGACGGAGTTCAAGAACATATACATCGACCTAGAAAACCACATGAACCACAAAACCACAACAAAACGAACAACCATCTCCTGGAACATATGCAAGTCAACATGACTCTTTTGCTCAGCGTATTTTATTAATAAAACAACTGGTAAAGTGGCACTAAATACTCACACAGCCCAGCTGACGAAATGCTTTGAACCAAAACATCTACGTAACGAAAACTATTAGCTATTTGTAGATGGATATGGTACCCTGAAACAGGCCATGGCAGTAAAATAAAACATTCCAAAAGAATTTGCGGCTGATTGTGTCATACACCAACTAACACATGCCTAAGTCAGATACTTTTTAAAGTCTTCATAATAGCCACATGGCGCATTAGTGGATTTTAGAAATAAGTAATTTTACGGTCAAAGAAATCCTTCATGTGCTTAAAAAAGTGATTGTCTGTGAGCTCTAGCTATGAGAAATGAATTATCTCGTTGTCCTTCCTGGCGAGTTGAACTAATACAACGTTCCACCCAGCTGGAGCACCGAAAATTTTACAACAGAAGTTCTGTTTTGTATCGTTTAGTTATCTCAATTTCCTTTCGGAAAATGCATCAGAAACTTGCTAGAGAGTCTCCGTATCTACATTTGTTAGGCTACATCATCAGATAGTGATGTCCTTGATAAAGATCAAGAAGAAATAACCGCAGGCAGGCTTACAGCTATCAGCACAGCCATTGTGTTCCTCCACGGACTGCCACATCTGGAGTTTCCCAACACATCGTGTGCCAAGCCAGTATTTTCCACAGTTACTCATAAGTAAAAGATTACATAAGCAGGCGTATTAACCCTCTCTATAACGACCATCTCCTACTCACGTAATTCCCAAGACAGTGAGTAAGAGTTCCGAAGTGATATTTATGTCGTCTGAAAGTAACTCCATGGTTGAACACAAACGTACAAAACAGCCACAATATCATCAACTGTGGCATCACGTGGACTCCGTCTGTTAACACATTATAGCTCCAAATAACAATTATTCGTTTTTGATTTGTACATTGCCAACCATTACATTTACACTCTATATAAACCCTGGCATGTTTGGAACTACATTTTGTGATGGCATTAAACAGTTATCACTTGCAATTCATCCGTCTTTTATTTTACGTGAATATTTATTTTCCTAGAATGATATTTCTTCTTCGAGCATAAGTAAATAATAGAAAACAAAATGTAATTCTTCGGATTCCTAGAAAAGACTATCAGACCAAAGGAACAAATAAGGATCCTTACTTTGTTCACCGTAAATACTCGTCTAGCCAGTTGTGTCACATTCAGTGAACTTTACGATCCAATGGCCCAGCAATGTTGAAGATACTTCCCAGAGACACTATGTAACGAAATACAAACTGCTGCTATAGGATTTTAGTGTTTTATTGTGAAGGATTCATTCGGGCTAGATTGCCATCTTCAGACCATATACGACCGTTACGAAGTATTTTTATCTTATTTTATTATAATATTGCTTGTATTTTCACATATACGTATTTTGTGCTGGCGCACATACATCATTAGTAGCCGCCGTCATTCTGTATTCTATTACAGCGTGGTGTATATTTAGGACTCTTTACGTTATAAGCAGTTTTGAGGTTTACTACCGCTTTTTCTCATAATTTTTGTAATGAAGTTGGCAGTAAACATTTTTCACGTATTTCCAAAAATTTTGTGATCAACCTACCGGAAGAGAGAGAAAGCTACATACAAACAATTTGAACAAATGGATTTAAAAAGTTAACATTTTATACAAAATTTCATTAAATTCCTAAGCAAAGATAACGGCTAGTCACAAACAACTACCTACTACCTACAGACATGTCGATTACAAAGATCATATGTGCAGCCAAAAATAATAACATAAACACACTATTGCAACCGTAACCATGTAGCATCTTTGGCCAACTGTCACAGTTGTCGATCTGTCAAATCTGACGATAAAATGTCAAATTATACAAATTACGGGAAATGACGATAAACAGCAGCAGCAAACCACAAAACAGTATATAGCGTAAGAGTCCTGAATCTACAGCACACTGTAAAGAATACAGATTGACAGCGACCATAGATGATATATGCACCTAACTACAAAATTAATATATCTAACAATATGATAACCAACGATATAATAAAATAAAAAAGATTATCGGAAGACGGCGGTCTAGACGAAGTGGATCCTTCACAATAAAACACTTAACTCCTGTAGCAGCAGTTTGGATTTCATTACATAATTCAGTGAACTGTTCTTAAGATGATGTGATTTACTTTACATTTATTGTGATACTGATACAATCGGTGTTACTAGATTTTTTATATTATACTCACTCCAGCAATCATTGATTATAATAGTTCCACCTAGTTGTGACAATGTTTTCCCTATTATATAGACATACGTGAGAGCAAAGCACAAATACGTAAAAACACTGAATGAATCATTTCTTATGTGTTAAATGATCTTAAATTAAAAACAATGAGAAAGACATTGCAGATCTCAGTATTAAACAAGAATTCTTGACTGTACTTCCAAAGGCCTCTCAACAGATACCCATGCGTTGTGGTTTGCACCTACGGTACGGCCATCCGTATCACTGAGGCACGCAAACCTCCAAACCAACGGCAAGGTCCATGATTCATGGACAAACGTGTGGTTCCTGAAGAGGGGCAGCAGCTTTTTCAGTAGTTGCAGGGGCTACAGTCTGGATGATTGACTGATCTCGCCTTGTAAAACTAACCAAAACTTCCTTGCTGTGCTGGTACTGCGAACGGCTGAAAGCAACGGGAAACTACAGCCGTAATTTTTCCCGAAGCCATGCAGCTTTACTGTATGGTTAAATGATGATAGCGTCCTCTTGGGTAAAATATTATGGAGGTAAAATAGTCCCACATTCTGATCTCCGGGCGGGGACTACCCAAGAGGACGCTGTTATCAGGAGAAAGAAAACTGGCGTTCTACGGATCGGAGCGTGGAATGTCAGGTCCCTTAATCGAGCAGGTAGGTTAGAAAATTTAAAAAGGGAAATGGATAGGTTGAAGTTAGATATAGTGGGAATTAGTGACGTTCGGTGGCAGGAGGAACAAGACATTTGGTCAGGTGAATACAGGGTTACAAATACAAAATCAAATAGTGGTTATGCAGGAATAGGTTTAATAATGAATAAAAAAATAGGAGTGCGGGTAAGCTACTACAAACAGCATATTGAACGGATTATTGTGGCCAAGATAGACACGAATCACATATCTACTACAGTAGTACGAGTTCATATGCCAACTAGTTCTGCAAATGATGAAGAAATTGATGAAATGTGTGAGGGGATAAAAGAAATTATTCTGGTAGTGAAAGGAGACGAAAATTTAATAGTCATGGGTGACTGGAATTCAGTAGGAAAAGGGAGAGAAGAAAACATAGTAGGTGAATATGGATTGGGAGTAAGAAATGAAAGAGGAAGCCGTCTGCTAGAATTTTCCACAGAGCAAAACTTAATCATAGCTAACATTTGGTTCAAGAATCACAAAAGAAGGTTGTATACATGGAAGAATCCTGGAGATACTAGACGGTATTAGATAGATTATATAATAGTAAGACAGAGATTTAGCAACCAGGTTTTAAATTGTAAGACATTTCCAGAGGCACAAACTATTGGTTATGAACTGTAGATTAAAACTGAAGAAACGGCAAGAAGGTGGGAATTTAAGGAGATGGGACCTGGATAAACTGAAAGAACCAGAGGTTGTACAGAGTTTCAGGGAGAGCATAAGGGAACAATTGACAGAAATGGGGGACAGAAATACAGTAGAAGATGAATGGGTTGCTCTGAGGGATGAAGTAGTGAAGGCAGCAGAAGATCAAATAGGTAAAAAGACGAGGGCTAGTAGAAATCCTTGGGTAACAGAAGAAATATTGAATTTAATTGATGAAAGGAGAAAATATAAAAATGCAGTAAATGAAGCAGGCAAAAACGAATACAAACGTCTCAAAAATTAGGATCAGGTAGTGCAAAATGGATATGCAGGGATGGTTAGAGGACAAATGGAAGGATGTAGAGGCTTATTTCACTAGGGGCAAGGTAGATACTGCCTACAGGAAAATTAAAGAGACCTTTGGAGAAGACAGCCACTTGTATGAATATCAAGAGCGCTGATGAGAACCAAGTTATATGCAAAGAAGGGAAAGCAGAAAGGTGGAAGGAGTATATAGAGGGCCTACACAAGGGCGATGTACTTGAGAACAATATTATGGAAATAGAAGAGTATGCAGATGAAGATGAAATGGGAGATACGACACTGTGTGAAAAGTTTGAAAGACCACTGAAAGACCTGAGTCGAAACAAGGCCCCGAGAGTAGACAACATTCCATTAGAACTACTGACGGCCTTGGGAGAGCTAGTCCTGACAAAACTCTACCATATGGTGAGCAAGATGTATGAAACAGGCGAAATACTCTCAGACTTCAAGAATAATATAATACTTCCAATCCTAAAGAAAGCAGGTGTTGACAGATGTGAAAATACCGAACTACCAGTTTAATAAGTCACAGCTGCAAAATACTAACGCGAATTCTTTACAGACGAGTGGAAAAAACTGGTAGGAGCCCACCTTGGGGAAGATCAGTTTGGATTCCGTAGAAATGTTGGAACCCGTGAGGCAATACTGACCTTACGACGTATCTCAGAAGAAAGATTATGGAAAGGCAAACCTACGTTTCTAGCATTTGTAGACTTAGAGAAAGCTTTCGACAATGTTGACTGGAATACTCTCTTCCAAATTCTAAAGGTGGCAGGGGTAAAATACAGGGACCGAAAGGCTATTTACAATTTATGCAGAAACCAGATGGCAGTTATAAGACTCGAGGGGCACGAAAGGGAAGCAGTGGTTCGGAAGGGAGTGAGACAGGTTTGTAGCGTTTCCCCGATGTAATTCAATCTGTATATTGAGCAAGCAGTAAAGAAAACAAAAGAAAAATTCGGAGAAGGTATTAAAAACGATGGAGAAGGAATAAAAACTTTGAGGTTCACCGATGACATTGTAATTCTGTCAGAGACAGCAAAGGACTTGGAAGAGCAGTTGAACGGAATGGGCAGTGTCTTGAAAGGAGGATATAAGATGAACATCAACAAAAGCAAAACGAGGATAATGGAATGTAGTCGAATTAAGTTGGGTGATGCTGAGGGAATTAGATTAGAAAATGAGACACTTAAAGTAGTAGAGGAGTTTTGCTATTTGGGGAGCATATAAAATGTAGACTGGCAATGGGAAGGAAAGCGTTTCTGAAGAAGAGAAATTTGTTAACATCGAGTATAGATTTAAGTGTCAGGAAGTCGTTTCTGAAAGTATTTGTATGGTGTGTAGCCATGTATGGAGGTGAAACACGGACGATAAATAGTTTGGACAAGAAGAGAATAGAAGCTTTCGAAATGTGGTGCTACAGAAGAATGCTGAAGATTAGATGGGTAGATCACATAACTAATGAGGAGGCATTGAGTAGAATTGGGGAGAAGAGGGGTTTGTGGCACAACTTGACAAGATGAAGGGTTCGGTTGGGAGGAGATGTTCTGAGGCATAAGGGGATCACACATTTAGCATTGGAGGGCAGCATGGAGGGTAAAAATCGTAGAGGGAGAGCAAGTGATGATTACACTAAGTAGATTCAGAAGGGTTTGGGTTGCAGTAGGTACTGGGAAATCAAGAAGCTTGCACAGGATAGAGTAGCATGGAGAGCTGCTTCAAACCAGTCTCAGGACTGAAGACCACAACAACAACAACAACAACAACAACTTCCAAAGAATTACAATGTCTACAGTTTGAATGTACAGATTGTTTCGAAAAATACGTGTAGGATATGGATGGAATTGAGTTGAGGTTGCGGGTAGAGCAGGCGAGGGCTCAGTTTAACAGCTGATTTATTGAACATAAAATCTGCTTGACAACTGAACCGTGGCGGCTTCCGTGAGGGCACATGCGTTATCCTACTGGCGCCATTTGTGCGCGAGTTCCATCGAATTTTGCCCTCGTCACATCATCTTTGCTAGGTCATATGTTACTTCTGGGGCTGTGTGGTGGCGAGTGGTGTGTCGGACACGGAGCTGAACGGGTGTGCTCAAGTTCTCGGTATCTTGGCCATTGCAGCGAGTTAACAGCGTTGACCCTTGGCATAGGGGCCAGCGTTTTTCCTCTAGCGTTGACAGTTGCTATTGGTGAGTTTAGTGAGCAAGGAGCGGCTCCTGTAGGTTTCAACCTGGTTACCATGTGCATCAGTCAGTTTTGGTGTGCTAAACACACAACTTGTTAGCAGCCACGACCAGCAGAGCAGTATTATCCGGTGTCCAGCTGGTGTCCTGAAGATACTGACCTGCTTGGCATTAGTTTGAAATTATCTGTTAAGATTGTTTGGTAAATCCTGTTTTTTAATCCTGTCCAGTGTGAGCTGCCCAGGAACGGGATTCTTTATGACTTTCGGTGACCTCTTTGGGGCTGTGTGTCTCAGTCTGGAGGTTTCAGTATGCATCGAGCTAGCATTTTGCGATGTTAATGTTGTACTTGTCATCATGGTGTGTTATTATTGAGTAACTGATACCACTAATTGTAATTTCTGTTGGTTGCGCACCGGTCGCAGGTTCGAATCCTGCCTCGGGCATGGATGTGTGTGATGTCCTTAGGTTAGTCAGTTTTAAGTAGTTCTAAGTCCTAGGGGACTTAGAGGCCCATGTAAAGCTATACTTCGATTTTTTAAATCTTGTTGGAATCATTATGTAATTATTCTGTTAAATGGCCTTATACATTGCTTCTTATTATTGTTGGAAAGATAATTTTGCAGTGTTATGAGCGGACAGCTCCGATTCTGATGTTTCAATTTTTGAATTTTCTATTGCCCATTTAATTGTTATTGTGTACATCAATTTTTAAATTTTCCCTCTTTAACACGTTATAACAAGGAAATTACCGTACGAGTACCAAACTTGGTAGCATTAATGCCCAGATTATGGGGTGCATGATTTCCATGCGTCACAGGGCCACCGTCCAATTCCAACTATGGCCACCAGCTGCCGTGATGTCATCCTGATTCATAGTCTCACACACCTGACCATGCACAGTGCACTTGTTAACGTGTGAACATGAGCTTCGACAAAAGGTTCAGGACGTTATTGATGAAGCTCTATTATCAGAACAATAATAACGCTGCAGCTGCACTTCGAGAAAATCGCCGGATGAAAGGATTACGGAAGGGTCCTCTTTCTCCAATTGCTGTGCTGACCATGATGAAGTTAGCATCAACTCGAGAACTGGGCGTTGCTCCAGGAACAGGCCGACGACCTGTTGCACCTCAGATGGTTGATGAAATCGCTGTCGCTGTGGCAGACAACGCCGTGTGTAAATCCCTATTGTCAGACAGTGCGTGTGCTGTGTCACGACATTTGAACATCCCGTGGTCCACTGCACGGTAGATGCTACGAACCGCTCTCAAATGCTATCCGTACAAGATCCATATCGTACAGCAGCTTGCACCACAGGTTGCACAACGACGTGTTGACTTCGCTCTCCAGTTTCTCGCAAGGATTAAACTTGGCGAGGGTTGCCCTGGACCATCCTATGGACAGATGAAGCTCATTTTCCTATGACGGATGAAGTGAACACACAGAATTTCCGAGTGTGGGAATCTTCACCTCCAGTCACTGTGTATGACGTTCCTCTGCATGGTGAACGTGTCACCGTATGGTGTGGCTTCATGGTTACGTTGAGCAGGTTTGCGCTGTGTGACTGACCAGCGTTACTGCAATGTGCTTCGCCAGCATGTCATACTCGTCCTACAGGAGAGATACGCACTGAACTCAACAGTTTTCATGCAAGATGGGGCCCCAGCGCATATAGCTCATGAAGTTCGCCTGCTTCTCCGAAGCGATCGAATTTTTCAGCCGATCGTTTCAAAATGCTTGGCCGGCACGATCACCTGATCTCACTCCCTGTGACTTTTGCTTTTGGGATTACCTGACGGACAGGGTTTACCAGGGGAACATTCACACATGTGCTGATCTGAAGCGCAGCATATCTAGAGAGGTAACCAGCATACCTACGGACATGCTTCCTTCTGTTATGCAGAATGCAATCCTAAACTTTCAGACTCTTCTGAACACTGATGGGCGCCGTATTGAGCCCCTTTTGTAGCAGTGATGGTACTGGTATGTAATTGAATGATGTACAGTAGCAGCAAATTAAAAGTGTTTCAGTTGAATAGATTCTGCATTATTTCTCTTCCTCATGTCCTTGACATCAATGCTACCAAGTTTGAGCCTCGTACGTTAATTAGTTTCCGTGTTATACTGTGTTAAATAGGGAAAGTCGATTTATAACCACCCGGTAGCTAAATGTTTCTGTTATTGTAAGTCCCTCGTGGGCGTGCGAGAAAGTCTTTGGGCAAACTGAGCACTGACTTTTCATTAAATTTAGGGTTTAATTGTCTTTATCATTTTATGTGGAATAGGCTTGTGGCCAATCAGTGAAGTGCTACTGTTGCTTCGGTTTTACGTGTGAGTAGAATTTTGGCAGCTTGGCCGTGTCTTGTTTACATGAGATCAGAATAACCAGTGGAGATGTATGTATTTTGATGATTTTTATTTTTGTTCAATGTTTGTGGAACTTATATTCAAGTCCTGTTGTGATATTAGCTCACAACTGTGATCCATTTGCGTGGACAGAGTGCCGTCGCTGGTTGATTTAAGTAATTAACTGTTTGTAGTGAGGTCACCATTGTGCTGAATAGTTGATGTCTTTGGGGTACTACCGTAACTATTTGTGCGTGTTTCACACGATATCTTAGTAAACGTCAGTTGAGTCAAGGTTGAATTGTTATTAAATAAAAATATTTGTTTGGGTGTAATAAAAGACCCATGAAGCTCGGCCACTTTTCCCCGTGTTTTCCTTAAACTAATCCCTATGCATTCCCTCGGACAGCTCAGGGTTCTAATTATATACAGAAAGTTGTCGGCGCGTATGCTCAATGAACTTGAGCGGAAGTGTTATTGATGGATGGAGACATCTTCCGAAACATGGAACCAATACGTTGAGCAACTGTGTATGGCCGTGTCGGCACTCGATACGGTGGTTACTGAATGTGATAGTATCTCTAATATTTTAGAAGGCATACCCCAGAGGATCAGTCGTGTTTGGTGTTTGCGCGTCGCCCGACTATTTTTAATGAATATCAGGAATGGCTAGAGTCACTGACTTTTCTGACGAACAGCTCAGATCAGATGGAAGTCTGCTATCGACACCTTTTATCTCACGGGGTAGAAAACCACTATCTGAATCTCATTGGTCCGGTCACAAGCGTTGTTTCCGTTGCGGTGTGGGTGGCCATCTTGTGCGCGAGTGCCCTGTTGTGAGAGGTACCAGGCCTAACAGCTGACACCTTGATGGTGGGAGGTCTAACGTGTCAGAGGAGGTTATCATTTAAATGTACTCATATTCGTGCTACCGAAAGTACTTTTCTTCCTTGTGTTTGTGCTCGTTTTGCATAAGAACCATTTTGTGCATTACTGGGCTCTGGCTGTTCGTTCTCCTTACTTGATTAAAACTGGTACCTGGAGTTTGGCCACTTGTGTAAACTGCCTCCAGTGCGCTCGTCTTCTCGCAGATGCAGTGCGGGCAATGGCTAGGACTTGCCTCTGCTTAGCGAGGAATGCGGTAGCTTATCCATTTGTAGCTTCTCATGGCCTGTCACCTTGTTGCTCGGTTGCGATTTTATTCAGGGAGCCGGGATGGTCCTTGACTGTACGAGTGGTACTTTGTTGTTTAAATTTTCTCCAGCGGAGAGACATCCCTCTGCTGTTGTCGCGGTCCGAGACTCATTAAACCAATAAAGTTGAGTAACAGGGGAATTTCTGGTTGGCCATCTTTAGCCGGAAGAGTCTCTTGTAGGAGTTTCCGGATCTACTGCCTGACAGACTGGGTGTTACTAATTTGATTCAGTATAATATTCATCTACTTAATTATGTTTCTTTTCGACAGGGCTCTTATCGTCACTTAAGATGAAAATTTTGAGGCAGTTCGTCCGTGCTATGTTGCGGGACGGGGTAGTTAGGCCTTCCACTTCATCGTATGTTTCGCCAGTATTCCTTGCCGCTGAAGGTCACGGACCAAAGGCAGGTGGTTGATCACAGGGTCATTCTGGAATCAGTCCCCTTCGCAAATGTTTTAAGTAGTTTTCTGGGGCTAGTTCCTTCACTGTGCTAGACTTGAATCAAGCCTGTTATCAGATTCCCTTGACCAAAGAATCTAAGCATGTCACTGCCTTTTGCACGAACTGGATTCTATTCGAGTTTAATAGAGTGCCGTCGAATTGGCGACTGAAGCCGCCGTTCTTTCTCGTTTATTGGATCATGTTTTGGGGGATTTGGAATTAATGTCTGTTTTTACAGCTACCTTGACGATGTGGTTGTCTACAGCCGTGCGTTCGAGGAACATCTCATCTTGGTCAGGTGTTGTTCCGACTTCGTTCTGCTGGGTTAACAGTGAAGTTGTCCAAGATTACCCTCGCCAGGCGCCACACCTCATTTTCGAGTCATCTCGTTTGAGGCAATGGCAATAGGATCGCCCAGGAACGAACAACGGACATGAAGAAATTTCCTCCGTCTAAAAGTAGAAAGGAGGTAGCCAGATTTATAGGGATGGCTAATTATTTTCGTAAATTCGTCCCCAATGTCGTCCATGTCGCCCTTCCTCTTAATAATTTGCGCAGGAAAGCAGAGAGCTTTGAGTAAGGAGGAAGTTAGCAGTGTGCTTTTGAGGCTATTGAGAGCTCCATCGTTAAACCTCCGGTGTTCGCTGTGCCTGATTTCGACAAGAAATTATTGTCAACATTGTCGCTTCGGACACTGGCGTCGCCGAGTTTCTGCTCCAGTTTTATTTGAGTGAAAGACATTCTTTACTTCTTCGCTTGAGGAGATTGACGGGTCCGGAACTCAGGTATTCAGTATATGAGTGTGGCGCCTTAGCCATTCTATTCGCCCTTGGAAAGTTCAAATTTTATCTTGAACACAGAGAATTTCATGTAGAAACGGACAATCAGGTGTTGAATTGGTTTCTGGCTAGGCCAAGGAAAACTGATAGTATTACGAGACGTGCTGTCCGCATCTCAGCCTTCCACTTCAAGAAGCAACCAGATACCAGACGCACTTAGTCACATGTTTGAACAGGAGGAGCCTCATGATATTGTTTGCGGTGTGGTAGCCAAAGTACCACAATTGTTAAGCAGCCTTAGCGCCAAACAGAATTCGTTGTGGGAACCTATTAGGAGGCAACTGTTATCTAGAGGCTTTGTTGCGAAGTACACTCCTGGAAATTGAAATAAGAACACCGTGAATTCATTGTCCCACGAAGGGGAAACTTTATTGACACAACCCGGAGGTCAGATACATCACATGATCACACTGACAGAACCACAGGCACTTAGACACAGGCAACAGAGCATGCACAATGTCGGCACTAGTACAGTGTATATGCACCTTTCGCTGCAATGCAGGCTGCTATTCTCCCATGGAGACGATCGTAGAGATGCTGGATGTAGTCCTGTGGAACGGCTTGCCATGCCATTTCCACCTAGCGCCTCAGTTGGACCAGCGTTCGTGCTGGACGTGCAGACCGCGTGAGACGACGCTTCATCCAGTCCCAAACATGCTCAATGGGGGACAGATCTTGTTGGCCAGGGTAGTTGACTTACACTTTCTAGAGCACGTTGGGTGGCACGGGATACATGCGGACGTGCATTGTCCTGTTGGAACAGCAAGTTCCCTTGCCGGTCTAGGAATGGTAGAACGATGGGTTCGATGACGGTATGGATGTACCGTGCACTATTCAGTGTCCCCTCGACGATCACCAGAGGTGTACGGCCAGTGTAGGAGATCCCTCCCCACACCATGATGCCGGGTGTTGGCCCTGTGTGCCTCGGTCGTATGCAGTCCTGATTGTGGCGCTCACCTGCACGGCGCCAAACACGCATACGACCATCATTGGCACCAAGGCAGAAGCGACTCTCATCGCTGAAGACGACACGTCTCCATTCGTCCCTCCATTCACGCCTGTCGCGACACCACTGGAGGCGGGCTGCACGATGTTGGGGCGTGAGCGGAAGACAGCCTAACGGTGTGCGGGACCGTAGCCCAGCTTCATGGAGACGGTTGCGAATGGTCCTCGCCGATACCCCAGGAGCAATAGTGTCCCTAATTTGCTGGGAAGTGGCGGTGCAGTCCCCTACGACACTGCGTAGGATCCTACGGTCTTGGCGTGCATCCGTGCGTCGCTGCGGTCCGGTCCCAGGTCGACGGGCACGTGCACCTTCCGCCGACCACTGGCGACAACATCGATGTACTGTGGAGACCTCACGCCCCATGTGTTGAGCAATTCGGCGGTACGTCCACCCGGCCTCCCGCATGCCCACTATACGCCCTCGCTCAAAGTCCGTCAACTGCACATACAGTTCACGTCCACGCTGTCGCGGCATGCTACCAGTGTTAAAGACTGCGATGGAGCTCCGTATGCCACGGCAAACTGGCTGACACTGACGGCGGCGGTGCACAAATGCTGTGCAGCTAGCGCCATTCGACGGCCAACACCGCGGTTCCTGGTGTGTCCGCTGTGCCGTGCGTGTGATCATTGCTTGTACAGCCCTCTCGCAGTGTCCGGAGCAAGTATGGTGGGTCTTTTTTCCATTTCCAGGAGTGTATTTATTGTAGGATGGGGTTTTATGTAAATAATAGGTGAACTCTGTGTCGCTCTTGAGTTACTTCCCTCCATGTTTCATTATTTCCATAACACCGTGGTGGGAAATCATTTAGGCTTTTACAAAACCTTGGTGAAGGTACGGGCTCACCTCATGTGGCCTACGTTACGCAGGGTCATTCACGAGTGCGAGTGTTATAAGACGGATAAACCGGCCAGTAACTCGCCCAAGGGGCTGCTGCAATCCGAACGAAAGCAGCATCCTGTGGATAAACTCTTTATACATTTTGTAGGGCCCTTTACACGTACTAAGAGGGGTAATCGTTACATCTTGGTTGTTGTCGATGTATTCTTTCGGTTTGTTTGACTGCTTCCTAGCCGAGTTGTTCTGCTGCCATTACTATTCATAACCTAACCGACATCTTTTCTTGGTTTGGCTCTCCTAAGGCCCTTGTGGGAGATAACGATTCGGCCTTTGTCTCCAGTCAAATTAGACAGTTTTGTTTCCACAATGCCATTAGCCATATTACTACCGCGCCGTCCCCAGGGCGTCCTTTACATAGCGGGTCATGCATAATCTTAAGGCAGCCTTAATCATATACGAGGCTAAGTACCCGAACAAGTGGGATGGCACGTTTCCCTGACTCAACTTCGCATTGAGTTCTACCTAGCAGGAGGCATCAAAGCTGTTCCTGCCTCCCTTATGCTAACGTATACCCTTAATATCCCCCCCCCCCCCTCTCTAACTTGCGGAGCATTGATAACCTTTTAACCATATCGATCACTTCGCGTCTGCTCAAGGAGAAAGGGCAGTGGGTAAGGCAGAAAACCGAATTGACTCACTGCCGTCAGGAAAGGCACTACAACCATTACAGATGAGTCTTTCAGGGTAAGGTGGGAGACAAGCCTTTTGTTAGGAATTTCGTGGGGTGAGCACAAAATGATGCTGGTGTTGGCAAGTTGACCCCCGCTTTGTGGGCCCAAGTTTTATCATCAAGGTTTTGGGGCCAGTTAATCTGCTAGTCAAGGACTCAACCATCGTTAAAACATTCCTAGCCCATCTTAGTAAGGTGAAACTTATTAATTAATGTACCTTCCGCTCTTGCTGTAGCAGATCTTTCGGTATGAGCGTGAGAGGTTGAGCCGTGGCGGCTTTCGTGAGGACGGGCACACGTCGTCCTACAAGGGCCACTTGTGAACGCATTCAAATGGTTCAAATGGCTCTGAGCACTATGGGACTAAACTGCTGTGCTCATCAGTCCCCTAGAACTTAGAGCTACTTAAACCTAACTAACTTAAGGACATCACACACACCCATGCCCGAGGCAGGATTCGAACCTGCGACCGTAGCAGTCGTGCACGCATTCCATCGACCCTGGACCACGTCGTATTATCTTCGCTGGGCCACGTTTTGCTTTTGAGTCTGTGTTATGGAGAATAGTGCGTTGGACAGGGAACTGAACGTGTCTGCCTGAGTGCTCGGCGTTCTGGCAAGCCAGACAACAGCGTTCACCGTTGGCAAGAGGGCCGGCGTTTTCCTATCGACCTTTGCTATCGGCAAGTGTAGTGGGCAAGGAGCTGCTCTCGTCGCTTTCAAAATGGTTGTGATGTGCACCAGTCTGCTGTGTTGTGCTCAACACGCCGAGACGAATTGAACAACTTCTTAGCACTCAAGAGCAACTGGGCAGTATTATCCGAGCCTACTTGGAGTCCTGAATATATTGGCCTCCTTGCAATTAGTTTGAAATTATCTACGAAGACTATTTAGTAAGTGCTACACTTCATGAATGTTAATTCTGATCATTGTCACCGGTTTCTTTATGCCTCTCGGTAACCCCTTTGGGGCAGTGTGTCTCAATCTGCCAGCCGCTGTGGCTGAGCGCTTCTAGGCGCTGCAGTTCGGAACTGCGCTGCTGCTACGGTCGCAGGCTCGAATCCTGTCTCGGGCAGGAATGTGTCTGATGTCCTTAGTTTAGTTAGGTTTAAGTAGTCCTAAGTTCTAGGGGACTGATGACCTCAGATGTTAAGTCCCATAGTGCGTAGAGCCTTTTGAACCATTTTTTTGTCTCAGTCTGAAGGTTTATGATTGTTCCGAGTTAGTTAATGTTGTACTGGAAATCATGTTTTATTATTATTGAGTATTTGATACTACTAATTGTAATTTCTGTTGATTGTAGATCTCATGGCAGTTCCTGGGAGGAGTTATTGAGTTTGGCCTGTAACTAAAGTTGTGTGCGCTCACGCTATAGGTGCACTTGTGTGGCTCATGAGTGTGCATGCTTGTATGTGCTCACTTTCTTATTCCGTGTTGAAGAGCCCTTCGACTTACAGTTGTACGGTTTAACCAGTCATCTGCCGTTTGGTACGTATCCAAATTACACTGTCTATAAACGCCTGAGAGGCCCAAGTATAGGTATACCTTGATTTTTTAAATCTTGTTGGAATTGTTGTGCTACTGTTCTCTTGAATGATCATGTACTCGTACATTGCTTCTTGTTTTTGCTGGAAAGGTTGACTTACACTATTATGAGTGGGCCACTCCCACTCTGAAGTTTCAATAGCTGATTTTTCATTTTCCCATTTAAGTATTACTGCGTATGTTAATTTTTATCAAACCTGTTTTCTCTTTTTCTGCTTTCTATATGTTGACAGCCTTGCATCGGCAGAGGTTCACGCGTTGCTGTTCTGCTGGTTCGAGCCAGGGACGCAGTTTCCTTCTGCTTCGGCGTCCTCCCTGTCATCGTACGAGGCCTAGGTGTTGGCAAGTCATATGCGCTTCTACAGATCTCCCATTCCAGCCTCGAGCTGAGTAGTTTGTAGTTATCCTTTTGGTATTGTGCCACTGCGGCGCTGTCGTCCGAATAGGAAGTAACTGACTCAATATTTCTGTTATTGTAAGGCCCTTGTGGGCGTGTGATGAAAGTCTTTGGGCAAACTCAACACTGAGTTTCTTGCTTTCTTTAAAATACTAAGGGTTTAATTGTCGTTATCATTTTGTGTTTTAGGGGCACAGTAGTTTATATAAGCACTTGACGTGACTTATGTGGAACAGGCTTGTTTCCAATCACTGAAGTGTTACTGTTGCATCGGTTTTACATGTGAGTAGCCTTTGGGCAGCTTGGCCGTACCTTGTCTGCGTGAAAGCAGAGTAACCAGTGGAGATGTATGTATCTTGTTTTTTTTTATTGGGTGTGTGTTGGACTTATATTCAAGTGTTGTGGGATTAGCTCACAGTTGTGATCTACATGGTGATTATAATTAAACTTTCAAACGGCTGTAGAAATAACACCACTGGTCAGAATGTTGTCAAATTGCAACGGAATATTATTGGAGAACAGGGAAAACGTATGGCAAATGAAAAATAAGTTGTTTCAAAATGTAGCAATAGATGGCGCTGGAAGCATCAAAATTTCATAGTGGCCGACTGCAAATGACAAATGAATCATACAACAATGAGGAAGGGGTACGTTTGACGTTAAACTGCACTACTCAGTATGCATGTGTGTATATGTGTGATACTGTTAGTTACGTAAGCCCATCCATCACGGCAAGGTCATATTACATGGGATGGGAAAAATCTGATTTTAATTGTCCTGATGCCAAAAACCGCATAAAAAACGCCACTCACATCGGTTCTTAATTATTCTGAGGCCAAAAACCGTACAAAAAGCATCAATTACGTCGGTTTTAATTTCCCTGAGACCAAAAAAGCGTCATTCAAAATAAAATTGGGTTATTAATTTCCGTGTGACTGGCGCAAACGATACTCAGTATGCTATCCACCGTTTTCTGCAAGAAGTTGAAATCGAGAAAGAGCATGATCCACAACTGATTGAACTGTTTTCGGTGTCACGTTCAGAATGTGATACGCGTTGCGTCCCTTCAGTGCAGCTAAGTTTGCAATCGGAACACTGAATACATCTTTCACACAGCCCCACAGCCAGCAGCCACATGGGTTAAGATCAGGTGATTGGGAGGGCCAGGATGTGGAAGTAGCGGCTGGTAACTGTAGCATTTCCAAAATGGCGGTTCAGCAGTTGCTTAGCAGGGTTTGCAATGTGCGAAGATGCGCCATCTTGCATCTAAGTGATTTCATCCACACATCCATGGTGTTGGAGAGTTGTTTGCGCAAACAACACTCATAGCGCTTACCAGCGACGGTAGAGGTAACAGGACCGAAAGTATCTGTCTCTTCGAAAAAACATGGTCCTATGTTGGTCTGTTTGTAATTAGGCTCCCGCTAATGCTGTTTGCGTAGAACCAGAGACTGCTAGTTCCTGGAGCCCGGTGTTCAGCCACGCCTCAGATGGTGAACAGACGCTGGCCTCTATTCACCAAGCGTGTCTGGACTTTTAAATATGCTTTATCTTTTTTTTTATAAAGCTTCCCCCTTCCGTCAGTTCCACCCTTATCAATATATATATATTCCTTTGCCATTACTGCCAGCCGGTGTGGCCGAGCGGTTCTAGGCACTTCAGTCCGGAACCACGCAGCTGCTACGGTCGCAGGTTCGAGTCCTGCCTCGGACATGGATGTATATGATGTCCTTAGGCTAGTTAAGTTTAAGTAATTCTAAATTCTAGTGGACTGATGACCTCAAATGTTAAGTGCCATAGTGTTGAGGGCCATTTGAACCATTTGAACCAAAACCATATCGAGCACAGTGGACCGGAGAAAGAAAGGCGTTCGGTGAGTAAATATAGAAATATTGGGGCAAATGAGAAGAACCATAAGAGAGAATGGAAATCACCTGCTTATCCTTCTCCAAGGGAAATATTTGCTATTAATAATAATAATAATAATAATTCGTATGGTTATTATGAATCAGTAACAGTATTAATAGAAAGGCTACAGGCAAATGCAGTGACTAAAATGGGAGAAAATGAAAGCTTAAAAAACTGATTACTGCACAGGTAATATTTAATAGTAAGAGCAATTTCATCCAAGTTTTGAATCAGAGGGTTACAGACATAGAGACACAGCTAGAATGGATGGTCTTCTCTTAAAAAATATGAGTGCATATGTACTGAGTAATGTTGATGATGTTACGAACTTACAGAGTTAATGGAGAAGGGTAAATGTATCAATCTGAGGTGAGGGAACCTTGTCCGGGAACGGCCGAGTGCAAAGTTACAAGCGAAAATCGTTCTCTTAACTCTGATAGTGAAATAGCTGTACCGGTACTGTTGTTGCTAACCTTGTAGGATAGGCGACTTTAAGAGATGATAGTAAGAATCGAAAGAGGAAAACAAGTCCAGAAGATATGGGAAAATCTGTTTTCGCAGGACAGACCGGATCAGGTTGTGGAAAGGGGCCAAGATCAGTTATTGTTAGTTACACAAGAACACACAACTTTATTCCTCGAAGACGAATGCACAGTTTGCTCAATGAAACAGCGAGGATCAATTCACGCCGAGGGCTATAACGATATGTTTACGTAATGTGTATACATAAACATACGTTATAAACGTCCCCGTTCGTAGTCGCTAATTATAACAATATGTTTCTTCTGTGCTGCAGCATATAGCTATAATCAGCGGTGGAAATATATTTGCGAACGCCGACCGTGTGGGGCTGTTTCCTGTTGGATCGTCTGATCAGTCGGAAGTTGCATTGCAGAGGAGAGCAAATGCCTATTCAAAATATAATTACTTTTGGATAGCTCAACATGAATTTCCTAAGGGACCGTAGTTTATCATGCATTTACCAGTAGAATGTGGCGCGGAGAAAATATTTCGCCGCATACAACTTCCGTCCGATTTCGACGAAAGAATTCGTGACTGTGAACTCTCTATTTGGCAGAAACATAAAGAAAATTAAATAACTTCATGAAGGAGTGAGACATAGATTCTACACTAAATAAATAGTCCATACACCAATTCCATTTAAATCTGAATTTATGGCAATTAATAGAAGAACTTACACTGCAATGAAACATTTAACATGGATGCCGTTTTTGACTGGCACTTCTCTTCTGGCAATGACAATAATTCCTTTGACGTTTTCACATACACGTCGCAAAATAAATTTACTGCTATGCAGTATTGCACTTTTAGTATTGAACTTTACACTAAAATAATATTATTTTTAACAGTAATAATACGGCGGCAAGACATGTGCGTCCGACTCAAGTTACAAGAGACAAGAGAAGAATGAGTAACTGTTCATCGAGAATATCTTGTACATAAAAAAAGTGTAAAAGTGTTCTTCTTCTGTCCGTTTTTCGCGCCGCGGTTTTCAAAGTCAATAACTCACTGCATCTCTGACGGTGCTTCGACAATAAACAAGTTACGTCACAGGTCGTTCACCTTTCACATTCTCGCAACATTATTTGCTAACTGTAGCTGTTGCCGAGAGACTGCTCGGTTAGTGAATGATTTAAAATGATAAGGCAATCACATAATGTTACAGGGCCCAAGTAACTTCTCAATAATAAGTTTAAATAATTCCTTTTAAAAACACAAGGATTTAGAGTAAGGCCTTACTTAAATAAAATTAAAGTATTTTCTCGGCTAAAGGCCCAAATAATATTTCAGATCAGCAAAGAAAATTCTTAAAAGGCAAGCATTTACAAATTGCGGCTAGTAGCCATATTAAGGAAAACTTACATTAATTCCTCGGCTGAAAGCCGATTAATATTTCAACATAATAAAATGTAACCTTTAAAGACAAGCAGTACAACGGAAAAGCCTCTTAAGAAAACTTGAAATATCTTGATGGCTGAAGGCCCAAACAAGTATTCAAAATAATTAAAGGCGAACCTTAAGGTAAGCAGACGAAATGAATGAAAATTTGTGCAGTGGCCGGGACTCGAAACCGGGTCTTCTTACCTGGTAGGCAGAAATTCTGACCATTACACCACCGCAGTACAATGGCAAACATTGCTGCACGAACTACCTAAGCTGAGTGTTCTCCCAAACAAACTTCAATTC
Organism: Schistocerca gregaria; assembly: GCF_023897955.1. Lineage (NCBI taxonomy): Eukaryota > Metazoa > Arthropoda > Insecta > Orthoptera > Acrididae > Schistocerca > Schistocerca gregaria. The sequence continues at coordinate 885,625,172 of NC_064920.1, read as the reverse complement.
ATTTTTCCCCTACATATTGTCACTACTGCCAGGGCTCTCCAATATTTGCAAGCACCCCAGCATTGGACGTAATGCGACGTCCTTGTACCATTGGTGATCTTACAGATCTTATAATTTAATGTTTCCCTTAGACATTTAAGTCTCTTTTTATTATTTACGATAATGATCGAAGCAGTCCCGGCCGCGGCACAAATTTTAATAAATTTCGTCAGCTTCGATCATTATCGTAGATAATAAAAAGAGATTTAAATGTCTCAGGGAAACATTTAATTATAAGATCTTAAGATAAACATTTACACAGTACGGCTGAAGGCCATTTTAAGATTTCAAGATGATTAAAGAGAACCTTTACAGACAGGAATTTACACATTACGGTCTGAAAGCCACAGATTTTAAAACAAACGCAGCTGATGGCCTAAATACAGAGCAAACAAAAATTGTAAATAAAACACGGCTGAAGGCCTAATCTTAAAATACTTCACATAAGGTTCGGCTGATGACCATATACTGAACATAGAACAGACAAAAGTAATACACGGCTGAAAGCCTGACACAGTACTTGCGACAAAGAAAATCACAAGGGTCGGCCTGGGAAGGAAACTCTGTCTTAATAACTGGCGTCTAAACACGGTCAAGGTACGATAACTACTCATGGAAAGGAGAACATCATCACAGCTGTCGAACTACACACCGTGCCGGACAGCATCAACACGGCGAGGAAACACACACTCGCTGCTGTGTCGCAACCGACCGACTGGCTACTCCAGACTACTCCAGACAGCATTCATCCTCTCGGTGGAAATCGCAGAATCTACATACAGTTCCACGTAAACACTTGCACCAAGATCGCCGACAATCCTAAAACCAATCACCGTGGAACAACAAGAAGAAATGACAAGTCACACACACACAGAGTTTCCATAGTTTCCATAAGCGGTCGGCGACCAAATACACATCGACTGATGGACGAACAACGAAACAAGGTCGTCCCCACTGAAGTTATAAGTGTCGGCAACGGTCGGCCGAGTCTTGGTTTTCGGGAGCTCACTGCAGCTCCAGCCCGACTCAACTCGATGTCCGTTCGGAACTCGGAGACACGGCGATTCGGGCACACTGGCTCGGACCCAACCATGCTGAGGTAACTCTTGGCCACTGGCCACGACATCTCTGCAGAAGAAAGGAATCGGTCCACGTCCGACAAGATGACCAACTGACGAGGACCATAAACGGTCAAAAGGCTGAATAACGTCGCCGAATGAGACGACCAACCGAACGACCAATCAGCGGTCGTTTCCGCTCCTATCTACTTCCGTCGGACAGTTCATGTGTGTGGCCAGCAGTCGGCAAGTACTGGCTACCGGCACCTCACTGGCGCTCCGTCCTCACTTGAACTCCAGAAACACGTCGACCCGGAAATACTAGCGGTGCTCCAAAGATGGTACGGTAGTGCCCTTATCGATAAGCGGTGCTGCTGCCACTCACGGGCAAGCAAACCAGCTACCTAGTGACGCCAGTACATCGAATTAAAAGAAAACGAGGTGACAGAACCACAAAAGCAAGATGACGTGCAATAAACGGCATGACGGTGAGCCGCGCACTGCTGAGTGGGCTCTAAAATGGATATGTCAGGCTCTATGAGCACTTGTTCATCTTCGCTAATGTGAAACACATTCCTTCTACAGCAAGCTCTTTGAAGGAGAATGTAGGGTGGACCAAAAGAAGAAAGGAGTTTCCGGGCAAATGCATACATTAAGAGCTACAAGCAGTTGTTTAGTGGAAGGAACGTGTTTCACAGTACCGAAGATGAACCAAATGCTCATAGTGTTTAAGGTATGTAAGCGAATATCTACTGGATATTTTTTCTTGTTTTGGTCCATACTACCATCTCTGAAATTTACCTATCCTACAGTCTTAGCAACATGAGTACCGATACATGACTTGCACTGTCACTATAATCTCAAAGATTTTCACCTATGAGTTCGTACTCTGTCGTATCCGGACCTAGATTCCTTACGTCACATTGATACATTTAACCTTCTCCATCATCCCTGAAAGTCTGTAACATCATCACGCAAACAGCCTGTATAAAAATGTGTATCTGCTCTTCCAGATCACGTTATCACGTTACGTTTCCATCTCTGCTGTAACCATCACTTTTGTTTTTGTTACTTGTGTCTGAAAACAGTCTCGAAAAGGCACCGGGACTTTTTACATTTCATGTGTTATGCTTCCTTCCTCCGCCCCACGTATGCATGTCACCGTCGCCATGGTGGGACTGGGTGCCGCACCGAGGTGGGACTTAGGTGGTACTGCGGATCTACCTCGTGTGCCGCTCTTATATTGGCTGCGCACGCACTTTCTGTGATGCCACATTCGCATTCACATTGATGCTTCCACAGTGATGCTACGCGGAAAGAGCGGTATTTTGTAATAACGTACCCCACCATATTTGTCTTTTTCATGCCGGGAAATAATGTTAGCAACATCGTCTTTCATTCTCCACCATTAGTAATTTCTTGTAAGTTCTTAATGTGACTGATTAGTCTCTGATTGTTCCACAATTCTATTACAGGTGCCAAGGGCTGAGGTTCTCGAATACCGGGAATAAGTTGGGGCACTTTTCGGATCGTTAACTATTTTCTGTGGAGTTGTGCTTCATTTGTTGTCCACTCACCATAGCTGCATCCAGAAGAGGTTTCCATGCGGCATTTCCTCCAATTCAGTTTTCGTGTTCCCCTACATCACAGCCAAGACCTATCGATATAAACCACCACTCTATGGATCTGTTCGTTATCTTACAGTTGGCAGCAGAGTGTTTACATTGCCAAAACCGAAAATACTGGTCCGCAAATCGATCCCTGTGGGTAACTTTGGTACTTCGTTGTGTTAACGTTTGTGTGGCGGCTGGTCATTCTACAGCTCTACCCCTGCAGCATGTAGCTCTAGTGTAGACGTTGGTGAGGGGGGCAGGGAAGACCTGTAGTTCACGCGTCCCTGCACACAATGCAGTCCACTATTCAAAGCTCACAAAATGTAAATTAATACAGCAATATCATTTTTTTCTGATATGTGTCTATTGTTTCAACTGACTTGTTAAATCCATCTTTAATACACTTCCCTTTCCCAAAACAAACTGGCACTGATTAAGTCCCTGAAGCTCCCTGTATGAGTGTAAGCTGTTACAGCCGTGTCTTTCCTAAAACTATATGTGCATTAATCAAACACATTTGCTTACAGATTTCGGGATTATCCAGATCTTTAATTCTGGAATTTTTTATTATTACACCCTTTGATAGTTTCCAACTGGCAGCCATCTTACTTGTTAGGAATTGTTTCAGTAACCTGGTTAGGGATGAAACAATTTGTAATTTTATTTGTTTTAGAAGTGTGGCATGAGTTCGGAATTTATTCGGGGGCTCTTTCGTTTCTTTTAGTTTCTTTATGACTACGGTTACTTCTTCTTCCTCAAACGGTGTAGGTATCGAAGTACAAATGTCTTTAATATTTAGATCACATCTAAGTTGGTTGTAGGAAATGGTAGTGATCTTGATCGTCATGTATAAAGAGTTTGTCAAGCAGTAAATATGCTCACTCTCTCCATCCATCTTCAGTTTTCAATGCGAGTAAAAAATAAACTGGATTTTTTTATAATCTCTTGCAGTATTTTGTACGGTTTACCCCACACATCAGTCCTTAGCAGATTTCTCAGGTAGCTTTCCCATAGACAGCAATTTGATATCAAATCAATGGAAATGGCAGTAGCGTCCGTTTTTATTATCTGAAAAGAGAGTTTTAAAAATATCTAGGGAGTTTAAAGTACCCAAATCAACGGTGGATACGTTCTTAAATTTAATTTAACAAATTTAACAAATCAGGTACGACATTTAAAAATGTGTTCACTGCAGAAAAAAGAGGAGCGCATAGCATACTTCAGGTCAACGAAGAACATACTTTTTAGACCACTGATAAAACATTTCACTGTTAAATGGTTCAAATGGCTCTGAGCACTATGGGACTTAACTTCTGAGGTCATCAGTCACCTAGAACTTAGAACTACTTAAACCTAACTAACCTAAGGACATCACACACATCCATGCCCGAGGTAGGATTCGAACCTGCGGCCGTAGCGGTCGCGTGGTTCCAGACTGTAGCGCATAGAACCGCTCGGCCATTCCGGCCGGCTTTCACTGTCAGATCTTTAGCCTATCAACTAGCCGAAATAAATAGTTTACCATATAGCTTTGACAAAGAAACTTATGTAGCTAGGCAGAAATGGGCTGTAGGATTTATTAAATAGGTATCCTATGTTATTTATTCGCAAGCCAGAAAATACACCTAGTGCACGAACGATTGGGTTCAGTAAAGTAACAGTATCAGCAACAGTAGCAGTAATTCAATATTAAGCAGTAGAAATAATTGCACGTATTTCAAAATGATACTGCAATATTTCCTTACTGTTAACGATTTCTTTGAAGATTCCATAATTCCATAGTCAAAATAATGAAACATTTTTATGCCTTAGTTTTAAGACGGTAGTTCTTGTAATTTTAAGGTTTCTGCAGTAATATCACAAAAAATGCCTTATTCCATACTGCCAGCGGATAGGGCAGAACAGGAAGCACGCAAGCATTTGTTTGAAAAAATAAATTAAAAAGGAAATGCATGATGCAGCTTTTTAGCTTCAAGAACTATTTACTTGTGCTCGTTCATTTTACAAAAATTGCTAAACGTAAAGCATACCGTCCCGTCCCCAGTTCCCTTCGCTACTTTGTTTTCGAGATTTGGTTGCTAAGCACAACGAATGCTTTCATACACTCCTGGAAATGGAAAAAAGAACACATTGACACTGGTGTGTCAGACCCACCATACTTGCTCCGGACACTGCGAGAGGGCTGTACAAGCAATGATCACACGCACGGCACAGCGGACACACCAGGAACCGCGGTGTTGGCCGTCGAATGGCGCTAGCTGCGCAGCATTTGTGCACCGCCGCCGTCAGTGTCAGCCAGTTTGCCGTGGCATACGGAGCTCCATCGCAGCCTTTAACACTGGTAGCATGCCGCGACAGCGTGGACGTGAACCGTATGTGCAGTTGACGGACTTTGAGCGAGGGCGTATAGTGGGCATGCGGGCGGCCGGGTGGACGTACCGCCGAATTGCCCAACACGTGGGGCGTGAGGTCTCCACAGTACATCGATGTTGTCGCCAGTGGTCGGCGGAAGGTGCACGTGCCCGTCGACCTGGGACCGGACCGCAGCGACGCACGGATGCACGCCAAGACCGTAGGATCCTACGCAGTGCCGTAGGGGACCGCACCGCCACTTCCCAGCAAATTAGGGACACTGTTGCTCCTGGGGTATCGGCGAGGACCATTCGCAACCGTCTCCATCAAGCTGGGTTACGGTCCCGCACCCCGTTAGGCCGTCTTCCGCTCACGCCCCAACATCGTGCAGCCCGCCTCCAGTGGTGTCGCGTCTGGCGTGAATGGAGGGACGAATGGAGACGTGTCGTCTTCAGCGATGAGAGTCGCTTCTGCCTTGGTGCCAATGATGGTCGTATGCGTGTTTGGCGCCGTGCATGGCAAGCCGTTCCACAGGACTACATCCAGCATCTCTACGATCGTCTCCATGGGAGAATAGCAGCCTGCATTGCTGCGAAAGGTGGATATACACTGTACTAGTGCCGACATTGTGCATGCTCTGTTGCCTGTGTCTATGTGCCTATGGTTCTGTCAGTGTGATCATGTGATGTATCTGACCCCAGGAATGTGTCAATAAAGTTTCCCTTTCCTGGGACACTGAATTCACGGTGTTCTTATTTCAATTTCCAGGGGTGTATTTGATAATTCAAGGACGTAACTATGGTCAAGGGAAGGGTTGCGGAGGGTAGTGTGGGAGGAGAACGTTAGTTTCCCAATTTTCAGATCTGGCTCGAAGATGCACGGAAGATCAGCTCCCATTTCTTCTGCCCATTTCCTGAGTTCGGCCAGTACAAAAGAACTTCTCATTGCATTGATCTGTAAGTCATTATGGAAAGTGCGTTCGGGCGCATCTGTGGAGCAGTGGGCGTCGGGACTCGAATTTAATTTGTCCTTGGGGTCGTACGAGGCCCCCATATACGTTATATTGATTCAGAAGTTCGGATCTTTTTGTATAAACTTGACATAGTACCTCACACAATTCTTTAAAATATGTGGGCAGATTATTCACTTTCATTATTAAACGATCTGCTGCCTCGGTTGTCGAGAAGGGATTGATTTCCCCCTTTCATGCGCTATTGCAGGGAGGTCGATATGTATAATTCTTTCATTCTCTAGTTGACTGATTTTCGCATTTGAGTCTATGTGTTTATAGGACTGAGTAAGATCTATTGTTATTCAGTGTTGTCTAGTGACTGTATTTCTTAGTGTGGTCAACTTGTTATCCCGCACGATTCTAACCTCACTGGTTTATTATATTTGTCATTCTTGCTAGTATCAAAATTTTTTATTTCAGTGGGCATGTTACCTGTGTTTCTTGTGCAATTTTTTGTCGTTATTATTGCAGGGGTTTGTGCAAGGCGAGCTTTAGGATCTGTGTTCATATCAATTTTCTGCGCTGTCTTTGGTTGGGCTTGATCTCCATTAGAGTGTGTTTGATGGTCACTGTTCAGCAGTTCTTCAATTCTAGAGGACATATGTGTTTCAGCATCGCGGTTTGAAATATCTGAGCCCTGATTTTTGTTGTTCAGTCCATTGACGTATTTTGACAGGCTTAAAGAATTGTGACTAATTTTAGCGAAAATGCGTAAGGATATTTAACAGTATCCAATTCATCTGTCGGTAACATTCTTAGGGACTGCCACTATGTTATAGAGCGTTGCAGATTCCCAAGTACTGAGGGCAGAACTCTTCTTTTCTGTTTGGCTGCGTTTGATGGGAAGTCTCATTTCGTTTTAGTTGATAAAAAATGGTTCAAATTGCTCTAAGCACTACAGGATTTAACATCTGAGATCATCAGTCCCCTAGACTTAGAACTACCTAAACCTAACTAACCTAAGGACATCACACACATCCATGCCCTAGGCAGGATTCGAACCTGCGACCGTAGCAGCAGCGCGACCACAGCCTCCGGCTTTAGTTGATACCGTTTTATCTAATCTCCGTATACTAGGAAACTGCCAAAACCAAAATATTAAGTATGTTACACATTTTCTTATAATATCGGCGAGATATGCATCCAACTGCCTGATTGTTGCATTCATTCATCTGGTGGCCCGGTAGAGCACAACTTCATGTGTCTGGTGTCGTACGCTACAAGTTTTCATTACGATAATGATGGAAGTTGAAGAAATGAATTAAAATTCGTGGTATGGCCAGAACTTGAACCCGGCTCTCTTTGCTTACTAGACAGGAATGCTAACCATTACTCCACAACAGCACTGTTTATTTGGAGTCACGGCACTTAAAACATATCCAAGTTGAAGCACTGTCTTTAACATTAAGTGCCAGAAATTCTATGTACACTTTTCCGCTTCCCATCAGTACGTTTCAAAGTCGTTGTGTTACTTCAGTTATCTGATGAAATCTGTTTCTCGCTGGACGCCTCATTTTGTACCGAGTTTTATGTTCTCCGAGAATTTAGATTTCTCTAATTTGTCTTTTGCGTTCAGTTCGTAAGAGGTTTCTAATATTTCTTCAACAGTTGTTTCTTTTGGTATGTCATATATTGCCTGTAGGTGCCTTTCCGTTGTCAGTAGATCGCAGTTAATATTTGGCATGTTCTTAAATTGTCGACAATTTTTTCTTCGTTTCGTTCTTGGTTTTGCGGAGAAATAATTGCTTAAACTTTGAGATATCATTTACAGACTTAATTAATTTAGTAGATATCAGAAGTATCAGTTAAACTGGAAGTGATTTCTCCAGTAGTTGTGAACATTTAATATCCACTTCAAACTGCCTTCATTAAAGACACATTCTTTACTAATGAACAATACCAGAAGGATATAATATTAATAAGCTGTCTATAATCAGGAATATTCCATTACAGACACTCATAAGTAACGGAACGGAAATTATTTTGACATCTGAAATGGTCTACAACAAATTCTGGTGACTTAGTCATTTAGCGTTGTCACAGAACAATAAAACAATAAAACAATTGCCCTGGAACTCTACACACAAACGTACATTCCGTGACCGTAAAATAATTTGCTTATGCTAAGAAATTCTTGCTATTTCAATAAATTGGTCAGAGCACAAGAATATCCACAATTAACTATCTATCGCATTAAATGACGATAACAGTTCCATGATTACCTCTGCATAAGGCATCAGTGGCAGTCTCATGGCTACACACTACAGACGTCTTCAGAAGACATACTTCATTTAAATTAAATTAATGAAAATAACGAAACAGAAATAAAAATATGTTATGTTGTTTTAATTTAGGGTTGTTATTTAATCGCAAAATGTACAAAGATTCTACACAGTACAACCAGATTAATGTTACTTGGTGCCCTCAGTATAGCTACATAAAGATCGATTCTTTAATGTACATTTGAAAATAATCTAAGACGCTCAATCTCTTTTCTGGATGAAATACGGCAGCTAAATCTGCTCAGGAATAAGTTAGAAGTGAAATCTGGCTGACACTGATGATAACTAGTAGTGCCTCTCCACTACTCATCCGATTATACTCCCTAACCAACCACAGTGTCACCTTGTAGCTGACCAAGTCATAAATAAAGAAACACATTACCTTCCATTCTGGAGTCGGAGTGCTGAAAAATTGTGTTCGATCTTCAGCCCCACTGCATGAGTAGAAACCATAGACTGCTCCTAGTTATCGCTCTGTATCTTTCTCAGTGTAAAGCAATGCAGCATTCATCAGAAGCACACCAAATCATACACGGGAAAAACAGTTGCACTGCAGAGCAGCCCCATCGGAATGGAATAATAGAAAATATTTTTTTTCTTCCAAACTGGTAAGCCATCTGTGTCTACCATGCCTTCGCTAGGCAATGTCCAAAGCCGCACGCGCCTTAAAGACATCAGGCTGATATTCCCACGTAGCTGAAGAAACCGTGAAAATGAGGAAGCCGATCAATGTGCGACAGAGATACTGAAGAGCCAAAGAAACTGGTACCCCTGTCTAATATCGTATAGGGCCCCGCGATCACGCATGAGTGCCGCAAAGCAAGGTGGCATGGTCTCGACTAACCTCTGAAGTAGTGCTGGAGGGAACTGACATCATGAATCCTGCAGGGCTGTCAATAAATGGAGATCTCTTCTGTACAGCACGTTGCAAGCCATCGCAGATAATCTCAATATTATCCATGTTTGAGGAGACTGGTGGTCAGCGAAAGTGTTTAAACTCAGAAGAGTATTCCTGAAGCCACTCTGTAGGCGTTCTGCACCTGTGTGGTGTCGCATTGTCATGCTGGAATTGCCCAAGTCCGCCGGAATGCACAATAGATGTGAGTGAATGCAGGTGGTCAGACAGGATAATTACGTACGTGTCATCTGTCAGAGTCGTATCTAGAGACATCAAGGGTCCCATATCACTCCAACTACACACGCCCCACAGCACTACTTAGCCTCCACCATTTTGAACAATCCTCTGCTGACATGCAGGGTCCATGGATTCATGAGGTTGTCTCCACATATGTACACGTCCATCCGCTCGCTCCAATTTTAAACGAGACTCGTGCGACCAGACAACATGTTGCCAGTCATCAACAGTCCAATGCCGGTATTGACAGCCCAGGCGAGGCGTAAAGCTTTGAGTCGTGCAGCCATCAAGGGTACACGAGTTGGTCTTCGGCTCCAGAAGATCATATTGATGGTGTTTCTTTGAATGGTTTGCACGCTGACTCTTGGTGATGACCCAGTATTTAAATATGCAGAAATTTTCGAAAGAGTTGCACTTCCGTCACGTTGCACGATTGTCTTCAGTCGTCGTTGGTCCCGTTCTTAGAGGAAACTTTTCCGGCCGTAGCGATGTCGGAGATTTGATGTTTTACCGTATTCCTTAATATTCACGGTACCCTCATGAAATGGTCGTACGGAAAAATCTCCATCTCTACCTGCGCCAGACACTTGTTGATTACGTAGACGATGCCGACCGCAGCGCCGTATTCTGCCTGTTTACATATCTCTGTATCTGAACACGCATGCCTATACCAGTTCTTTTGGCACTTCAATGTATAATAGAAAAGACTGCTAGCGAGACACAGATACATAATAACGGGATGTATGGAAGAGGGTCAGCATTAATGGCCCATTTCGAATCTGTCTAACAACCTTGGCACCGTTATTGTCTGTTGCCGAGATGGAAAGAGTGTTTATGATCTTTATATGTTGTATTTTTGCCTCGGTGCGCAAAACTGTATGTATTATTATTCGCAGCAAAGCAGCCATTGCTGCATATGATACAGATGGTCTTGCAATTTGCTCTTTAAGGTCGTATTTTTTGGGTTCGATCCTATCCTTTTCCTCTTCAGTCAATCTGATTTTGACCTGAATGTCTCGTATTGACTGATATTCAGTTGTTCATATAGCTTCCGAATTTCACGGCAGATGTCATAAATTTACCCTTGCATTCACGACTGTTGGTGCTTCCACATATCTAACCTGCCTCTGGTTTCAGGAGTCTTTGATCTATGTCCATGGTGTTGAACTTGCAACGCTTGTTTACCTACTCCAAGGCCTCTGCTGACGTGGTGATTTTGCTTGGAGTGCAACAAGCACTGCGGCGCTGCAGGAGACACAACCGGTCAAATGCTTCGCTAAGACGGAGCACGGCAAGGCACCTCAGCCCAACGTAAACACATGATTCCTTGCGTAACTAGGGCAACGACCACAGTCGGAATCTCGCACACTGCCAGCTCATCAGTCACGTTGTTGTTGTTGTGGTCTTCAGGACAGAGACTGATTTGATGCAGCTGTCCATACCATTATATCCGGTGCGAACCTCTTCACATCCGAATAATCACTGCAACCTACATCCTTCTAAATCTGCTTAGTGAATTCATCTCTTGGTTTCCTTCTACGATTTTTACCCTCCATGTCTCCCTCCAGTACTAAATTTGTGATCCCCTGACGCCTTAGATCGCGTCCAACTAACCGATCCTTCTAATCAAGTTGTGCCACAAGTTCCTCTTCCGCCAATACCTCCTCATTAGTTACGTGATCTACCCATCTGATCTTCAGCATTCTTCTAAAGGTTCCATTCTCTTCTTGTCGATACTGTTTATCGTTCATGTTTCGCTTCCATACATGACTACACCCCATACAAAGACATTCAAAAAATACCCCATACAAAGACCTTCAGAAAATATTTCCTGACACTTAAATCTATACTTGATCTTAACTAATATCTCTTCTTCAGAAACGCTTTCCTTGCCACAGCCAGTCTGCATTTTATATCCTCTCTACTTCAACCATCATCAGTTATTTTGCTCCCAAAATAGCAAATCTCATTTACTTCTCTAAGTGTCTCACTTCTTAATCTAATTCCCTCAGCATCGCCTGATTTAATTCGACTACATTCCATTATCTTCCTTTTGCTTTTCTTGATGTTCATCTTATACCCTCCTTTGAAGATACTGTCCATTCCTTTCAGCTGCTCTTCCAGGTCCTTTGCAGACTCTGACAGAATTACAGTGTCGTCGGCAAACCTCAAAGTTTTTCTTTTTTCTACTTGGATTTTAATTCCTGCACCAAATTTTTCTTTTGCTTGCTTCACTGCTTGCTCAATATACAGATTAGGTAACATCAGGGATAGGTTACAACCCTGTCTCACTCCCTTCCCAACCACTGCCTCCCTTTCATGCCCCTCGGCTCTTATAACTGCCATCTGGTTTCTGTACAAATTGTAAACAGCCTTTCGCTCCGTGAATTTTACACCTGCCACCTTCAGAATTTGAAAGAGTGTATTCCAGTCAACCTTGTCAAAAGCTTTTTCTAAGTCTACAAATGCTAGAAACGTAAGTTTGCCTTTCCTTAACCTATCTTCTAAGATAAGTCGTAGGGTCAATATTGCCCCTCGTGTTGCAACATTTCTACAAAAACCAAACTGACATTCCCCGAGATCGGCTTCTACCAGTTTTTTCATTCGTTTGTGAAGAATTCGTGTTAGTATTTTGCAGCTGTGGCTTATTATACTGATAGTTCGGTAATTTTCACATCTGTCAACACCTGCTTTCTTTGGAATTGGAATTATTGTATTCTTCTTGAAGTCTGAGGGTATTTGCCTCTCTCATACATCTTGCTCAGCAGGTGGTAGAGTTTTGTCGGGGCTGGCTCACCCAAGGCTATCAGTACATCTAGGGGAATGTTGTACGCCTGGGGCCTTGTTTTCACTTAGGTCTTTCAGTGTGTGTCAAGTTCTTCATGCAGTATTATATGTCCCATTTCATCTTCAGCCACGTCCTCTTCCGTTTCCATAATATTGCCCTCAAGTACATCGCCCTTGTATAGACCTTCAATATCCTGCTTCCACCTTTCCGCTTTTCCTTCTTTGCGTAGGACTGGATTTCCATTTGAGCTCTTGGCATTCGTACAGGTGGTTCTCTTTTCTCCAAAAGAATCTTTAATTTTCCTGTAGGCAGTATCTATCTTACCCCTAGTGATATGTACTTCCACATACTTACATTTTTCCTCTAGTCAACCCTGCTGTGCCATTTTGCACATCATGTTGATCTCATTTTTAAGACATTTGTATTCCTTTTCGCCTGCTACATTTACTGCATTTTTATAATAATTAAACTCAATATATCTTTCGATCCTCTGCTGTCTTCACTATTTCATCACTCAAAGACGCCTGTTATTCTTTTACTGTATTTCTTTCCCTTTTCTTGTCAATCGTTCCCTAGTGCTCTCCCTGAAACTCTCTACAATCTCTGGTTCTTTCTGTTTATCCAAGACGGATCTCCTTAAATTTTTACATTTTCTCAGTTTTTCACTTTTATTCTACAGTTTACAACCAATAAATTGTGGTCAGAATCTACACGGCTCCTGGAAATTTCTTACAATTTGAAACCTGGTTCCTAAATCTCTGTCTTACCGTTATAATAGTATATTACATAATCTATCTGAAACTTTCCAGGGTCTGCAGGCCACTTCCACATGTACAACCTTCTTTCATGGTTCTTAAGCCAACTGTTAGCTATGATTAAGTTATGCTCTTTGCAAAATTCTACCAGGCGGCTTCCTCTTTCATTTCTTACCCCCATTCCATATTCTCCTACTACTTTACCTTCTCTTTCTTTTCCTACTATCGGTTCCCAGTCCGTCTTGACTATTAAACTTTCGTCTCCCTTAACTATACGAATAATTTCTTTTATCGCATCGCCCATTTCTTCAATCTCTTCATCATCTGTCGAGCTAGTTGGCATATAAGCTTGTACTAGTGTGGTAGGCATGGGATTCATGTCTGTATTTGCTACAATAATGCGTTCGCTATACTGTTCATAGTTGTTTATCCACGTTCCTATTTTTTATTCATTATTAAACCTGCTCCTGTAATATCGTCATTTGACTTTGTATAGATGACCCTGTATTCACATGACCAGAAGTCTTGTTCCTCCTGCCACCGAACTTCAAATGGTTCAAATGGCTCTGAGCACTATGGGACTTAACATCTCAGGTCATCAGTCCCCTAGAACTTAGAACTACTTAAACCTAACTAAGCTAAGGACATCACACACATCCAAGCCCGAGGCAGGATTCGAACCTGCGACCGTAGCGATCGCGCGGTTCCAGATTGAAGCGCCTAGAACCGTTCGGCCACCAGCGGCCGGCACACCGAACTTCACTAATTCCACTATATCTAGCTTTAACATATCTATTTCCCTTTTTAAATTGTCTAACGTAACTGCCCGATTAAGGGATCTGATATTCCACGCTCCGATCCGTAAAACTCCAGTTTTGTTTCTCCTCATAACGACGTCCTGCTATGTAGTCCCCACCCGGTGATCCGAATGGTGGACTATTTTACCTCCGGAATGTTTTACCCAAGAGGACGCCATCATCATTTTACCATACACTAAAGCTGCATGCCCTCGAGTAAAATAACGGCTGTAGTTTCCCCTTGCTTTCAGCCGTTCGCAGTGCCAGCGCAGCAACGCCGTTTTGGCTGATGTTACAAGGCCAGATCAGTCAGTCATCCAGACTGTTGCCCCTGGAACTACTGAAAAGGCTGCTGCCCTCTTCAGGAAGCACACGTTTGCCTGGCCTCTCAACAGTTAACCACTCGTTATAGATGCACTGGCAAGGCAAGGTCCCTAGTTCAAATGGCAGCATCAGTCACGTATTTCACTGAAATTACTTTGGCATTTTGTTTGTAGTTTTTGAGCGTAGAACCATCACCATTACCACTTATGTCACGGTGGTATCGTCACACGTGCTGCAGTACATTTTAGATATCCTTAGCATACATTTTTGTGCGTTTCGACAAAATTATACAAAAAATTTGCTAAGCCCGAAATGGGCGCCCCCTGTTACGTAATATCAGCGCAGTGATTAGTGATAGATTCAAGAAGTAACCTGGACACCCAGAAGGATAGACCACAGCGCAATGCGGACACGTTCACGTGCTGTGGCACCCTCTGATTTGACTCCGACTGCTACCTTTCGAACGCGACACTCGCTTCCGGAAGATATGGCCATGCTGATCGCAGAGTGATTGACTCTCACATGAACTAAAGCACTTCTGGACACTGTAGAAGGTGCCTGTACTAACAAACTGAGGATGGGGACTGGTGTCGCAAACTTCGGACATAAGAGGTAGGGGCGTCTGAAATGTAAAATACCAACAAAAGAAGGCCTCATATGCATTGAGGTGCTAAGTATAAAGCATATCTGCGCAGATGAGTGTGTCTCACTGACGTACACTGAGCCCTTTTTGACGTACAATGAGGGAGGCTTTATTCGTCGGAGAACTGTAACCTTGTCTGCTCAGTCCTGAGCAGACAACTGAGAAGTTACTGTACGAATATCTGACGTTTCGAAAATAGGCGTTTATTGCTAGTACTTCGATTAGGACATCTTTCAGTACTTCCGTTCAATGGCTTTCTACGTAGAGGCTGAAGCAACGTTAAATCGACAAGCTACAGTCCTACACAAAATACGCTTTCATAGAGCTTATTAGACAGGAATACTCGAAGAGTCGGTCATCAATAAATTTTTCAAGAATTGCATGTTCATACTTCATTGACTGAGAAAGCTGATAGGTAATCGCACACATTGAAAAATTATTGCACAGAAATCTCAAAATTAACAACGAGACGATGAAGAAAAAGGCAAAGGAACTTTGAGTACTTCCTGGAGATGCGGAAATGCTGGTTTCTACGCCCAAACACTCGATCTTGAAATAATTTGTAATCCATCAGAAGAATAACTGCCTAATTGATTCACTAGTTGTCACTCATTACTTTGTGGCTACACTATAAGAAATCACCGGGAATGGCGCCATATTTCATCTCAACTTCAGAAAATGGTCACTAAGTGGATGATATGGGAAGGGGATGAGATCTCCAACCCGAGGGTAGTGATTACTGTAGGTAGTGGCCGAGTTCACTCACTGTTCGGAGTAAAGTGTGTTCAGAACGTTATGGGAAACGCTTCCGGACAGTCTCTTAGGCGCAGTTGAAAGTGTGTGTAAGATGAGCACATCTCCAGTCCATACTAAGTCGGCCACTTAAACCATAATTTATTTTGATGGGTTTCATTCTGTATATCTGAAACGTTGTTGCTACTGTTGATAAAAAACACACAGCATAAAAAGAAAAATAAATAGTGAGCCCGGGAGACATCACGGTAATATCGTACAACAATGCACCTGGCCTTCATGCTGGCTTCAGTTTAGAGAGGAAGAGAGCCCACAAGTATCTTCAGATATGGAAAATCCAGTTGAAACCACGTGTTCAGAGTTAGATTCATAGAGGTACCGAATTCCATTCATGTCGAAGGCTGAGTTTTACCCTTTCTTCCAAATAGTCCCATAAATTTTCATCTTCTTCTTTCTTCAAGCGTTAGGCATTCAGCTGTTTTGTTCTCTTGTTCAGTGCTTCTATTGTCAATGTTTAGTTGCTGTTTAATCTCTTCACCTCTTTCTTGATACACCTATTATTGAACTTTCCCTAATGGTAGGTAATTCATTATTATTTTAGGCTCTCCTTTTCATTCATTGTTATGACAAGAGGTATCTATTTATTTCTACTCTTCTCGATCTGATTATTTAAACTTTTCAGTCTTAGTTATTGTCTAACTGTAGTACACCTTATTCTGTCACAGTATACAGCCAGCTGCTCTTCTTAAAAGCCTCACTTCCGCAGCTTGCATTCTTCGTTCATTTCCAGATTTGGTTGTCAAAAGCTCAGGAAAGCGTTTCTGTTCACTTGCTCTTTGCGTAACTAAAGTTAAGTAGCCACGAGTCCGAAGAATTTTTTGAACAGCACAGATCTTTACTAGTCATATTCCTCTTATAGATGGCATACCATTGCCTCCCTCCAACATTTGAAGTGACTTACCCAGCCATGTATAAGACCTACAGTGGAATCTCAAACACGCTACAATTCTGCATCCTTCATATTAACCAACATTTCCAGAGGAGTAAGAAGTGATAAGTGACAAGTAAGAATCCTTAAAAATCCTAAAATTGACTAGGGATCGAACACGAGCCCGTTGGATATGTAATCTGGCACCTTAAAAATGAATCACACAGCTTCACACTATTTGTATAAGAGAGACATAAAAGATATTGCAGATACATATTCATACATTCACTTACAGTAACAGTCAGATTCTCAGTAATAATATTATAGAATATCTTTCCTGCAACCACGTATTTATACCTATGTATTTACTTATTTGCAATATTTAATATCCAAAAACGAATGCGTGTGAATGAGTATGTCACCTTTCTCATATCAGTCAGCTGTAAAGAGAGAGGTGACTATGAGACGATTTCAAAACTGGTTCAAATGGACCTGAGCACTATGGGACTTAACATATGAGGTCATCCGTCCCCTAGAACTTACAACTACTTAAACCTAACTAACCTAAGGACATCATACACATCCATGCCCCAGGCAGGATTCGAACCTGTGACCGTAGCGGTCGCTCGGATCCAGACTGAAACGCCTAGAACCGCTCGGCCACACAGGCCGGCAGACGATTTCAGAGATTGTCTAGTTGGACTGTAAGCATTTTGGGTTAAGCCGAATTAACCGTGGTAGTGAAGTTAATTTTTGGTTGCTAAGACGTTGTGGTAGAGACTTTGTCGTCTACTAAGATACTGAGTATGTGCTACGTTAAACTACACT
Organism: Schistocerca gregaria; assembly: GCF_023897955.1. Taxonomy (NCBI): domain Eukaryota; kingdom Metazoa; phylum Arthropoda; class Insecta; order Orthoptera; family Acrididae; genus Schistocerca; species Schistocerca gregaria. The sequence continues at coordinate 885,607,865 of NC_064920.1, read as the reverse complement.
CTTGTATTAGCGCATTATACACTAAACTGCCAAAGAAACCGGTATAGGCATGCGTATTCAAATACAGAGACATGCAAAGAGGCAGAATTAGGCGCTGCAGTCCGCCGTGCCTATATAGGATGTTACAAAAAGGTACGGCCAAACTTTCAGGAAACATTCCTCACACACAATTAAAGAAAAGATTTTATGTGGACATGTGTCCGGAAACGCTTAATTTGGATGTTAGAGCTATTTTTAGTTTCGTCAGTATGCACTGTACTTCCTCGATTCACCGCCAGTTGGCCAAATAGAAGGAAGGTAATGTTGACTTCGGTGCTTGTGTTGACATGCGACTCATTGCTCTACAGTAATAGCATCAAGCACATCAGTATGTAGCATCAACAGGTTAGTGTTCATCACGAACGTGGTTTTGCAGTCAGTGCAATGTTTACAAATGCGGTGTTGGCAGATGCCCATTTGATGTATGGATTAGCACGGGGCAATAGCCGTGGCGCGGTATGTTTGTATCGAAACAGATTTCCAGAGCGAAGGTGTCCTGAGAGGAAGACGTTCGATGCAATTGATCGGCGTCTTAGGGAGCGCGAAACATTCCAGTCTATGACTCGCGACTGGGGAAGACCTAGAACGATGACGACACCTGCAATGGACGAGGCAATTCTTCGTGCAGTTAACGATAACCCTAATTTCAGCGTCAGAGAAGTTGCTGCTGTACAAGATAACGATGACCACGTCACTGTATGGAGAATGCTACGGGAGAACCAGTTGTTTCCGTACCATGTACAGCGTGTGCAGGCACTATCAGCAGCTGATTGGCCTCCATGAGTACACTTCTGCGAATGGTTCATCCAACAATGTGTCAATCCTCATTTCAGTGCAAATGTTCTCTTTACGGACGAGGTTTCATTCCAACGTGATCAAACTGTAAATTTTCACAATCAACATGTGTGGGCTGACGAGAATCCGCACGCAACAGTGTAATCACATCATCAACACAGATTTTCTGTGAACGTTTGGGCATGTATTGTTGGACATTTTGAACATTTCCTGTAACAAAGTGTTTGAAGTCACGCTGGTACGTTCTGTTGCTCTGTGTTTCCATTCCATGATTAATGTGATTTGCAGAGAAGTAATAAAATAAGCTCTAACATGGAAAGTAAGCGTTTCCGGACACATGTCCACACAACATATTTTCTTTCTTTGTGTGTGAGGAAAGTTTGGCCGTACCTTTTTGTAACACCCTGTATAAGACAACCAGTGTCTGGCGCATTTGTTAGATCAGTTACTGCTGCTACAATGGCAGGTTATCAAGATTTAAGTGGGTTGAACTCGTTGGTATAGTCGGCGCACGAGTGATGGGACACAGCATCTCCGAGGCAGCGGGGATTTTCCCGTACGACCACTCCGCGAGTGTACCTGAATATCAGGAATCCAGTAAAACATCAAATCTCCGACATCACTGCGGCCGGAAAAAGATCCTGCAAAAACTGGATCAACGACGACCGAAGAGAATCATTCAACGTAAGAGAAGTGCAACCCTTCGACAAATTGCGGCAGATTTGAATGCTGGGCCACCAACGAGTGTCAGCGTGTGAACCATTCAACTAAGCATCATCGACATGGGTTTTTGGAGCCGAAGGCCTACAGGTGTACCCTTGATAACTGTATGACATAAAGCTTTACGCCCCGTCTTGGCCAGTCATCGCCGTCATTGGAATGTTTATCACTGGAAAGATGTTGCCTGATCGGACGAGTCTCATTCAAATTGTATCGAGCGGACGGAACTGTACTGGTATGGAGACAACCTCATGAATCCATGGACCCAGCATGTCGACAGGGGACTGTTCAAGCTGGTGGAGGCTCTGTAATGGTGTTGGGTGTGTACCCTTGTTGTGATATGGGACGCTGATATGTCTAGACACGACGCTGACAAGTGACACGTAAGTAAGCAACCTGTCTGATCACCTGCATCCATTTGTGCCCTTTGTGCACTCCGATGGACTAGGGCAATTTCATCAGGGCAATGCGACACCCTTCACGTCCAGAATTGCTACAGAGTGGCTCCAGAAACACTCTTCTGAGTTTAAACAGTTCCGCTGGCCATCAGTCTCCCCAGACATGTACATTACTGAGCATATCTGGGTTGCCTTGCAACGTATTCTCCAGAAGACATCTCCACCCCTACGTACTCTTACGGATTTATGGACAGCCCTGCAGGATTGATGGTGTCTGTTCCCTCCAGCACCACTTCAGGTATTTGTCGAGCCCATGCCATGGCGTGTTGCGGCACTTCTGCGTGCTTGCATGCTCGAGGGGCATCTATACGATATTAGGCAGGTGTACTAGTTTCTGTGCCTCTTCAGTGTAGAAAACGCTGGGAAGAATGCTGGTTTTCCTCGGACTTGGGTGTTAACAATTGAAAGTAAAGTAGACCTTGTAAGCAAGTCACAGGTTCCACAAACTTTTGCAAAATCGTCTTAACAAAACAAGTAACAGTAGTAACAATTAGTCAGTCAGAATGAAGGTAGGACCCGTTTAGTGCTACGCCACCATCTGCAGTGCTCCTAAGTGACCTTTGTGGTATTTTGCGGAGACAGGTAGTGTTTTGTCCTTGTAAATTTCTGTCGCTCCACTAACACAAGCCACTCTGAAACAACGATTACTTTCAGGTATGTGTTAGTTCCATTTTATGAATCGACTGACAAAATCATAAACTTATATAGTGTGTTTAATTTCAGAAACACATACATTTCGATTTCATTATGATACATATTTACGGCCATGTTTACTGCTAGCTGTAAGCGGCCATACGTTTCTGTGGTTCAATTTGCGTAAATGGTAAAGAAAGAAAAGAGAAAGCACACTTTTCTATTACGGGTGGGAACTGGATATATGTCTAATCTCCCCTCCTCTGTCTCTGTCTCTCTCTCCCATTCCTTTCTTCTTCCACTCCTCCTTCCCCCTCTCTCTGTCATCTCCTCCCCCTCTCTGTCCATCTTCTACTCAGATACCTCTCTACCCATCACTCAGTCCATTACCTCACCCCCGTTCCTCTGTCCATCTTCTACTCTCACCTCTGTCTCCAACCCCTCCTGCCGACTCTCTCCATCCATCTCCTCCTTCCCCTATTCTATGTCCATCTCTTCCTCACCGCCCTCTCTGACCTTGAGCCTTGTTTATTGTTATTTCGAACTGAAATTCTGTAGTAGATTTCTAATCATAAAACAATAAGCTATTAGTACAACTTCCTTGTCTGTTAACAACTCTCCACTATTGAATTTGTTTTTATCTTTATATGTTAAAAAGTATGTTCTCTAAACGTTTATTACAGTAACGAGTAAAAATTTTAAGTTAATGGGAAAGGTACATGTTGAGATTTTTGATAACTATATATATTAAAGTAATAGACGCCTAAAATGTGCGTATGTCAGAATGCAACGTTGTGTTCAAATTTCAAAAAAATCGGTCAAGAACTAACGGAGAAACACAGTTATGAACAAACGAATATTTCATTGTTATTTATATAGATCGTGACAAAAAAGGCGTCATCCAAGACATTCTTTCTCATTAATTTTTTGTGTCATCCATGAGATCAACAAATTTATGAACTGTATCCTCCAAGACAACATTTGAACACCGTCTGTACACGATCTGAAGAGTTCGAAACTAATATTACCGCCAGTAAATCAGCAAACGAACAGTGAATAGAGCAGATTTCCTCTATTACAGTTTTTCACAGTGCTGCAGTTCCACATGCTCACTACAGAACATTTTCGCCTGTCATTTACTCAAAAGTAATTTGCTCCCGTAATTGCTGCTACACATGTTGTTACTTTGCTACGAATGGAGTTATAAAACCCAACCGACGAGATGGAACGTTCATACGAACGAGCATCCTTGCCTTTGATGTCTACCATATATACGTCACGCGATATGGCGAAAAAAACCTAATTAAGTGTAGTAAGGTTAAAGTAATACCAGTTCCTCATAAAGTGTAATAGCCCTGAGGAAGCCGCCTCCACAGTGGTTTCGAAACGGCATCTCGGACTGGGCAGGATGTTTTTAATTAGAGGCGGCCCTGAACATTCCCTTCAAGAGGGAAGATGACGTCTGTATGGCCGGCGGCCATCGTATCTAATTGGTCGCATCTCACGCACTTCGCCTCGGCAGGAACCACGCTCTTGACTGGGCCACAGCTGCCCATCGGTATATTATTCATAAAGGACTCAGCTTTTCAAAGGTAAAGGTTGTCAGAAACATCCTTCACGTGCGATTCTCTGGTAGCACGGAATGATATTGTGAAAGAGAATTGAAAGGTGATCAAATGAAGAAATTAGAATGGAATACGAGGCTGACAAAACTTATAGCCGAGTAGACCACCCTAGATTAAAAGTTAAGAGCGATTAAGTCGGCATTTAACCACGTTCAACGAAAATTATGGTGCACCGACCTCGATCAAATTTTAATGGGGGAGATGATTGCGTTTAAATTTGGCTGTGCCTCACGCTCGGTTTTGGCGAGATGACCAGGGTTTTATAATAGCAGGGTGTTGGATAGCCTCACGTTTCGATTTACTGAGAAAGAATCAAGGCAAGGCATCGTATACTGTACTCCATACCTAAGATGAACCCAGGATGTTTATTAATTTATGAATCAGACTTACCAGTACTAAAATTAAATCGTGCATCCATATGTGACCACTCTGCCTGTTTCCCTCTAAGAGGGAATTTTTGTAATTTTTAAAATTTGCTGTACGTGAAGTTCAGAACTCAAATCAACTTGTCCCAAAGCAGTTCGATGCAGTTCTGGAAGATTCTAGAGTAAATCGGCTTCTGAGTTAGCCGATCGTGTTTAATATGGTGAGACAAGCAGAGTGGCTCTGTGGTAGTATTCCCGATTACTGCGTGGGGGTGTCTGCGTTTGGTTCCAGATGGCTTCAAAGTTTCGAACGAGGATGCATGTTCTATGAGCATTTATGTGAAGCGTAAAGTATAAAAGTATAGAACAAAAATAAAGTTGTATTTTTTAACGTCATAAGCTCTTGATTAACCGTCTATTAGGACAATCGGTAATTAATAATTTTTGTTTGCTACAAACTGTTTTTTATATGTGGTACGCAGTTAGAAATAACAAAACCTGCATTTTACATAAGAAGACAATTAGATGTGCTAATTAGCATATACTTGATGAACTTTTTATTTAAACAACGTATGCATATAACCGAAAGGAGACACTACAAATTTCTGCTTTTGTAGTGCAGGTGTCAGTTCTTTTATTTTGAAGAACTGATGCATTCACACTGACAAATTTTGAAAGTATTTCCATCTCGTGCTTCAAAAAATTTGGTTTTCTTCTTTTGTTTTCCTTCTCGCAACACATAAACAAAAGGTGTAGTAGCGAGGTATAAACAAACTTCTGCTTGTTGGCGAAAGTCAGAGCTTGCGACAATGACGTCACACACCAGCGATTGTCTAGAAAACTTACGTATATTGGCGGCCGTGTGCAAACGCATATCTCTGTTACTGTCCTAGCTTCTCCAGGGCTCCTTCCATCGTAATATATAAAACTGAATGCGGTCAACTACACGGTTGTTTGACGACGGTTTGCTAACCGCCGCGAAACGTTCGCGCACCGCAGTGACATTTTAAACGTGGTTCACTTCTAACTGTAATTGCGGGACCTTATTTATCTTCCTTTTTGGCCGAGATTGGTGCACTCGGCCATAAGAAACTGATGTCAAAAGTGAAAGTTGAAATTTATGGTCGACTAATGCTGGAAATACTTTACGGTTTAGCGTTCTGTGTTCATTGGAGTTACTAGATACGGAGCGCTAACTAGGTGGTGTGTTGTTTAGAATAGGTAACGGCATTTGTCTACTGAGGAAATGGACCATACAAGCGTTGTCATTCTTGTAGGAAAATATCACGAAGCCCGAACGACAATTTTGAACCAACTGCTCCCAGTTGACCTAAAACTGATGTATTAAGTCACGTCGACGTTAAGGTCATTAGGGACTGAGATAAAGCTCGATCTGGGCTGCGTTGGGGGTGGGGGGTGGGGGGGGGGGGGAGGGGTAGGGGGTTGGTCGAGGGAATCGATCACGACTACTCTGAAGGAAAAACCCAGATATTTGACGAAAATTACTGAAGGAAGCGAGAGAAAAACTAAATCTGCATTGGTAGGTGGGGATGTGAGATCTACTCTCTCGATGCTCACTGCATCAGCTTCCTCAGAATGGAAAGAGTAGATTGTCAAATCGTCAGCATGGAGAGTAAAGGTCACGGACATCTACCCGTCTCATCCTTGTCATATCAGACCTTTAATTATGTAAATTCCTGTATATGTGAATTCATTTTTGTTGTTCTAAAATTGTAATACGAACGCATATCCAGTGATCTACATATGAATCCAAGTACTGCTACTACTGTTACTACGTTAACAAAGGAAGAGAGAGCTTGGGTCGTTACCTGGAGTTACTAAATTTGCAACGGAAGCAGCAATGGAGCCGCTACACAAGGGTAATTTTGTAGACCTGGCAAAAAAGCAAAAAAAAAAAAAAAACTGTTTGTTTCGTAAACTACTCACGTTACTTCTCGATATGGTCTCCTCTGAGGGATATACACTTGGTCGAGTGATCCTCCAGCTTTTTCGTACAATAGTAAAGATATGTTCTGTCATACTTTGCAAAATATTCGATGACTGCAACTATCATTTCCTTATTTGATTACTATTTCTTGGCACAAGCCTAAATTTAGAGTTACGGAACAGCAAGAATTCATTTGTTGCTAAATCTGTTGAGTAGTGTGGAACCAATTCAAAGTGTAATTCATGCACTTTCGCCATTTTTAATGTTAATTTGGTTGGTGCAGTATCCTGGTGGAAAAGCACTTTTTTTAGTTTTTCTCAGACAATGCAAGTTTCAAACGATCCAATAGTGAAGAATAATTGGATCTTGTTATGATACTGCCTTTTTCTAAGTAGTCTACGAAGATAATACCTCCGGCATTAAAAAAAAAAAAAAAAAAAAAAAGAACGTTAGCAGCTGACAAAATAATCTTCGCCTGCTTCGGCGCACTTCCACCAGCGTTTTGTCCATTGTTTTGACTGCTGTTTTGACTATGGTGTGCAAAGATGGATCCAGGTTACATTAATAGTCACAAGTAGGTGAAAAACAGTCTTCCGGATTGCAATTAAACATCGGCAGTCATTGTGTTGAAATACTTTGCCGGATGCGCTTTTGTTCGACAGTTAGAAGGCGCGGCACGTACCTCGTACAGTTTCTTCGTAGTCAGTTCACGGTGCAGAATATTATTCATTCGCTCACTCTAGATGCCTACAGTCTCAGGAAGGTCACGAAATTTTACTCAACGGTCTTGGATTACCGCATCTTGGATTTTGTCAACTGTTTCCTTTTGTTGACCTCAGCTGGACGGCCGGAATTCACTTCGGTGCTTCTCCGACACTTTTAAATTCATTAATCCAAACGTAAATGGTCTTCAATTATGGTGCAGAGTGTGCATGAACTTCAGCCAACCCTCTGTTGATTTGCGCAGCAGTCGAAATTTTCAAATGAAAAAATGTAGTGACACGAAAGTCGGTTCTCTACATTTTCAATCACAGTTGACTCACAGACCAATCCAGAGGACTGTCGACAATGAACTGTACGCTGTACATTGTTGAAATTCTTTTTACGATCCTTTGAAATAAAATGCCTATCGCCGGCCGGTGTGGCCGTGCGGTTCTGGGCGCTTCACTCTGGAACCACGTGACCACTATGGTCGCAGGTTCGAATCCTGCCTCGGGCATGGGTGTGTGTAATGTCCTTAAGTTAGTTAGGTTTAAGTAGTTCTAAGTTCTAGGAGACTGATGACCACAGATGTTAAGTCCTATAGAGCTCAGGGCCAACCAAAAAGCGTACCAACTCTGAAGGTGCAACAAAAATCTTCAATGCTTTCATGGAAATTTACTAAACTTATCAAACCTCTCTCAAATTTTGGAGATATAGTGAGGCATAAATCATCGAGAAAATTTTGCTTAAAAGGTAAGAAAGTATAAATAAACTGATACGAGGTCAATGAAACATGACTCAGTAACACTAAAAACAACATTTCAATGTGTCTTGACTTATATTAGGTTGAAGCATAAACTACCTGATCAAAAATATGCGGACACCTGTACGTAATGTGGAATTGACCACAAGATGTCACAGAGATGGACCCGCTAGCATCATCTTATAGAATGAAATCGTCAGCCAGTGCTCCAACATAATAACGTATGCAAATAAGAATGCTGAACCAGCACGGGCGGTCTCTGCATTTATTTGATGCAAGGGTGTTGCCTTGACTGGAAGCATCTCATTTACGAAACTCGACGAATCATAACGGCATCGGGTTTCGCGGCATGCAAAACACGACTGCCGTCGCTTTGAAACTTAAATCGAGACCAATCCGCAGGCAATCGATCCTCCAGTGCTAGAGAGGGCGATGACTCGATTGGAATGTCGTAAGCCTCACCAGCTGTGAAGAGCCTTGAGCGGAACACACGTAGCTGGTTGCCAAGCGTACCAGTCATCTTCATTTATATCTGCACATACTATACTGAAGATAAGGTGGATAGATCACGTAACTAATGAGGAGATATTGAATACAATTGGGGAGAAGAGGAGTTTGTGGCACAACTTGACTAGAAGAAGGGATCGGTTGGTAGGACATGTTTTGAGGCATCAAGGGATCACAAATTTAGCATTGGAGGGCAGTGTGGAGGGAAAAAATCGTAGAGGGAGACCGAGAGATGAGTACACTAAGCAGATTCAGAAGGATGTAGGTTGCAGTAGGTACTGGGAGATGAAGAAGCTTGCACAGGATAGAGTAGCATGGAGAGCTGCATCAAACCAGTCTCAGGACTGAAGACCACAACAACAACAACATACTATTTGATGAAAAGTATCCAAACACCCCTGTCTTCTGCGGCATTAAATATCACTGTGTAACTAGAGGCGGATACGTCCGTATGAAACGTGAAACGAGGCGGGGAGTGTTTTGTTGTCTTCAGAGTAGTAACAACACAACGGGTCAATCAGAAGAGCTCAGTAAGCTTGAGCCTCGACAAGTCACTGGATGTCACCAGAGTAACAGATACATCAGGTACATTTTAACTCGGTAGACCAGTCATAATGTGACTGTGAAGTGCAAACGCCAAGGAATAACCACAGCTAAATCAAGACCAGTTAGACCTGCTGTACTGACGGACAGAGTCCGTCCAGCACTGCACAATGTGACTGACTAACTAAATGGCTCTGAGCACTATGGGACTTAATTTATGAGGTCATCAGTCCCCTAGAACTTAGAACTACTTAAACCTGACTTACGCCAGCCGCGGTGGTCTCGCGGTTCTAGGCGCGCAGTCCGGAACAGTGCGACTGCTACGGTCGCAGGTTCGAATCCTGCCTCGGGCATGGTTGTGTGTGATGTCCTTAGGTTAGTTACGTTTAAGTAGTTCTAAGTTCTAGGGGACTGATGACCACAGCAGTTGAGTCCCATAGTACTCAGAGCCATTTGAACCATTTGAACCTGACTAACCTAAGGACATCACACATTCACGCCCAGGACAGGATTCGAACCTGCGAGCGTAGCGGTCGCGCGGTTCCAGAGTGTAGCACCTAGAACCACTCGGCCACGCCTGCCGGCCAATGTTGTTGTAAAAATCGTATGAAATCACCTGATGGAATCAATCGTGAGTTCCAAAGTACTACCGCCAGTACAGCTAGCACATTGCCTGTGTCTAGGTACAATGAGGTACAATGGTGAAGCAAATTTTTATTAGTGACGCGTTTCTGTAGTCAGTGCTATATAGTGATAGGGTAGTGTGAAGAACGACGCACAGGCAGTGGACGGCTGGAAAAGAATGATTTGGAGCGATGAGTCACGCCGACGGAAGTGTATGGGTTTGGCGAATGCATGGATAAAGTTACCTGCTATCATAAGTAGTGCAATGAGTTAAGTACGAAGCGGGCACTCTTATGGTAAGGGCGCGTTTTCGTTGGTTCGGGTATCGTCACATGAGTGCTAAAAGGAATTCGTTAAACTTCGGTTACACGATAAATCAGTCTAATCTAAAAGCCGTAAATTCATCTAAATACCTAGGTATTACAATTACGAAACAACTTAAATTAGAAGAAACACATAGAAAATGTTGTGGGGAAGGATAACCTAAGAGTTTTATTGGCAGGACACTTAGAAAATGTAACTGATCTACTGAGGAGACTGCGTGCACTAAGCTTGTCCGTCCTTTTTTAGAATACTGCTGCGCGGTGTGGAATCCTTACGAGATAGGACTGACTGAGCACATCGAAAAAGTTCAAAGAAGGGCAGCACGTTTTGTATTATCGCGAAATATGATACAGGATTTGGGCTGGACATCATTAAATGAAAGGCGTTTTTCGTTGCGACGGAATCTTCTCACGAAATTCCAGTCACCAACTTTCTCCTCCGAATGCGAAAATATTTTGTTGATACCGACCTACATAGGGAGAAACGATCACCAAGATGAAATAAGGGAAATCATAGCTCGTACGGAAAGGTATGGGTGTTCGTCCTTTCCGCGAGCTATACGATATTGGAATAATTGAGAGTTCTGAACGTGGTCCGATTAACCCTCTGCCAGGCACTTAAATTTGATTTGGAGAGTATCCATGTGAATGTAGATGTAGATGTAGGACATATGAACTGTAAAATGGAGTCATGAAACCTTGGTGTCTCATGTTCTGACAGTGGATCTTTCGGCACACAGAGGTGCCAGTAATGGTTTTCACTTATTTATGCAAATCACAAAGCACTGTTCTTCCCTAAATACGTTTCGACACATTTTTACCATCATCAGTGATTCAGGTTCTATTGAATCCCGAAAAATACAGGATATTTAATGGAATAATTCTAGAACGAAATATTATGTCTGAAACATTTTTTTCTCTAATGTAATATTTTCTTTCTTCTCTAGAAGGTTACGTTATGTTTGTTCATTAATAGCCAAGTAGTTTATCATCTACAGAAACAATGCTTTACGGAGAATTTAACGTGGTAAATGAGTGCAAATTATGCGTTACCAAAAGACCTCACCAAGTTCAGTAGAGGATGCTATGTAGTGGTCAAAAAGAACTTATTGTTACTGGTTGATTTTTCTGACAAAACTGATAATACGTTATTTGCAAACAATTTTTTTCATGTTCTCAGTTCCAAAAGGCTGGGATGCACGGGAAGCTATAAGCTATATATGGATATACTGTGTAAAGAAAATATTGGATTGCAAAACATATCCAGCTGTGAATGTACACTCAGATCTAAGTGTTACTAACGCTCAGTAGGCTGAAATTCAAAAGTAGAATAACTAGAAGAGGGATTGATATACTGAAAATACTGCTTGAGAAGAAAGCGTAAATTCTTCTAGGCGTTATCAATGATCAATGTAAGTGTACAGAAAGTACTAGAGTACAAGAGTAGGATAAAGTAATAAAGAATCACAGACAACCATAGAAATTCATGTACTGCTATGGAATTACTTTTACTACAACAGTGACACAAGAGAATAATGGAGTTTAAAGTACGAAGAAAGAGGCAAACATACTGTTTGCTCAGACGAAATAAGCAAAAAATGCTGTTGAAATATATCCAAAAAAGTCAAACAAAGAAGAGAGAAACAGCAGTATAAAAAAAAACGTTCTGAAACCAATATTTGGGAAGACTGCGGCAAATATATCAAGCTAAATATTCTTGCCTCCAATTCTATTCCCACCACCCATGAACCACGGACCTTCCCGTTGGTGGGGAGGCTTGCGTACCTCAGCGATACAGATAGCCGTAATGTAGGTGCAACCACAACGGAGGGGTATCTGTTGAGAGGCCAGACAAACATGTGTTTCCTGAAGAGGGGCAGTAGCTTTGTCAGTAGTTGCAGGGGCAACCGTCTGGATGATTGACTGATCCGGCCTTGTAACACTAACCAAAACGGCCTTGCTGTGCTGGTACTGTGAAAGGCTGCAAGCAAGGGGAAACTACAGCCGTAATTTTTCCCGAGGGCATGCACCTTTACTGTATGGTTAAATGATGATAGCGACCTCTTGGGTAAAATATTCCGGAGGTAAAATAGTCCCCCATTCGGAGCCCCGGGTGGGGACTACTCAGGAGGACGTCGTTATCAGGAGAAAGAAAACTGGCATTCTACGGATCGGAGCGTGGAATGTCAAATCCCTTAATCGAGCAGGTAGGTTAGAAAATTTAAAAAGGGAGATGGATAGGTTAAAGTTAGATATAGTAGGAATTAATGAAGTTCGGTGGCAGGAGGAACAAGACTTTTCGACAGGCGAATACAGGGTTATAAATACAAAATCAAATAGGGGTATTGCAGGAATAGTTTTAATAATGAATTAAAAAGTAGGAGTACGGGTAAATTTCTACTAACAGCATAGCTACAGAATTACTGCAGAAGTAACAGTTTATATGCCAACTGGCTCTGCGGATGACAAAGAAATTGATGAAATGTGTGATGGGATAAAAGAAATTATTCAGCTAGTAAAGGGAGACGAAAATTTAATAGCCATGGGTGACTGGAATTCGACAATAGGAAAAGGAAGAGAAGGAAACGTAGTAGGTGAATATGGATTGTGGCTAAGAAATGAAAGAGGAAGCCGCATGGTAGGATTTTGCACAGAGCATAACTTAATCATAGGTAACACTTGGTTCAAGATCATGAAAGAAGGTTGTATACATGGAAGAACCCTGGAGATACTATAAGGTTTGAGATAGATTTTATAATGGTAAGGCAGAGATTTAGGAACCAGGTTTAAAATTCTAAGACATTTCCAGGGGCAGATACTTACTCTGACCACAATCTATTGGTAATGAACTATAGACTAAAAATGAAAAAACTGCAAAAAGAAGGGAATTAAAGGAGATGGGACCTGGATAAACTGACTAAACCTGAGGTTGAACAGAGTTTCAAGAAGAGCATAAGGGAAAAATTCGTAGGAATGGGAGAAAGAAATACAGTAGAAGAAGAATGGGTAGCTTTGAGGAATGAAATAGTGAAGGCAGGAGAGGATCAAGTAGGTAAAAAGCGAGGGCTGGTAGAATTTAATTGATGAAAGTAGAAAATACAAAAATGCAGTAAGTGAAGCAGGAAAAACGGATTACAAACGTCTCAAAAACGAGATCGACAGGAAGTGCAAAATGGCTAAGCAGGGATGGCTAGAGGACAAATGTAAGGATGTAGAGGCTTATCTCACGAGGAGTAACATAGATTCTGCCTACAGGAAAATTAAAGAGACCTTTGGAGAAAAGAGGACCACTTGCACGAATATCAAGAGCTCAGATGGAAACCCAGTTCTAACAAAAGAAGGGAAAGCAGAAAGGTGGAAGGAGTATATAGAGGGTCTATACAAGGGCGATGTTCTTGAGGACAATATTATAGAAATGGAAGAGAATGAAGATGAAATAGGAGATATGATACTGCGTGAAGAGTTTGACAGAGCACAGATAGACCTAAGTCGAAACAAGACCCCGGGAGTAGACAACATTCCATTAGAACTACTGACAGCCTTGGGAGAGCCGGTCCTGACAAAACTCTGCCATCTGGTGAGCAAGATGTATGAGACAGGCGAAATTCCCTCAGACTTCAAGAAGAATATAATAATTGCAATCCCAAAGAAAGCAGGTGTTGACAGATGTGAAAATTACCGAACTATCAGTTTAATAAGTCACAGCTGCAAAACACTAACGCGAATTCCTTACAGACGAATGGAAAAACTTGTAGAAGCCGACCTCGGGGTAGATTAGTTTCGATTCAGTAGAAATGTTGGAACACGTTAAGTAATACTAACCCTACGACTTACCTTAGAAGAAAGATTAAGGAAAGGCAAACCGACGTTTCTAGCACTTGTAGACTTAGAGAAAACTTTTGGCAATGTTGACTGGAATACTCTCTTTCAAATTCTAAAGTTGGCAGGGGTAAAATACAGGGAGCGAAAGGCTATTTACAACTTGTACAGAAACCAGATGGCAGTTATAAGAGTCTAGGGGCATGAAAGGGAAGCAGTGGTTGGGAAGGAAGTGAGACAGGGTTGTAGCCTATCCCCGATGTTATTCAATCTGTATATTGAGCTAGCAGTAAAGGAAACAAAAGAAAAGTTCGGAAGTAGGCATTAAAATCCACGGAGAAGAAATAAAAACTTTGAGGTTCGCCGATGACATTGTAATACTGTCAGAGACAGCAAAGGACTTGGAAGAGCAGTTGAACGGAATGGACAGTGTCTTGAGAGGAGGATATAAGATGAACATCAACAAATGCAAAACGAGGATAAAGGAATGTAGTCGAATTAAATCGGGTGATGCTGAGGGAATTAGATTAGGAAATGAAACACTTAAATTAGTAAAGGAGTTTCGCTATTTTGGGAGCAAAATAACTGATGATGGTCGAAGTAGAGAGGGTATAAAATGTAGACTGGCAATGGCAAGGAAAGAGTTTCTGAAGAAGAGAAATTTGTTAACATCGAATATTGATTTAAGTGTTTGGAAGTCGTTTCTGACAGTATCTGTATGGAGCGTAGCCATGTATGGAAGTGAAACGTGGTCTATAAATAGTTTAGACAAGAAGAGAATAGAAGGTTTCGAAATGTGGTGTTACAGAAGAATGCTGAAGATTAGATGGGTAGATCACATAACAAATGAGGAGGTATGGATTCGAATTGACTAGAAGAGGGGTTCGGTTGGTAGGACATTTTCTGAGGCATCAATGGATCACCAATTTAGTACTGGAGAGCAGTGTGGACGGTAAAAAAGGTAGAGGGAGACCAAGAGATGAATACACTAAGCAGATTCAGAAGGATGTAGGCTGCAGTAGGTATTGGGAGATGAAGAAGCTTGCACAGAGTAAAGTAGCATGGAGAGCTCCATCAAACCAGTCTCAGGACTGAAGACCACAACAACAACAACAAAACTCTATTGTCAGCCACATGTAAAATCCCTTCCCGACAGTCTCTAGTTTCTCGTAAGACAGTGACATCGATTCTGCGTTTCTCCAGCCTGGACAATCTATATTCTCCCCACTCGAACACTACGGTGTTAGGA
This sequence comes from Schistocerca gregaria, assembly GCF_023897955.1. Taxonomy (NCBI): domain Eukaryota; kingdom Metazoa; phylum Arthropoda; class Insecta; order Orthoptera; family Acrididae; genus Schistocerca; species Schistocerca gregaria. The sequence goes on along the minus strand of NC_064920.1, from coordinate 885,592,752 downwards.
AATCCTGGTCTATATAGACTGCTATCATTCCCGTGCCACCTCTTAAACAAATTCGCCTGGCGGTTTTCGTCTTAGAGGGTTGCACATTGGTAATGCTTTTGGTGCGATGAATGTACCCTTGCAGCATTACCGATGCTGTGGAGGTTTAACCCAGTGGGGCTGCAACTTTTCTGCTTATGAGGTGACAAGAGATCTTTTTCCTTTTTAATTTCTTTTCTTAAAGAAATTTCCACCTTTTGATGTTGATTTTTCATTTATTGTACACAATCACGATTTCGGCCTTGCGGTCATTGTCAAGCGCACGTTGAAATGTTAAAATATATCGGATCTAACTATGTCGTGTCATCGTCTAAAATACGTATTTCTGGTCTTATAGAACACTTGTCGTATTGTAGGACAGGAGTACACATCCAAGACACAAAATATAGCCTACGTTGTGCGCCATGGGAAACCATCAACATACGGTGTGGCGGACTGAAGAGGTAATATATTCCCCTGACTTGCAATTATCAGTCCGCAGCTCGTGGTCGTGCGGTAGCGTTCTCGCTTCTCACGCCCGGGTTCCCGGGTTCGATTTCCGGCGGGGTCAGGGATTTTCTCTGCTCGTGATGACTGCGTGTTGTGTGATGTCCTTAGGTTAGTTAGGTTTAAGTAGTTCTAAGTTCTAGGGGACTGATGACCATAGAAGTTTAGTCCCATAGTGCTGAGAACCATTTTTTTTTTTTTTTTTGCAATCATCACTTCATCAATTGACTATCCTGTAATACGACAACTGACTTATAAGTTCAGAAGTATGTATTTTCGAGATACCATGTCAGAGACACGTCAGATACATTTCAACATTTCAACATATACTTGAGAATGGCTAAAAAGCTGAAAGCATGATTGTGTGGAATAAGTGAACACTTTGACAGTCACATAGCGGAAATTTATTTCAAAAAATTCTGTATGACTGTGGAACTCCAATAAGGAAAGGTGATTAACTTACAAGATTTGTAACAATCAAATGTTGGCTTTTCTCCCTACAGAGCTCCGGGCGGTCGTCGCCAGCGGTACTTGGTCCCTACTGCTGGGTAGCTCTTCCAAGACAGCTCCTGAGTTGTACAGACTTAGGACAATAGTTCGATCTTAGCAATCACAAGTAACAGCCTTAATATCAGCGTCAGATATTCACCAATCGGTAGAAAGCTGAAATCGATAAGAACATGGAAGACTGAATCAATAGAAAAAACACATGAAATGTGTCAGTCCACTACTTGACAGACGAGTTTCATACTGAAACACTGTAAGCAGTAGGTGAATTTTACTGCGGTGCATCAGTTGACATCGGCCAAAGTAGATATAAAATGCAGATTGGCAATAACAAGAAAGCTTTCCTACAAAAAAAAGTTATATGTTAATAATGGATATTGATAGTGACCGGACTAAATATCTCAAGAAGTAAGCATCAAACGAAAAAACTACAAAAAACGAAACTCGTCTAGCTTGAAGGGGGAAACCAGATGGCCCGCTAGATGGCGCTGCCATAGGTCAAACGGATATCAACTGCGTTTTTTTTTTAATAGGAACCTCAATATTTTATTACATAGTCGCGTAGTACGTAAAGAAATATGAATGTTTTAGTTGGACCACTTTCTTCGCTTTGTAATAGATGGCACTGTAATAATCACAAACGTATGAGTACGTGGTATCACGTAACATTCCGCCTGTGCGGACGGTATTTGCTTCGTGATACATTCATTACCCATGTTAAAATGGACCGTTTACCAATTGCGGAAAAGGTCGATATCGTGTTGATGTACGGCTATTATGATGAAAATTCCCAACGGGCGTGTGCTATGTATGCTGGTCGGTATCCTAGGGGACATCATCCAAGTGTGCGGACCGTTCGTCGGATATTTAAGGAAACAGAAAGTGTTCAGCCACATGTGAAACGTCAACCACGACCTGTAAAAAATGATGATGCCCAAGTAGGTGTTCAAGCTGCTGTCGCGGCTAATCCGCACTTCACTAGCAGACAAATTGCGGTAGAATCAGGAATCTAAAAAATGTCGGTGTTGAGAAAGCTACATCAACATCGATTGCACTCGTTCCATATTTCTATGCACCAGGAAATGCATGGCGACGACTTTGAACGTCGTGTACAGTTCTGCCACAGGGTACAAGAGAAATTGCGGGACGATAACAGATTTTTTGCAAACGTTCTATTCAGCGACGAAGCGTCACTCAACAACACCACAGCGGTAACGTAAACCGGCATAATATGCACTATTGGGTGACGGAAAATCCACGATGGCTGCGACAAATGGAACACCAGCGACCTTAGCGGGTTAATGTATGGTGCGGCATTATGGGAGGAAGGATAATTGGCCCCCATTTTATCGATGGCAATCTGAATGGTGCAATGTATGCTGATTTCCTACGTAATGTTCTACCGATGTTACTACAAGATGTTTCGCTGCATGACAGAATCCAACATGATGGATGTCCGGCACGTAGCTCGCGTGCTCTTGAAGCGGTATTGAATAGCATATTTCATGACAGGTGGATTGGTCGTCGGAGCACCATACCATTTCCCGCACGTTTACCAGGTCCGACGTCCCCGGATTTCTTTCTGTGGGGAAAGTTGAAGGATATTTGCTATCGTGATCCACCGAAAACGCCTGACAACATGCGTCAGCGCATTGCCAATGCCAGTGCGAACATTACGGAAGGCGAATTACTCGCTGTTGAGAGGAATGTCGTTACACTTACTGCAAAATGCATTCAGGTTGACGGACATGATTTTGAGCATTTATTGCATTAATGTGGTATTTACAGGTAATCACGTTGTAAGAGCATGCGTTCTCAGAAATGATAAGTTCACAAAGGTACATGTATCACATTGGAACAACCGAAATAAAATGTTCAAATATACTTACGTTCGGTATTTTAATTTTAACAACCTACCTGTTACCAATTGTTCGTCTCAAATTGTGAGCCATATGTTTGTGACTCTTACATCTATCCCAAAGCGAAAAAAGTGATCCAACTAAAACATTCATATTTCTTTACGTGCTATATGAGTATGTAATAAATAAATGAGGGTTTCTATTTTTTTTTAAATAACTAAGTTGGTAGGTATCCGTTTGACCTAAGGCAGCGCCATCTACCGGGCCAACCGTAGCGCCATCTGGTTTCCGCCTTCAAGCTAGACAAGTTTCGTTCTTGGTCGTTTTTTCGCATGACACTTATTTCGTGAGATATTTTGCCCGGCCACTATCAAAGGACCACCCTATATATATATATATATATATATATATATATATATATATATATATATATATATATATATATATACTCCTGGAAATGGAAAAAAGAACACACTGACACCGGTGTGTCAGACCCACCATACTTGCTCCGGACACTGCGAGAGGGCTGTACAAGCAATGATCACACGCACGGCACAGCGGGCACACCAGGAACCGCGGTGTTGGCCGTCGAATGGCGCTAGCTGCGCAGCATTTGGGCACCGCCGCCGTCAGTGTCAGCCAGTTTGCCGTGGCATACGGAGCTCCATCGCAGTCTTTAACACTGGTAGCATGCCGCGACAGCGTGGACGTGAACCGTATGTGCGGTTGACGGACTTTGAGCGAGGGCGTATAGGGGGCATGCGGGAGGCCGGGTGGACGTACCGCCGAATTGCTCAACACGTGGGGCGTGAGGTCTCCACAGTACGTCGATGTTGTCGCCAGTGGTCGGCGGAAGGTGCACGTGCCCGTCGACCTGCGACCGGACCGCAGCGACGCACGGATGCACGCCAAGACCGTAGGATCCTAAGCAGTGCCGTAGGGGACCGCACCGCCACTTCCCAGCAAATTAGGGACACTGTTGCTCCTGGGGTATCGGCGAGAACCATTCGCAACCGTCTCCATGAAGCTGGGCTACGGTCCCGCACACCGTTAGGCTGTCTTCCGCTCACGCCCCAACATCGTGCAGCCCGCCTCCAGTGGTGTCGCGACAGGCGTGAATGGAGGGACGAATGGAGACGTGTCGTCTTCAGCGATGAGAGTCGCTTCTGCCTTGGTGCCAATGATGGTCGTATGCGTGTTTGGCGCCGTGCAGGTGAGCGCCACAATCAGGACTGCATACGACCGAGGCACACAGGGCCAACACCCGGCATCATGATGTGGGGAGCGATCTCCTATACTGGCCGTACACCTCTGATGATCGTCGAGGGGACACTGAATAATGCACGGTACATCCAAACCGTCATCGAACCCATCGTTGTACCATTCCTAGACCAGCAAGGGAACTTGCTGTTCCAACAGGACAATGCACGTTCGCATGTATCCCGTGCCACCCAACGTGCTCTAGAAGGTGTAAGTCAACTACCCTGGCCAGCAAGATCTCCGGATCTGTCCCCCATTGAGCATGTTTGGGACTGGATGAAGCGTCGTCTCACGCGGTCTGCACGTCCAGCACGAACGCTGGTCTAACTGAGGCGCCAGGTGGAAATGGCATGGCAAGCCGTTCCACAGGACTACATCCAGCATCTCTACGATCGTCTCCATGGGAGAATAGCAGCCTGCATTGGTGCGAAAGGTGGATATACACTGTACTAGTGCCGACATTGTGCACGCTCTGTTGCCTATGTCTATGTGCCTGTGGTTCTGTCAGTGTGATCATGTGATGTATCTGACCCCAGGAATGTGTCAATAAAGTTTCCCCTTCCTGGGACAATGAATTCACGGTGTTCTTATTTCAAATTCCAGGAATATATATATATATATATATATATATATATATATATATATATATATATGTGTGTGTGTGTGTGTGTGTGGGTGGGTGGGTATGTGTTTGTCTGGAGTATAGCGTTATACCGAAGTCAAATAAGTCAAATACAGACTGAAAATGAAACCTTCTGATATCTGGAATAGGATAACCAATACTGACTTCACCACACTCTTTGAAATTTTGAAAGTAGGAGGGATAAAATACAGAAAATGAACTTTTATCAGGCCGGAGAGACAGGAACTTTATGGTACAACTCGACTCTCGACTTTAAGTAAGGGTACGTTGATGGATCACATCGGGTGATAAGTAAGTGGCGGGTGGGGGGGGGTGGGGCTCAGGGGGGGGGGGGCTAATACTGCTTAGGGGAAGCAAGGGTCCACTACAGTAATCAGATTCGAAAGGACGTAGGCTGCACTGGTTATGTACAGCTGAAGATGCTGCACAGGACAGGGTAGAGTAGTCAGCTGCATCAAACCAATTTTCGGACTGAAGGAGTCAACAAGAACAATGTATGAAGGAACTGATATTTAATTACGATGTCAGTCGCAATTAATCTGTAAAATAAAATGTTGTTGTCGCGTCAGAGCCCTATTAAATTTCGAGACCTAGAAAGTATCCACCACTGCCTTCGTCAGAAAAGCAAGTGGTTGTCAAAAGGTGACGGAATTCCACACCCGTGGCGTTCCGGCGACCAGGCGGCAACATTGTGTGACATTTACTGAATCATAAACAGACGAAGGATTAAAACAGAGCTTCAGTCACATCATGGAACAAAAGAACAGCCGTGGTGTCTGAGTGCCCTTGATTTATTATATTCTGTGGTAACGTAGTTTCATCTGAATTAAACAAACTATTCGAACCTTTTTACGAGTGCTGTATCGAACACTAGAGTATAATTTTACAAGGGCAATGTTAAAATCCCCATTAGAATATCCATATTTAAGATTTCCATTGTTTCCCTAAAACGATTAAGATGAATGCCAGGATAACATTTTCGCTGATACAAGCTTGTGCTAAGTCGCTACTGAGTTCGTCGTCCACAGGCCTGCTCTTTTATCGAATCGGTTTATCCTTCACCGGTCCTCCATTGCATATACGATCGTAAAAGAATCCTCAGTCCAGTTTGACCAACTTGGTTATGCCAGCTGTTCCCTCTCCCATGTCACAAGACACCAAGACAACATACCTCCAAAAATGCAGTTAGGTAACCCGTAAATGAGAGGCGACCTCCATGCAGTGCAGATATTTTGTATTTAGGACATTATAAAATTTATAGTTTTAGGGAAGCTCCTGAAAATACTGACTTCAGTACACTCTTTGAAAGTTTGAAAGTAGGAGGAATAAAATACAGGGAATGAACCATTATTTCCAACTTGTACAGTACTCTGACTGCAATTTTAAGAGTCGAAGGAAACGATGGGGAAGCTGTAAATGAGGACACAGTGAGACATGACTGTAGCCTATCAGTAGCGTATCATCAATGTTATTGGTTCAAATGGCTCTGAGCACATGGGACATGACTACTGAGGTCATCAGTCCCCTAGAACTTAGAACTACTTAAATCTAAATAACCTAAGGACATCACACACATCCATGCCCGAGGCAGGATTCGAACCTCCGACCGTAGGGATCGCGCGGTTCCAGGCTGTAGCGCCTAGAACCGCTCGGCCACTCTGGCCGGCTATTTGATGTTTTACCGTAATCCTGATATTCATGGTACACTCATGAAATGGTAGTACCGGAAAATCCCCACTCCATCGGTACATCGGAGACGAAATTAAAGTGCAGGGAGAAGAAATAAATACTTTGAGGTGTAAGAATGACTTCGTAATTCTATCTGAGATGGCAAAGGACTCAGAAGAACAGTTGAATGGAATGGATAGTGCCTTGAAAGATATTTTAAGATCGTCAGCGACAATAAGAGTAATGAAATTAAATCAGGCAATGCTGAGGGAATTAGATTAGCAAATGAGACACTAAAAAGTTAGATTTTTTTCTATTTCGGTAGTAAAATAACTGACGGTGGTAGAGATAGTATAAGATGTAGACATACAATAGCAAGATTAGCATTTCTGTAAAAGACGAATTAGTTATCTAATAAAAATGTAGGAGTTAGGAAGTTCTTTCTGAATTATTCGTTTGGCGTTTAGCCTTGTTCGGAAATTATATGTGGGCGATAAGGAGTTCATACAAGATGACAGTAGAAGCTTTCTGAAATGTGCTATTGCTGAAGAATGGTGAAGGTTATATGAGAAGATTGAATAACAAACAAAGTGCTAAATCGAATTCTGGAAATAAGATATTTGTAGCACGTCTTGTCTAAAAGAAGGTGTAGGTCGATAGGACGCATCGTGAGGCATTAACGAATTGTCAAATAGGTAATGGAAAGAAGTGTAGCGAATAAAAATTGTAGAGTGAGAACTAGGCCTGAATTTAGGAAGCAGGCTCAGATTTATGAAGGTCAGAGTAGTTTTCAGAGATTTCCACAGGGCGTTCGGAGTGGTCGTGCGGTTCTAGGCGCTACATTCTGGAGCCGAGCGACCGCTACCGTCGTAGGTTCGAATCCTGCCTCGGGCATGGATGTGTTTGATGTCCTTAGGTTAGTTAGGTTTAATTAGTTCTAAGTCCTAGGCAACTGATGACCTCAGAAGTTAAGTCGCATAGTGCTCAGAGCCAATTGAACCATTTTTGAACTTTCACAGGATAGACGACTGTGGAAAACGGTAGTTTTACGTAACATTATTGTGAAAATAAAAGATACTGAATACTCGTCTCAACTGCTTCATGTTCTCTAAAGCTCCTATTGATTTACTGAAATTTTACAAAATTATTTTGGTTGTCACTTACTGCTATCGAACAGGAAACTGACAAAATATTTTTCTTGAAACCAGTACTCTTCTGATGCCCTTTCTACTACAGTCTCAAATAAGGTGGCTTAGATAATCATAGACAATCCCGTTGGGTAGCCAGTTGAAGAGAAAGATTAATGTTTGGGAGTGGATTTAGCCTGGGGCTGAGTCTTTCCGTCGTAGGCTATGGGCTCCATCTTAACGAAGCGCACGGGGTGGCTGCCAGCCTCCTTAAATCACGCAATTAAGAGTGACGACCCGACGGCGTCGCGGGGGACACGCTTCGCCCCGAGTAACGAGCGGCCGTCCTAATCCACTTTGAGTCCGCCCGGTGCGGCACGCGTAAACACCCAGCCCGCTTCGCGGTACGCGGGCCGCCTGTTGACACGCAACGCTAGCGCTGTCTCACGCTAGTGGCGCCTGATTATGTCGTTACTGTAGGAGACAGAAACTGGCTTGCGTGAAAACATCAATATGTCAACTACCACATGTCAACATGTCTGCAAAGCAAACTACTCAGAAATTCTGCTATTCACATGATGTGTCTCCCCCTACGTGCTGCTTGTAGTCATCTGCAGCGAAGAAATCAGACACTGCGTTGCGTAGTATCTTGGTAGCTAGGATATAGGACCAAAGGAAGCTACTGCAAACCTCTGTTGTTTATTTTACCTTTCCACTTGTTTGGATATTATTTTAACACCTACGGTGATGGGTTGTTCTAAAGTAATCCTACTTTCCATCGACAGCCGATAGAGTGTAAATAAATCTCGATCAGTACAGCAATGAAGGGTTAATTGAGGTTCACATACTGGTGGTCAAATGGTCACATGACTGTCTTACCAATGCCAAGTAGTATACTGGCAGCTGAACTACACTGAAGAGCCAAAGAAACTGGTACACCTGCGTAATATCGTGTAGGGTCCCCGCCAGCACGCGTAAGTGCCGCAATACGACGTGGCATGGACTCGACTAATGCCTGAAGTAGTGCTTGAGGGAACTGATACCATGAATCCTGCAGGGCTGTCCATAAATGCATAAGAGTACCTGAGGGTGGAGATCTCTTCTGAGCAGCACGTTGCAAGGCATCCCAGATATGCTCAATAATGTTCATGTCTGGGGAGTTTGGTGGCCAATGGAACTGTTTAAACTCAGCAGCTTGTAGGGTTTCACATTGTCTTGCTGGAATTGGCTAAGTCCTTCGGAAAGCGCAATGGACATGAATGGATATCGGTGATCAGACATGATGTCAGAGTATGTAGACCTATCAACTGAACAATCCCCTGCTGACATTCAGGGGTTAATGAGGTTGTCTCCATACCCATACACGTCCATCTGCTCAATACAATTTGAAACGAGACTGGTCAGACCAGACAACATGTTTCCAGTCATCAACCGTCCAATTTCGGTAATGACAGGACCAGGCGAATCATAAAGCTTTGTGTCGTGCACTCATGAGGGGTACACGAGTGGGTCTTCAGCTCCGAACGCACATATCGATAATCTCTCGTTGAATGTTTCGCACGTTGACACTTGTTGATAGCCTAGTACTAAGAATCTGCAGCGCTTTGGGGAAGGATTGCACTTATTTCAAGTTGTACGATTCTCTTCAGTCGCCATTGCCCCAATTCTTGCAGGATCTTTTTCCGGCCGCAGCGGTGTCCGAGATTTGATGTTTTCAAAAAATGGTTCAAATGGCTCTGAGCACTATGGGACTTAACTTCTGAGGGCATCAGTCCCCTAGAACTTAGAACTACTTAAGCCTAACTAACCTAAGGACATTACACCCATCCATGCCCCAGGCGGGATTCGAACCTGCGACAGTAGCGGTCGCGCGGTTCCAGACTGTAGCGCCTAGAACCGCTCGGCCACTCAAGCCGGCTATTTGATGTTTTACCGTATTCCTGATATTCATGGTACACTCATGAAATGGTCGTACCGGAAAATCCCCACTCCATCGGTACCTCGGAGACGTCGTGTCCCATCGTTCGTGCGCTGTCTACAACACCACGTTCAAACTCACTGAAATCTTGATAACCTGCATGGCTGTGTGTGATGTCCTTAGGTTAGTTAGGTTTAATTAGTTGTGAGTTCTATATGACTGATGACCTCACAAATTAAGTCGCATAGTGCTCAGAGCCATTTGAACCACTTGATAACCTGCAATTGTAGCAGCAGCAACCGATCTAATGAACACTTGTTGCCTTATACAGGAGTCGCCGACTGCAGCGCTGTATTTTGCCTGTTTACATATCTCTGTATTTGATTATGCATGATTATGTCAGTATCTTTGGCGCTTCAGTGCATAAGGGACGATCAAAAATTTCTCGTTGAGGACGTTATTGCAGCGTATATACAACGGAGCTCGACTCCAATGCATGTACAAGCACCGACATATAGCCAAGGGATTAGAGTGGCATTTGTGTGTTTACGACGTATGAGTGGCAAAGGCGGAAATGAACTATGGCGAAGATACTATCACAGGCCTCCTAACGCAGAAAATATGGAAACTCAGATGGGAGACACTCTACCACCCTCCCCGTGCTATTATCATCCCTTCAGTCCCTTAAGAAAGACCTTGAAGGGCCAACGATTCCCGTCGGACGAGGATATGCAGTAGGCAGTCACGGCCTTTTTCACGCAGGAGGACCCTGTGTTTTATCGAAAGGGTATCTCCAGTCTGGTGCGTCGGTGGCATGGTTACCTCGATGCTCACGGCGATATTGCTTCACTGGCGTACCAATTATCGACTGCACAGCCTTGGAACGGAAACTTTTTGATCGCGTCTTGTAGTATTTGTGATTCACTGGTGAAAAAGATCTGATGAAAAATTGCAAGTTCAAACAGGCAAATTTCTGTGCCATAGATCTGTGCCATCAGTAGAATTAGTACCGTACTGCATGCAACATATTGAAAAGAATTGTTCACAGAAAGTAGTGTTACTAAACTGGATTCTAGCAGCAGTCAAAGAAATTTCTAACAAACTCGTTGTCTACCGTCTGTCTCATTGAGACTTACACAAGAACTGAGAAAAATACGCGCGTACCATTTATTGCATCACACATACAAAGAAAGCTTGCGAAGTTGTTCGGGCCTTTGAATTAATCCTTAGTCAGCTTGTAGATCGAGCGTGGCTAATGGTGGAAGAATAAAGAAAGAAAACGCTGATTGCACTTTTCAATGGCGTACTTTTCCTTTTTAATTCACTTCTGTTGCAAAAAGGCTACTACTGAGAGGGCATTAAAGCAACGGAAATGTAATCGAGTCCTAGTGCTAGAAGAGCAAAATGTTTTCAAGAAAAGACGGTATTTTACGATGGTAAGTTTCACCTACTATGCGAAATATTAATGGAAATGGGGGAAACGCTAGCACCAAAGCGTTGTTATGCGTCCTTAATAAATTATTTCGATCACCAAACTCATCTAAAGACTCTGGAAAACAAATCAAATCTTTTATCAAGATGCACAACCAAATGCCCATATTGTAGCTGTTGTGCTGTTTTGTTTTGATTTGTATTTGTAAAAAAAAGTGTAAAGTAATTAATAATTGGTGGTCGGTGGTATGTGATCTTGGTGAAAGTCACAGACGTCCAGTGTATATCTCTCGTGTCAATGAAACTCGCGTGTATCTGGAACACTCAAATTTTCCACTCCACCAATTTCGATTTACTCAGTAACAAGATAGGACTTCTGCAGAGTAAATATTTTGTGCGTCCCATGCAGCAAGTAGAAATGATTAAAGTGAAATGACTTGCTCCACTTAGAGCTGCGTGAATAGTATACCCCCAACGTTGTTTTTTACACGGCGCTCTAACACAACTTTTTATTTTTTTACTTCTTTACTCCTTTATTACATCACATTCATTGTATGAAGAGAGTCATCTTACATACGAAACAGCTTTCAAGTAATTTTAGTGCTCAACTGTATTTCCTACAGCTCGTACAGGAACAAAACAAAGTCGTCAATAAATAATTAACTTCAATTCTGCCTGTTGCACTAAATGGAATAAATACAATGATTTTCCAGTTTGAATTGATCGAAGTAACGATGATCAACAGCAAATATTTAATGCGAGACACTTTCTGTCCATCTAACTATCCATACCACATTTCCTTTTGAACACCTTTCCAGTAACGAGACGCTCTTGTTTAAAGCACAGCGCCGAAGCCCCTTTACAGCGTGACCCATAACTCCACTGACAACCTTTGATGGGTTTTCGAGAGCGGCCTACGGGAAAAAAAATTAGAATAGGGAAACATCGTCCAAAGGCATCACAGAGCATCGCAGTTGCAGGGTAGAACGCTTGCCTCTAGGTCATTCCTTTAGCAGTGAACGTAAATTGTAGCTCTGACGACCCTTCCGTCTCTACACATAGCGGTTGGTAAAGTGTTGTGACAGGCTAGGACGAATTACTTGCCATCTTACGTCGTGAATGCTGTCATCAGCGAATAGATTCGTTTGCTGCCGAAAAGGTTGCCTAGAGATAGGCGTTTATCCCTGCACCAAGTGAAAGACTACATTTCTTCTGGACCGCACGGTACAACGTGAAATTACAGGGTAAGGGTTAATAGAGTTAAGTGGCGCAAGATTGTGTCCTTGATGTTTAATTACAAACGTCCCGAAGGGAACTTCACCAATTACGGTAATAGTTTAATTGGCACTTCATCTGACATTTGGTTCTCACACAGAGTAATTATAAAGACTATGAAACATTTTTAAAAAATCGGTACAGATAATGGCCAAGAAAACGTATCAAATGGTACAATATATGAAAGACAAACTCTCGAAGCGGTTATAAATGTTCTATGTGTCCATACTTAGTCACACGGTACGTCTCTAATGGATAATCCAATCCTGCCCATTGCCGACCCAGCATGTCAAGAGTGACAGAGTGACAGGAAGAGCAGTTGCTGCATGCTGTGCTGCAAGTCTTCGGGATGCTGTCGTAGGGTGGAACAAAAGCAAGGCGTCAAGACCAGCAAACGTGGTCATCACTCAAGTAGCGCCAAGCCAGCGGTTGCTGCTTGACCTATCTTCCCTATGCTATGCAACTATTCAGGCAATCTCGTACACAATTGTGAAAATGTGGAGAAGTTCTGTGTTATCTAGAGATGGAATGCCTGCTATCAGTTTCAATTTGAGACATGAGCCGCATCCACACCGTGTCGACGTAGGTCATACCACTGACAGTTCTCTCATAGAAGAGATGGGGTGCATAAGATTGTCTGTCTGGACATACCATAGAACAAGCGAACTTCCTCGGAGTCCAGAATGAGTTCGGTAGTACCACGTGAATTTTCTGTCCACGAGATATGCGTTTAGTATCAGGTGACCCTTCTCGAAAGGTGAGTAGTGGTTTCGTCACTCAAGATTAATATGCCTACAAAGTCGTCATTTTCAAGATAGGTTTGCATATTAATACAGAACTGCAGACGCCACAGGTTATCATCGTGGCCTACGGTTTACATTAGCTGCAGTTCGGACAGTTTCACTCTTAATCGCTTACGAAGGATCCTCCACACAGTTGGCTGAGAGATGTTCTGTGCTGTTTCTATAGGCAGAGTAGGCGGGACTTTGGATCATCATGTTGTGACCTCCCCTTTTTGGCCCTCTCTTTCTTTTATTTCCTCTCTTCTCCTCTTCCTTCTTCCTTCGTCGTACCGCGGCTGTATCTCAGTGTTTTCAATACAAAAAGGGAGGGCGAAAGAGGGCACACGTGTGTGGTTGATCACGAGCACGTAGCGCTATGTATGAGCGTCACCCTTATCTCCGTTTTGAGAAGATTGATGACTAAAGTAGAAAAAATCCTCTAAAAGAAAAAGGTAAGTGCTCTCTTATTTTTTAAAAAAAGTTCGATAGTAGTGTAGACTATAATGTCTATCGTTCTACCAAAATGAAGGAATACGACACAGTTTGTAAAGTTTCAACTTCGTATGAAGTTTATTGATCCCAAGAAGCTGAAACAAAACTAATCCGTTCCAAATGTCAATCACAACGAGAGTAGTAAGTTTTCTGGTGTACGTGTAGAGGTCACTAATGACTGAAATGATCGCTCCGGTAATTCTATCACGTATCAACTATCTGACTATTCCGTGATTCATATCTGTCGTATTCAAACAGTAAATCATCTCACACTTGCTTTAAGCATCAAGAACACTTACTATCCCTTCCGATAATTCTTTGATAATTACTATTAAGTTAATGTCAGTAAATCACGGTCAGTGTCACTTATCCTTCACGCGACTATAACGCGCCATAGCCTACCGCGTATCTCAAACTTCGCGCCGATATTTCAAAGTCTGCGAGCCATTTGTTTGTCACAAAGTTTGGACGGGGTTCCCTCGAGAATATTTCCTAGACCAACTCCGGGTTGTGCATTATCAGTTCTAAGTCCATCCATAAAAATTACAGAACACCCGCACTCTATTACGACTTGTCCGCGCACTCGAGCAACTCAGAAGGTACCATCCTCCTCAAAGAGAAAAAATATCACACATAGCGCAGCATTGCGATCTGCTATGTCGGAATACATTTATATCCATCTCATAAAGGCTCATTACCTATTGATCCTAAAACATACTGTACTTCATTAACTTCCTTACTCCATAAATAACTAATAAAATTTAGAAATGATTTGGATGTATACTGTGTCAATCACTCAACAAAGATTTCATAAGAAAAAAAAATCCTCGAGATGACGTCATGAGTTCCTACCTGTTTTGACTCTCCTACTCTCACGTGACACAAAGTATATCCCCACAAGATTATTTCTTAAAGATTTCGAGGGCTACAGGGCCGATTACCCGTGTAATGCTACAAAGTTCACTGTCTGCTTGGACGCAACTGGTTCAAATGGTTCAAATGGCTCTGAGCACTATGTGACTTAACTTCTGTACTCATCAGTCCACTGGAACTTAGAACTACTTAAACCAAACTAACCAAGGACATCACACACATTCATGCGCGAGGCAGGATTCGAAACTGCGACCGCAGCCGTCGTGCGGTTCCAGACTGTAGCGCCTAGAAACGCTCGGCCACTCCGGCCGGCACGCAACGGGTCGACCGGATATAATAGGTGCACAAACAACTATCCGCCTCTTCTTTCTTGTACCACTTCAATATGATGTTGGAAACAGTCAGTGTATTGTGAAACTTACCACGGTAACCATTTTCTACACTCACCACCGATTGCCAACTAGCTTATTCTATCACAGAAAAATATTTTCTCTTCCTGGTTCGCCGCCATTTTCAGCAACTTCTGTTGGTGACGCCCCTGTTGGCGGTTTTACAAACTAAATTGCCGCCGTCACGTGCAAAAATACTTTGACAGTTTTGCTAAAGTACTGTACCACTTGTTACGCTGTGTTTAGCCATTTACTCAGACGGATTTTTAAAACATTTCATGGACTTTATAATTAGTCTCTGTAAAAGAGTTGAAAATTACACGTAAAATTTAAACTCTAATGTGCACTTACAAAACAAAAAAGGAATGCAAATGTCTAATCTTATCCAGACATGAGTAAGGAACGCGTTTCTATTAAGATATATTTGCTTACAACTATCAAAATGAGAAAAACATACGTGACCTTCGTTTCTTCTTTTTTATTTAATTTATATTACTCATTCGTATAATACATCTTGTTCCTCACTCATCATATAATAACAACTGTTAACATAAAATTTTAAATAATGAACAATTCTGAGGCTTCTGTACAAGAAGGAGCAAAAAATACATCCTTTCATAATATTCCAATCAGAGCATATGCTACACTGACAGAAAACAGAGGTGTAAACTTACTAATCTGATTATTACTGACGGTACTGTAAAATTCAACTTCGTCCCTTTGTCAGAGTCAGTTCTGTGGCTCGCCAGTATCAGTGCCGTCACGGCTGCCTCTACAGGGATAACACTGCAAATGCTGAGCGGATTTGTCGGGTCACATACTTAATTAGATTGCTCCCAAGTTTAAATACTGCGCCGTGGGATGCGCCATGGTGACTCTGAAGCGTCTGGCCCGGAGGGGAGGACGACAGGGGACCCAGGGAAACATAATAGGGTTAGGGATAAATGCAGGGGGTGCGAGCTGGGAGTCGAGCCCCAGGCGCTGCGGTGTAATTTCTGAGGCGTGAGCTCATTGCAATATTAACAGGGAAAGCTGCTCTGGCGCACATGTAATAACATGTATACACCGTGTTCTGCCGAAGTACACTGAGCCGGCAAAATCCATGGAATACCTCCCAGTATCGTGTCGGGCCTCCTTTTTCCAGGCATAATGCTCCGCTCCACGTGGCGTGGATTCAACGAGTAGTTGGAAGTTCGCTGCACAGGTATTGGTCCACGCTGCCTCTTTAGCCGTCCGTAATTACGAAAGTGTTGCCGGTGCAAGATTTTGTGCACGAACCAACCTCTTGATTTTGTTCCAAAAATGTTCGATGGAGCTCATGCTGGGCGGTCTGGGTGGCCAATCATTCTCTCTAATTGTCCAGAATGTTCTTCAAACCAATCGCAAACAAATGTGACCCAGTGACAGGGCGAATTGACATCCATAAAAATCTCAACGTTGTTTGGAAACATGATGGCCATGAATGGCAGCAAATGGTCTCTCAGTATCCGAACATAACCGTTTCCAGTCAGCGGAGGACCCAGTCCATTCCATGTAAACAAAGCGCACACCATTCTGGAGGCCCCACTAGTTTGCACACTGGCTTGTTGACAACCTGGACCCATGGCTTCCTGGGCACTGCACCACACTCGCTATTAGCAACCGATATCGGAACGTATCTGCGCAGACCATACGTTGCCTATCATCTAGGTTCCAACCAATATGGTCACGTTCACATGAGAGGCGTGCAAACGCTGCTGCTCTCAGTCGTTTCGTGAAGGCTGTCGGGTATTGCGTTGTCTGTGGTGAGAGGCAACGCCTGAAATTTGCCATTCTCGGCACACTATTGACACTGTGGATCTTGGAATATTCCCTAACGATGTCCGAAATGGAATGCATCATGCGTCTAGCTCCAACTACCATTCCACATTCAGAGTGTGTTATTTCCGTCATGCGGCCATATTCATCTCGAAAATCTTTTTACATAAGTCACCTGACAAAAATCACAGCTACGCCAACGCACACTTTGCGTACGGGATACTACCGCCATCAGTACAGGTCCATATCGCTACCCCATGACTTCCGTCACATGAGTGTAGCATGACATTGTTTTACCATGGGCACACTATAAGCAAGCAACGCGATACGAAAGGAATGCAGCTGGCGAGGGTATGGAGCAATCATCCGACTGCAGATCGAAAGACTGGAAAAGCGGCAGTTCTAATCTACGAACTGAGATGTCCCAGAGACTGGCATCAGACACCTCGGAAACAGCGACGCCCGTTGAGTTATTCTCTACGGATACTGTTCACACAAACTGAAGGCGACTGACCATCCTAACAGCAGAATTAAATGTCGGATGCCTCTTTCTACAAAATTTATTTTATGGGTTTGTAAATTTTACTTTAGTGTAGGTTTTGTCCAGAAAACATTTTGTATGGAAAGTGTATCAAAACAATGTAGACACAGAGAATTTGTTAGGTCGAATTCGTGTGGGAAGAACGGAGAAAGTTGACACTTTGAGTGCCTTGGACTAAGGGGAGATTGACATAAATAGGCGCGGATGTGTATTGTCAGCAAAACGTATGTTATATTATGTTAACCGAGGCCCCGCCGCAGTCGCAGTAGTCCACAACCCCATGACGACTACCTCAGACCACTTCACCCCTCCGCCGCCCCACACCGAACCCAGGGTTATTGTGCGGTTCAGCCCCCAGTGGACCCCCCAGGGAACGTCTCACACCAGACGAGTGTAGCCCCAATGTTGGCGTGGTACAGTAATGGTAATATACGAGTACGTGGAGAACTTGTTTGCGCAGCAATCGTCGACGTAGAGTAACTGAGGCGGAATAAGGGGAACCAGCCGGCATTCGCCGAGTCAGATGGAAAACCGCCTAAGAACCATCCACAAACTGGCCGGCTCACCGGTCCTCAACACAAATCCGTCGGGCGGATTCGTGCCAGGGATCGGCGTTCCTTCCCACCCAGAAAGCCGTGTGTTAGACCGCACGGCCATTCGGGCGGGCTAAAACAACGTAACTGGTCGCTTGTTCAACTTCTGATTTACACTGGCGGGAAAAGATCGCAACTCCAAAACATAAATCATGTGGAATTATGACATTTCGGGAGAACATTTGTCTAGGTAACATATTTAAGTGATTAACATTGCGAGGTCACATGTTAATGCAAGCTAAAAATAAGTCATTGGAAATGTGAAATACTGGTACATTAATAAGCAATGTAATTGCCAGAATGTTACATGAAAGCGTGCCAACGTGCATGAAGTCCGATCATGTCCCATATGTGCGCGATTGGAGACAGATCTGGTGACCGAGCAGGCTAAGGCAACTTGTCCATTCGCCGTAGAGATTGATGGGTTGCAACAGCGGTACGTGGACGAGTGTTATCCTGCTGAACCCCCCCCCCCCCCCCCCCCCCCCCTGGGGCACAAATTACCAGACTGACGTACAGATTTGGAGTCAGGCCGCGTGCGATAACCACGAGAGTTCTCCTCGTGTCATATGAAATCGCACTGCAGACCGTAACTCCGGGTGTAGGTCCAGTGTGTCTAGAATGCAGACAGTTTGGTTGCAGGAGCTCAACTGGCTCCTAAGCAACACACGAGCATCGCTGGCACCTAGGCAGAACCATTTTTCATCATAAAACACAACATACCTCCACCCTGTCCTCCAGTGATTTGTTGTTTGACACCACTGAAGTCGCAAACGAACATGGTTTTGGAGTCAGTGGAATGCTTCTGTCTCTTAGCTGTCCTTGAAGTCACAGATTTGTAACAGTTCGTTGTGTTACTTCGGTGCCAGCTGCTGTTCAAATTGCTGCTGCAAGCACAGTACGATGCGCCAGACTCATATACTGAAGACGGCGGTCTCCCCTCTAGGTAGCGTCACTTCGACATTCCTGACAAGTCATTCTGCAGTATCACAAAAACAGCTTTCAGCTTCTTATAGTCCTATTACACGACCTCGTTTAAACTTAGACTTGTTGATAATGGTGTCTTTGTCGCCTTAAAGGCATTCGTGAGTAATAACTCACCAATTCCAATCTCAAAAGTCACTAATGTTTACGAAATTTTGGTTAGAGCACTAAATTAAAAACCTAACAAGAATTCAGCGATGGACAAAAATAAAAAGGGCTTATTTGCTGCCTGTGTCCACATAATATGCCTCTATCTGCATGCAGTCCTTGGAAACGGCCAAATTAATACGGAAAGCAGAGTTCTTCAAACTCAGTCTTCACCCTGACTATTTGTAATGCCCAAATAGCGGCATGATCCCAGATTACAACGTGATTTTCGAGCAGAGTTTCAAAAAATTAGAATCAGCAGGAGAGAACTGGTGATTTTTTTGCAGTATTCAACCACTTAATCGCTTTCCGTGAAAAGCAGTGAACGGCGGACGGGCAAAGTTTTCATTTATTAGCCTATTTACTTCAATATTTTGATTCTATGTAACTTGAAACTGAGAGTACGAAAATTGTTCAATCTTTGTTCGATTTCTACGTTTATTATGGGAATAAAAAAACGGGAAACCGGTTATTTCAGAACCCGGTTATTGTGAGCAGTTTTAACAGTCAGGTTAAACTGGCGTGAAGAAAATAGCTTTATAGCCGAAATGCGGTTGTTTCAGCAGTGACTGCTATCCCTAAAAGAGTGATGACACCGTGTCTGGCTGCCATGAAGTAAGACACTAGAATCGCACTGCCGAGAACTCGAACATTGGAGCCCCGTTGGTTCTTCCAACTGGGAGCGCAGCCAGCAGTGTACCAATGTGATTAGCGCATTACAGAGACGAAATCTTTCTTTCTAGTCAGTAAAGAAATAACCGCACCCTTCTTCTCGCTAAGAATCTCGACAGTCAAATCACCTTAAAGTTACATCAGTCTGTTAATCGTGTAATTGTTTCTTTAACAAAATATCCCACCAAGAAGACGCGAAATGCTAAAAAACCAATGAACTCTGTTTCCTCCGCACTTTTCTAAAAAACTTCCTGCTACGTATTATGTCCTCCTGAAGTTACAACAATTTCACCAATTGGTGATCTCTCAAGACGCAGCTAGCCTCTCGTTTCAGGCCTGGGAAAAAGTAAAAAACTGTGCTTCAGACTAGCCGTCAACTCTGCGGTATTTTCTGAACTGATAGTGTATCCGAGCTGTTTCGCGATTTTTTTTTTAAGCTAGACGTTTATCAGCTGAAAGCAATTTTCTTAAAATGGACCAAACGCCTACCTCCTGCTGGCAGAGTTCCGTCATGCAGAAGAAATGAATTCAGCTCGGCTGTCCAAAGTGGATATGTGCAACAATCTGCCCAGTAGCTTGGGCTCCAGTGTGACGCTAGCTAAAGCGGCTTTCTCCATGACAACGCCAAAGGGGCTCTGGCTACACCTGCCGCTTCCTTGCCAGCACTTCCGCGAAAGGCCGCCTTTCCTCAGCTCACCTGGGGGCATTTCGTCGAGCCTCTCTACAACTCAGACGTTCCTTACCTGCAGCGCTCCTCACTACCAATACCCGTCCAGAAAACCAATTGATACAGTCAGCATCATGTTCAATTAAAGAATGTTAAAAGAATAAGGTCGTGAAGTTGGCACCTTCTCAATAATCCATATACACACTACCGAACATTAAAATTGCTACACCAAGAAGATATGCAGATGATAAACCGGTGTTCATTTGACAAATATATTATACTAGAACTGACATGTGGTTACATTTACACGCAGTTTGGGTTCATAGGTCCTGGGAAATCAGTACCCAGAACAATCACCTCTGGCTGTAATAACGGCCTAGATACGCCTGGGCATTTGGTCAAACAGAGCTTGGATGGCGTGTACAGATACAGCTGCCCATGCAGCTTTAACACGATGCCACAGTTCATCAAGAGTAGTGACTGGCGTATTGTGACGAGCCAGTTGCTCGGCCATCATTGACCAGACGTTTTCAATTGGTGAGAGATCTGGAGAATGTGCTGGCCAGGGCAGCAGTCGAACATTTTCTGTATTCAGAAAGGACCGACAGGACCTGTAACATGCGGTCGTGCATTATCCTGCTGAAATGAAGGGTAGAGCCACCGGTCGTAACACATCGGAAATATAATGTTCACTGTTCAGAGTGCCGTCAATGTGAACAAGAGGTGACCGAGACGTGTAACCAAGGGCACCCCATACCACCATGCAGCGTGATGCGCCAGTATGGCGATGACGAATACCCGCTTCCAATGTGCGTTCACCGCGATGTCGCCAAACGCGGATGCGACCATCATGATGCAGTAAACAGAACCTAGATTTATCCGAAAAAATGACGTTTTGCCATCGCAGGCGCTCCTGTCTCTGATGCAGGGTCAAGAGTAACCGCAGCCATTGTCTCCGAGCTAATAGCCCATGCTGCTGCAAACGTCGTCCAACTGTTCGTGCAGATGGTTGTTGATTTGCAAACGTCCCCATCTGTTGACTCAGAGATCGAGACGTGGCTGCACGATCTATTACAGCCATCCGGATAAAATGCCTGTCATCTCGATTGCTAGTGATACGAGGCCGTTGGGATCCAGCACAGCGTTCCGTATTACCCTCCTGAACTCACCGATTCCATATTCTGCTAACAGTCTGATATCACCAACGCGAGCAGCGATGTCCCGATTCGATAAACCGCAATCGCGATAGGCTACAATCTGACCTTTATCAAGGTCGAAAACGTGATGGTACGCACTTCTGCTCCTAACACGAGGCATCACAACAACGTTTCACCAGGCAACGCCGGTCAAGTGCTGTTTGTGTATGAGAAATCGGTTGGAAACTTTCCTCATGTCAGCACGTTGCAGGTGTCGCCACCGACGCCAGTGTTGTGTGAATGCTCTGAAAAGCTAATCATTTGCATATCACAGCATCTTCTTCCTGTCGGTTAAATTTCGTATCTGTAGCACGTCATATTCGTGGTGTGGCAATTTTAATGGCCAGTAGTGTACCTTTACGTTGTCAGAACCTCTCTAACACAAGTCCCATCCAGCCGGATTATTTATCGTACGTAAATGAAAAGAGACGACACGAACGTCTTGCCACTTCTCAAGTTAAGAAATCTCAGACTGTATGCAAAATTTTGCTCTGCAATCAGTTCCGTATCACAGTCTTCAGTGAAAAGCTCATCCAAAGTGAAATGTCAAAGAACTGTTATATCACTAAGACCAAAGGATGGTTCTGACCATCAATAGATGTTAGTGGCGTTAGACATAATATTTAGAAAGGAAACAAAAAAGCGAAAACTGAAATTATATCTTCACAGCGTTTGAGTAAATATATACAGGAAGATTGGTATGAAAGGAATTTCAAGCAGTCTAATGTTGTAGCGGACTGTATATGTAATGTTACGTTAGAAGCAATAGACTAGACACATGTGAGAATCGCATTTTCGTGGAGACACTACACATGTCTACATCTAAGTTGATGCTCATCAAACCGTTGTCAAATATATTATGTTGCATCACAAGCAACAGGCTAAATGCATGTGAAAATCGCTCTGTCGTTAAGACATTATACACCTCTATATCTGAATCGATACTCAGCAAACCATAGTTCAAATGGTTCAAATGGCTCTGAGCACTATGGACTTAACATCTGAGGTCATCAGTCCCCTAGACTTAGAACTACTTAAACCAAACTAACCTAAGGACGTCACAGACATCTTTGCCCGAGGCAGGATTCGAACCTGTGACCGTAGGAGCAGCGCAGTTCCTGACTGTAGCGCCTAGAACCACTCAGCCACAGCGAAACCATAGTAGCGTGCATTTTATGTAGTACTTCTCGCTGTATAATATGACAGAATTTCTTTCTGTTGCATCCAAATAGTACCAGGTTACGTTGAAACTAAGAAATTAGTGGTCCGAACGCTGTTGAGCACTTGTGTGTTATGTGTGTGATAAGGACCTAGCTTTTTAGGATTTTCTACGTCCTATATGTGCATAACTTTTTATATTTTCTACAATAGTCTGACTCTTCATACTTATACATTTACCAAAAGCATCACTTTCATTTGCTTCCTTATGAAACCTCACTACGCAACCAGTTATTTGCAAAGAATGAGTGTGACTAAGTATGTAGATATATTGAGACAGTGTTGTCAGTTTGCTATTGTGCAGTATTCTTGGTGCGTTAATCTCGGCCGTTGCACTAAAAAAAAAGTCTGCGAATATATAACTACGAGATTCGGCTATTTCGGAGATCTTTTGTACATGCTTTTCTGAAGGAGTGAGACGTGCGTTTCCTCTGAGGCTGAAGGTCGACTGCTGACGATCTGACAGCAAATTAAAGCAAAAGTAATAAAGAAACAGCTTCGTCTTGCGTCTCTGTGACGTGGTATTTACTGGAATTAAGGAAAACGTGGAAGGGGGACCCACCAATGTAACTTTCTTTTCGCAAACCTGTTTATTTAGCAATGCATAATCATAAATTTGTTTTCTTTGCCAAAATAACAAATTTGTAAAATGAATAAGCTTTTGCAACAGAAATCAAAACCGGACCTGCTGCCCGCCCGTTATCGGGTGAAACAGCGGTGTTTACTACCGCACTGGATACAGTTTCTCTTATTAAATGCCCTTCTGCAACACATGAAAACATATAAGCAGTACTGATGACAAGAGTGTTTCAGTTACTCAGATGACGTAAGTTCTTTTTTAAATTAGGAAACTTTAAGTCGAAAGGTTAAGATGCGCACCTGTGCTTAAAGGTTACGACAGTGATAAGGCTTGCTTCAAAGAAAGTAATCTCTTTAATTTCAATCAGCAACCAAGGTGCGACAGGACTGCAACCCGTTCCTTTCGACAATCTTATTCTGACTAAAGCCCTGGTGACTGTTGGCTGTCAATATTTCAAAAGTTAAACTGCTTGTCAGTTACGAAGGCCGCTCTGAAGGAACGTTTTAAAACATTACGTATGAACACTTATTACAAGAGAATTTACTCGGCGGAACCCCTAATATCCAGTTAAAAATACACCAGTAATGACTCAGTCTTTCAAAGACAGGAAAGCACAGCCCAGTACAACAGGTAGTTCAGATTATAACTATTGCAATTACAGCCAAGGAATTGAACCGGTTCACATCTAAATCTAACCAAAAGAGCCCTGTTGGTTTACGGCAACCTGTGCCTTGGTACGATTGTTCCGACTGTATTTCCGACCAGGAGCTGATTCATTAAAACGTTAGTGATCGGATATAAATTGGAAAGGAAAGACAGTATAATATCAGAACAAACTTTCAAACGACAACCGGTGTCTAGTACAATACTACGGGATATATTTACGACCAAACAGCCGACGAGTACAACTCTGAGGGTCAGGTATAAACCACAAAATAATAAAGAAAGGTAATATAGTAAAGGGACAAATTTTTAAACGACAACCAGTGTCTTAGTACAATACTACGGCCTATATTTACTACGAAAGAGCTAACCGAGTAAAACCTCGAGGGTCGAGTACAAACAAATAATAATTAGGATGTCGGGTAGACAATGACATCAATCACCACGGGGATTACCATGTGTTACTCCCCTTTATCAGCAAGCAGTTCCATTGATCCACGGTGTGTCGCGGCGGTTACTGAGTGATGACGATGACAGCCAGGTAGAAGAGGGCAGCCAGGCCACGAGCGGTCGTCCGACAGGAATGTCGCTAACCAACCAACCGGATGTCGGCCTCCTGTTTGTGGTCGACGCTGACCCCAGTGACATACTCCGGTATTTTCACTCTGCACAGGCCCTCACTGCGCAGATCGTGGCTTCGGCCTCTCGGCCCTCGTGACCGCCTTTTGTCGCGACGCTACCGCCAATTCCCAAATTTCATGCCTTTCCTTCTCGGGCCAGCGAACCCCTTGTATATATCGGCAAGCAAACACCTTCTAAGGACACGACCTGGCCCAATTTGATCTGAACAAAATAAGTTGTTTGGTTATACTATAAGTGTACCTAGTCTGCAAGTAACTGACTACACAGATAACGACCTTCATTAAAATATGAAGCGCACCTTATCGTATTCAGATGTGAGGCGAGTGAAAAGTTACAGGTTACTTGATTCGTATGTTTACCTAACAACACGCGTTACGAGATAGAGTAAGTAGATGCTTTTACGGCCTATCTCGATATAAGGATCTCCGAATTTACACAAAAGTGTGCCACCCTCTTCTAATAAATTCATCTTATGTTATCCTGATATAGGCCCTCTGTTGGGAGTACGTCCATCGTCCAAGGTCTTGCCGGCTTGCTTCGACAGCTTGTGTCGGGCTGATTTGATAAGCACTACAAACAATGGAGCAGTTCACACTGGTCTCGTATGACATTTCGTTAATGGAGACGCTGTTTTTTCTTAGAATCCTCCCAAAAAATTTATGTCTTCCATTGTTCTACCCTAGTAGTAATTTCTTACGTTCATTCAATATCCCTTCATAGTAACGATTTCATAGCCTCCACAACTGTGTAGTAAATGCAGAAATATGAATCCCATGTTTATCAGCATTATCTGATATGTATTAATGTTTTAGGAGGGATATCACTCAGTGCACGAAGTGGAAATAATGTGTATGTTGTTCTATAGATACTGCTACGGTCGCAGGTTCGAATCCTGCCTCGGGCATGGATGTGTGTTATGTCCTTAGGTTAGTTAGGTTTAAGTAGTTCTAAGTTCTAGGGGACTGATGACCAGAGTAGTTAAGTCCCATAGTGCTCAGAGCCAATTTTTTTTCTATAGATAATAAGATCGTTAGAAAACAATCTGAATATAGTAATGAAACTTATTTTTTGCCATTCGACAGAGTCGCACTTAAAAGAAATGCGTCTAATATAGTTGGCGTTACACGATCTTTCTTTTTCTGTTGTGAAATGTGCTACATGTTGTAAAGCGGCAAAAAGAGTATTTCGAGAAAACTGCTACCATATGTAAATAAACATTTGTTTCGTGTACTAGTTATGCAAAGCGGCAGAGAGTTAGGATTACCATGACGATTCACTATAAAAAGCGACGCCTCTCGACATCCGAGTGAGTTCAGCAGTAAGTATTTGGTCGAAGTGTGAAATTTGGTTTTTACTGGACTTGTGGCATGAAAGTCATGATACCGTGGGAAACATTTTTGCGGTAATAAACATGTCACTGAACGTACTAAATTTCAGGAGGAGAGCTTATGAACAGTATCATGTGGTGTTACCTCTGCCGTGTGACGTGTTAATTGGCTACTGCCGTGCAGAATCACGACGAGTAATGGCCTCTCCTGTGACTTCTGCGGAATGGCGGAAGAGTCCCTACGGGCACGACGAAAGTAGTAACGGTGTTGCGTGAATGCAGGTCGTTTCTGCTGCTGGCTGCCGGATGCCGTGCCCGTCTGCCGGAAATCAGCACAGCGGCATACCAGACCACACCGGGGCAGAGCAGGGTCAACGCGGGTCAGTGCCAGGCCGCGCCCCGCCACCATTAACCCAGTTACTGGACCGTCGTAATGGAACCACTGTAGTCGTCTCTTCAGCGCCAGCGCCTGGGGGGGGGGGGGGGGGGGGGCACAGTGTTTTTGGAGCAGGAGGGAAGGAGGATTGGGGAAGAAGGGCGGGGGGGACATAGGAACAGCAGTAGTGAACTAACTTTTTCCCTGTCACAGCCTGTTTTGTAGTTTATTTCGTTGTTCCAGAGCAAGCAGTCTGATGATCCCACAGCACCAGTGCAGAGCCAATTAGTGCTCTACTTAACATTTGCTAAGGAACAACGGAAACTTTCTAAGGAACGACTACCAATTGCTACGATTCCTATGGAACACCTGATCAATGAAGATAAAATGAAATGTAGGTGGGGGAGGTGTTAACCAAAAAATGGTTCAAATGTCTCTAAGCACTATGGGACTTAACATCTGTGGTGATCAGTCCCTTAGAATTAGAACTACTTAAACCTAACTAACCTAAGGACATCACACACATCCATGCCCAAGGCATGATTCGAACTTGCGTCCGTAGCAGCCGCGTGGTTCCGGACTGAAGCGCCGAGAACCGCTTGACCAGACGTGTTAACCAAAACGAAGTCTGTGTACGAAAACTCAGCATGCATTCGACAGTTCTTGCAACATGGTGTTTGACGAAGGCTGTTCTCAAACCAATTAGCATGACATTATGTGTGGTGTGGTAACATGTCTGCGAGAAATCTTATGAGTGCTTATGATCGTGTACGAGGAGATGGACGACTCGCAGCCAAACAAAGTGTCAATACTGTGGCTACAGTATTCGGTGTGTCCAAAAGCATCATTTCGCGAAGGACGATAAATATGAAAATGCTATGCAAAAGCTTCCCGGTGGTCGTAAACGGGCCACAACACTTAAAGGGGATCGATACGTAGCCCTAGTGTCGAAAAGGAACAGAGGTCTTACTTCTAGGCACAGCGATGCAGACCTTGTAACCACTACCGGTACACATGGCGCTTGTAGACCCACTTGCTGGTATTAAATCGAGCTGGTTTGGACTCTCGGAAGCCTGTTAAATGCATCCCGCATCAACCAAGCCATCGTTGAGAAAGAGTTCGTTGGTGTCGGAGCATGTTGATTGTGGTCAGCAATAGTGGTCCTGAGTGATATCCTCTAACGAATCCCACTCCACAGGGACAAGTGATTCTGGTCGCCTGTTAGTGTGGAGTGAGAGAGGATTACATGTCATAAAGCGTGTAAATTTTAAGTTGAAAAACTTCACACGAATAAAGTGTAGAATGCAAAGTTGATTATTTTCTAGGAGGATATCTACTGGTGCTAAAATTAGCCAATCAGCCCCCTGGGGGTGGGACGGCAGGCAACTTTAAAATTTCAAATGGGAATTTCCATTTTTTTATTGAAGAATCAGATTCTACGTTAAAAACTACGGACATTTTGTCTTAAACATTTCTTTTGATTCTTGGTAGTTGGCGCTGTAATTCTAGAAAATCCATGTTCTCATTTTTGCTTGGAAAATGGTTACGGATAAATAAAAAATACTTCTTTACTTCGTAAATTTTGATTCGCTAAAACTAAAACTCTCACTCTCTTCCATAGGGTGGGGTTTGACAGGGAGGAATTAGAATTTTACAAATGATGGCCCAGATACCGTATGGCTGCATGTTTTTGTGCGAGTTTCCGTTCCAAAATAGCTATATTCCAGGGAAAATTTCTGGATCATTTCCATCTTCTAGGGGTGCGGTAGGGCTCGACTTCCTGTTTACAGACGACAATGCCGGTCCACACAGGACCACTGGAAAACGAAGATATTGAACGTATGGAATGGCCTGCGTACTACCCGGAACTAAACACTGTAGGTCGTGCCTGAGATGCTCCCGGCAGACGTGTTTCTCAGCGAACGCCGCCCCCGGACAGTGCAAGAACTGAAAACTTCCTTGAGAGAGAAGTTGGATAATATCCCCCAAGGACATCCCAAAGGTTTGGCATCCATCATGAATAACAGGTGCAAAATGTGCATTAGTGTCCGAGAAGGTATGTTCCTTACTAAGACTCCGATATCGATCTTTATGTTGGGAGTTTGACTTCTGTCAAACATGAACGTTATTTATTTCTGTTATCCTGCTTTCTCAGGGGTGAAATCTGTGTCATTTTTCTTTATAAATACAACCACTCCACCTCTATTACGTACGTACTCTGTTTCATGTCGTCCATCATTACTTGTGTTTATTCCTGTCCAACAACGTCTCTGTTCCTTAGCAACTGTGAAGCGGTGTAGCATCAGTGCTGAACACTTTTGTTTTACCTTGGGATACAGAGGGTAGCCTTCACAAAAACACCACACACACGTACTAGATACTTGAGCAAAGGCCTGTAGGATGTGCCATGAAATTTTATGTTTACGTACGGTACGTGTTCCGCTAAGGCAGTAATGTCATTTTACAGAGTCGACAAATATGTGGCGCTGTTCTCGCTCGTGTTTACAACGATTACCTATTAAACTGACACATGCACTTTTCTGTATAACCACAAAGGGTGACGGCGTATATTTTCGAGGATGGGAGTAGAGACTTGAAAATGGTAAATCATAGCGACAACTGACTTAGTGAAGATAGTTATTTCAACGTAGAGAGCTCCAGTTCAATCACAGCGTAACTCAGTCTTCTTGAATTTTCATTTGAATTATAATACCGACTGCTTTTCTTACGCCGAAAAAATGGCTCTGAGCACTATGGGACTTAACATCTGTGGTCATCAGTCCCCTAGAACTTAGAACTACTTAAACCTAACTAACCTAAGGACATCACACACATCCATGCCCGAGGCAGGACTCGAACCTGCGACCGTTGCGGTCAGGCGGTTCCAAACTGAAGCGCTTAGAACCGCACGGCCACACCGGCCGGCCTTTCTTACGCCGAACGGGCTGTGGTTCCTTCCACAAACGATAACTTGGAGTAGATTGAAATGGAAGGTAATGATATGATTAAAATCAGAGATCAGGTAGTAAACATCCTGATTACTAATCAGGATATAGTGCAGAGCCCTCTTCCCTAAGATGCATGGTTTCTTTCTGGTACTAACGACATTCGTAATAATTATTTAATCCATATCAGCCAAAAGCTGCATCTGAAGTTTTGCACCAAAAAGAATCAATTGAGAACTCATAAAGTAATGTTAGGCCAACAGCATATCGCTTCGTGTACTATACAGCCTCCCTCCAAGCCGGGAAAAACCTGTCATTTTCCTACAACGCACGTTAAATAATCTTTAATAGCTCAACCAGCTTACTTAGCCAGACAATCTTCAGATCCGCAAAGTTAACTTCTCAACTTTTAACGTAGTGGGTAGCACACTGGACTTGCATTTGGGAAGACGGCGGTTCAAACCAAAGCTCGGCCATCTACGTTTACGTTTTCCGTGATTTCCCTAAATAGCTCCAGGAAAATGCCGAAACGGCTCCTTTCAAAGGGCACAGTCGATTTCCTTCGCAGTCTGTGACGCAATCTGAGCAGGTGCTCCTTCTCTAACGACCTCGGTATGGTCGGGAAGTTAACTCAATCTTCCTACCTTCCTTCCTTCTTTCAGCTTTGAATCATGTGTCAAAACGTAACATTCATGCCACACACTTGGCCGTGAAAGCTGGGCGCGGACACAAGACTCGCTGTTAAAATGCTAACTTTGAACATGTGAAAATGGTCTGCAATACTTCTGAAACTGTACTTGTTGCTGTTGTTGACATAGAGCTGTGTAGCGTGTGGCACTGTGAGTTTTCGCAGGTACTCAAAGCTGTAAACCAACACTGAGCTGTCAAGCGATTCGTACCGATAGAGGTCTTCCTTTTCTTGACTCTGTCACCTACCGACAAGTGCTATGGCTTCCCGGCGGAGTACAGGATTTGGCCCGCCTGTTTGTTTTTAGATCGCTGTCCACTGAGGCCACATCGTCTGTTCAAAAATGTCTCTGACACTATGTGACTTAACTTCTGAGGTCATCAGTCGCCTAGAACTTAAAACTAATTAAACCTAACTAACCTAAGGACATCACACACATCCATGCCCGAGGCAGGATTCGAACCTGCGACCGCTACCTCGTCTGTGTTTCTTCCCGAGTGCCGTGGAAACTTCGGTTGCCGCTGACGAATGTGTACAGCCAGGCGCCGAGGCCCCTCTGCGCACCACGCTTTTCACGCTTGCCCTGTGGAGGAGACATGCTGCTTTCCGAAAGATGGAGCTAGTGACAAGCAATCAGCTTAGCTGTAGACGAATTCGTCCACTGCACCGGCAGCGGACCACTGAAGACAATTAAGTCGGCGAGAAGTCTTGTAGAAGACACACTTTTAGTTGCCTATGTAACCCAGCGACTGATTTGTATGCATGGCTGATTATAAGTAAAACTTTTACTGAATGCTGTGCAACTTGAATAGTTTCATTTTATTTCAGTGTCATCGCAGTGCGGTCGGCCTCTGGCTGTGTTCTCGTGATGTTTCCTCCGGTCTGAGGCTGTTAATTAAGGGTTATACACTAAAGCGCCAAAGAAACTGGTTTAGGCGTATTCAAATACTACGGAGTTACGTAAACATGCAGAATACGGCGCTGCCGTCGGCAACGCCTATGTTCGACAACAAGTGTCTGGCGCAGTTGTTACATCGGTTACTGCTGCTACAGTGACAGGTTATCAAGATTTAAGTGAGTTTGAACGTGGTGTTATAGACGGCGCACGAACGATGGAACACAGCATCTCCGAGGCAGCGACGACGAGTGGATACGGCCATTTTACGAGTGTACCGTGAATATCAGGAATCTGGTAAGACATCGGATCTCCGATATCGCTGTGGTCGGAAAAATATCCTGCAACAACGGGACCAACGACGACTGAAGAAAGTCGTTCAACGTGACAGAAGTCAACCCTCCTGCAAAGTCCTACAGGTTTCAATACTGGGCAGTCAACAAGTGTCAGCTTGCGAATAAGTCAACGAAACGTCATCGATATGGGTTTTCAGAGCCGAAGGCCCACCCTTGTACCATTGATGACTGCATGACACAAAACCTTACGCCTCGCCTGGGCTCGTCAACACCGACAATGGACTGTTGATGACTGGAAACATGTCGCCTGGTCGCACGAGTCTCGTTTCAAGTTGTAACGAGCTGATGAATATGTACATGTATGGAGACAACCTCACGAATCCGTGGACCCTGCATCTCAGGAGGGGGTCTGTTCAAGCTGGTTGAGGCTCTGTGATAGGGTGGGGCGTGAGCAGTTGGAGTGATATGGGACTCCTGATACGTCTAGATACGGCTCTGACAGGTGACACGTACGTAAGCATCGTGCCTGATCACCTGCATACATTCATGTCCATTGTGCATTTCGACGGACTTGTGACAACCCACATTTCCAGAATTGCTACAGAGTGGCTCCAGGAACACTCTTCTGAGTTTAAACACCTCCGCTGGCCACCAGACTCGCCAGACATGAACGTTTTGAGCATAATGGAAAATTGTACTGAAATGCAGGAGGATCTGCAGCGAATTGACGCATGGTGCACGGAATGGTAATTGAATCTCAATGTAGACAAGTGTAATGTGCTGCGAATACATAGAAAGATAGGTCCCTTATCATTTAGCTACAAAATAGCAGGTCAGCAACTGGAAGCAGTTAATTCCATAAATTATCTGGGAGTACGCATTAGGAATGATTTAAAATGGAATGATCATGTAAAGTTGATCGTCGGTAAAGCAGATGCCAGGCTGAGATTCATTGGAAGAATGCTAAGGAAATGCAATCCGAAAACAAAGGAAGTAGGTTACAGTACGCTTGTTCGCCCACTGCTTGAATACTGCTCAGCAATGTGGGATCCGCACCAGATGGGGTTGATAGAAGAGATAGAGAAGATCCAAAGGAGAGCAGCGCGCTTCGTTACAGGATCATTTAGTAATCGCGAAAGCGTTACGGAGATGATAGATAAACTCCAGTGGAAGACTCTGCAGGAGAGACGCTCAGTAGCTCGGTACGGGCTTTTGTTAAAGCTTCGAGAACATACCTTCACCGAAGAGTCAAGCAGTATAGTGCTCCCTCCTACGTATATCTCGCGAAGAGACCATGAGGATAAAATCAGAGAGATTAGAGCCCACACAGAAGCATACCAACAATCCTTCTTTCCACGTGCACTACGAGACTGGAAGAGAAGGAAGAACCAATAGAGGTACTCAGGGTACCCTCCGCCACACACCGTCAGGTGGCTTGCGGAGTATGGATGTAGACGTAGATATCTGGGATGCCTTGCAACGTGCTCTTCAGAAGAGATCTCCACGCCCTAGTATTCATACGGATTTATAGACAGCCCTGCAGGATTCATGGTGTCAACTCTCTCCACCTCTTCAACACTTCAGACATTAATCGAGGCGATGCCATGTCGTGTTCCAGCACTTCGGCGTGCTCGCGGATGCCCTACCGATATTAGGCAGATGTACCACTTTCTTTGGCTTTTCAGTGTAAATCACTACCGTAGCGTAGTGCTTTATGTGTGTGTAGGTGATTAGGCTTTGGTGTCAACGTTAGTTACCAACTGTTGGATGGTTCTTAAAGGTTAATGGTTCTTTCACTTAATATTAGCGGATATTTTATTAATATTTATTCAGAACTCTGAAGCATCTTTTTGGTTTTGCTTGCTGTGTGTGTTATGTGGAGTATCTTTTTCTCGCTTCTGTGTTCAATGAGAAGTGCATTTCGAATGTTTTATGTACCATGCATAGCCAGTTTATTACGCTGGATTGTCAAGGGCTACGTTCAGCACGCTTCCAATCCTTGTGACAGAGACTGGCACCAGATTGTAAATTGGCTGCATCAAAATACTTTGCTATAAATTATTTTGATGAAGGTATCGCACATGAATAATTCCTTATATTTATTGTTATGCCTGTAGACAATAAGTTGAGCAGATTTTATGATTTTTTTATGTATTCTCCTTTCTTTAAAAATAAGATAATTTATTTCTTTGACATAAAAACTTTCATGATATGGCACTTCTACATTCACCTCCATGACATTTATTTTCCAATCGCCTCTTGAAGATGTTGAGACATTTATTAACAATGTCACTGTCATTTAAAATCACGCTTGCTATTTGCCATAGACAAATTACGTGCTTATCTTTCCTTATTTTTTATTCTTTATATTTTGTTTACATTTTGTCATATTCTCTTATGTTAACTTCCGGAAACATTACCCACGAGTGGTAATAAATTTAGTTTATTCTTCTTAATTTCTCTGACTTTCAAATAGTAACAGCACTCAACGACTGCTGGGTGTGTCCAGTGAGCAAGCCCACGACAGTTCTTGTCTTTCAGGAGAACGATTTGGGACGGCTGAGAGACAGAGGAGCCGTCAGTAGAATTTCCCGCGTGAGCAAGCCCCAGCACCCGGCCGCCTTTCTGACTGAAACTGATTGTATTAATAAAGGCCGTTAACGAACAGCTGTGGAGATCGTGACACAATGATCTTTTATGAGCTGTTTCTCATTGCTTCTCAAAGATTGGAAATTATTAATGATTCCACTTACATTTCACTTCAAACGTGCAAGTTACCATAAACAGGATGTGTGATTTCTTTTCATTTCTGTTATTCTACCTTCGTTAAGATATATGGTGTGTGTTAGCAGTTTTAGTTTTTACTTTCTTTTTCTGATTTTCGAGTTTAACTATCGCTGAGCTACTGCTACGACGATATTGTGAGCAAAACCGCGACAGCTGAATGGTGTATTCGCGTGCTTCATGAAGGAGCCTGAGGATGAAATGGCCTGGGACGGCTGAAACACACGGTGTCCGCCGCCCACAGAATTTCCCCAGCGACAAAGCCCCGCGCTTCGGTCGCCTTTGTTGGCAGCGGTGTGTTCCAAGCCAGCGGCGCGCCGCAGCGAGTTCGTTACGGCCGGCAGATTGTATCGGGCTCGTTATATATTCATGGCGGAGGTGGTAGATCGCCCACGCCGTCCCGCGGGGCCGGCGGCAAAGCTAGCTCCTGTCGTCATCCTTTTAGCCCCACAACCCCACAAACTTCGGTTTAAAAACTCGGCGACCTCACTCAAAGGAGAGAAAAATAGTTATGAACTTTTTTTAAATTTTTTCGTACATTACGGATCATCCACCAGCACAAAAGAGATATAATTCAAGAGATGTACGTCGGCCAATAGCTGTCTCTCTGAGTACACTCGATGAGGTACAGTGAGTTACAGCAGCAGCTCTCAAATTTGTGAGTACCATAATCAGGAGATACTGCGTCAAAAACTACAACGGAGCTACCACGAACGTCAGTACATTAATATATTTCCCCCTGCATATATTGTGAGAGGTAATAGTACTCATCGAGGCAAGAAAAATAAGGCGTGTCCGGAAATGTTTGCTTTCTGCAATTAACACCTGTTTACGGGAGGTGTTCAACGTGGCGTCCATTCATGACAATACACTCTCCGGCCCTCCGGCGTAAGGAATGACGGACGCTCCCTTTGAAGTGTACCCGGTTGATTTTGTTCCTGCTGGCATTTGTAGAAGACGCGACCCTGTAGTGCCCGCCCGTCAGTGACTGGCGTGTGGTTCACCAATTCCTTCAAGAGTCCACATAACCAAAGGTGCAGGGTTCAAAGTGGTTAAATGGCTCTGAGCACTATGGGACTTGACAACTGAGCTCACCAGTCCACTAGAACTTATAACTACTTAAACCTAACTAACCTAAGGACATCACACAAACCCGCTACCGCAGCAGCAGCGCGATTGCAGACTGAAGAGCCGAGAACCGCTCGGTCACAGCGGCCGACAATTAGAAAAGGAAAAGATTAAATTTATATTCCTCTTGTCTACCATAAATGTTACTTAAGGTAGAAATATTTATTGAGATAAAAACGGATCAGTGGTTTGCAAATAATCTTCTTAAGGTAGGAAATGGAAATAGATTACCCCCGACATGAGTAGCGATTTAACGGTAGATACATGCCACATATGAAACCGGTAAGAGTACTATAATTAATAAAACTCACTGCTTCGGATTTTTGACGCCAGTCAATGGGACAGATTAGTTTTTGTGTAAGATGAAGATGTGCAGTTTGACTGCCCAAAAGAATGTCTCTTTACAAGTACTTGCTGAAGATATAGTGTGGTTATCTTTGATTGCAAAAGTCATTTTTGGAAACTTACGGCTTACATCAACGGATCTCAACGGATTTGGTGAGGAGGTGTGTTTATTGCAGATTTCTTTCCGTAGCACCGTCATCTGTAGCAATGCGTTCGACCACTATATTGGTGTATGTTGTTGGATGCGAGTTGGTGTTGTATATGTATCACAGATCGACGTTGCACTGAACAGTAAGCAACATCTCACTGTATTCTGGCAAGAACGTACAGCACGGCTTCATGAGACTGAATATTTGCAAAACTATCTTAGACGCTAGTCATAATCCGTGAAGACCTCTGACGCGTAAGGTACGAAGTCACGGACTACGCGCCGGCCGCTGTGGCCGAACGGTTTTAGCCACCTCAGTCCAGAATCGCGTTGCTGCAACGGTCGCAGGTTCGAATTCTGCCTCGGGCATGGATGTGTGTGATATCGTTAGGTCAGTTAGGTGTAAGTAGTTCTAAGTCTAGGGGACTGATGACCTCAGATGTTAACTCCCATAGAGCTTAGAGCCTTTTGAACCATTTTTGAAGAGACGGTCCTATCACCGTTATATTGGAGAAGAGGCTTGTGCAGCAGCGAAGGGTCTCTAGAGGCACGTGGGTGGCACGTGACGCAGAACAACAGAGGCCCCTTCCAGTGTCCTCCTGCTGCCTATCCCCAATCTTGATTGTGACTCAGCGAGAAGCGAACAATCGATTTTTGGGATTACATTGATGTTTACATTTATCCGTTTATCGTCTAGAACATCTCCGTTGATGTCGGCGACGTGGTCAGAGACACAGATCGATGACGATGAGGTACCTTTTAGTTTTCAGTAAGTACCAGGTGCTTTCGTATATGCCAAATGGTGATCGGAATAAAGCGACGTAATTTCGATTTTGCTTTTCAGGCCCCTACCTTGATATTAGAATTTTATGGATGGGAGGGGGGGGGGGGAGTAGTGAACATTTTGTATAAACCTAACATTAACGCACCTTTACTCAAAAAAAACTTAACAATTCAGTTTCCCAGAACGATTGTCTGTATCAGACCCTACTGTTGTTTGACATCAATATTTTAGGAATGAGATTTTCACTCTGCAGCGGAGTGTGCGCTGATATGAAACTTCCTGGCAGATTAAAACTGTGTGCCCGACCGAGACTCGAACTCGGGACCTTTGCCTTTCGCGGGCAAGTGCTCTACCAACTGAGCTACCGAAGCACGACTCACGCCCGGTACTCACAGCTTTACTTCTGCCAGTATCCGTCTCCTACCTTCCAAACTTTACAGAAGCTCTTCTGCGAAACATGCAGAACTAGCACTCCTTTCTTTCAGGAGTGCTAGTTCTGCATGTTTCGCAGAAGAGCTTCTGTAAAGTTTGGAAGGTAGGAGACGGATACTGGCAGAAGTAAAGCTGTGAGTACCGGCCGTGAGTCGTGCTTCGGTAGCTCAGTTGGTAGAGCACTTGCCCGCGAAAGGCAAAGGTCCCGAGTTCGAGTCTCGGTCGGGCACACAGTTTTAATCTGCCAGGAAGTTTTTAATATTTTAGGATAATATCGCAAAAATTTAAGCCATTTGCTGTGCACAGCGGTCTTGGAATCCGTGGTTCCGTTTAGGTGCGAAAGAAGGAACCACCTACGAACTAATGGTGCCCCAAAGCACCTTCAGGCCCACCGCAGACCACATAAAATGCAAGAAGGCCCCACCAATTTGGTACGTTTGCCTAATCGGGAGGGAGCATGTAATATTCATACTTTAACCCAGTACTTTAGGATAGTGGAAGTAAGACGATCCTTCTTTTAGAACCGAACGAGGTGGCGCAGTGGTTAGCACACTGGACTCGCATTCAGGAGGACGACGGTTCAATCCCGTCTCCAGCTATGCTGATTTAGGTTTTCCGTGATTTCCCTAAATCGCTTCAGGCAAATACCGGGATGGTTCCTTTGAAAGGTCATGGCCGATTTCCTTCCCAATCCTTTCCTAACCCGAGCGTGAGCTCCGTCTCTAATGACCTCGTGGTCGACGGGACGTTAAACACTAACGACCACCACCACCACCTTCTTTTGGGAATACAAAAGATCGCTAGCCCGTGGGCTATTCAAAACGGTTGTCGCATGCATACCGACTAGTACGACCCATTCTTGAGCACTGCTCGAGTTTTTGCGATCGCCTTCAGATCCAGTTAAAGGATGACCTCAATGAAATGCAGAGACGTGCTGCTAGATTTGTTATCTGTAAGTTCGATCAGCACGTATTACAGAGACGCTTCGTGAACTTAATTGGGAATCCCTGGAAGGAAGACAATGTTTTTTTCGCGAAAGAAAGCCGCAAAAATTCAGAGAACCACCCTTGGCGGTTGGCTGCTGAACAATGCTACTGACAACGTACGGTTTACGTGGGTTCAAATGGCTCTAAGCACTATGAGACTTAACATCTGAGAAATTGAAGAAATGTATGATCATATAAAAGAAATTATTCAGATAGTGAAGGGAGATGAAATTTTAATAGTCATGGGTGACTGGAATGCGGCAGTAGGAAAAGGGTGAGAAGGAAACGTAGTAGTTGAATATGGACTGGGGCAAAGAAATGAAAGAGGAAGTCGTCTGGTAGAATTTTGCACAGAGCACAACTTAATCATAGCTAACACTTGGTTCAAGAATCATAAAAAAGGCTGTATACATGGAAGAACCCTGGAGATACTGACAGGTTTCAGATAGATTATACAACGGTAAGACAGAGATTTAGGAACCAGGTTTTAAATTGAAAGACATTACCAGGGGCAGATGTGGACTCTGACCACAATCTATTGGTTATGACCTGTAGATTAAAACTGACGAAACTGCAAAAAGATGGGAATTTAAGAAGATGGGACATGGATAAACTAAAAGAACCAGAGGTTGCGCAGAGTTTCAGGGAGAGCATAAGGGAACAATTGACAGGAATAGGGGAAAGAAATACAGTAGAAGAAGAATAGGTAGCTTTGAGGGATGAAGTAGTGAAGGCAGCAGAGGGTCAAGTAGGTAAAAAGACGAGGGCTAGTAGAAATCCTTGGGTAACAGAAGAAATATTGAATTTAATTGATGAAAGGAGAAAATATAAAAATGCAGTAAATGAAGCAGACAAAAAGGAATACAGAGGTCTCAAAAGTGAGATCGACAGGAAGTGCAAAATGGCTGAGCAGGGATGGCTAGAGGACAAATGTAAGGATGTAGAGGCTTATCTCACTAGGGGTAAGATAGATACTGCCTACAGGAAAATTAAAGAGACCCTTGGAGATAAGAGAACCACTTGTATGAACATCAAGAATTCAGATGGAAACCCAGTTCTATGCAAAGAAGGGAAAGCAGAAAGGTGGAAGCAGTATATAGAGGGTCTATACAAGGGAGATGTACTTGACGACAGTATTATAGAAATGGAAGAGGATGTAGATGAAGATGAAATGGGAGATACGATACTGCTTGAAGAGTCTGACACAGCACTGAAAGACCTCAGTCGAAACAAGGCCCCCGGAATAGACAAAATTCCATTGGAACTACTGACGGCCTTGGGAGAGCCAGTCATGACAAAATCCTACCATCTGGTGAGCAAGATGGATGAGACAGGCGAAATACCCTCAGACTGCAAGAAGAATATAATAATTCCAATTTCAAAGAAAGCAGGTGTTGACAGATGTGAAAATTACCGAACTATCCGTTAAATAAGTCATAGCTGCAAAATACTAACGCGAATTCTTTACAGACGAATGGAAAAACTGGTAGAAGCCGACCTCGGGGAAGATCAGTTTGCATTCCGTAGAAATGTTGGAACACGTGAGGCAATACTGACCCTACGACTTATTTTAGAAGCTAGATTAAGGAAGGGCAAACCTACGTTTCTAGCATTTGTAGACTTACGGAAAGCTTTTGACAATGTTGACTGGAATACTCTCTTTCAAATTCTGAAGGTGGCAGGGGTAAAATACAGGGAGCAAAAGGCTATTTACAATTTGTACAGAAACCAGATAGCAGTTATAAGAGTCGAGGGACATGAAAGGGAAGCAGTGGTTTGGAAGGGAGTAAGACAGGGTTGTAGCCTCTCCCCGATGTTATTCAATCTGTATATTGAGCAAGCAGTGAAGGAAACGAAAGAAAAATTTGGAGTAGATATTAAAATCCATGGAGAAGAAATAAAAACTTTGAGGTTCGCCGATGACATCGTAATTATTTCAGAGACAGCAAAGGACTTTGAAGAGCAGTTGAACGGAATGGACAGTGTCTTGAAAGGAGGATATAAGACGAACATCAACCAAAGCAAAACGAGAATAATGGAATGTAGTCGAACTAGGTTGGGTGATGCTGAGGGAATTAGATTAGGAAATGAGACACTTAAAGTAGTAAAGGAGTTTCGCTATTTTGGGAGCAAAATAATTGATGATGGTCGAAGTAGAGAGTGTATAAAATGTAGACTGGCAATGGAAAGTAAAGCGTTTCTGAAGAAGAGAAATTTGTTAACATCGAGTATAGATTGAAGTGTCAGGAAAACATTTCTGAAAGTATTTGTATGGAGTGTAGCAATGTATGGAAGTGAAACATGGACGATAAATAGTTTGGACAAGAAGAGAATAGAAGCTTTCGAAATGTGGTGCTACAGAAGAATGTTGAAGATAAGATGGGTAGATCACATAACTAATGAGGAAGTATTGAATAGGATTGTGGAGAAGAGAAGTTTGTGGCACAACTTGACCAGAAGAAGGGATCGGTTGGTAGGACATGTTCTGAGGGATCAAGGGATCACCAATTTAGTATTGGAGGGCAGCGTTGAGGGTAAAAATCGTAGAGGGAGACCAAGAGATGACTAAACTAAGCAGATTCAGAAGGATGTAGGTTGCAGTAGGTAGTGGGAGATGAAGAAGCTTGCGCAGGATAGAGTAGCATGGGGAACTGCATCAAACCAGTCTCAGGACTGAAGAACACAACAACAACAACATCTGACGTCATCAGTCCCCTAGACTTAAAACTGCTTAACCTGTCTAACCTAAGGACATAACGCACATCCATGCGCGAGGCACGATTCGAACCTGCGACCGTAGCAGCAGCGCGGTTCTGGACTGAAGCGCCAAGAACCGCTTGGTCACAGCGGGCTGCTTTTCAAGTAGGAACTTCAAGGGAAAAATAAACGTAATTAGGGCTCTCGGTCGTTTTTCCCTCGCTCTATTTACGAGTGGGACAGGAATGACTAATAGTGGTACAAGGCACCCTCTGTTGTGCACCGTATTGTGGCTGTCATAGATTGCATGTAGATGTAGATGCACATGAGCTCTGAAATTAACGCTGGCTCCTATCGTCGTGTTTTCTCGTAGGAAGATGTAGCTCGTTTATAATCTACTCAGTGTATGTATTGAGGCAGTGGTTCTCTGGTACGTAACAGGCGGCCGCTGTTCAGAGAGACGCCGTGTCGTCGCCTCCCTCTCCCGCCTTCCCCCCTCCCTCTCCCGGGAAGGCAGGCGGCGCTGTTCCGATTCGGCGCACGTCGCGGCGGTGCGTGTTCGCCTCTCTCCCCGTCGCTGTTTCCGCCGAGCGAGCAAAAACAGCCACGGGCCCGCCTGCCGAAGTGCTGCTAACAACCGAGCACTGGCTCCACGGCCGCGGCGCTGCCTTCTGCAGTGGATGGGGGCGTTTCTCGGGAGGCGCGTGGCCCGCTGTTTTCCGCTCTGTTGGCCACCACCGCAGACGCTGCTCCCCTCCCGGGCGTTCTTTCACATATTCCTCACGGGTGCCGGCTCTGGAAGTGAGACCTATACCAGCTCAAACAGGCCACAATGGAATACATATGTGTGCTTGCATTGATCAGACATGTACACAACTGTCTGTGAAATGTGCAACACCCAGAATTAATGGTCTGGATCGTTCCAAATGGTGGAGTCATACCAGGAGCGTTCAGTAAGTAACGCAACACATTTTATTCTGAAAACAGGTTGCTTTTATTCAGGATTCTGATACACTATATCACTCCCCAATCTCTTAGCTACAAAACCCTATTTTTTAACATAACCTCCGTTCAGAGCGAAGGTCTTTTACCACCTTGCTGGCAAGTCCTGTAAGCTCGCATGGTATCACTTTACTGGTCGACGCTGGAGCCAACGTCTAGGTGCATCAGTAACCTCTGCATCATCCACATACCGCTTCCTACGGAGTGAAACCTTCACTAGGCCAAATAGGTGGTGCTTCGTTGCTCTTCGTGGTCTTCTGTTCGTCGGCGAGGAACCCATATGCACACACCTTCGACAACCCCGATTGGTGGAGCAGTGTGTCAGCACAGAGACATTAGGTCGAACAGCGAGGTCTTTGATTGTGACACGTCGATCACCTAGAATCAGAATGAGAACCGCACGTTCCATCATCGCAGGAGTCACAGCAGTGAGCGGTCGGAAAAAGTACATGGGAGATCGGACTGGTCTGCGCAGTCTTGTTGTAGTGACGACAGATTCCTCTCCCAACGACTCACCATGCTTTTGTTCACTGCCAGGTCTTCCTTGACATCGGAACTTCATGAAAGCAGAGGGGAATATTCCATGATGTGCCACAACAAATCCTAGGTGCTTTCAACCGAAATTGGCCGAAAAAGAAATTGTGTTACGTTACTTATTGAACGGCCCTTGCTGTAAGTGATTAAGATTGCAGACAAATGGCGTTGCTTAGGCCCAGCAGTTCCCTCTTCTTTGTGTCTGGAGCGACCGATGTTACATCACGCCCAGTTTGGTCTAAGCTGTCAAACGAAGTGGAAACGATCTAGGAAGTGCCAGTGTGCCTCAACGGTGTCAAAGGTGCAGTATCATCATATGGTTAAGTTCGTGTGAGGCAGAATGATTGGTCTCTCGATAGTGGATTTATCGTACCATGACAATGCTTCTGGTACAGGGGATGTGCTACGACAATGATGCATGTGTGGAACCAGTAGCCGAGCGATCTCAGGTGCTGCAGTCACGGACTAAGCGGCTGATCCCGGCTGAGGTTCGATTCCTCCCTCGGACATGTGTGTGTGTGTTTGTCCTTAGGATAATTTATGTTAAGTAGAGTGTAGGCTTAGGGACTGATGACCTCAGCACCTAAGCCCCATAAGATTTCACACACATTTGAACACATTTTTTTTGGAACCAGTAGACAGGAGGGGATCATACACAGTGACGAACGGGTACTGAATTACACAATATGACTACAGAGCGGGTCGTTGGCCAACTTGTCAGCAAGGTTTTAACTGATTGAACAGCTTTGTCAACAAGGTTGCCTTGGTATTGGATTACTGGTGTGTGTGTAGACATGTTCGTCTAGCCGGCCGCGGTGGTCTAGCCGTTCTAGGCGCTCAGTCCGGAACCGCACGACTGCTACGGTCGCAGGTTCGAATCCTTCCTCGGTCATGGATGTGTGTCGTGTCCTTAGGTTAGTTAGGTTTAAGTAGTTCTAAGTTCTAGGGGACTGATGACCACAGATGTTAAGTCCCATAGTGCTCAGAGCCATTCGAACCATTTTTTTTTTTTTTTTTTTTTTGGTTCGTGTCACGGGTTCTATGCTGTCTGCTGAGGATTGGATTGGTGGCACGCACTATGCAAGTCATCAGATTTGGAGGATGCTTGCAATGTTAATTAGATGTATGAAAAGTCGCCCTGTCTATCTGACATGATTCTATCATTGCCCCACAAAATAATAATCAAGGAACCTTTTTATCTCCGGAATTAAACACGTATCCAGTTAATTTAGTTTATTACTTCAAAATGCATGGTAAGTAGCTTGACAAACGTTGTCAATGGTAAGTTAAATCCTTGTAAAGCCTGAACAAGGTATCCGGAATGCACTTGAAATGAACATTCATCGGCATAAAAAAGTTATATTCACGAAAGTCGAACCATGATTGCCAAAGAGGTAGCGTTTAAAGACAAAAGTGCTACAGGACGGTATGCGTTTGCGTCTAAGGCCGGAGTTGAAAGCATATTGATCTTTAAACTGCAAGCAAGCCTTCAAAATTAAGCTTGACATTTGTGAATTTTGGTAAAAACAAATCAATTTTCCATACAGTTCATCTCGCAGTTGCAGGTAGATCCCATCATGTTAATCTGCAGGTGGAGACTGAAGTGGTTGAAAAATCTGTCATTGGTTTCGTACCAACAGCTTCCATCTGCGTCTCAGTGCAGATCAACCGGAAAATTGCCTAAGTTGACTCTTCATCAAGTCTGATCGAAGAGGTACCTGGATAGGGAGACGCTCGGCCAAAGAGACAGTTACGTGACGGCTCCTGACTGAGGCATTCGGCTGTAAATTCGCTATACTCAACAGAAGTACGGTGGTAGTGTACTTCTGTGCCGTCTCCTTCACACAAGGAAGACTGTGGCTTCTGCGTTTTTCTGCCTCACATAGCTTTGTTTGGCTGAACGATGAATATTATGAGTGTCGCCCAGTGAAAAGCTGTGTTAAAAGGCCCTGGTCTCCTTTCCTTACTCTCATTTTAAGGGGGTTAATCAGTAACAAGCTTCGTTACACTGGGTGCTGAATGAACTGTGTCTTCCTCTTTTTTTGTCCGTGTCTATGACCAGCGAGCTGTATTTCTCTCTCCTAATTCTAAGTTATTCACGTTACCCAATCATAATGGATTTCATATTTTGTAAAAGATTTTTTCTCCCACTGCTTGTCTCAAACACTTCAAAAGTCGCCTATCTTCCCTGATCCTATTCTCCACTCCCAGATGTTATCTGCACCAGTTCATGTATTTGGACGAATTCCTTGCTCTTTACCATTCTCTTTGCAATAGCGTCCTTCTTGGTCTCTGCCGAAGAGGCATGTACCATGCTACCATGAATAGCTCGTTAAAAGCGCATTCCATTGTCCTCACACAGCCTGGAGATACAATCTGTGTTGTAACTTCTAGCGTCTGGTGCCAACAGCGGGGTAATCAAAGCACAGGCCAACCTCACCACATGGAGTTGGCCCTCGCAGGTGTCTGAGTCCCTTCTACGAATTCTCTTGGGGCAGTCTCCTAGCCCTTTTCATGAAATGCTGCGCGTCTGCTCGCTCACCACCCAGACTGCATTGTTTAACAGCATAGTGGACAAACACTATGATAATTTTGAGGCTTCATTAGCTATAACACGCAATATTGTTTCCTACCTATTGAGGGCAATCTTAACAGCAAGTACTACGACAAGGAAGTTGTAGAGCCTGATGCATTGCCCCGCTTGCAGGCAGCTACACAATCCATACATTAGCAGGACAAAAAAAAGGGTCAAATGGCTCTGAGCACTATGGGACTTAACTTCTAAGGTCATCAGTCCCCTAGAACTTTGA
This sequence comes from Schistocerca gregaria, assembly GCF_023897955.1. Lineage (NCBI taxonomy): Eukaryota > Metazoa > Arthropoda > Insecta > Orthoptera > Acrididae > Schistocerca > Schistocerca gregaria. Next base: position 885,548,126 of record NC_064920.1, on the reverse strand, counting down.
ACTACTTAAATCTATGGACATCACACACATCCATGCCCGAGGCAGGAATCCAACCTGCGACCGTAGTGGTAGCGAGGTTCCAGATTGTAGCGCCTAGAACCGCTCGGCCACCCCGGCCGACCAACAGGACAAAGCCTGTACACATGAGGACAGAAATGTGTGAGCATTCTACGAAGCATGACATGTACCACTGCTACCTTGGCCTGCATATTCGCCTGACAAGTTGTCTGGAATATGTCATTTCGACAATTTGTTCATTCTGATAATCGTGCAACCACTGTCGACGCTTCATTGATGCGCCTACAAACCACATGACAGCGTATTCTCTAGTACATATCCGCATCACCTATATTTCGATCCATGATGTCTACAGGAACAGATTGTAGCAATTGGTGGCTTCACATTATACTGGATTCTGACAGTAAAAGTGCACGTACAGTTCTGTAATTCTAATCATGTGTGTATTGTCCTGTCCATAGTCAGTGGAAGAAAGTTCATAGTAATCACGTGTACCCTTCTTGGCCTCACAAAAGCCAACTAAGGTCCTAGAGAATGATTGTCCGTTAATCCAAAAACACACCGACGTAAATGGGAAGTGTTAGACCATGAAAGGCAGATATTTATGAAACTTAGAAATACATCGTAAAGGTTACAGCCATTTACTGTGCTTAGTCGTCTCGGAATCCACTGCTGGGTTTTGGTACCCAAAATATAGGTTTTTGGGGTGTTTCTTGATCAAGGGTACAAGTTTTTCAAAACAGGGAGATGACTCTTCTAGGCAAATACCTAGAAAATATACTGGATTTTAAGTGTAGAAGTAGGGTAACTTCGTATTTCAGTATCTTGGTAACGGATAGAGATATCAAGAAAATTTTCAGCACTGTTCGAGGACAGGATCTTAGGAATATTGGAACGTCCCCTTAGAAAAATTAGTGAATTACAGTGCTGATAAACCCCTTACGTTATTTGATTTTCGAACAGCTGAGCAAAGATGAACGTGCACAGACATTTCTCTCTTTACTTATTCAGATCATCAATAAACTGACACAATATTTTTAGCAGAACGCAGTCTTTCAATAATCCCTACAAACGTATGGCCATGACTAACAATAACCTATACCTTTTATGAATCACCTACTTCACAAAAATCTTCGTTACTCGAACTACTGAAATACAGGGAGCGCCAATACTGCCAGCTAAATAAAAGATTCTAACTACTGAAGGCATTAACTACTAATAGGCATAGTTATCAAATGAAAGATTTTGATGGAGAATCAACAATGTATTTCCCTTAATAGTGTTCAAACTGATATATATATATATATATATATATATATATATATATATATATATATATATATATATATATATATCAGTTCTTCATGACATCCAGTCTTACAAATTTACTCTCTCTAGTGGACAGACGTTCAGATCACGCGTTCTCAAAACTCCGCCATCTCACTCCCCACATCCACCACTGCAGGCGGCTCACCTCCAACTGCGCAACGCTACGAGCTGTTCACATGCAACTGTCCAACACTACAATAGCGAATATTACAACAATGCCAACCAGCCACAGACTGCACACAGCACAGCCAGTGATTTTCATACAGAGCGCTACGTGGCGTTACCAATATAGAAACCTAAACAGCCTACTTACAATATATCGTAAAAATTTCAGCTATTTAGTATGCATAGTCGTTTTCTAATCCTCGGCTGGATTTTGGTCCACTGGTGACAGCGGATATATAGTAAAAACCATTTCCGGGGTGAGGGGGCAGGAACTGCCCATGAAGTAACGATGCCTCATAAGCAGAAGGAAGTGTGTAATATTCATACTTTGACCCCGTACTGTAGGATAATTGACAGTAAGACCATCGTTCTGGGGTCGGGTATACAAATGCTCCCAAGCCCAAAGGCTATCCAAAACAATTAAAAAAAATGTCTTTGAGCACTATGGGACTTAACTTCTAAGGTCATCAGTCCCCCAGAACTTAGAACTACTTAAACCTAAGTAACCTAAGGACATCACACACATCCATGCCGGAGGCAGGATTCAAACCTGCGACCGTAGCGGTCACGTGGTTCCAGACTGTAGCCCCTAGAACCGCTCCGCCAACTCGGTCGGCCCAAAGCAGTTGTCCCTACGTTTTTGTCACCTGTACAACGTGAGGTATGTGCACCGGAGAATCTCGCTTTTACGGCGGCGTTTTGGAACTATTAGATACGCATGCGTAGCGATAAATCATGTAGTAGAATACATTACAATCAGACTTGTGTTGAATGCCACCATTATGGTGCTCTAGTTTTAAAGGCGAGCAGAGTACGTTGATTGCATTTCGTGCTCGTTAAATCAATGAATTGCAATTTCTTCCCATTACGTATCAGTGTTGAAGAGCAATAATCGCGAAACGTTAAAGAATTTTGCCCTGGCTGACAGAGCAGCGGGCTACTGCCGGCAGAGCAGCAAACGTGATTGCTGGCTGTTGTGTACGTGCGCGCACTGCGGCCCCGGCTCAGCCAGCCGGTAAGCCAGCCAGCGCGGCGTCTGGGTCGCGATGTTCTCACGGCACGTCGCGCTCATCGGCATTCCCATGCCACGCCATGCCCTGCCATGGCGTCCCATCGCGGCTCTCAGGCACTCAGTCGCGTTTCTTGCGCGGGCGGCGGGTCGACCACTCAGGCGCGCTTGTTCGCTGCTGCCCTCCAGCCAGTCATCTGGACCTCGCGATGACCGCGGTGTCAGCGCCCGGCACGTGAGAGAGCGGGAAGGGGGGGGGGGGATGGGGGGAGACGGGTCTCGATCCTATAGAAATGGCTCCCGTGTCTCGGCGGCGACATTTTCGGGCTTCGACAGATCCACGTGCGCGGAAAAGGGAAACACAGCAGACGCGTCATGTAATGCAAGGGAGCTACGCGAGATACTCCAGCCTTTGTCCGAAACCAGAATGTTGGTTGACGCAAAGGGGAGGATGTAGTGTTAAAGACGACGTGTCTCGTAAATCAATGAAAAATTACGAAAGATGTGATAACTTGAAAAGTAATGAGGCCAATGTGGTGAAACCTCAACAAAGTGTAGAACACTCGAAACGTTGTGGATGGAAAATAGGAACGCAAGTCCACAGGTATAACGGCCTTCTTAGCGATTGAGGAGGGGGACCAGGTTCCCTGACGTCTCTCCCCCGTCTAGGAGAACAAAATTATTCTCACAAACTGGACTCAAACGCTACCCTGCCACACAGAGGGTTCAAAATGGTTCAAATGGCTCTAAGCACTATGGAACTTAACATCTGAGGTCATCAGTCCTCTAGACTTAGAACTAGTTAAATCTAACTAACCTAAGGACATCACACACATCCATGCCCGAGGCAGGACTCGAACCGTAGCAGGCACGTGGTTCCGTAATGAAGCGCCTAGAACCGCTCGCCCACTGCGGCCGGCCCACACAGAGGGGATTGTCAATTAATAACAGTTTCAAAAGTGGCAGGACATATACTGGATACTGTATATAAGCAAGTTCGTCCAGAACAAACTGTCGTGAAACTGCAAAACTATTTCGACGTCCGCCGTTAAACAATTACTAGTTGCCTGTCCACCGTTACCTCACATTCTCTTACGCGCCCCTACTTCCATAGCTTTGGTGATGCACCTGCACAGGTAATTGATATATGTTTCGACATGTACTAATGTAGTTTTGGATCCAGGCCCATGGGACGCAAAGGTAAAAGACAGACGTTAGGTAAGAAATCATTTACTGTTCATATGACGCATTTCGCAATTTATCCAACATCAGATATCCAGGAACGATTTCTGCACGTAGATACGGCGTTTTTAGTTGTGTGAGAAACAAACATTGGTGGTAGTCTGTGAATGTTCGTTTTCCGAACAACTTGAAACGCCATATTTAAGTGCAGCAGTTGCTCCTGGATATCGATGATGGGTAAATTCCAAAACACGTCATAAGAGCAATAAAGTCATTCCTTGCCTAATGCCTGACTTTTAACCTTGCGTCCCAGCAGCCTAAACGCAGAACTGCTGATTATTACAACAATAGTCGCCTGCTCCTGTATAACTGTATGTCATATTTATGTGAACATGTATTGTTGGAAATTATAGTTCCTGGGGTCAGCATAGGAGGCGAATGTTTTTATTGTGTCAGCGCTAAGAGTTTTCGGGACACACTTGCATATGTTGTTGGAGTTTTCTCTTAGGTAGGGAGACCACTACAAGATCAGAACTCAAGGAAGACCTGCAGAGTATCGCCGACTGGAGCGGGACCTGGCATTTATCCTCAACGTAAATAAATGTAACGTAGTACACATAAAAAGGCACAGATTACTGTTCGAAGACGCTGTTGTTGATAAATCGCTGAATCAGTAACAATACTTCTACTATCCGCCTGGAAGGAAATGAAGTGCAATAACTGGTGGAAACTATTAGTAGGAAAAGCAAAATCAGATTGACGTTCATTAAAAGAATCCTATGAAAACGCAATCCATCCTCAAAGGAAGTGGCTCAAATGGCTCTGAGCACTATGCGACTTAACTTCTGAGGTCATCAGTCGCCTAGAACGTAGAGCTAATTAAACCTAACTAACCTAAGGACAGCACACACATCCATGCCCGAGGCAGGATTCGAACCTGCGAGCGTAGCGGTCGCTCGGTTCCAGCCTATAGCGCCTAAAACCGCACGGCCACGCCGACCGGCCCACAAAGGAAGTGGCTTGCAAAATACTCGTTCGATCGATTCATGCGTATGTGCTCGTCAGTTTGAAAACCTGTCAGGCAGAACTACTAGAAGAGGTAGAGATGATAAAAAAGGAGAACTATGCGTTTCGTCAAAGGGCTATTCAATAAACGCGTCTTAGGTCTTCATCGAACTCAGCTGGAAGATGCTAACGAGACAGGGGCTGTGCGGCGCCGTGTGGTTTGCTGTCCCAAGAAGATCGAGGACTTCACGTTGATAGCGATGAAGCGGTCGAATCTGAGGTGAGGCTGTGACTCTGTCAACAAACATTCTACTCTTATGGTATCAACAAAGTGGTCTCTCGTTGGGAAAAATGTGTTCGTCGCCATGGACACTATATTGAGAAATAAATAAGCAGACATGAAGAATAAAGACGTACAATGTTAACAGCGGCTACTGTATTTAAAAGTCTTTAAGAGTTTACACATAAAAAGTTCTGTTGTATTACTTTTCAGCACGCCCTATGTCGCGTCGTATAAATTAAATAAAGGCGGTAATAGACTTCACCCTTGACGAACACCTTGATTTATTAAAATTTCATCCAACATTTTCAAATCTCAATTTATAACTCTTTTCATATCTACATTCAGACTCTTTATAGAATTCATAAGATGTTTAGAAACTTCTTTTATTTCTGACATTTTTCGCAGAAGGGGACGCATTACCTTATCAAAGGCTTTCACGTAATCAGTAAACGCTAAATTCGTTTCTAAGTCAGATATCAATAATTTGCATTATTATCAATATATTATCATTAGACCCATGTCCCCTCCTGAAGCCTCAGCGATAATTTGTTATCTTTTACTAACAATTTTCTAGTAAATTTTATATTCTGTTTTAAGTGAAGTTATTCCTCTATAGCTTCCTACGTATTTCCTTCTGGCTTCTTCAAATATAGAAATAACTTTACCTGTGGTTTATTCTTCACGTATGGAACAGCTATTCCACACATATTTAAGAAACCGAGAAAGCAAAATTCCCAAGTGATTCCTCAATATTTAATTAATTCAAAATTAATTCCATACAGACAAGTTGGCGTTCTATTTTTTGTTAGATTTAGGACTGCTTTCAATTCTTTTATCTATTTAATCTACAGGATTAGTATTTGCTTCTATATAACAACTCTAGGCTTAGTTATTTACGTCATTCCTACTAAAGAAAGTATTTGTAATTTTTACCTGAATAAATGTAGCCAAGACCTCTTAATGTATTACTATTTTCATTTAACGTTTTTTCGCCAGATGTACCTATCGTATTTACTGTTCGCCTTTCTCCTATTCTTCTATTTAAATCTCCTGATATTAACAAATGATTATGTTCGTACTTTTCCCATTCTTGTATTTAAGTCTCCTATCATTAACAAATGATAAGTTTTATTATATTTATCTTCTTATTTTGAAGTTATTCATAAAATGTTCAGAATACAAGATGTAATGGAAATGAACTCTGCATATTATGTGCTTGTACACTAAACTGTTCCAGTGTTGTTCCTGATCTAGCTTCTGAAACCTGTTTATTTATGCAATAAGGGCTCCAAATGACGTACACCTACCAATAGAAATTCCCGGTGAAAGTAATATTCATTATTTTGTCGAATATTATCAATACAAACACTGGATGAAAATATTCTTCTCACTAAGCTTACATATTTTGTGTCTGATAAATTAAGTGACTGATCTCTATTCTAATATTCAGTGATGTACTCTCCTGCAGTGTGAAGAAGCCACTGTCACAAAGCTGTCAGCACTTTAACATTTTATTTGAACTCCCTATTTTCATGGTGTTATCCATGTTTATCACTGAATTTGCAATGTTCATCTACCGAACATACTGATTTCCTTGCGATATTTCGACATTTCACTTACAAGGGAATGGTCAAACTCGTCATGTCCAAACATATACTGATTTCTTTGCTACTATTAGTTAATTGTGAAAACAGTGCGCACTCAAAACTGTAACTGCTGACTTGAACTATATGTTACCTAAAAAGAATCACGGAAATGGCTTTATGGCTTTTTCCTTGCTTGGCGTTTGCTATGGAGGCTGGCCACCGCTGGTAATCGCGAGTCGCGAGCTACTGCTTGGTGAGTGTTGCTTCCATTGTCGGGGAGTGCTGCCGACTTACCGCATGGTTCACTAAAAAGAAATATCTCTGCAGAGTTTTAGTGAAAAAGGAAATTAATATTCATTTCTTTGGGATGCACTTACTTTTAATTACTGGTACATACTTCGAAACATATCGTCCTGACGCTAGTTCGAACTGCGAAAGATACTCCGTAAGCCATTTTACGCTAAACGTTGAATCTCCCCTCACAAGTGATGGCAAAGACATGTATTGCTGCTTGCTATGGAGATATAAAAGAGGCGCCAAATGAAGCCATTAACAGAACGCAAGCGTGAAGACTATGTGATGTGTGAACCGCTAGTTAAACGTATAGAGAATCATGTAAACAGCACAGACATTTTGCTAAAAACGACTGAAGCACTTGATATTTCCAATTGCGAATCATCAGATGGCAAATAAACTGAAGGAAGTTGTACTCATGAAGACTCTTCGAGTGACAGTGCCACGTACACTCACCAACTATCTCCGAAAGCAACATCAGGAACTAAAATGAACTAGCCGGCCGATGTGGCCGAGCGGTTCTAGGCGCTCCCGTCCGGAACCGCGAAGCTGCTACGGTCACAGGTTCGAATCCTGCCTCGGGCATGGATGTGTGTAATATCTTTAGGTTAGTTAGGTTTAAGTTGATCTAAGTCTAGGGCACTGATGACCTCAGATGTTAAGTCCCATAGTGCTTAGAGCCATTTTAAAATTACCTCATCAGACCAACAAAAAGTGGTGATGTAGTGTTTGAATAAAAGTGCTAAGAAACGACTACGGGTCATTACTTTTCAGATTAAACATCGCTTTGTCAGTCCTGAAACTGAAATGTATAGATGGAAAAAGGAAGTCGCGGAACCATCCAAGAGGCGAAAAGAAATTACGGCGGAGCTAAATGAATGACTTTTTGAGCTATTCACCGAATCCAGGCAAAAGTCATTTTACGTTAGCGATACAACTTTACGTGTCTGGGTGTTAGATACTGCAACATTATAGGCGGTAAGGAATATACAGCTTCTCAAAGTCTGAGTGATTGCTCCAAAAGATTACATAAACTTGTCGCAAGAAAGGGACCAAAATTTTTAGCTTGAAACAGGTCGAAAAATGAAGTGATTCAAACCGAAATGTTAGAAACTTTTATTACGAATGCAAAGCATAAGCTCGCTAGGTTTAGTGTATCTTGCGTTTACGATTCAAATCCATCGGTTTTCGAACGGAAGTGCTCGCTAAAAGAACACTGTCATTCAAAGGGAAAAGCATACAGAGGTGACCGCCCACTCCACGACTGCACTCTCACGTGCATGACCATAATTAGTCAGCATGGTTCTGTGCAGCCTGCCAGCCGCTGTGGCCAAGCAGTTCTAGACGCTTAAGTCCGTAACCACGCGGCTGCTACAGTCGCAGGTTCGAATCCTGCCTCGGGCATGGACGTGTGTGATGTCCTTAGGATAGTTAGGTTTAAGTTGTTCTAAGTCTAGTGGACTGATGACCCTAGATGTAAAGTCCCATAGTGGTTAGAGTCATTTGAACCATTTGAATCATTGCTGTCCATACGACACGTACGTCTTCAAGAATCATACTAACGTTTCTATCACGTGTCAAAAGAACAACATTCTACGCAGACAATCTTGTGCTAGGAGCATCGAAGTCGGGGTGGCCGAGCGATCTAGGAGCTATAGTCTGGAACCGCGCGGCGCTACAGTCGCAGGTTCGAATCCTGCCTCGGGCATGGATGTGTGTGACGTCCTTAGGTTAGTTATGTTTAAGTAGTTCTAAGTTCTAGGGGACTGATGACCTCTGCAGTTAAGTCCTATAGTGCCCAGAGCCATTTGAACCAATTTTTTGCTTCTCCTTCGAAATTCCTGGTCAGGTCATAAAATTTCTCATTCATTAAAAGCCGCATTTTTAGCTCACCTTGACAAAGAAGTAGAAATACTTCAGATTCCACGAGGCACAACGAACGTAATTCAAGGTTAGACAAAAAATTTTTCATCCAGTGGAAGGCAATATGCAGAATTATAACAGAGAAAATTGTTGTTTTCGGGTCACTACATTCTCCAATCTACCACTGTGATAATATTCTCAAGTGACAATCAGTAATACATTATCAGTTTTCCTCTCCTCGTTTTCAAAATTTGTGCGATCGCTTTCACTGGGTGAATCAGCTCTCTCACTGCTGTCGCGAAAGGGCGGCTTGCAGCTGGGGCCATCTTGTCCCCAGATGGCGTTGGGATAACGTAGCAGGGTCAGAATTGTACAGTAGGCAGTTACAACCGTGGAAAATGTGAGACAAACGTCTTACTTCATAAAGTATTCTGACGGACTTCCAGGTCATGTTCACAGCTACAATATATCGTATGGACGTTTTTCAACGTTAACTCACTGTGGTAAAAAAAAAAAGAAACACATGCTTAGACATGACAAGTCTGAAAATTCCCACCGGCCGCTGTGACCGAGTGGTTGTAGGCACTTCAGTTCGGAACCGTGCTGCTGCTGCGGTCGCAGCACACGTGTGTGCTGTACTTAGGTTAGTTAGGTTTAATTAGTTTTAAGTCTAGGGGACTGATGACCTCAGATGTTAAGTCCCACAGCGCTTAGAGCGATTTTTTTGAAAATTCCCTTGTCAGTTGCCTTCTGAAAGTGCTCTGCCTTGTGGACATAGGTGTCTCATTACAAGACTACATTTCAAAATCGAGTTTACGTACACGTTGTACAAGCCTTCATTCAACACATGGTGGAAGTTACTTTGCTTGTATCACAGATCTTCCCTTTCCCATTCCACCCGCCAATGGAAAGATGTGAGAACGACTGCGAGCATCGGTATATTAAGTACGCTCTGACAAGTAGCGTCTTCCATAATGTGAGGAAACAAAAGTCTGGTACATATACAACGCTTATTAGTGTGTCTCCAGCTGACTAATGATCTGTGGCTTTTACTTTAACGTACGGAGAAAACGGCCCTTGGACGACGTTAAATCATCACCTTCTCCTCTTGTATGCATTTTTCGTCTGAATGTACGGGAGTTGATCAGGAAGTGAGTTCCGATAGGTCGCGAAATGGAAATCACAGTTACAATCTCATCTGTTTTATTCGCAGCAGTTAGTTGCACCTCCCTGCAACTTCTCTACATAGTCGCCGCTCTGACTTAAGACATTTGTTATAACGTTGTATCAACTTAACAAGACCATCATCATAGAAGGGAGCCCCCTATGCTTTGCACCAATTCCCTGCGCTGGTCTGCAGCTCCTTGGACGTGCCAGATTATTGTCTTCATAGCCAGCGGTTCATGTGAGCGGGGATAGAAATCAGAGGCAGGCACGACCGAGATGTATTGTGGGTGCTCAAACACTTCCCATCGAAAACGCTGCACGACTAACGTCATTCGGCTCGCAGTGTGCGGCCGAGTATTGTCACGAAAAAGTAAATACACGACAATTTCGTTATGTAGCGTTACATGAAATCGGGCAAAACCTCTCCACAGGCACCCATACTTAGCAGAAAACACTATTTTCGAGACATGTTTACACGTTCGCTGTGCGCTCGGAACTACAAAGAGCGACGTGAAGCGATAGGTGGGCATACTAGAGACACCGATAAAAACATTTGTGCTAAGTTTTGCCGTGGTTTCCACTTTGAGACCGATCGGAACTTTCTAAACCCGTCTCGTATTTCACTTACGATAGGCCTATAATGGGGTACGGGTTTAAAAATTACACGTTTCAGTCCCCATCAGCGGCTTGTCCAATCCGTGTAAAACAGAACAGCGATACTTTATTGTGTGCAAAAAATGTGGACCAACATGGTGTTTAGCAATCGTGTTCCTTTACTTCTGATCAGTTTTCCATGCAGTTTCACGATGTCACCATATAAGCGAAGTGCGGATTCCAATGGTAGGTTTACTATTGGATTGTAGAGTTCCTAGCAAATAACATATTGTACCTAACGGTTAGGAAAATCGCTCTGTTTGTTCTAGATCCTGGATTGCGTTAGTTTCTGGTGTCTGTGTTGATGTTGTGTCCTTGAAGTCGGGGCAGCACTGCAGACAGTTCTAAGCTTTCGCCGTAAGAATAAAATAAGAAGAATCACACCATATTTGTTTTGGACTGAAGAGTTCCTAGCAGACCAAAAAATGGTTCAAATGGCTCTGAGCACTATGGAACATAACATCTGTGGTCATCAGTCACCTAGAACGTAGAACTACTTAAACGCAACTAACCTAAGGACATCACACACATCCATGCCCGAGGCAGGATTCGAACCTGCGACCGTCGTAGCGGTCACGCGGCTCCAGACTGAAGCGCCTAGAACCACACGGCCACACCGGCCGGCGTCCTAGCAGACATGGTGCTGTACTTAATAGCGGGAAAGTTTCTGACTTAAAAGTAGTTTTAGCCATTCCTCTAGGGGCGATTCTAGCGCCTAGAAGTGGCGCATTCAGTGCAGTGATCACAGTGGTATTGCAATATCACATTGTATTACTGAACTATCTGTGTCAGATACAGTGCTGTGTGCAGCAACCAAAGCCATTATTCCTTGCATAATAAAAGCGAACATTATCATAGCATTACCTCTGATTTTTATTGTCTGTCTTCTTAAATGCGATGTTAATAACTCAGTTTTTGTTCTTACTCTGATAAAGACGAACGGAACCTATAATTGTGAATATTACTTATTATAACTAGATAGTAGGAGTAAAAGCTGTATTCAAAGAAGAAATAAACTAGTGCTTATCTCTGAAAAATAAGTAGGTGAGACTCGAACTTAAATATTACTCTTTCTAGTCATTCCAGTAACTATAGAAAGTTCCTGCTACACTCTGTCGACGTGGAGTTGGAGAGACTGGGGAGATTGGGGAACGAACTTGCAAATAAACACCACCATTTTCAACGGACTCAACAGCAAGCAACAAGAAATCTGCCACAGCTCTCTACCAATATATTACCATACGACAAAATACACACAGGGCGAGTTTAGTTGCGATGGAAATTTGTCGCAGCTCGTGGTCGTGCGGTAGCGTTCTCGCTTCCCGCGCTCGGGTTCCCGGATTCGATTCCCGGTGGGGTCAGGAATTTGGGGGTTGTGTGATGTCCTTAGGTTACTTAGGTTTAAGTAGTTCTAAGTTCTAGGGGACTGATGACCATAGATGTTAAGTCCCATAATGCTCACAGTGATTTGAACCATTTTTGATGGACATTTCGGTACACCATTTGAAAACCAAGAATACATGCAAGTCTTGTCTATAGTACCACAAAATATAATAAAAATGACAATATGATATCTGCTCTCACCACCATACACTATTCAGCACAACAGAACACCGTCCAGTTCTAAAATTACCTAGAAGTTCAAAATAATGTAGCCGTCTGTAATGCTAATAGGTACAATAGGCGTCTGACAACAGCCTACCTTTCTAACTGATGACGTATGGAAATTTTTCTGTTTTCATTTTTGTTACGATTACTACAGATATAACAAAACCGAGAAATAAAATAGCTTTCGAGTGTCTTCAAAAACATAAAACGGTAAAGTCCTGAAAATGTCTGTTACTTAAGAATAACAATAACATTTATTGTGAATTTTTGTACATCAACCCTGAACCTCAGATGGATAATGGGACAACAGCTGATGAATATGTGAGAAGTAACGATAACACGATCATCCATGTGTCTGTATCTATTCATTTAAAGGCATTTAAATAAATTTAAGTGAACGGATACAGACAAATGCCTGATGATTTTACCGTTACCTCTCATGTATTATGAAGGTGAAGACGGCTTTGTGCACAGGACGAAACAACCCTTTACTCTCTGGCATGCAGCAGCATGGTGTTTAAATCTCAGCTGGGCACGTTGGAGAAATTGTACGACTTGGCATGTGGGATCTTTCATCTTACTGGAATGTTTTATTTACTGTTAGGTTTTGTCACAATTTCTCTGTAGTAACACCATATTGTTATATCCAACACTGTTTTTGGTATTAGAGGATCATGTACATCAAGTGATATTTGTGTTTTATATTGTCTCGGAGGAAATTAAACATTATTTATTTCGAACTCTTTGTTTTCTATCACATTTTGTTACAAGAAGTTTGTTAATTTGTTACAATTTATGTGCTTTGTTATTCTCAAATAATAAATATTTTTGGGATAAATCTTTTTTTTTTATGTTTTTGAAGACAATCGAAATATTTTTTATTTCACAGTTTCTGTCACACCTGCAGTAATCGTAACAAAAATGAAATAAAAGAACTTCAATAGGTTGAAATACCTGTTATAGTTTTACTAGTTTGGAAACGGTGCTATCCATATAACACATTTACTCATTTTTATCATATTCGAAGAGCATCACAACCTGACTAGAATGGAAACTGCTACCAAATTATCCACAGTTGTTACATTTTTTGGTCCAAAAATCATTGAAACAAAGAGCACATTTGTCTTTTGTTGATGGGTAGGAGATTCATAGATGCAATGTGTCCTTTAGGCCTGCAGTTGTGTCGAAGGGCAAGAAAACCGCTTTTTGCGCCCATTTACAGGTACCGCCTATAGAATAATCCTCTGTTGGCGTAAGGATGCACAAGCTGTCGTCTTAACTGGAAGAGAAACTGCAAGCTCTTGTGATTTGTAGACAGCCTTTATGGCTGATATCAGCAATTCCAGTTATATTGTGCAGTAGAACAGTAAAAGAGTCCAATGCTTGGTTTTGCGCTTCTCGAAATAGGTGCTCGAAAGTCGATCCATGGTACCACCACTCCTTCTGCGTTTGTTGGTTCAAACGGCTCTGAGCACTATGGGACTCAACTGCTGTTGTCATTAGTCCACTAGAACTTAGAACTACTTAAACCTAACTAACCTAACGACATCACACACACCCATGCACGGGGCAGGATTCGAACCTGCGACCCTAGCAGCAGCGAGGCTCCGGACTGGGGCGCCTAGAACCGCACAGCCACCGCGGCCGGCTTTGCGTTTGTTGCAACGCTCTATTAAAAATGGTTCAAATGGCTCTGAGCACTATGGGACTTAACATCTGTGGTCATCAGTCCCCTAGAACTTAGAACTACTTAAACCTAACTAACCTAAGGACATCACACACATCCATGCCCGAGGCAGGATTCGAACCTGCGACCGTAGCAGTCGCGCGGTTCCGGACTGAGCGCCTTAACCGCGAGACCACCGCGGCCGGCAAAACGCTGTATTACTTCTGGATTCTTTGCATCACCAGTTACTCTTCTTGATGCGTGAACAGAGGGGGCAATGACTTCTTTAGCGTATAGGGTACTAATGATAAGTAATCAAAACATCAAAGAGAGATGAATCTACCTCCCTTGGACGATGTGGTTGCATCTTCTTAAGGATTCAATTCTTGTTTTCTCTTTGAGTTCCAGCATAGGTCGTTTTCATTGCAGGCAGTTCCCTCACTAATGGTATGCTACTGAAAAAGTTATCAGGTATAACGCTGAGGCCCTTATTGAAGCATTTTATAGTCAGATCTTTTATGACTCAGGATGCGTGTGCATACCTCTCCCAGTCCTACCTTACTACACTAGATAGTGCCAGGGTATGAGAACCATACGTGTTGCACCAGTGAGCTATATAGCTATAATGTTAGGAGATGTGATTCAGTTCTGACATCCATATGGCTTCCTCTTATTTTAAAGTGAGGTTGATTGAATTTCTCACCATTTTAAATTTAGGAAAAGCCAGCTCTTGGGTTCAAAACTTAAGGTAACAGGGGTGGGCAGAATTTGTTTGGATGTTACCGTATTTGTTCACGTCCGATCTTGCAGTAAACGTTTAAACATCATGTAATTTTAAACTTACTGTAAGTCACCTATGATCTTAGGACGAGATTTGCTTAAACTATGACGTCACAGGGGATGGAATGCTGTATAAACTTTGGGCACGTGAGCTAGCAACATTTTTAATATCGTGCAAACAGTATGTGGCTTCAGGAAAAACCTAGTAGACCTCCATCCAGAATTCTATACTTAGAACAAATAACATGGCCACCATGCTGTAAGTCCCATTGTTCACCAAGCCTAGCATCTTAGTTTGTGATGTCATAGGGCTGAGGAGAAATGTGCCAGAGAGGCAGGCACTCCTAGTATCATTAGGTCAGCCATCTTAGGTCTCCATCTTAGACTTCCAACTCGGACTGCTACGTAATACAGACTGTACTGGTATCACTATGTCAGTCACATTGTATTCTGACGTCACAGGACACGATCTTGGATTTTCAGCTAACAGAGCTATGCTCCATCTTCAATTTCCCGCCAGTTTACCCTTAGGACAGCTGACCTACTTCCACAGTGACGTCAAAGGAGTGGGTGGAAACCTGCAGCACAACTCGTATATTTTGAATTTTCCGCCATTTTTTTAATTTCCCGCCATTTTATACATAGGGCACTTAGAGTATGTCTGGGGTTGAGGGAAATCTGGTAACAGAGCGTGACATCATCTACATCTGCATCTACAAGGATACCCTGCGAATCTCACTGAAGTGCCTGACAGAGGGTTCACCTTCACAATAATTCGCTATTATTCAACTCCCGTACAGCGCGCGGAAAAGAACGAACACCTATATCTTTCCGCGCGAGCTCTGATTTCCCTTATTTTATAATAATGATCGTTCCTCCATAGATAGATCGACGTCAACAAAATATTTTCGAATTCGGAGGAGAAAGCTGGTGATTGAAATTTCGTGACAAGATTCCTCCGCAGCGAAAAACGCCTTTGTTTTAATGGTTTCCATCCCTAATATTGTATCTTGTTCGTTAACTCTCTCCCCTATTTCGCGATAATACAAAACGTACTGCTCTTCTTTAAACTTTCTCCATGTACTCCGTTAATCCTACCTGGTAAGGATTCCAGACCGCGCAGCAGTACTCCAAAACAGGACGGACAAGCGTAGTGTAGGCAGTCTCTAATAGATATGTTATATTTTCTAAATGTTCTTCCAATAAAATGCAGTCTTTCGTTTGCCTTCCCCATAACCTTTTCTAAATGTTCTTTCCGACTTAAATTGTTTGTAATTGTAGTTCCTAGGTATTTAGTTCACTTTACGGTCTCTAGATTAGATTGATTTATAGTGTGACCTAAATTTAATGGGTTGCATTTAGCACTCATGTGAATGACCTCATACTTTTCATTATTTAGGCTCAATTTCCAATTTCCGCACCATTCAGATGTCTTTTCTAAATCGTTTTGCATTTTGTTTTGATCTTCTGATGTGTTTACTAGACGATAAATGACATCATCATCTGCAAACAACCTAAGACAGCTGCTCAGATTATCTCCTAAATCATTAGTATAGATAAGGAGAAATAGAGACCTCTCTCACAGAAAACCATCAAATCTGTCATGGAATTACGATGACATTCCACAACCACGCAGTTTCACTATAAGCCGCTAGTATAGTACAGTGTCAAAAGCCTTTTGTAAATCTAGAAATACGGAATCAATTTGAAATCCGTTGTCAGAAGCACTCAACGCTTCCTGTGTGTAAAGAGTGATTTGATTGGGACGGCGAGCAGGGAGAACACGTCCTCGAACCAGCCTAGTTATGCTTCTTGCTCTGCTAAAAGAGGCGGTTAATATTTCTCAGAAGCCGCCAAGATAAGTGAAACTGCAGACTTAGCACGATTCCAGTTAAAACCGCAACCGTCCTCCACTCGCTTGTGGCTACCACAGCTCCAAATAAGGAAATTGTAGCTTCGCCACAAGCAAAGATTAATACGCCATTCTTTTGCAACGAAACCTCACATCACCTTTCCTTCAGTTGGCATCGTTCCGGAAATTCCTGTTTGTGTGGTTCTCGGCCTCTAGTTAAGAAAACCACTAGACGGCACTCTTGCAATGTACTGCGACTTTTGTCAAGCAGAAAACGAACAACTTGTGGAAGTACAACGGGCATGACGTTAACTATATTCGTCAATGTTTAAAATTGTCTGGGACCACAAAAAGCTACAGACACTTTCGCAGCTGGTCTAGAATCAGCTTTATAAAAGCTGACACAAGTTTGGGCTTTTATAGCCACCGACCTGCCATGGGTATTTTGCACATGGATCGTAACTCCGCCTTAACCGTCACAGGATGATAACGAGAGAACTTTCGATTACTTTTACTAACCTTTGAGTCAAATTTTCGGAGGCATATTCATGTAGGTTCAATGAAGGCACAAACCGCATTCATCGGTACAAAAAGTGACAGATCTGTAGAAGACTTCCATAATAAACTCCGAATTCAAACAGAAAATAACGAATTGTACATCTACACACGTTCGTATCGATGCTTACTGAAGAAATACCTTCTTATTGTACAAACAGTCAAGTCTGGACTGAGAACTTTTTCAGAGGCAGAACGAAAGACATTATATTAGATGGAGGGTATTCTACAGATATAGGAGTAATTTCAGGGAAATTTAAGTCTAGCAAATAGTATTAACTTTAGTCCCATGCTTTTAGCTGATTCGCGTAGTCAGCTAGGAGGAATTGTTACTCAAAGAAAGTATCCCGGCAGATCATGACAAAATATTAGTGCCCTTGGTATTCATAAAGTATATAATTCCGCAAAATGTGAATTTTAGCATATGACGAAAAACTCAATGCATAACATTCTCTACGTACAGGACAAGATGGGTTAGTCGAGTCAGTCATATTGCACAAATATCTGGGAGCAAGAAGACGTTGGTATATGAAGTGGAGGCATCACATAAATTAGCGAGTGTGATATCTACCAGGTCGCAATGACTGCAGTCGTTGAACTGATGCAAAAGATCGCTCATGCATTTTGATATGTTGTTGTTGTTGTTGTTGTGGTCCTGAGACTGGTTTGATGCAGCTCTCCATGCTAATCTAGTGTGTGTTAGTGTAAAGAGAATGGAATGTGTGAGATTTGTTGGTGACAGTGTATTAGTGACAGAAAAGAAATTGTTGTTGTTGTTGTTGTTGATGTTGTGGTCTTCAGTCCTGGGATTGGTTTGATGCAGCTCTCCACGCTACACTATCCCGTGCAAGCTCCTTCATCTCCCAGTACCTACTGCAACTTACATCCTTCTGAATCTGCTTAGTGTATTCATCTATTGGTCTCCCTCTATGATATTTACCCTCCACACTGCCCTCCAATGCTAAATTTGTGATCCCTTGATGCCTCAGGACATGTCCTACCAACCGATCCCTTCTTCTAGTAGTTATGCCACAAACCTCTCTTCTCCCCAATCCTATTCAACACCTCCTCGTTAGTTACGTGATCTACCCACCTAATCTTCAACATTCTTCTGTAGCACCACATTTCGAAAGCTTCTATTCTCTTCTTGCATTTTCATATAGGAAAAGGCATAATAAAACTGTTTGTAAACACTCAAAGAAACACCTTGTGTCTTATTTATTAAGTTTAAAGAATCTGACTTGACGATGATCCCTAATCTTCTTTCCTTCCTAAGCGACATCTGCTAGTTATAATGCTCTTCTGTTCTCAACAAACAATTCGCGTACGGGGCCTAAAGATAGAATTTAGCCCACAAAAGTTTTGAAAAATGTTTGTAAGCCACCACGCCTTCTATCCTCCAAGCATAGACGCAAACTATAGAATTCCTTACCATAGGTTGAAATAAAATGTACCCATACTATTCATTTTGTAGTTGTTTTGAAAAGTATAGTGGATGCTTTAGATGTTCCGTCGTGCACTCAGATTTCATCCACAAAAAAATACAGTGTATATTCTACTGTTTTACTTGGCACCAGTTTGTAATATATGTCATCAATTGAACACGCGAAGGCTCTAGTTACTCAACAAGCAGTTAAGTAACCAATGAAAATTAACTAATTTCTGCACTGGAACGAGTCTGTCAAAAAGTTCTTTGACTATACATCTATCTTCTCTCAAATTCTATGGCTTATCGTACATGCGCTGTTACGTAAGTTCTTTTTCATTCCCAGTATTTATTTGAGTAATACTAATGTGGCCTTGTTGGTCAAATATTTTGGTGTTTTATTGATATCAATATTAATTGATGATTGTGTGGCCTTTTTGCGAATCTGTACGTCAAGTGAATGGACAAAGTGACAGAAAATGTAATAATTATTTGTTTCGCTTCAGGGATCTGTTGACAGCAAGCTCTGTTTGGAATGGGAAAAGGGTTCAATTTCTTTTACTGTAAAATTTTCATGACTTTCGCCTGAAGCAACGCTATCAAGTCACTAGTAAGAGGCAGTGACACAGACGTCAGTGCATGAAAATAGTTCATGTCAGTGCGTTGTGCCAGTGCGCGTCCTATTACACGGATGTAGTTTCGACATTATACAGTTTCTAATCTTCAAATAGTAATTAAAATAGCAAAGTGTCCCTGCTCAGCACTATAACACTGGGTATCTAGGGCTGAAAGACTTATCTGTCGAAGTGGTAATAAATTGTACATACAAACCCTCCTCGTGAATCGGGCTGTCTATTGACGAAAACCTTTCAAAATTCCTACAAGAGTTTCTAAAGTTATTATTCACACACAGATAGCGGTGGCTGACTTTAATTCATCATAGTTCAGTCAATTTGCACAAAGTATTTATAAATTCACACTTCGTTCTTGGTCTCACATTCATATCATTGAATCTTGTGTCTTGAACATACTTTGTATTACCCATTTATCCGTCTTTCCCTATACCTTACTATTATTTCCCTTGGGATTTCGAATCTCCAGCAGTATTCTCCCCATCGAACGATTTTTCTACGTCAGCAAATCCCACGAATATTCTTCACTTTTCTAAGTGTTTCTTTCGTTGTCAGCGTTAGAACTTCCTCTCTCGTACCTTTATCTTCACGAAAGCCAAATTAAACATCGTCTAAGGGAGCATTAATGTTCTTTTCCTTTCTTCTTCATTGTATTCTTGTCAGCAACTTGGGTGAGCTGGAGGCATCCGTCCTTGCTATCACCGGGATCATGCTGAAGATATTTTTCCGGAAGTATGATTGTATGTTTCTGGTCTCGTACATTCTACACACCATGGGTGGGTAGATGTTTGGTTGCCATTTCCCTCCAATGATCTTAGAAATTCCATGCGAATGTTACCTATCACTTCTGCCCTATTTGATAGCGAATGTCTTTCGTAGCGACTCCCAATTATTCTTCTGCTTCGTTACCTGACAACTCCTGCTTCTCGTATAATCCTTCACTGTACTCTTTCCACGAATCGGTTCCCTTCTCTGCTTTTAACAGCTGAATTCCCATTTCATTCTTAATGTTAGCGTACTTCCTTTTCATTTCACCGTAGTTTGTTTTGATTTTTCTCAGGTCAATAATCTCTTCTTACATTACTTCTCATTGCTCCTACAGCCATTGCGTCTTGGCTTCGCTGCACTTTCTAACTGTTTTATCCTGATGTGACTTATGTTAGTGTGTTCTCATATTTTCCTTAACGTTATTCTAATTCCTTCTTTAATCGATCGATTGAAGTATTTCCTCTGTTACCTAAGATTTCTCCGCAGTTACCTTCGTTGTAGCTACCTATTTCTGCCTGCCCAGTTCCTCATCATGTGGACTGCCTTCCGCGGTATTAATGATTGTAGCTTTCAACAGCATTAGACAGCGCTAGAGAATATCAAACGCATCTCATCATTCGTCAGTACTCCAGTATCCCATTTTCTCCTACATTAATTCTTGCGGGTGATGTACTTGAACTTCAATCCACTGTTCATCTCTGCTAACTTCTGTTCCCAGTTCTACTTCAATCTACATCTCATCTCTGCTAAATTCTGGTACCAGTTCTTATCTGTAGGTGTATAAGTAGTTGTATTTTCTCGGACGACTTCTCAGTTTAACATCTAGCACCACTAAATCACCATTATCTTCGAATTATGAGCTTACAGATTTAAATTTTGTTATGTGTAATTATATCTTCTAATGAAGAATAGAAGCAGTTGATGTGTTCAGGATATCTATCAAATTTAAGAGTGCCCGCGATAAATCAAGTTTGGTATACGTGTGTTACAATTCTGCCACATTAACGATGGTTTCGTTAGAAAATAATTTGCAAGAAACGAATTCCTGTTTGGATATCACATGGTTTACATGTCATGTTTCAGTAACACATGTTCCTGTATTTTGAGTAGAATCATTCTCCCACTATTTTCAAGGTATCCATAGTTTTGCTTTCATGCAAAAGCGTATACATGCCAAACCATCCTGCACAGATTTTCAATTTTCTCGCAGTTTCCACAGATATCCATTGCAGCATGCTCGAATGAAACATTGTTTTCATGATGCTCGGAACACGACGTTGCCACTGTGGGCGTAGCGCACGGTTGCAGGTGGTGTCTGCGGCGCACCTTTAAGCTGTGAGCAGGGCGGGGCAGGGCAGCTCCCAGTTCGCCTTTAAAGCTCCCGATGCGATGCGTCATTATTTCCAGCAGCCAGAGAGCACCACTCACAGAGACGGCCAAATTACTCCAGAGTGCACTGCTGCTGCACTTGCCAAAACTTACTGCAGCTTCCATATCGGGGAAGCAAAACAACCCGACGACTGCATCGTTACATATACAGTAAAACCACGATACCCAACGCACACATACATTTTCCCTTTTACTGCTCGAATAAAAGATAATTTTATATTGAAGTTATTTACGTTGTACTGAACCTCTGAAATATTAGTATTGCAATTAAATCTAAATTCATTACCCAGGAAAGAAACTTTGGTAACACATGGACTGCTAACCCTTTGCTGTCCTACAGGATGCTCTATATTTCCCTTTATAAACTTCTAGGACTTGTAGAGAGGCCTGAGCAAATAATATTTTGAATTGGAATCAACGTCTCGAAAACGACTGTTTTGTGGTACAACCATTTCAAAACATTATGGTAACGCGACCACTTCACAAGTAATTTATTAGGCGTGAAGCATATTATTTGTTTTACAATTCCACTTATTAATAACGAAGAAATACAAAGGAAACTTAATTAGTTTTCGCAGACACTGCTGTCTTCCATTAAACTTAAAACGCCAGCCTCTGTGGCCGAGCGGTTCTGGGCGTTTCAGTCCAGAACGGCGATGCTGCTACGGTCGCAGGTTCGAATCCTGCCTCGGGAAGGGATGTGTGTGCTGTCCTTAGGTTAGTTAGGTTTACGTAGTTCTACGTTCTAGGGGACTGATTACCTAGATGTTAAGACCCATAGTGCTCAGAGCCAAACTTAAAACGATTCTTTTTTCAAAGGATGGCTGGCAAAAAAATGGCTCTAAACACTATGGGACTTAACATCGGAGGTCATCAGTCCCCTAGACTTAGAACTACTTAAACCTAACTAACCTAAAAACATCACACACATCAATGCCCGAGGCAGGATTCGAACCTGTGACCGTAACAGCATCGCAATTCCGGAATGAAGAGTCTAGAACCGCTCGGTCGCAGTGGCCGTGTTGGCTAGCATTCAAGTAAGGTTCGATGTGGTGACCACCAAGTACATGCACACAATGTACCTACTAATGAAATTGTTCCCTTCGACGTGATGCAGTACGGTCTCTTCCAATTCGGGTGTGCGTCGTCTCCTTGGAGCACCATAATCACGTCTGCTGACGGTGGAGGTATCCTTTCTCCTAGCCGTTGCGTAATTAAAGCGTGAAGGGTATGCGATAGTGTAGGACGTTGTGAAGAACAATCTCGATAAAGGCGCCGAGCATCTCTTCCATTACCTTGAGCTTCACCACAAAGAAGGATTATGTCGGTGTATTCTGCAAACGGGCACTCAGTCATCTTGCTCCAACACTCACCGACACGTGAACGAGGTTCGAAACAGGTCACAGAGGTAGAACTTCACATCACCCGACCCAACGTAAGCACTCCCCACCATGATTATCCTGTTGCATGCCTACCTAGAAGGCATATTTTCGAAAGGCAGTAGCCGGGAAATACTGTCTGTAAGTCCCCCCTACAAGTCCTAGAAGTCTATATGGAGAATTTTAGAGTATTCTGTACAAGCAGTATCCAGTGCCGTAGAATTCAAAATCCATATGCCCGTCTTATTGAATAGTTAACCACAAATAATCGACTACACGTCTAGGTGACACGCAAGACATCACTTTGATTGAAGTGACGCACGACCTTTAACTGGTGCACGACATTTAAGTAGCTGCAAACAGACAAAAAGGTGGCCACTCTGTGCTGTTGAGTCTCCAGCAATGTTTTATGGATTATCTTCTTTGACGTTCAACTAACTAAACGTTTCTTAAAATTTCTGCAGTTGCTTCATACGTATCTGACTTCCCATAAACAGTGTGTAATGTTTATAGCAATATGGTCATAATCATGTCATAATGGAACGATTTAGTATAAGGTAAACCAAAGGAAACAAAATTAGGATATCTGAATTTCTTTTTATGTATAATGACGTGTCAGATATTCTCTCTCACTCCAGCTGCCTTTCATACAGTGATGACCTTGTGTTATAAGTTAATCAACTGGCCGACAAATTGATTACGGTCTGTTCATAACGGTGTGAGCAGTCTGTGAAAACGGTGTGTGCAGTATATAGCTCAGAAACTGAATACGTTTCGCTCAGGAAGTTCAATCACTTATGGATGGTTTGTTTCCTTCATTTCATCCTGTAATTCAAAATGATAAGCAGTCAACTTTTTCTTCCTCTCTCTGGAAATCTTGGTACAACACTCACCACTTAAAGTGAGCTAAAGGCAAAGCTGCATTTTGTAGGAAAGCATAATTCTCATTCCATACATTACAGAAATATGAATGAAAGTTTTCTCTGGAGCGGAAAACAAGATCGTACAGTAGCGTGTGATGTTTCGCACTAGTTCCTCTGCATCAAAATAAGTAAACGTCATTAAATGATGTTGTTTACTGCCATCCGTGGTGTAGGGGTAACACCCACGATACCTAATCAAACCGTCGTGAGTCGCGAGCTCGAACCTAGCAACTGCATAAATACAAAATAAAAATTATGGAGACTTCCGGCATAGGGCGTCACCCTTGCTCTGCCAATGGTCTTCTAAAAGAGGGCGGAGCGGCGGACAAAAGTTCCAAACCTCACGGCTTCTAATATCTTACCCACTGATCACTTATCTAGATATTTATATGTGGCACTGCCCCATAACCCACCTTCTAAGCAGCCTCACGCCTTCTCTCCCTTCGGAACTTCAATCAGCTATCACCACTCAACGATGAAATCTGTGTAGTCCGAGTCAACAATGCTCCACCTCAACTCCAACCCACTATCCTCCTCTAAAATAGCCAACTGCTATCTGCGGTTCAATCAAGCTTCACTGTAGTATTATTCACCCTCGCCATAATACGACAATTTTCGTACATCTCGAGCGTCACAATAATACTACAGCAGAATAAATATCAACATCTATGAGTAAATTTTAGCTAGTGTGTAAAATCATGTTTCTCATTTTTTCAAAATATAAAAATATTTTCACCAATGTACATTTCAGAGAAGAAGTTATGGAACTATTATTAAACATGTGCAACCTTTGGATCAAGAGCAATTTATCCGCTGTAGTCCCTACTGACTCCCTCCTTCCTCCCTACTCATGCTTATTCTGAGAATTGAAATAAAAAATAAAGAAAAATAGATACCACTTGAGGGAGATCGAGAAATATGGGCAGAAAGCTCACGGACGTAGCTGGTACCCAAATATTATTTTATCGGCCGAGGTGGTGCAATGGTTAGCACACTGGACCCTCATTAAGGCGATGGTTCTCCTCATCCCGCCATCCAGATTTTGGTTTTTTGTGTTTCGCTCAGTCGTACCACGCAAATTCCGGAATGGTTCCTTTGAAAGGACGCGTCCAATTTTCTTCCTCATCCTTGGAAACAACCGAGCAGTTACTCCATCTTTAATGACCTAGACGTCGGCGGGACGTTAAATCATAATCTTCGGTCCTAAATGATTTTATCCGTACATTCATAGCAACTAAAGTTAAAAGGACCAAACTGCGAGGTCATCGGCTCCCTTATCCTGCATGTAATCAACAAGGAATAATCCTCAGAGGAAGGATACAAAAGGAAACTCCTGTAAAGCCCGACTTTAACCAAGGTACAGTAAGACATAGATAAAAGCAAGAAGAAGTAGGAGAGGAGTGAGAAGGTATGCGAGCTGCTCAGAATGCAGGTGGAGGCCCTAGGACATGATATGTGGTGGGATGTGCGCCCTCTGCATCCGACCAGCACAACCTCACCCCTGTCATCCCAAGAAAACGATCAACAAAGACTAAATGATAAAATTTTTAAAAAGACAAAATATTAAAAACCGTCAATATAAGAGAATAAGGAGAACAAAAAGGTGAAAAGGGTAGGAACAAGGCTGGATCACCGAGGAGGGTCTATCATGAGTCCCTGGGCCAGAACAGGTGGTCAATGTGACTAAAGTGCCCCGCCTCACAGAGACGAATACAATCCACCTTCGTGGGTGAAATGTAAAACCAGGTCAGCCATTTCGGCGACGTCCTCTGCCACGAGAGGCAGCGTACCAGGAAGTTTAACATTTCGCCCCAAAGCAGCCAAATTTGTGCAATCTAGTAGGCAACATAAAGGGAGTAAGCTGGTCCTCACATCAGAGAGTGTGGCCGCGGGTCAATCAAGTGTGGCCAGTTCATCGCCGACAAAAGACAATGGATTGCCTGTGATAAGCGCTGAGGAAAGACTGCCACATCGTAGCATGGTCGTGGTCTCTTTTATTGCCCTGAGTTTGCTTGGGATGTCTAGAGCGGACCATTCTAAGTTAAGGTCTGCAATAATTGATAGCATAGAGTCTACCAAGGCCCAGTTCTGGGACCCCCATTTCCAGTATCGGCATCCTGGCAACCAACTTTGCCAACTTGTCACACTGTTCATTTTCTGGGTTCCCTACATATCTGGACATCCAAACAAGACGACTGCCCATCCAACTTGACGGAGGTGAAAAAGAAAATCCTGGACAGTCGTGAATAATGGGTGAAAAGTGTAGCACTGGTGTGTAGCCTCAAAGCTGATCCAGGAAATCGCTGCCAATTAGAAGCATATTGTCGATTCAAGAATGAACGTCGCTAAGGGCTTGTTTGATGATCACCAATTCTGCATTCAAGACACTGCATCCTGCCAGTAGTGAGCGTAGTTTACAGTAGCTTGCTTGTATGTAGGTAAAACCGGTCCGCCCATATATCACTGAGACGTCACTGTATACCACTTCTGAACCCAAAAATACAGGCAGAAACAGGCAGTGAGAAACCATGCGGTCGTCTGAACCTTTTGCTCCAAAGGTAAATCTAGGCTGATTCGAGGTCATGGTACATGCCGTGGGGATGTACATGATTGCTCCCTGATATGAAAGGACAATGGGGAAGTTAGACTTCAGAACAGAGACACTGCAATCGAATCCCAATTGTGTCTCATTTCTGGGTCTCTGTTGTGGGAAGTGGCTCTCCCAATTAGGAAAAGCGTCATGATAGTTTGGATGCTTATAGAAGTTGTCTCCATGTGTAGCACAACTGTGTAGCTGTTGTTGGTGTCTGATACATAGTGGAACGGACCAAGTCTCCTTGAGTAGGGTGTTCACAGGCTGGTTCGAAAAGCTCGTGTTGCAGGTTAGACCCCACAGTGGCGTATCAGATCCAGTGACCACAATGCGGAGTACGATACTGAACCACATGCCAAACTTCCATAACTGTGATGGGACATAGTTAGGGTTTGTAAAGCTGGAGAAGGATACTGTGGTCAGCACCCAGCTGGTGTTACTGAGGCAGCGAAATGTGTTAAAGTCCAACCAGCACTTTTGCTTAAGTTGGCGTAGATGGTGAAGCCATGTTAACTGGGCATCCAAGATCAGTCCCAAAAGTGATGAGTCTACACCACATTGAGTAATTCATCATTGGGGTAAAGTACTGATTGTGGTAGACAGTATTACGTGGACGGAAGTGCATGACATGGATCTTCGCAGCTGAAAACTGAAAGCTTTGGTGAAGACCCATGAATGCACCTTTTGAATGACGCCCTGCAGTCAGCGTTCAGCAACACCCGAAATATAGGAGCAATAGTAAAAGAAAAATCGTCAGCATACAAGGAAGATGTTACTGGAGACCCCCACAGCTGCTGCTGGACTGTTGATGATCACTAGAATGAGAGAGACACTCAGTACAGATATCTGCAGGGCCCACTTCTCTTGGATATGGAGGATACTTTTAAAAGCACCGACTCGAACGCAGAATGAACACAGAAAGTATGATGTGACAAGGAGTTGTGAATAAAAATTGGTAATGGGCCCCAGAAACCCCACTCAGTTAAGGTAGCAATGATGTGGTGTCGTCTTGTGACATCAAAAGCCTTTTGTATGTCAAAGAAGACAGCAACAAAATGTTGATGTTGGTCAAAAAACAGATTATCAGCAGCGGAACAGCCTTGGCGAAAACAGCCCTTGGTTGGAGTCAGAAGGGCACAAGACTCAAGGAGCAAACACAGTCACTGGCTCACCATGCATACAAGACTAATTTGGCGATAGCTGTTTATCTCTAGGGGATGTATACTCAGTTTCAGTACCATAAAGAAGATGCTTTCTCACCAGTGAGATGGAAATTCCCCCTCCCTTCATATACAATTGAAGATGGTACGGAGTTGTGATGACAATCCATCAATTGCTCTTTCAGCATTTGGTTATGGATATGGTCTGTCTCTGGGGCTATATCAGGGGAAAAGGGTTAGGGCATTGTAGAATTCCCATTCATTGAATGGGTCAATATAGGACTCCTGGTAGCATGTTGTGAAAATAAGTGCATTCACTCTACCAGCTGAAGACACAAAAGGCAGGTTCATAGTTCTCAGATGCTGAGGGTTGAGAACAATGCAGAGCAAAATGTTCAGCAACAGCTTCTGTGTCAGTGAAGATAGGATTATTAAAGGAAATGCCAGATACACCTGGGGCAGTCTGGAATAGATAGTGGCATCTTATCTTCACCCAAACCTACGAAGGAGATGTACATGCCCCAATGGTTACAACATAACACACATAGATTCTGGGACACTTTGTGTGCTACGTCTGAAGTCTCTGTGGTCACTGGGATTGCTGCCTCTACCACAGAAGAAGAACATGTGAGATCCAGTGGTATGAGGGCCACCAGAATCTCCTCTCCTTTGAATACTACTTTTTATCGTTCTTTTCCTTAGGGCAGCAGTCGTCAAACTGTGCCCCACAGGCTACATGCAGACCTCAATCATACATTTTCGTGACCCATGCATCTCAGCTACATTTTATGATACGGATCTAACAACTAATAGTTAGGAGGTTCTTGACAGTGTATTTTTCTGGCTTAGTAAGAAATAAAAATACATAAGGACATAGTAATAATTTTAACTGATGTTGGTGAATTCGTCTATGAGCCAAGCATAATTGGCCACTTACCTCAGTGTAGTGCTGCCACTGAGGGTTTAAAGGATATGAAATAGTGAATGTTTTATTGTTTGTCTTAGTACTGACAACTCACAGACATGTGCGACTCATACCAGTCAGCTATCTCCATGTAGATTTTGACATGCATGCAACATGGAACACTTCTTAAAACAACGCAATGAGCAGAGGAAAAATGTCATTCAAAACATTTAGTAAACGGTTCTGATTGTCTCGTGTTGTGTAATGCAGCTAAGTATGTGCACAATTACTGTTATTAATCAATGAATCATCTGCTTCCAGAAGCAACGAAACAAGGCTTAGTCAGGCAACTTCAGTGTCACATCTGTGGGGTCACCAGCTTGGTGGTAACCTGAAATGGCAACAGTGGACACAAGGTCTTCTGATGGTGCCGACTTATAACGATCATTACTTACGGGTTGGCTGCTAATTTATAGAGCCTTTAATATAGCTAGTTTACTGGGAGCTCATAACATACTATTTTATGTATAGTACAGGTAAATAAGAAGATCAGTATGTATGTGGCCCCATGTATCACTCCACAATAGCATTGTTGGCTCTGGAGCAAGAAAATTCGATGACCACTTCCTTAGGGGGTTTAAATGACTAGAAGTTCTTTCCTGAATTTGTTTCTGTGATTAATAAAGATCACAAAGACCTATGACCAGCAGCCTGTGGCTCCTTCAGCCACTGGTTGGTATCCTGCTGTAGACTGGCAGTAACTGTAGAAGGAAGTGGCATGATGGACCCCTTCATAACATTAGAAGCTGGACAAAGGTGATGCTTCTCGAGTTGGGGCAGGAGGATCGTCATCTCCAACGGCTGGGCAACCATTGGTGGCAGTTTTTGTGTGGAGAAAACCACAGTAGGAGAGCCCACAACCATGAGGTAGGGAGAGGGCAGGCATTCTTGGGCGGCTCTGAGGTCCCACTGTAGGAGGTATAATGGTCGAGAATACAGTCGTCAGAGACTGCAATGTCATTGTCATACATACTGGATATATGCTTTTTCTTGGCCTCTTGGTAAGTTAGCCTGTCCAGAGTCTTATTTTCCTGCATGTTCTCCTCTCTCTGGAAGATGCACAGTCTGGTGAGCAGGGAGGACGGTGCTCTCCACAGTTAACACTGATAGAGGGAAGGGCACAAGATGGGCTCACGTGTAACAGTTGTGCATGATGCATATAGACTTGGCTGGGATTGTAATGCAAAGACATGTGCCTCAATGTCATACAGCCGAAGCAGCACAGAGGGAGTGGTGTGGGGTTCAATGTCAATTGGTATACCATCACCTTGACATTCTCAAGCAACAAATCACCCTTAAAGGCCAAGATGAAGACCCTGGAAGAAACCCTATCGTCCTTTGGCCCCCTGTTGATGCAACAGACAAAATTTACACCCTTTCGTTCCAAGTTTTTGTGTGGCTTATCTTCAGATTGCAAGAGGAGATAATGTTGAAAAACGATGCCTTCAACCATATTTAGACATCTATTGGGAATGAGAGTTAATGGAATGTCACTAAGCTCGTCACAAGCGAGCACCGCCAATTACTAGACAGTGGGCGCTGTTTTGGTCAAAACTTATCCATTCTTCATTGTGGACACTCCGAAAACATCCCAAAATTTGTTCTCTACAGCTTTGTGTCCAAAAAAGAATACTCATTAATCTTGGTACAAACCATATATTATGTAGTATTAAGAGGTTCTGTGCTCTCTTTTTACTAACGTCTTATGTCATTACATGGTGGTAACAGGCTGAATAAAGTTATTCCAATGAGAGTATTTGTACTAAGCGTTCAAAATACTTTTCTCTTGATTGCTATGCATGTTGCGAACTGTATGTGGTCTTGCTTTTAGTTTCCTCTGTTACTTCCCTGGGTGACCTCTGTGAGGCAGAGCACCAGAGGATGCGGCATACTGCGTTTCCTTTGGGGGGCTGCACCTCCTTGAATACTGAGAGGATCGTACATCAATGGGCTTGAGCGACTTGTGGGGCGATTGACCTCAGTCGAGTTTCGCTATTGTACGCATGGTGAAACGACATGCAAGCTATCTGAGTGTCGCCGCAGTTTATGTGTTTACCATTCCGGCGTGTCTAGAATGAAGACTGCCGGTGCCAACTGACTGCATTGTCCTCATGGTTGTGAGACGACTTGTGCTCTGTGCGACTGCTGGTCAAACAGTTATTTCAGTGCCCCGAGCTAAATAGCAGAGGCATGATTGATCAACTTAAATTGAGGCCATTTGACGACATAAAGCCCTGCTCGAAATTGGAGGAAATGGTCGCTATTGGCACAAATGATGTTCTGAGATAGTATGGGGGAATTTTGGAATCAGCACTGAATGCTGATTCGGGGTCCTCGAGGGTAGTGGGGGAGTTGAGTAACGTTGACTTCGCTTTTGCGCTGCACAGGCAGCGGGCGCTCCTTATTTTACCAGCTAGCAGGGTCCACCACCAATTCCTTTTGTTACCATTGTGAACATAATCTATTAGGAGCTAGGTAAGGAGGAGGTCGAATGCATGTTCAGTTTTCATGTAGATTTCACCAGAATTAAAGAGGTACAAACTGTTCTGCACCCCAGCACCTCGCCGCATATTTCTCTACTTGTCACTTAGCCCTACGTTCCTCCCACAGCATAACTAGGCAGGGAAAAATTTTGGGGTCGTATCCGTGTTGAACGAGTTCGAAGAGACTGCTTGGGCCACAAGTCCATCAGTGGGAGAAAGCTTCATCCACTTTATATGTAAGTCATCTACAATGGTGCTACCCACAACAAGTGGCCGCTCTGCCCCTGGGAGCCACAGCCAGTAACCTATTGCTTGGCGTTCCTGTGCCTCAATTACAACAGGCACACACTCCTTGGCGTACATGGGACTTTCCAGATGAGTCACCAACAGTGTGATCCCTACTTGATCTGCAGGCTACCATTGTGCAGGTGCTTGATGACCTCCCTACAATGGGATGGGTAGCATGCTGAGTTTTGGATGTAATATCTTATTGGAAACGAAGTGTGCAAAGGTGGGAAGGCAAAAGGTGGAAAAGATACCACATTGGCTACTTCCCCTGCATTGTCTGCACCTCAGAAAAATGTGGAAAATGGTACCAGGTTGAACAATGGCGAACATGTATTTTTCAATGAAAAAACATAGAGAGTAAGAGAAGTGAAATGGAAGACTAGGATCCTAAAACATGTACCAGATCAGGGTACAGGGTCTGTGCCATGAAGCCCATCTGATGGAAAGGCCGAGGGGAGAGGAATAATGGAAGTACAGGCTTGCAGCACAAACAGGAAAGACTGCTGCAAGGGATGGGGTCCCATGCTAGCTGAGCAATAGTCACAAAAGAGTTGTAGTCACCTTGGAGGGAATTCTTTTTTGGAGATAATTTGCGTCTCATTGCATGCATTAGTAGAATCACTTTTTACTCTATTGCTCACACTCATATAAATTTTTATTTTAAAAAATCACATTTATTTGGCTGAGTTTAAAAGTTAACGCTAGTCATCTTGCTCCAGTACTGAGATAAAAGCTGAATACATTTTTGGTGTTAGCGAGTATAAGACAATTTTCAAGTGTGTCTGATTCAGTAGCAATTAATAGAAGGATTATTGTGCTGATTATTAATATACCTCTAGATCAATGTTTATCATTAATACAATTCAGACAAATTTTCCTCCTAAAAAGTTTGAGCTGCCTGTGTCCCTCCATGTGTGGCATTTCCAAACTCCAGCAAGTCTTCTGGTAGATGTTCAACATAAATCTCATCACATGCATGATAAAACACCGCAGTTCCCTCTGACGTTGTACTTTGTAATTATAAATATTTTTGTTCCACAGTGTGTGTTTCCTTACCAATTAACACCGGTTTTATAGGACATCATATGAAAACAATTGCACCTGGTGCAGTGTGACTTTTCCTTTTTTTTGATACATGGCCTCTCTTTAGTCAATGGTTTAAAATCCAAAATACTTCGCCACCATTTTTACTTCATGGGAACAGCAGAGTTTGTATATCCTAGTTCTTCGTTATACTCTTCTGATGTTCTTCAGGAGAAAAATTTGAGTAACAAATAAACAGCCATCCTGTGGATCACTTTTTTTATTACAGAGATCACGATTGCTACGACATGGTGTCTGTTATGAGATTAATTTGGTGTCCTGAGAGTTGGCCTATAGATCCTGCAGCCTGCGTGGGATTATTTTCAGTTTTGGCATGTTCCACAACAAGAAAACAGCCTGAGATTTTAGCCGTGGCAAAATGATGCTCCTCCAACACAAAGGGATCTTACGGTTCGACTTCACATTATTTTAACCCATTAACTGCTTTATCGACTGCAGCTGTTTTGCAACATGCAGTGTTCAATAGATGATGGGGTCTTGAGCTTCCCTCGGTCAACTATTCTCAGGTTTTTAAACCAAAATTGTTTGATTTATGCTGTAGGATTAACAAGGATGATGATGTAGCAGCACATTTCAAAATCCTGTATTAACTTCTTATCTAACCGGTTTTTCATCCGTGTTTGACATCCACACGCTCCAGACAAATACCTTCAGAAAAGACTTCCTAAGACTTAAATGTATGTTCGATACTAACAAATTTCTCGTCTTCAGAAACCCTTTCCTTGCCATTGCCAGTCTACGTTTTATATGCTCTCTACTCAGGCTAACATCAGTTATTTTGCTACCCAATAAAGATAAGATATGAATAACTAGGGACTATGAAACACGCGCATTGCCTATTTGGTCGTCTACAACAAATAATAACAAAAAAACCTGCATCCAAAAAGGCCTGAACGATCCTCGGCAAACTGTATGGGCATTTTGCACCTTTCCAGGTTCGGTTGCGCACTCGAGGATGTGACTGAGGCCCTGACGTCGCGCCTATATGTTGATGTAAGAGGGCCCCAAACGGCAGTGCAGACCAGGTACAACAGCGTGCAGCATCACTACAGCATCACCTGAACCTGTGGTACGCCCAATCGACACGTTCGACAGCAGTTCCCCGAGGTAGATAAATTCGAGAGAGGCTGCGGGAGGTCAGGTGGCCTTATCGTCCTATTGCGTGTCACATCGCTGGTATGGACACCACTACTGCCCGTTGTTAGCGGCTATGGGTAGAGGAAGGAACGTCTGCACAGTATTCAGGCTCTGAACATCCGACATGCACCACAGAGGGAGCACTGCCAGCTTGTCCGCTACCCACGTGCGGATCCAACGACAGGGCTCATTCAGTACAGGAAATCCCGTTAGTGCTAGTACCATTGGCATGCGGTGGGGTGAAATGATCACTGCACGCCTATTATTTTGACGCCTGCCACTTACACAACCAGAGCGTCTCTCCCGAGTCGCCTGGTGTCGGCGTTGACGAATATCGGACTCTGCACGATGGCAGTGGGTCATCTTTCGAACGAGTTTCGGTTGGGCCTTGTTAGCGACAATCAGCGGGTCCAAGTCTGGGAGCGAGCGGAGAGTACCACGAAGAGTGGTTTGCCGTCTCCCATTATTCGTCCCGGCCACCTGGTGTAGGGGTCGATATCCTATGGTGCCTGTTTACCTAATGGGCTCCATGACAGCCGCCCTGTACATCGATATGGTGCTGGAACCGTTAGCTTAACTATTTGTGAATGCCCGTGCCTATGCTCTAGTTCTGCTAGACAACTTTCGTTCGAACATCGTTCCCAACATCCAAGCCTGCCTTGAGACTGTGGATGCACTGACATGGTCAGAGACCCCACCTGATCTATCCCCGAACGAGAATGTGTGGGATACCATGGAAAGTGTCATCAGTACTCTACCCCCACACACCAATTAGTAGGACATGTGCACTCACGTGTAAGCAGCGTCCTGTGGAATTGCCCGCCGGTGTGGCGGAGCGATTCTAGACGCTTCAGTCTGGAACCGCGCGACCGCTGCGGTCGCTGGTTCGAATCCTGCCTATAGCATGGAAGTGTGTGCTGTCCTTAGGTTAGTAAGGTTTAAGTAGTTCTAAGTTCTAAGGGACTGATGACCTCAGACGTTAAGTGCCATAGTGCTCAGAGCCATTTTTTGAACCTGTGGAATTGTATATATGTCGCCGCTTCGGTCCGGTCTCTTTCCAAAGAAGGAGATAGGGGTGGTAGCAGTTCAAATGGCTGCCTGATTTCCGATCTTCAATTATGAGGAGTGTTCAGAAAGTAAGGTACTACCGGTTGTGAAATGAAAACCACACTGAAAATCCAAAATTTTTATTCTCAACGGTTAGCCACACCTTTCAGCTACCTCTCTAAATAGTCGCCGCTCCAACTTAAATATTTTGTTGTGGCATTGTGCAAACTTTCCAGTACCCTCGTCACAGAAAACACCAGCCTGTGCTTTCCGCCACTTCTCTACGCTGTTCTGCCTTTCTTTGTTTGTGCTAAAATGTTGTCTTCGTAGCCAGCGGTTCATATGAGCAGAGATGAACAACAGTGGGAGCCTATTAAGGGCTATATTGTGGGTGATCAGACACTACCTATCAAAAAAGCTGCAGGAACGTCTTCATTGCCCTTGCAGAATGCGGCTGAAAATTGTCTTGAAGAAAGAAACGCATGAAATTTATGTTACATAGGCTGCCTACCTTCAGGCGAAATCTCTCACCAGATCCACATACTTGATGGCGGACACTGTTGTTTTAGGCATTTCTATGCGAACGCTTTGCACTCTGAACTGAAAAGAACGACGTGAAGCAATCGACAGGCACACTAAAGATACTGCTCAAGACTTCTGTGCAGAGTTCCATCGGATTTTCGCAGTGGTTTTCGTGTGCGCCTAGTCGGGGCTTGCTTTTAAAATACACCTCGTAACAGATACATTTAATCTTCCTCTGTCGCTACCGTGGTCAGCAACGGACCTCCTCTCTTTCTGATTATTGATTAAAGGTTTTTGGGAGGCAACAATGGAATTCTACCGACTAGACGTTGTACAGAACTGGTAAAGTATTGCATGTCCTGTATTTTTACAAACCCACACACAGAAATGGGATGTAGAATGTCACAATTAAAGTATCGGATACTACACAACTAACAATACCACAAACCTGATGGAGAAAACGTCTAGCTGCAGGACCAGACAAAAGGAACAATTCGCGATACAAACGAGCGCTCTGTTAACTCATCCCACCCTTGATCAGAGAAAGAGTATGTATATTGAGAGATAATCTGTAATGTTTATTATTCACGAGAAAGAAGAAAGTGGGGGCCAGACAGGTTCAGTACAAAGCAGTACTGAGCAAGCATGGTTAGATTTGTCATGCCTGCCTATCGATATGTAAACTGTTGCATTTATGATGGCTTACTATCAAAATGATCGCGGTTACGTTACTTTTAATGCGACATAGTACTAACTGGAGTTGTAAGGTTCGTGGCTGCTGCTGAGAACCGTAATGGAGCGTACAAATAGCGGCAACTTGCGTGCTACTTATCTCCACAGGCCTGCTCCAAGTAACAACAGCTATCAGCTGAGGACGAGAGGGCCTCACATGTCAGTATTGTTACCGAGGGTACCGCAGCCCAGCCTTTGAGGCTGTTCATCACATTGCAGATTATTAGCAATATTTAAATCACGGCCAGGAAAATTACTCCGCCCTCGCGAGACAACAGTCCCATAGTTAGGCAACCCTAAGGTGAAATCTAACAACTGGTTTGATATGGAACCAATGAGGATTAATTTCATCGACTTTGCGAATGTTAATCGGACCGAACTATGCGATATGTCAAATGAGCCATAAATTGGCGTAGAGTTTGAATTTACCGTAAAAAAAAATAATTATATATATATATATATATATATATATATATATATATATATATATATATATATATATATATATATATTGTTAGGATACACTCCCTTTGTCAAAAAGGCTGGACAAGCTGACAGTCGTTTCTACTGCACACCTTGTAGTAGGCTAGAAAAAGTCTCTGCTTCTACAGAGTATAGAAGGACAACATCTAACCCCTGCTGTGACGTTTGACGCTTATATCCACAATGAGGGAGACCGGACGCCATAGCCGGCCGCGGTAGCCGTGCGGTTCTAGGCACTACAGCCCGGAACCGAGTGACTGCTACGGTCGCAGGTTCGAATCCTGCCTCGGGCATTGATGTGTGTGATGTCCTTAGGTTAGTTAGGTTTAAGTAGTTCTAAGTTCTAGGGGACTGATGACCTCAGATGTTGAGTCCCATAGTACTCAGAGCCATTTGAACCATTTTGAAGGGCACGCCATACCAGCGCGTATATTTTGTAGACATGTTGCGAAATAGACGTTGGTCCTTCACAGTTGAAAGTTAAATTATTTCGTAAGTGTGGCAGCATCTGCTTGCCTGCCAACAACGATCGCAATCCCCCTTGTCCTTCTGGGCGCAAATCTCTTTATGGTGATGAGTCTACCTTACTACTTACTCCAGAAGAATGTGTGTTGAATGTCTTGAAAAGTTGCACAAGTGAGGCAAAGTACAAGAGACTTATACAACGCACGCTGAACAGGTCGTGATGGTTTCGATGTTTCACTCACCGAGTGATGCGTCAGTAATAACTGTATGATGGTACTTGTTGGCAGTATCGACTAATAGTAAGTGATTAGCTTACGTGCCCTCTCGTCAGATTGCCGCCGTCTCCCCTACGCTGCGCTCAGTGCTACAGAATCAGCAGCTGCCTATCTCCTACGGGTTTCACACACGCGCTGGAGCGCTCTAGACCCGACTCCGCCCTTTCCGCTGCCCAGCCCCTACACACTCGCCCCTTCTGCTTCCACAGGTTAATCTCGCTACATATGGGAAGGGGAGGATGCCTGGTAATCAGTTTAGGCCGCCTTTGCACCTCGCACTAATTGACATCCGCCCTCGGTCGCCGGGCCTCGCTTTGCAGCGCACCCTCTGTGCCCAGCCCTGCAGCGATCACCCTCACCCCGTATTACCGACTAATTGCGAGAATATTTGCACAGGCACCCGAGTGCGGCTCGCTCGGACAGCGTATTCCAGTCTCCTTTGTTGCCTTTGCAATTCCATGCGACATTAGTTCTGAATTGGACGCAGCTCTCGTGTGAGATAGCACGCGCGAGACCGCGTCGAAATTCTGTTCGTCTCGTACGTGGGTAAGTGCAGCCGCTTGTCATGTATTCGGCGCATAGTCTCACAGATATATAGTCAGCTACTACATTAACTTATGCAATCATGCTCTCGTTTGAGTTGTACTGAATGTTAGGAGTGTCCAGAGAGACTGCGTTGCGTCATGGACGATGTGAACATGGTTGTCGCAGCTCATAACGCGTCTTACGCACTGGACGAGAGGCACATTGTAAAAAACGAAAGGAAGATAAGGAGTTTACTTCATGTTGACGACTTGGCCATATGAGAAGCAGCACCAGCTTGACGTAGAGAAGAATGTGGAAGGAAATCCTGATATTTATCTTGTGCAATTTAAACAACTCACAAAAAACCAAAGTCTGGATGTCCGGATGGCGATTTGGTCCACCGTCCATCAGAGTGCTAGTCCGTTTCTTAGTAACACGCCTTCTTGCGTGGTCGTGACACATTATCCATTAACTTGTACCATCGGGGAAAATACTTTGCAGAAAAATGATGAAATCAGGCAGCCCATATTAATGATAGGGAGCAGGGTCGGCCTTGAAACAGGTTAAATACACCGAAGTGCCAAAGGAACTTGTAAAGGCATGCGCATTCAAATACAGAGCTTTGTTAACAGGTAGGATATAATACTATGTTCGGCAAAGCCTGTATAAGACAACTACTGACAGGCGCAGTTGTTAGGTTACCGCTGCTACAATTGCAGGTTATCAAGGTTTAAGCGATTATGAACGTGGTGTTAAACTCGGCCACCAACGATGGGACACAGCATCTCTGGCGAAGCGAAGAAGTGGGGATTTTCCCGTGTGTGCCATCAATATCAGGAATCTGCTAAAACATCAATTCTTCGATATCGCTACGGCCAGAAAAAGATCCTACAAGAACGGGACCAACGACGGCTGAAGAGATTCGTTCAACGTGACAGAAGTGCAACCATTCCGCAAATTCCTGCAAATTTCAATGCTGGGCCATCAACAAGTGTTAGCGTGCGAACCATTCAATGAAACATCATCGATACGGACTTAGGGTGCCGAAAGCCCACTCATGTACACTTGATGACTGCATGACACAAAACTTTACGCTTCGCCTGGGCCCGTCAGCACACCAACATTGGACTGCTGATAACTGGAAACATGTTGCCTGGTCAGATGACTCTCGTTTCAAATTGTATCGATGGATATGTACGGGTATGGAGACAACCTCATGAATCCGTGGACCCTACATGTCAGCAGGGAACTGTTTAAGCTGGTGGAGGCTCTGCAATGGTGTGGGGCGTCTGCAGTTGGAGTGAAGTGGGATCACTGATTCCTCTAGAAACGACTCTGACCGCTGACACGTACGTATGCATCATGTCTGATCATCTGCATACATTCATGTCCGTTGTGCATTCCGACGGATTTGGGCTATTTCAGCAGGATAATGTGACTACCAACATGTGGAACACTCTTACTACAGAATGGCTGCAGGAACACTCTTCTGAGTTTGAACACTTCCGCTGGCTACCATACTCACCAGACGTGACCATTATTAAGCATATCAGGGATCCCTTGCAACATGCTGTTTAGAAAAGATCTTCACACACGCGTACTTTTACGGATTTATAGACCGTCCTACGGGATGCATGGTGCAAATTCCCTCTATCACTTCTTCAGACACTAGTCGTGTCGTTGCCACGTCGTGCTGCGGCACTTCTGCGTGCTCGTTGAGGCCCTACACGATATTAGGCAGGTTTACCAGTTTCTTTGGCTCTTCAGTGTATAAGGAAATTTCGTTCTTTTCAACAACCACTTTAGTTGATGTCGGATACTTGCCACAAGTACCAAATAATGTATAATGATTCACATACATCTTTTACTAAAGCAATGCTCCACTCTACGTTTTACGTAGCTATTGAATAGACAGAAGATATACTGATTACGGGGATATTTTATTGCTGTACAGAGATCAGGATTCTAACAAATAAATTAAGAATAAGAATTTTTTTTTACGAAGTAAGGTTCTCCATAGAGAACTCGTGTTTTACATAGTTAAATACCTAAATATACTCACTTGTCTAAAAAGTAAACAACTCTAGAGAAATCATTACAAGCACCATTAATACAGAGTAATTCGACTCCTGGACTTGATAATCACGTGGATTTGGTGAGTAAGCTAATCCACAAGTTTGTGCTGGTACGTCGCATCCGTGTTAAACAATTCGCTATAGATTTGATCACGGAATTCCAGCAAATTCTGGGGGTGCTGACGTCGGCATCTTACTCGCTGTTCCGACAAGCCCCACAGATTTTCTACAGTCTTGACGTCAGGTGGCTTGGGAGGCAAACCGATGTTTCATAGCGTCGGGGTGTCACGCATTCTTCTAGCCCGATGAACTCTTGAAAACCAGCGATGAGAAATGGCCTCTTGCCACTAGCGTGCAGTTCCCGTCGTAGTGTTCTGTCGCTAACCATTTGTGGCGCACTTTCATTCACTGCCTGCAGCTATTCCTGTCAGGTTTGGAATCGGTTTTGATCCACAAGCCATGAAATGCATGTCTGCTCCTTCTCATTCGGAGTGTTTTTTTGACCACAATTCTGACGTCGTGTTTCGTGGTCATGTGTGTTACACCGTTTCTTGTAGACATGCTAAACAGTTCGCCACGAAACACCAACAAATCCAGCAACTTGATACTCCATATGGCTATGGGCATGGTCAAACAGCATTGTCCATTTTTATCACCCTGTCACGTCCTCACATTTACTCAAGTTTACGTACCACGTCAGCTTGAAACATAAATGTCTCACTGCTCGCCACTGCCTTATGTTCACGGAGAGTCAGTGCGCGAGCAATTGACGATGTGATTTGATCGGTGCGCCATATGTAAACGCTTAAGCATTCGTCTGCGTCTGCGTGCTAGGGTGGCTAATTTTTTGCCCTGTGAGCTTAGTCCCAACGGAAGGTTCTCCAGAATAGAGTGCATATTGTGTGTGTCCTGATGCTACAAATTTAAGAAGTCAAACACACGCGCTTACTGGAATACCTCTG
The DNA here is from genome assembly GCF_023897955.1 of Schistocerca gregaria. Lineage (NCBI taxonomy): Eukaryota > Metazoa > Arthropoda > Insecta > Orthoptera > Acrididae > Schistocerca > Schistocerca gregaria. The sequence continues at coordinate 885,507,778 of NC_064920.1, read as the reverse complement.
TTAACAGAATAGGACTAACTACAACGCACTGAGTGATGCAATTAAGTCACGTTCTATCTATGTATTCGTAATATTGAAGGTTGGTGAAACCCCTCCAGGATTATGGTGTGCTACATAAGGTTTGGAGACAGGGAATTACAGAACTGCACTGAATATGGCTTTATGTACTTTTGTGATTTTGTTGTGATACAGCCCCAGATTGTTCCACTTCTTAAATAACGTGTTCCCTGAAATGTGGACAAGAAGAGAAGCTCATATTTTAAAGGTAAATGAATTAACACATCTGTGCATCCTATTGTAAGCTTTTCTATTGATGATATTTACTGGCATATCATGATACGTCCGGGGTTCTGTATTGAAACACGTGTTTATCTGACGGTGACTGCTAACTGATGTGATGCACTTATGTTTGCAATGGTAAGTAACGCAATGATAAAATATGAAGCAATACTGCACAGCAATAGCACTTAACATAAGCAGTTCCTAACGAAGTGAACATATCGGGAGAAACAACCAAAATATAAAACTGATGAACAGAGGTAACACAGAGAATCTTCAGCTGTTAAACGAAAACTTTTTCTGACTGTCGTTATTTCAGAATGGCAAATAAATGTCTTTATTTCACAAGCAGTGTTTCACGCTCAGTGATTTGGCACAGCAACCGCTTTAGGGAGGAATCAGGTAACGTCGTCCAAGACATAGGCTGGGATAACAATGGCACCGACATCTGTGGATTCCGCCAACAGCCGACCTTTAAAAATCATTACGCCACTACATGCTCGATAACAATGTAGCCGATCTCATCATCCGAGCTTTCAGATTTCAGACGACAATCGGTTAAAACCATATCAGCTTGTATTCATCGGTCATATTCGCCGACACGACACGAAATATGGTCCGCCAAACTGATAAGTTCAGTCAGTGGAGAAGTTTGCGGGATCTTGAGAATGAAAAATACCGTAATCGGGATATAGTTCTGAATCTACGGATTGAAATGGCAGATTTATTGGACACCACAGCTAAGCAAAATATTTATATGAAATTTTAGGTGTAACTTATAACGGCAAAAATAATTTGTTCAAATCAGAAGGATGGTGTACCTTATAGTTTCTATACACTAGTGGATTTTTTTGGGTTTCGATAGGTGGAGGTTACCAGTCCACAGATTATTATTACTACTTACTAGCGTTTTTATGTCAATATTTTGCTAACTCTCATTGGTTTACGTGTTCAGAGCATATTATTATAAATTTCATGTTTGTCTATCACACGCATGCTGAATGACGGTCATTAGAAGTTACTTGACGTATGTCTGCACAACTTCTAATATATTTCGCCAAACAGTGTTCGTTACCTTGATTTTCAAGCACACCAAGAATCACCTCGAGTATGTAAAGTCGAAGACCGATTAGTAAAACACTTTTGGCGAACGAAACCTACTTTCGAGTACGTGTTGAAGTGCGATTCGAGCTCTATTAAAATATCCGATATTCGCATTAACGGTGCAATTCTAGCTCAAGGAAAACTATAAATGACTCTTGGATATTTGACATCTGGGGATTACATCTTTCCATGATTTAGGCCTATAACACATTCTGAAAAGTGCAATTTCAAAGATTTTGTGTGAAATGTTTGGTGCTACCTCCGATACCCTAAAGGCTTATTTGAAAGCTAATATTTTCATTCTCGCACCCAAAAATTTACAAATTGTTAAATTTATTCTATATCGGTATCAAATTTTGTAGCTATGCTTCGTGCTTCCTTCATTAAAAGCTTCTGTCAGTCTGAAATAGTACTGCCACCAGAAACCTTGTTCCATCCCATCTCAAGTCCACTGATCAGGTGTTTTAGGGGTGTTGAAGCTTCCAGTTTTAGAATCAAGAACAACAGCCAACATGAGTAATTTAGAAGTAGATGTCCTCGACGTAGCGAATTAGCTTAAACACTCAATAAATGCAAGGCCTCCGGTCCAGATTGTGCACCAGTCAGGTTCCTTTTCTAGTATGCTGATATAGCTTCATACTTAGCTCTCATATAGAACCTCTCGCTAAAAGAGAGATCCGTATACAGAGACTGGAAGGTTGCACAAGTCACACCAGAACCCAAGAAAGGAAGTAGCGTTACTCTGTTTAATTACAGACCCATATCACTGGCGTCGATTTGTAGTAAGGTTTAGGAACACATATTGAGTTCGAACATAATGAATTACCTGGAACAAAAACGATTTATTCACAGCCAACACAGATTCTGAAAATAAAGTTTTGCGAACTACAAACAGCTCTTTATTCTCACGAAGTATGAGTGCTACCGACAGAGGATGCCAAACTGATTTCAGATTTTTAGATTTCCAGAAAGCTTTTCACAACGTCACTCTCAATCGCCTTTTAATCAAATTGCGTGTCAATGAAGTATCTATCATCTCATTTGTGTGACTGGATCCGTGATTTACTGTCAGAAAGGACACAGTTCCTATCTGGAATTCTCCTAGGAAGTGTTATAGCGCTTCTGCTGTTCCTGATCTATACAAACGATATCGGAGCAGCCCTCTTAGATGGTTTGCGGATAATGCTGTCATTAACCGTCTTACAAAATCATCCGATGGTCTAAACCAATTGCAAAATAATTTAGATAAGATATCTGTCCGGCGATAAAAGTGGCAATTAACTCTAAATAACGAAAAGTGTAAAGCCATCCACATGACTACTAAAAGGAATCCGCTAAATTTCGCTTACACCATAAATCACACAAATTTGAAGTCTGTAAACTCAACTAAGTACTTAGTGATTGCTATTAAAATTAACTTAAATAGGAACGATCATATAGATAATGTTTTGGGGAAAGCAAACCAAAGACTGATATTTATTGACGGAATGCTTAGAAAACGTAACAGGTTTACTAAAGTGACTGCTTACATTACGCTTGACCGTACTATTCTGGAGTGCTGCCAAGCGGTGTGGGATCCTCATCAGATACGACCGACGAAGGACATCGGAAAGGTTCAGAGAAGGACAACTCGTTTTGCATTACCAGGAAATATGTGAGAGACTACCACGCATACGATACACGAAATGATGTAGCAGTCGTTAAAACAAATCGTTTTTCGTGGCGGCAGGACCTGCTAATGCAATTTCAAATAGCAGCTTTCTCCTCACCCACCACATAGAGAGAAATGATCATAATAATAAAACAAGAGAAAGGTGAGCTCGCAGAAAAAGATTTAAGTGTTCGTTTTTCCCTCACACTGCTCGGGAGCGGTAGAAAAGCAACCTGAAGGTGGTTGGATGAACCCTCTGCAAGACACTTAATTCTGAATTGCAGAGCAATCATTAAATGTATATATACGTATAGACGTAGAAAATAACTATATGAATGTACCGCTAGAGCTTCATTAATTCTCATTATATTTAGAACGAAGTGAGCTGCTGAGAAACCACAAATCTACCTTTTATTAGTTAAATAATACTTGCTTACTCGTATAGAATTTTATCCATGGACCATATAATAGAAACATAATTTACGTTCATCACATAAATTAAACATTATGTCTTCGTAACCTCATTATGTCGACTGAAGTCGCCCATCCTACCACACCAGCGTACTAAATCACACTCGGAACAACGTGTTTTGGAGGGATCCTAAATGCAAGTTAAGGCATTTTTAATTTTTGTAGCACAGAATTTTTTCCTTTATCTCATATACTTGTAAAAGTCGTCGTGTAGTTCCAGCAGCTGATGATAAAGTGTACAATACTCGCCACAATCTTTCCGAAACAGGTGTAGCTAATTTACCTACATTCAGCATCTTTTTAATAGCAAACGCCGCACTGCAGCACTCGTCTCCAAGCACAGATACCTCGTGGAATCCATCCCACCTTTGAAGTTTAAAATCTAGTTTCATACAAAGAACAAATACTAACCTAACCTTACCTCTTGACTCCACCAATAACTGACGAAGGATATCGGAACCACCGTGACCAAACTGTTGGCCGATTCAACGGCGATCAATGGCGACGACATCTGGCGATCGCTGCCTTTGCCACTGTGAATGCAGAAATACGTTTCCCCTATATTTCATTACATAACATCAGGACGGTTGCTTTAACTGAATAGTTCGTACCGAATAGAACGAGTACTTTGACTTTAATGATCTCGATGTCCTTTTACAAGATGTCCCTCTGGCCTTGCTTTATCGAAAATAGAATGTGAGTAGCGCCCGCATCGATTTTATTCTGCTAATTTTTGTTCTTATGAGATGTAGTTGTAACAACTTTCACATCTAATTGTTACTTTTACTATCATACTACTTACTATCGCGCTATTTTTATCAGAACCAACGATGTCGGCTGTCTTTCCCACGGTTGTATGAAGGACTGTCCTTTCCGGCCAGGACGGCCATGAAAGTTTCCACTCAGACCTTGGCTGTGCTCTTGTGGGTAAAAATAGTGTACCCGTATCGATTTATGGTAGTCAAACTGTTAAGAACTGTTAAGAACTTACCCTCTTTCTTTCCCTCTGGCCTAAACAATTCTCTTAGTTTCTGCTCGTTAGGCAGAAGACACGCTACACGTTTTACCTGGCCCTAATTTTTTATACAGAAATGTTGGGCTGAAAGGTGTAAGATCATTCGTATTTGTCCTCAATCTTTTGGCACGAACACCATTAATAGTAACTGCTATTTATTGTGGCTGATAATTCTTGGTCATGCCTTCGTATAGTATTCGTTGCTTAATTCTTCTCAGTAAGACTAAGAACATGTTGTGAAAATGCATTGCGACTCCCTAAACTTTGTGTACTCTCTTGAATTCAGACTTTGTGAACCTCAATGACATTCTTTGCTTGGATATTTTGTATGTAAAAATATACTCCACAACGCTATTTTAATTCTGATAAAACGTTTCCCCTTCTATTTTGTTTTCATCACAGAGTCCAGCTATTTACTAAATCCGCTTGCAAACTTAACATCGAGACAGTGGTAATGGTCAGCTTACAACAGTAACGTAAAGCGAGGAAATGACTTCAGAAAAAGTTTGTGTATGGATACTAAAATGTTCTGTTCCGACAGCCACGTGGCTATACACAGGTATAGATTTTCTAATTGCTTTATGCACCACATTTCAAAATGTGGTTGACGGATGGAAACTCCTGTCTGCCCTCCTTTCTTGGCAATGTAATCCTCTGCAAGTCGTCGTATGTGCCCTAAATTCTGCTGCAGGTTTGATAATAATGTCACATGATAAAATGACACACATACATGGTTGTCTGGAATAGTTCGTTTTATCAGCAATTATTGTGTAACACACGCGTTCACGAACTTAAAAGGGAATCCTTGGAAAAAATCTGATATGGTTCTCGTTAAACCCTGTTGGCTGAATGTAGAGAAGCTGTATTTGAAGAAGTCGGTGCGACCATTATGCTCCCTCCATCGTAGGTCTTACGTGAGGGAAGTTAGATGGAGGTAAAAGATACTAGGGAATGTACGGAGGAATATAGGCAGTTATTTTTTTCTCCCTCAAACAAGCAATGGAATAGGAAAGAAAATCGATGTCACTGATGCTATGTATCCTCTGTGGTCTGCGACGTATACATGTAGATGTGAATGTAAAGAAGCTACATTCCGTACAAACGTGCGTAAATTTATTAACTGTGGTGGCGAGGTAAACTGATATATCCACATAGACTAGAAGGAGTATCGACTATGATTCGATTATTGACGAATATGTTTTATCTCATGTCCTTATGTAGACTGATTTGCTTAATTTCCGGTCATTATGTTTAACACTTTCAGAAACGAGTAACCCAGTGCAGTACCCATTTTCATCAGCTATGCAACGTACTTTTAAACAGATTTAACAGATGAATAAGCACTACGAGTCACACGCTTTCCTCACAGACAAAGTATGTTATTAACTTTAAAATGAGTTACTGTGAACAAAATGAGCGCAGATGCACATGCCCCTCCTGTATTACCCCTACGTCCAAAATGAACATATGGCGAAGTGTGACATTTCTGAGAACGCTTATGTGCATGTGATCGTCCTTAGCCGCGCATCTGAGAAAGTGGAGCGGAATGAGATTTCAGACAACGCAATCACGAGCGCCGCTCGTGTTTCAATTCGGCGCGCCGTGCCGTTAGCCGGCTATCGAACGATATCTGGCGCCTGCGCTCTGAACGTGCATTTCATCAGCCAGACATAATAAAGAATCCCGATTTCAGCAGTTATCACCGTTCTGAGTAGTATCAAGTAACTATTGTTAGGTAAAAATCAGTGGAGAGAGTCACATCAGCTGCAAAAAATGTCTGCACTGCCCGGGAATCGAACCCGGGTCACAAGAATGGGAATCTTGCATGATACCACTACACCAGCAGTGCTCCTTGGGAGTAACTGAATGTTGTGCGTATTAATTTAAAGAAGGTAATCTCACTCATTTAAACAAGTAAGGCACAAAGTATCAACTTTTCATTCCGTATGAAACACTAGGACACTTCGTGACGTTCTCTAATAAAAAATATGCCAGATGCTGTCCGTGATGCGCATGGTTTGATCAATGTAGGAAGACGCGCAAGAGGTACAGTTTGAGATGACAGGTTATTAATAACTTCAACGGAAAGAAACGACTGGGAAAATTCATTGGTTTTCTTAAAGTTTAAGGTACGGTAAACTCACTTCCGTAATACTCTAGTATAACGAATTTTTGTTATGACTGAATGTAACGTAAGAGTCAGTAATGCCGGACAGGTTACATACATCCTGCAGAGGAAGACGTAATGGCATAGCACAACAAAACTCACTATGTCATGCACACAACAGACAGAAGTGTAACTGAAGAGGTTAACTAACATTTCAGCTTGAATATATATGTGTATATAAACTAGAAACCGTATTTTACATTCTCCACGCACGTCTAGTCCGAATTTTCGAATTTTAATGTTCTCTGTGGTTAACATGAGAAGCAGAGACTCATTAGGTGGATGACATACTCAAAAGCAAAACATTTTCTTTGTATTTAATGTTTCTTTCATTAAAAAAGTAAGTCGCAATGTTCATGTCTTTGATACGTGAACACAAAGTGTGCAAGCTTACACTGGGGCCTGTCATAAAAGAATCTGAAATTAGAGGCTACTTGCGCGTCACATGTCAATAAGAAAAATCAAACATCGATTGGTTTCCTTGTAAATGAGGCAGAAGTATTTCTGAAAGCTTGACACATCTGTACATACTCATATACGTATTTTTGCAAGGACTTTAAACTGATAAACAAGTATCTTACTAATTTGTTCTATAACTATTTAATATAATGACGAATTATTGTTACACTCCTAATTTTTAAGTACTCTAAATTTATCTGAACTGCTGGATACAACGACAAGAAACTGTTAATAGTGACGAATTTATAACTGTCATCATTAATTCTAGTATTACGGCATCATTTTGAAACAAATCAACTGAGGGGTAGCGGTCATTTAATGACATCATTCTTCTAAACTCGTAATAGACTATATTCAATCTGTTTACTTTTTTCTGCATCACAAGACAACGCAAAAGAACCGACACAATGGTCGAGAAAGACACGAAATACGTTTCAGCGTAACAGTACGATCAAATTAATTCATACAATTATCCCTGAATGCATCAATGAACTTTTATGGTTGCTTCATAAAGCTTTCCAGTCCTCGTAACAAATTTATTGGAAGCATTATGTGCGTTGGTTTATGTAATCTTTCATTAAATAATGGCAACATTTTGGAACTTCTTTCGTGAGACTGAATATAGTATCACTCACACTTGAATGTCACGATTTGTTAAGGCCTACATTAGAAGAGCAGTTAAGTTATAAGTTCTGCTTTAAGATGTCGCAGATGACACATGCGGAACAGGAATCTGCGCCCCATCCTTGCTAGTGGTTTTCTGCGATGCTCTCTGTAGAGAGACTGCCACGCCATGTCATATTCTGCAACTTGTGGATTGTGCTCGACATCTGGCTACTTGGCTCGTTTCAAAAGCAGTATCCCACTGCCGTCTTTATCATTCCTACTTGCTCAGACCTGACAGATTGGCCGCCATAATACATTCATTTGCTCAAACGAACGCAACAGGGCTGCCGTCATAATCTTCTTAAGACATTTCATTCTGTTGGCAAGGCGTCACTTAACGTTATTTTTTAAAGCTAGAACTGGTACTTACAGCTTCAGTAGAGCCACAGCTGTCTAATAGATTAACTCCACACCATTCCTCCAGTTCTTACAAGACCCAAGAATTAAACCTAGATCTTCCGTGTGGCAGACATTCTGAATGCCCAACCGTCAGAAAAGCGTAGACAGGAAACATATTTTTTAAATTCTCACAGTCGTCTGTGTTATTTACAGAACATTCCTCGCAAAACGCTAGAAGCATAACGACGTTTTTGAATATTGAACAATATGGAAGTGGAGGTGACATCGTAAAGTGCTCTTAATTTCGTGAACAAATTTCCCAAGTGAAGTCTTATGTTAATTGTTTACTCGCGTATTGTTTCGACGGCCTGGAGAAAATATCCGTTTTCTCAGTCGTGGGGAATGATGGAAAAGCGCGACTATAAGAACTTGGTGTTGCACGCCTATTAAGTGTAGTTTTTCCCTAATTACATGGTTGAACATCGAGGTGCTGCTAACACTAACGAAGAAACCTCTAAGTTTTGCTGTGGCTTTCGTAACAGGAATATTGTAATACAACCCCTGTGTCATAATTAATAAGATATTCCAGAATATTACCCCGTGGTCAAAGAGATTTCACTTTAAAACCCGACGTTTCGTCCCCATCTGCGGAGGACATTTTCTAGGGGGGTCGTAGCTTTGTTTAATGTTCGATGCACACCCTGGCTCGCTACTGACGACAGCAAAATTCCGTTGGCACGCTCTTCCGTGAACTGGCGTGACGTCACATGTTTTGAATACGCGAGCGAAACTGGCCGTCTTCCGTTCTTGCTATCATCTCATTGTTGAATACTGATACACATCTTCTTCAGCTTCGGAATGAAAATTTCATTCAATTTCACGCCTTCCTCCTTTTTCTCAAAATTCCTGGGGTGTTTCACTATCTCCATGGCCTCTGTGTGTAGCCTTTCGTGGTATCCGCTTATGGCTGCCAGTACTTGAGCCCTATCAAAACGGATGTGGTGGTCTCCTGGCTGTAAATAATGTTGTGCAACAGCTGATCTGTCAGGCAGCTCTTTTCTGCAATTTTCCTTGTGCTCTTCGAGTCGTTTCTTGACAGTTCTTTTCCTAGCACCCAAGTACACCTCCCCACAAGTACACGGAATACTGTGAATTCTAGCTTTTTCCAGCGGTTGGCAAGCATCCTTGGGCGATTTTAGATGATCTTGTATCTTCCGTGTGGGTGTGTCTACCGCGATCTTCCGCTTTTACAAAAATTTTCCTGTGCTGCCAGTTATGTCCTTAATGAATGGCAGGAAAACATTCTATTTCACGGTCGTCTGAGCATCGCTTTGATTTCTACGTGGTGAACTTAACGCTGAAATCCGTTCGACCACGGCATAATATCCTAGAATATTTTATTATTTGTGACAATTCCGTCCTTGAGAGTTTACATTTAACAAATGCACCCGAGTGCAATGGTTCAGGACGAAAGTAACTTTCACATGATGTGTCTCTACAAAGTAACACAACTCGACGAAATTTGGATCATGCATAGAAAGAAACACTACAGTTTAGTACAGAAGGTAAGCGAAAGAAATACGCAGTGAGACGAACAGAAATGACACATTCAAAGACAATAATTAAACTGAAGTGACAGGGCTTTACCATGGTCCCCTGGACATTCCGAACAGCTGGACACGATTCTTAACAGCGTATGTGGTCACAACAGTCGGCAGTGCATTGTCTGCAACGTGCTCGCACCCTGGCCGCAATGTTGGTAAGGAGTCCGTGTGGCAGGGCGTTCGATTCCTCCATTAGCGCGATTGGCAGCTGCTGGATGGCCAGTGGTCCATGTGGACATGTACCAATAAGTCTTCCCAACGCACCCCACAATCATGTACTTGACGGGATTCAAGTCGGACAAAGGGTAGGCCATTCCATTAGCCGAATATCTTGTTCTCCCAAGGGATTCTCCGCCTACGCAGGTCGACGCGGTGGCGCACTGCCATTCTTAAAAATGAAAGAGTCGAATGCACTCCTGGGAAAACGGACATTGAAAAGGAATAGTGTGCCACAATAACGTTGATTGTCGAGTGTATCGTGGTCTAAGATGCGGAGGCCAGTACGCCCATGTAACATAGTGCCTACCCACCCAAGAACACCTGGGCGACAAAAACGGTTATTTCGACAGTGTTCCGCGATGCAACAAGTGTGGCATCCTGTAGTCATAAGAAGGTACGACCAACATTGACGAACATGATCGTCGTGATGGTCCATATTTTATGGTGTCAGGAGGCATAGTATTGCATGGGTGTGCTGATCTGGCACACGGTACACTGAACACTGTACACTGACCGGTCAATGGTATTGCACGGCTGTACTTCTTCCGATGTGCGTCTTTTCCGTGGTGCATTCGGTCCTGGCCTTATTTTTATAGATGGCAATGCGCGACCGTATTGACTTGTGCACACGGAGGAGCTATCCGGCGAATGTACTCGCCTGCCCATTCCCCTGGCTTAAATCCCGTACAGCACATGTGAGATGCGTTCGGAAGACATACTGCAGCACGCCCACATGCACTAACGACCGTCCAGCTGGTGTGGATAGCGTTACTAGGCAATAGGACGCCCTCCCACAAGAATTACTCAGCAGCCTTGTGACCAGCATGGAGTACGTTTCAGAACACGTATTGCTGTCAGTGTGTCCACACGCCCTGTTAAGAAAGATGTCCAGCTTTTTGTAATGTGCAGAGTCCAATAACCCTACCACAACAAAGGTCAAAAATTAATTATGATTGTAATGTTGCTCACGCTGCTAAATATTGCATTTTCGGGCAACAACAAAGTTATATTATGCGACAGGTGTCATTAGAGCACAGTTAATAAAGACATTTCTTGAAATAATGGATAAACTAGGCACTCACCTTTTCGTGTTTCCCACGCTGGTCTCGTTGTGAACTCATGGCTCAATCGTCGAAAATCTAGGTAGTGATGATTCCAAGCTCAGATACAAAGAGGCCTAGGAGTTATTCTGCGATATTCGAAAGATTTATAGATGTGTTTCATAAACCATTCTTGAAGATTAAACTTTTGCAAGTTAGGACAATGGTGATGTAAAAAAGTAATCAGCACTCCGAATTTAAGTTACACTTCTTTTTTATTACTTTTCTTGCAATATCACGTAACTCGTTCCAAAACATCACTTCACAATAAAACACACACTTGAAAATATCTTCCTCACTGTTAAAGTTCTCATTTCATAAACTGACTACAATTTGCGTCTTTTTAACATGACGACCAAAGCTTACGAGCCCAACATTCAGAGTTACAATTACGTCAAAGATCATAGTGACAAAATAAAGAATACACATAAGAATAATATCATTGCAATATATACATATTGATGTATCGAAGTACCTCTACATTAATGAAATCAAATCTGAATGTTGTCACAGAACTATGTTAACTATTTTACAGAAACACAGTAGAATTTTGCTGGTATCGAGAGGTTGAGGTGAGGTGCCGTAATGGTTACGTAATTCAAGTACCATTACAAGAGAAACATCGCAAATCGCGGTTACTTCGGTGTAATTATTGTCTTTGAACCTAAGAAACATTTCTGTGCGTCTCCTTGCATATTTTTTCAGTTATCTCCTGTACTAAACTGTATGTTGTCAACTTGGCCGTGACAAATCATATGCAAGTTACGCTCGCCTTACGTTCTGAACACTATACACTTATTGACGACTACGTTGTTTTGTAGACGTTGCATGCGATTTCTTCCGTAAGAAGAATGTAAGTTCATGTGCTCTGTTCTACATATTTACGTGCATCGAGGACACTTTCATGTGACTATTACAGTTTGCGTATTCAAAGAAAGTACTCTGACGAATGAAGATATCTACTCTTGAGTTGTTCCATTTCAAAAACGACATGATACTAAAACATGCAATTTGCCTGAACAAGCTGATTTTCCTAATTTCCAAAATACACTGAAGCGCCAAAGAGACTGGCATAGGCATGCATATTCAAAAAGAGAGATATGTAAACAGGTCGAATACGGCGCTGAGGTTGGCAACGCCTATATAAGACAAAAAGTGTTTGGCATAGTTGTCAGATCGGTTTATGCTCCTACATTGTCAGGTTATCAAGATCTAAGTGAGTTTGAACGCTGTGTTACAGTTGGCGCACGAGTGATGGGTCATAGCATCACCGAGGTAATGAAGAAATTTTGGCGTACGACCGTCTCACGAATGTACTGTAAATATCAGGAATCCGGTACAACATCAAATCACCGGATCGCTGTGGCTGGAAAAAGATTCTGCAAGAAAGGGACCAACGACGACTGAAGAGACAAGTGACAGCACTGCCACCCTTCCGCAAATTGCTGCAGATTTCAATGCTGGGTCATCAACAAGTCCCCACGTGCGAACCGCTCAGCGAAACAACATCGATATGGGTTTTCGGAGCCGAAGGCCCACTCATGCACCATTGATAACTGATTTACATTGAGTCTTACGCCTTGCCTGGGCCCATCAACACAGACATTGGACTGTTGTTGACTGGAAACATGTTGCTGGTTGGACGAGTTTCGTTTCAAATTGTATCAAATGGCTCTGAGCACTATGGGACTCAACTTCTGAGGTCATTAGTCCCCTAGAACTTAGAACTAGTTAAACCTAACTAACCTAGGGATATCACAAACATCAATGCCCGAGGCAGGACTCGAACCTGCAACCATAGCGGTCTCGCAGTTCTAGACTGCAGCGCCTAGAACCGCGCGGACACTTCGGCTGGCAAATTGTATCTTGGGGATAGGCGTGTAATGGTATGGAGTCAACCTCGTGAATCCATGGACCCTGCATGTCAGTAGGGGACTGTTCAAGCTGATGAAGGGCGTGTAATGGTAGGGGGAGTGTGCAGTTGGAGTGATGTGAGACCGCCGATACACCTAGATACGATTCTGAGAGATGAGACGCACTTACGTATCCTGTCTGATCACCGGTTCCAATTCTTGTCCATTGTGCGTTCTGACGTACTTGGCCAATTCCAGCAGGACAGTGCGACACTCCACAAGTCCAGAGTAGCTATAGAGTGGTCCAGGAACATTCTTCTGAGTTAAACACCACCGTTGGCGACGAAACTCCCCAGACATGAACATTATTGAGCATATCTGGGATGCCTTGCCACTTTATGTTCAGAAGACATCTCCACCCCCTCGTACTCTTTTGGATTTATTGACAGCCGTGCAAGATTCATGGTGTCAGTTCTCTCCAGCATTACTTCAGACATTAGTCGTGTCCATACCACGTCGTGTTGCAGCGCTTCTGCGTGCTCGCGGCCACTCTACGCGATATTAAGCAGGTGTACCAATTTATTTGGCTCTTCAGTGTATTTGTAGCACTCACTGCTGTGGGTTATGGGGTATCGTCACTCTGTTACAATGTACTGTAACTTGTGGATTATACATGGTAGCGCACGAAATGTGGTACCAATTGTTTCTTTCGAAATTTACGAGGCACATTAGATACCCCGCTGGGATCTCTACAACAGTACCAGGAGAGCTTGGAAAAACAAATAAGTTACGAAATGACGTGTAATTCACGATAATGCTGCTAGGAAACTAGTAAGCAGCAATGGCTGACAATGGAAGACTGAAGACACAGCAACGATCGGAAATTGTGTTACTTTTTCATGAAACGAAAAGCCATGGTATGACTCAGAGGCGTTTTCGACAACAGTTTAACACACGATGGGTCCCTTGTAAGAAGACCATCGACAGGTTGTACGATAAATTTGCACAGGAAGGAACAGTAATGGAAGCGAGGCGACCTCAGCCTAAACCTGTTTGTTCGCCGGGGAATATTGAAGCGGTACGAGTTGCTGTACAGACAAGTCCCGGGAAATCGTGTAGAAAAGCAGCAATGCAACTGGGAATATCCAGACGCTCCGTTCAACTGAAACGTCCCCTTCGAAAAATTATACACGACTGTAATCCAAAAATCTTTTAAAATAAATGTTTTAAGTACAAAATTAATCACTCAAATACGTGTACTGTAGCGCTAAACTGTGCGTCTTGTTGTAAGATAATCTTTGTGAAAGTGTCGTAGCTGTCGTCCTTCGAAAGCTAAGTTCTGCAGAAGTCAATGTACTTACCTCATGATAAACAAAAGTGAAATGCTTTGGGTATAGATATCTTACTTATTACGCTTATTGCCGTGATGAAGAAAGTACTGTGCTGTGACGTATTGTTGTGCTACAGATAAGGCTGTCTCATTGTAGCTATACCACAAACGTTGCTACTAAAACATGTTTTCCTTTCCAGAAGAATTCAGAAAACTGTGCAGATATAAAACAGAAACGCCGCAAAAGCAACATTGTAAATTGTCACTCATTAGTAGCGTCGTGAGAAAATCGTGTAGCTGTCACATAAACTAACCACTGTGTCATCTGGTATCTCGCAGAAAGTACTTTAAATACAGAATGTATTTTCAAGTGAACCAAAATGTTGCATTAATATCTCATTAGCAGTACCAGTATATGTTCTAAGTATGTAAGCCTGATAGTCGTTACGTAATCGTGCAACTAACAAGCAAGAATGTACAAATAACAACACTGTGTCGTCTGTTCACTATAACAATGCGTTCGTATTTTCTGTTTGAAAATGTTCCCTAGGTTCTAGACTGAATAGTTAACTTCAAAACATTGTTGCATGTTAACAGTTTCTCAGTGTGACAAATTGTACTAGTAGCGTGAAGTGAAAAGTTTTATGGCAAAGACTAAGTTAAAAAACTGATTATCTTTCAATAAACGGTTTTACATGTGAAATGTGGTGTAAAACGTTACTCTTCCTGGTACGCAGAGTTTCAACTTCAACGCAGTTATCATGTGGTATACGTCGGATTCTGTAAGGTCCATTGTAAACTAGAAAGAATTTGTGACGTAAGTGTTTCTTCTTATGTGACAATGAATGAGCTTTAATGAGAACTTTCTGACCAATATATAATTTCTTTGCATTTGCTTTACTGTGCAGTTTTCCCCTTTTGTCTGCTGCAGATTTTATATTTTTAATAGCCAAATCAATTATGTCTTTGTGTCGAAGTTTACGTGTATTCGGGAAGGGTACAAGCTCTCTGATTCTGTTCGGTGGTTCTTCATTCTCCAGTACAAGAATATGTGGTAAAGCAGGGGCGTCATGAGACATTTCATTCAGCACGTTTTGAAATAAGTGTAAATATCTGTCCCAATGCTGATGCTTTCTGTGACAATAAAGTCAGCAAAGCTTATTGATTTCTTTCATAATCCGTTCAGACTGGTTACAATGTGGTGCGTACAATGAAATAAATACAGGTTTGATTTTATGGTTCCGAAGCATGCTTGACCAAACACCATATCTGAATTGAGGTCCGTTATCTGAAATGACTTTAGCAACAAATTTTGAAGTAAGTTCAACAGCGACCAGAATGTACGAATTCCATTCGATGTTCTGACAAGGGGCCCCAAGAAATCAACAACAGAAAATTCTGTTAATTTAGAAGGGATGATAGGAAACAACGGAGCACGATGTGAGACAGTAGATGGTTTAGCCTTTTGACAAAGTTTACAAATAGACAAGACTCTTCGAATTCTCTTTTCCATGTTGTTAAAATAACAAGTCGTCCGAAGAATATGATAACATTTTTGTGGACCAAAATGTTCATAGCCGAAATGAATGTACCAAATGAGCTTATTAACAAAATCGTCAGGAACGCAAAGTACCCATAGCTTGTCATCGGTATTGTAGCGTTTGAACAGTATGTTGTTTCTAACCAGATAATAATGCCGAATCTGTGTTGTGTCTTTTCATGCCATTTACTTTTTCCAAATCAGATCTTTATCTTGTTCATGAGCAATGTCCTTTAAAGATGTGGTGATGAAGTTTTCAAAGGCGACTTCCTGGATGTAAAGAATACTGAAATTTTTATCGAGGTTGCTTTCTGTGTTACTTTTCTCAAGCCCAGCCGGTGCGCGTGACAGTGCGTCCGCAACAATGTTCTCCTTGCCGGGAATATAGACTATGGTGAAGTGGAATTCTTGCAGAAACAATGCCCAACGTTTTAACCTGTCATGATTTAATTTTGAAGACATAAGAAACTGTAATGAATGATGATCACTGTATACTTTTACGTGCTTACCAGAAAGAAAGAAACGGAATTTGTTAAATGCCCAAACGATAGCTAAAGCTTCTAATTCAGTAACGGAATAATTTTTTTCACATTTTGTTAGCACTCGGCTAGCAAAAGCAATGGTTTTCTGAACAGTAGTGTCATTTTCTATGGCTCCTTGAAACAAATGGGCACCAAGACCGACTTTAGAAGAATCCGTGCTAAGGCAGAAATCTTGTGACAGATCTGGATGAGCTACTATTGGCGCATTAAGTAACGATTCTTTCAAAGATATGAATTCCAACTATGCTTGTTCGTCCCAGTTCCAAATAGTATTTTTTCCAGTGAGAGAACGAAGTTTTGGTGTAACTAGAATTTGCATATTCAGAAAACGACGGTAAAAATTTACGAGACCTAGAAAACTGCGGACTTGTTTTTTTTTTTGGATGGAACTAGAATGGCTCTGATTGTTTCTAACTTTTCAGGATCAGGCTGAATACCTTCAGAAGAAATAATATGTCCCAAAAATTTCACCTTTGTCCTACCGAATTCAGACTTTTCCAAGTTAACTGTAATTCCAGATTCTGCAAAAGTACACTCCTGGAAATGGAAAAAAGAACACATTGACACCGGTGTGTCAGACCCACCATACTTGCTCCGGACACTGCGAGAGGGCTGTACAAGCAATGATCACACGCACGGCACAGCGGACACACTAGGAACTGCGGTGTTGGCCGTCGAATGGCGCTAGCTGCGCAGCATTTGTGCACCGCCGCTGACAGTGTCAGCCAGTTTGCCATGGCATACGGAGCTCCATCGCAGTCTTTAACACTGGTAGCATGCCGCGACAGCGTGGACGTGAACCGTATGTGCACTAGACGGACTTTGAGGGAGGGCGTATAGTGGGCATGTGGGAGGCCGAGTGGACGTACCGCCGAATTGCTCAACACGTGGGGCGTGAGGTCTCCACAGTACATCAATGTTGTCGCCAGTGGTCGGCGGAAGGTTCACGTGCCCGTCGACCTGGGACCGGACCGCAGCGACGCACGGATGCACGCCAAGACCGTAGGATCCTACACAGTGCCGTAGGGGACCGCACCGCCACTTCCCAGCAAATTAGGGACACTGTTGCTCCTGGGGTATCGGCGAGGACCATTCGCAACCGTCTCCATGAAGCTGGGCTACGGTCCCGCACACCGTTAGGCCGTCTTCCGCTCACGCCCCAACATCGTGCAGCCCGCCTCCAGTGGTGTCGCGACAGGCGTGAATGGAGGGACGAATGGAGACGTGTCGTCTTCAGCGATGAGAGTCGCTTGTGCCTTGGTGCCAATGATGGTCGTATGCGTGTTTGGCGCCGTGCAGGTGAGCGCCACAATCAGGACTGCATACGACCGAGGCACACAGGGCCAACACCCGGCATCATGGTGTGGGGAGCGATCTCCTACACTGGCCGTATACCTCTGGTGATCGTCGAGGGGACACTGAATAGTGCACGGTACATCCAAACTGTCATCGAACCCATCGTTCTACCATTCCTAGACCGGCAAGGGAACTTGCTGTTCCAACAGGATAATGCACGTCCGCATGTATCCCGTGCCACCCAACGTGCTCTAGAAGGTGTAAGTCAACTACCCTGGCCAGCAAGATCTCCGGATCTGTCCCCCATTGAGCATGTTTGGGACTCGATGAAGCGTCGTCTCACGCGGTCTGCACGTCCAGCACGAACGCTGGTCCAATTGCGGCGCCAGATGGAAATGGCATGGCAAGCCGTTCCACAGGACTACATCCAGCATCTCTACGATCGTCTCCATGGGAGAATAGCAGCCTGCATTGCTGCGAAAGGTGGATATACACTGTACTAGTGCCGACATTGTGCATGCTCTGTTGCCTGTGTCTATGTGCCTGTAGTTCTGTCAGTGTGATCATGTGATGTATCTGACCCCAGGAATGTGTCAATAAAGTTTCCCCTTCCTGGGACAATGAATTCACGGTGTTCTTATTTCAATTTCCAGGAGTGTATGTCACACGCTGTTGAGGATGCGATTGTGTTGTTCCCATGAGGCTTCTGGTATCAGAATATCGTCTACATATAAGGTGATGTCACGTTTTAAGAACTCAGGTAATATGGAATTTAGCCCGCGAATGAAAGCTGGCGAAGAAATGTTCAAACCAAAAGAAAGTTTCCGAAACTGATAACAAACGCTGAAACAAAGGAAAGCTGTGTATTTTCTACATTCTGGATGAAGTTCGATGTAATATAAACTGGATCTGAGATCAATAGAAGACAACACTTTTACACCATTAAAATTTTGAAGAAGTTCTTCCATCGTTTGCGGCCTGTGTGTTTCGGGAATGATGATAGCATTGATTTGTCTCGAATCTAAGACAAGCCTGATCGATCCATTTTTCTTCTCAACAACATGTAATGGATTGTTGTAAGAGCTTACTGCAGGCCCAATAATGCCCTCATCAAGCATAGATTGGATTTCTGTTCTAACACTGTCCTTATAATGCGCCGGAATTACCTATGGTCTAACACAAAATTTAGTATGCTCACGAACACGAAATTGGTACTGAAATCCCTTGATTGTTCCTGTTTTGTGAGTAAAAACTATGGAATGTGCTTGTAAAATCTCAAAAAGGTCCTGCATATCAGTGTCATTACAATTCTCAATTGTTTGAATTTTATTCTGAATTAACTCATTAGTTTCAAATATGCGGTCGATATCATCCCTGTTAGTACTTGCAGAGTGATTGTTAGTGTCAAGTTCCGTCGAAAATTCCGAACTGTTGTCTGACAGGAGGTAAAGCCGATTAATTTCTTCGTCATGGTTTGAGAGCCAATCTTCAAATTTCAAAGCTATTGACTTACTTTCTTTCTATGAACTTATTTCAGCATAGTGAAAGTTTAAGATTGCTTTGTATTCATTCAAAAAGTCTACTCCCAATATAATTTCCGTCGACAATAACGGAACAATAAGAAAGTTCATACAGAAGCTGTGGCTTTGACAAAAGAGTTCTAAGTTGGTTTGTTGGCGTACATCCACACTTTTTCCAACGATTGCCCCTGGTAATTTAATCTTACGTAACGGAAGTGTGGGGCAATCGTTCGATTTGTTGCATTTGCTAAAGGCTGTTTCACTAATTACTGAAATGGGACTTCCAGAGTCAAGTACTGCAGTAAATTTTACGTCATTTACTGTAATGTGAATCACAGGATATGCAATGTTGTTATATTTTACGTCGTGTTCCTGGAGTAAGATGTCCCTAATGTCTTCCATTTTTACGTAATTACTAGCTACGGCAGCTACGTTGTCACTTTCAGAAGTACGTTTTGTGGCTGCCAGAGGTATGAGTCATTGCCTATTGTCTCTTTGTTGGCGCGCGTCGTTATTGGGATTTGGAGATCTAACTTCTACAAATTCACCTTGTCTAGAGCGCCCCGCCCTGTTGGAATCCCGCCAGTTCTGATGCAATTCAGGTCTGTCGTTATGTCGGTAGATTCCATAGTTTCTTTCTTGTCGGTCACGTGGTGGATAATTTCTCACTGAATCGTAACTGCGGGCTAGTCCGTTGCGTCCAAAGTTTTTCTGTCTTCCTTGATAATAATTATTTTGGTTCCCATATTGTCTGTTTCTCTGATTGTCTCTGTGGTAGTCACTACTGCGGAGAGGTGATATTTCCCTGTAATTATTACTACTTTGCCAACGGTTGTCTTACGGGTGGTGTCTGTTTTGGTCACGATTTGTGTTGTGAGAATAGCGTTGTGGTGTCCAGTTATTATTTCTTTCATCGCGGAATTGTGACGGTTGTGACCTGTAATTGTTGTGTTCCTGTTTTCGCGTTCCTCGATTGTCAGTGTCAATTTCCAATTCTTGTAATAGTCCCTGTAAAGCTTCATTGTCTTCTGTGCAACGTCCTGCCAAAATAATACGTCGTAAATGTTCAGGTAATTTGATTAAGCAAATGCGGATGAGTTCTGAGGGGCTGTATGGGTTTGACAGGTACTGATTCTTGTGCTACATGTCTTCAAAATGTTTCACAAGACTGGAGAATTCAGATTGTTCGAAATGTTTCATCATTATGATGCTATGTTTTACTCAGTCTTGTGTAGCTTGAGACTAATATGCTGAGAGGAAGGCATGATAAAATTCTCCTTCACTGTGACAATCTTGAATGACCGATCGCATTCTTACAGCTGGTTCTTTCTCTAAATAGCCACACATAAATTCTAATCTGTGCTCTAGTGACCAGTTGGGAGGAAAACAATGAGAGAATTGATGGAGCCACGCTTGTGGATGAATGTCGTTGCCAGAATTCTTAAATGTTTTGAATTTACGTGTAGTAATGAAACTCTTATAGTCGAAATCATCGTGTCGGTGAGTAGCATATCGGTCATTGTTACGTCGTGTCGGCGGTTCCATCTCTCAAAATTCGGTGCACCTTGCCAGTTTCTTACATAATTTCCGAAATGCCCTGTGTTATTATTTTGTGGCTTTTCCGTATTTCTAAGTCCCTCTTCCCGTGTTGGAGCGCGAGTGACCTCTGAAATGCGTAATTCTTGTATTACCTGTGTCAGCTGATCTTGTACTTCCCGGATTTCTCTTTGGTGTCGCGTACTAATTTGATTCTGATTTTGTTTGAATTTCCTAATTTGTTCGCAATCTTCTGTGTCATTAAAGACTACCGGCTTTGTGTCATTCAGATTATCATCTACCTTCGTAGATACATTAGTTAGCTGATCCGAAAGTTCAACTACTTTCTCTGATAACGAACTATTTTCCTCCATGTGTCTTTCTGAACCTATTTTTAGAATATCTACTGTGTCCTTTAAGTTTCCCTGGTTTTTGCAAGTTGCGTAACCGAATTGGTAGATGCAACTGAGTCAATTTTAGTTTGCAAGGTCTCATGATTTTCATGAACAATAGTTTGCAGTTATTTTACGGCTGCTTCGTGATTCTGTAATGTATTTTCATGCCGTGAAAGAATACGTTGAAAATGCTCACAAATTTGTGTTTTTACGTCATTACAGACTTTTTGACATTTCGATTCGATTTTATGTAACTCAGTAGTTAAATCTTCACGTGTTTGTTCAAGCGTGGTGTGAAGATTTTGTTCCATTGCGTCTAACTGTTGCTGTGTTTGTCTCTGGTGTTGTTCTATTGTGTCTAACTTTTGAAGCTTTTGCTGTGTTTGTCTTTGATTTTGTTCCATTTGTTGCATTAATTGCAATAATAGTGTATTAGTGTCTGGAATCTGTTTCTCTACGCTTTTTGGCAGTACTTTTTCACCGGCAACATTCACATTTTGACAAGCAGAAAATGTGTCTTGAGTCATTTGAGAAAACGGTGAGGACCCAAAACCGGAATCAACAGTATTTACAAAATTGTGTTCTGGCATTTCGGATTCCTGAGGCGAGCTGTTGCCGACCGATCGATCGATAATGCTTCCCTGTTCACTAATTGTTTCACTGCCTACACCATTATTTGCAGCCCACTCCATTTCCCTACACACAATTACCAAATTACTACTTAGAACATTAATTAATTCATTACTCGGCGGAGCTAACACACTGCTTTCGTCTTCACTGTCATTTCTTAGTTTACTTTGAAGCCTAGTATTACGTTTTTCACACGTCATTATTGTCACAGTATTTCACACGACAACACAGAAAAAGCACAATTTGAAGAGCAAAATAACAAAACATATTAACATAGCATTGAAAATAATATCTAGTTAATTGCAAGCGCAGCTGCGAAATTCTTGGTACAAATCTACATGCATGCCACAACTGTTTTACTGCACAACAATGAAAAACTACAACTACAAAGGAAATTCTATCTATAATAACGCGCTAGCAATAAACAACAGCTACACTAATTACACAAACTACAAGAAAAAATCATAAGATTCAAGTGAGGTATCCTCGGCTAAGGGTCGACATATAGAACGTCCCCTTAGAAAAATTTATACATGACTGTGCTTAAACTGACACACAATAATTTTAGCGCAACGCAATCTGACTTTCCAAAATCCCTACAAAAGAAAGGCCCTGACTAACATTAACCTATACGTTTCACAAATCACTTACCTCAAAAAAATCTTCGTTACTCGAACTACTGCAATACAGAGAGCGCCACTACTGCCAGCTAAATAAAAGATTCAAACTACTGAAGGCAGAACTACTGATAGGCATAGTTAGCAAATGAAAGATTTTGATACAGAACAAACAATGTATTTACCTCAACAGTTTTCAAAAGTGATAATATATATAGCAGTTCCCGACATCCAGTCTTACAAATTCAAAACTCCGCCATTTCTCTACCCAAATCCACCACTGCTGGCGGCCCACCTCCAACTCCGTAACGCTACGCGCTGTTAACATTCAGCTGCCCAACACTACAATGCCAACCAGCCACTGACTGCACACAGCACAGCCAGTGATTTTCATACAGAGCGCTACGTGGCCTTACCAATACAAAAAACCTAAACAGCTTACTTACACAACGCATTTTTAAAAGTGACCTCCATATGTACCCATACAAGACGACCTGTGCACAGAAGCTCACTGAAGAACACAAGCAGCAGAGACTACCGTTTGCTCAGTGGGCGGAGGATAGTGAAAAAACTCTCAACAACGTTTGGTTTTCAGACGAGGCGCATTTTCATTTAGACGATGTGATTAACAAAGAAAATGTACGCTTTTGGGCCACTGAAAACCCACAGGTGCGTCATGAACGACAACATTATGCTCCGAGGATTACAGCGTGGGCAGCTATTTCCAGTCACGGACTTACTGGACCCTTTTTCTTTGAAGAAACTGTGAACAGCGAGTTTTATTTGAGCATGCTTTGCAATAGCTTTATTCCAAAGCTTCTTGCTACTGTCTTGCCCTTCAACACGTAGTGGTTCATGCAACGTGGAGTAAGGCCACATACTGCAAATACTGTGTTGGAGTTTTTACACAGGCGGATCATTTCACTCAGGTTTCCAGGTCGCTTCAATGACGAGCAAAATTGGCCCCCCAATAGTCCAGTCCTCAATCAAAAATGGCTCTGAGCACTATGGGACTTAACATCATAGGTCATCAGTCCCCTAGAACTTAGAACTACTTAAACCTAACTAACCTAAGGACATCACACACATCCATGCCCAAGACAGGATTCGAACCTGCGACCGTAGCAGTCCCGCGGTTCCGGACTGAAGCGACTAGAACCGCACTGCCACTGCGGCCGGCTAGACCTCAATCCATGTGACTTTTTTCTTTGGGGGTACCTAAAGGAAAAATTTTCCCGAAACATCCACGTGATTTAATGGAGCTCAGAAGACTTATTCTTCAAGCTTGCAGTGAAATTACGGATATGCCGTGGGGTAATCACTAACTTCAGTATCCGTTTGAAGGAAGTTAGGAAACGAAATGGTGGACATGTTGAGCATGTGCTGAGTTATAACAAATCTCCACGGACGGCTCTTCATTGTAGTATACCTTCCTTTCAGATTGTATTGACAATAAAGTTTATATTCAAAAACAAAATGGTAACACATTTCGTGGCAACCCTGTATGTGTGGATACAGATTTGTACATTTTTGAAATAACTGATTTCCGAACGCTTAGTTTCGCGACGATGTAAACATTCTCTAGGGCTTCCAGCCGCTTTAAGTGCTTTGATATGCACGAGATTCCGCCAGAGTGCTCCTCGGCCATTGTCAAATGTTGACTGTCGTGCGACTGATGCTGTCGTCCTTGTACACGGTATCCCACATAAAACACGCGACTAGTCTCCAAGCGAACCCCGTCAGAGCGGTGCAACAGGGACAAAACACTCACTAACCAATCTCTGACGCATATGGTCGCGGACCCATTCGCTGTAGTTGGCAAGTGCGCGGGACGGCGATAACTAAATTGGCTCACAAGATCTCTCGTGTAGGAATTTCGCGTAGCGGCTTTTCACGGTCAAGAGCAATGGCACAAGTAGGGTAGGCCGGCAATAGGAGCGGCACACGGCCAACGGTACACACGCTGCTGAGAACAGCGGACCGGTGCGGCTGTGGGCCGCCTGCCGACCTCCGCGTCCTGAGAAGTGGACCAGCGCCGCCCGCGAGGTGCAGAGGGGGCCGCGATGCGATGTGGGTCGCGCCGGGCGCTCGCCGCCTCCTAACCCGGACACGCCTCGCCCCTGGCTGCGTCTCGGACCGATTCCAGAAGGTCCCGTGCGTCTTGCTCCATCTGTTTCGCTCTCTGTCGCACCTGGAACAGTGCATTCATGAAGCAGCAATCTAGAGATGTTCACCAACTACAGTGCATTTATGACAGCGGCCGAGTTTACGTTCGTTCTGCGCATCTGACGTCAGAAAACACAGTCAGCCAATGAACAGAGAACGACGTTGCCAGAGCTCGACTGCAGTACAGAGCACGGACGATTGTCTACATCTAGATCCATACTCCGCAATCCACCTGACGGTGTGTGGCGGAGGGTACCTTGATTACCTCTATCGGTTCTCCCTTCTATTCCAGTCTCGTATTGTTCGTGGAAAGAAGGATTGTCGTATGCTTCTGTGTGGGCTTTAATGTCTCTTATTTTATCCTCATGGTCTCCTCGTAAGATATACGTAGGAGGGAGAAATATACTGCTTGAGTCCTCGGTGAAGGTATGTTCTCGAAACTTTAACAAAAGTCCGTACCGAGCTACTGAGCGTCTCTCCTGCAGAGTCTTCCACTGGAGTTTTCCTATCATCTCCGTAAGGCTTTCGCCATTATTAAATGATCCTGCTCTCCGTTGGATCTTCTCTATCTCTTCTATCAACCCTATCTGGTGCGGATCCCACACTGCTGAGCAGTATTCAAGCAGTGGGCGAACAAGCGTACTGTAACCTACTTCCTTTGTTGTCGGATTGCATTTCCTTAGGATTCTTCCAATGAATCTCAGTCTGGCATCTGCTTTACCGACGATCAACTTTATATGATCATTCCATTTTAAATCACTCCTAATGCGTACTCCCAGATAATTTATGGAATTAACTGCTTCCAGTTGCTGACCTGCTATTTTGTAGCTAAATGATAAGGGATCTATCTTTCTATGTATTCGCAGCACATTACACTTGTCTAAATTGAGATTTAATTGCCATTCCCTGCACCATGCGTGAATTCGCTGCAGATCCTCCTGCACTTCAGTACAATTTTCCATTGTTACGACCTCTCGATACACCACAACAACATCTGCAAAAAGCATCAGTGAACTTCCGATGTCATCCACAGTATCATTTATGTATATTGTGAATAGCAACGGTCCTATGGCACTCCCCTGCGGCACACCCGAAATCGCTCTTACTTCGGAAGACTTCTCTCCATTGAGAATGACATTCTGCATTCTGCTATCTAGGAACTCTTCAATCCAATCACACAAGTGTTCTGATAGTCCAAATGCTCTTACTATGTTCATTAAACGACTGTGGGGAACTGTATCGAACGCCTTGCTGAAGTCAAGAAACACAGCATCTACCTGTGAACCCGTGTCTATGGCCCTCTGAGTCTCCTGGACGAATAGCGCGAGTTGGGTTTCACACGACAATCTTTTTCGAAACCCACGCTGATTGCTAGAGCTTAAGTTTTAGAAACGTTCAGCCATAAATAAAGTAACTGAACGAAAGCAATGTTTTGATAGCAGAATTTGTTTTCTAGAAAGTTTGGAAAAAGCATTCTTTATACCAATTGCTTCATATTCTATTAATTAATTAAACCAAATAAGCAATAAGCCTCCTAATTCAGGCCATAGCAGGGAAAGGTGTTTGTATCATTCTCACTAACCGCTTTTTCACAATAAAGAACAGCGGTAATTGTTTATTTCCTGTTGTACTTCGACGAAACGTCAGTAATTCGTAGTCATACCAACAGTGTTTGTCGGTATTTTGCGTCCTAGTTCCAAGTCTTCCAAGAAACATATACAATGACGAGCTGCGTTTGCATAATGGTAAAGGTGTTTGGCTGCTGCCAGCCGCGGTGGCCGAGCGGTTCTAGGCGCTGCAGTCCGGAACAGCACGACTGCTACGGTCACAGGTTCGAATCCTGCCTCGGGCATGGATGTGTGTGATGTCCTTAGGTTAGTAAGGTTTAAGTAGTTCTAAGTTCTAGGGGACTGATGATCTCAGATGTTAAGTCCCATACTGCTCAGAGCCATTTGAACCATTTTTTTGTTTGGCTGCTAAGTGAAAGGTTGCGAATTCAAACCTTGTTCAGTGCTTAATATTTTCTTTATTTATAAACAATATAGAAGTGTCTTACTTCTGAATTTTATTCGTTTGAATGTAATTTTTTGAAATTTCTAGTAGCAACTGATATCAACCATACGGAAACTCTTCAGAATTTCGTACAGTGGTTTACTACATTTAGTGCTGTACAATAACTGTGTTGAACATCCAAACAAAATTAAATCTTTTATGGGGGGCGGAGGTATCAGTTAAGAAGGTGTGTAAAAATCAAATATTTGGGCCAAATAGTTTTTGTGAAATCTAATGATAAGAGTGTCAAAGCAGTCGGAACACCATTTGTCTGCACAGGCGAGCAGTGCAGTGATGACAAAATTCGCGCACAGCACGTCTCTGTAGCAGCGAAAGGGTTAATCCAGCCGTAGTGGTTTTACTTCATAAACTGCGCGCTCGCGAAAGGGTTAATGGAGCCGTAGTGGCTTTACTTCATAAACTGCACGCTCCCCCCTAAACGTAAGTTTGCTTGGCGCGTGCAACTGGCAACGCAGCAATCTCCCGTATCTGGTCGGGCATGCGCGAACCGCCAAGATAAAAGAATTGAACTATAGTGTGACGAGTCTAGTCCATGAACGAGGCGCCACAGCGGGAAACACTTGGGATCCAACGTAACGAGAGGAACAGGAAACTTTATAGATGATCTGCTGCTTCAACAACGCTGCCATTTCTTTTGCTCAATTAACCATAGTAATCGACCAGTATCTGAATTCCCTCCCCCACTTTTCGCATCTCATTCGCAGGTAACGTAAGAAAAGAGTCAGTCAGTATGTTCTCATAAAAGTCGGATTTTTCCCCAGTGTTTTCTCCTGTGTCATTATGCGGTATGCATCGCAAATGTCATTAATTTTCTTCTTCCGATATCGCAGCTGAAACATGACAGTGGTTGCAAGTTCTTCAGTAAAATGTCGAAAGGAGAGATAACCTTAAGGGGCGATCAAAAATTTCCCGTTTCAGGGCGGTACTCCAGCGTATTTCCAATATTTGGTGACTTCAGTGCAGGTATGTTAGCACCGACATGTAGGCAAGTGATTAGTGTAGCATTCGTGTCTTCCCGACGTGCGTTCCATAAATGCGGAAACGTAAACTATGGCGTCGTTATTACCAAATACGTCCAAACAGGGCCAAAGTTTTGTAATCCTTTTCTTGGCTACAGGACAATGAGCGGTAGACATCCAGCTAAGAATGAAGAATGTGGTGGGACAGCATGCCTATCGAAAACAGCCGATGTTGAATGGTGTTGCTGATTCATGGAAACGTATGTCCTCATACAGCAAGTGTCGTAAGGAAGAAGTTCCACCAACTCAAGTCAGATACTCGAACACCCGCACTATGGTCCACATCTCTCCCCATTCGATTATCATGCCTTCGCCCCCTTAAAAAAATGCCTTGACGGACCGACGATTCCTGTTGGACGAGGATGTGCGTCAGGCAGTTACGGATATATCCATACAGCAAGACACGATGTTTTACGTAACGGCAATCGTCAACCTGGCGCTTCGGAGCGATGATTGACTCAATCCTCACGGCGATTTCGATTGATTGGCATACAGATTCTGGACTGCAGAGCCTTCGTATGGAAACTTTCTGTCGCACCTTGTGTATCCTGGATGTAAGTTCGAAAAATAATGGTACACTCATGTTCCAGGCATTATGCCACACTTAGTACTTCATGCAATAACGTGTGTTCAAATGGCTCTAAGCACTATGGGACTTAACATCTGAGGTCATCAGTGCCCTAGACGTAGAACTACTTTAACCTAACTAACCTAAGGACATCACACACATCCAAGCTTGGGACAAGATTCGAACCTGCGACCGTAGCAGCAGCGCGGTTCCTGACTGAAGCGCCTAGAGCCGCACGGCAATAACGTGTGCAAAAATAGCAACACACATAATGCATAGTGACATTAAATCCAAAGAAAATTACTGTGACAGGATTGTACCAAGGTAAAATGATTAAAATAACAAATAAGCAGTGAACCCGTAGGACCAACTGCTCTCTGTCTCGTGTGACGGGAATCGTCTGTGTTGAATCAAGTTGAGCAAGTGAAGTGCTACTAAAGAAAGGAAACATGAAAGAAGCTAGTATATCTCGTAAATGTCACTGAGTTCGAATGGGGTAGAATATTCGCTCTGGGAAATATTTCCTATTTTTTAATACTGTGAGATTTCGGTTCCCTCAAGAAATTCTTTTGTGGCAGTTATTGTGCTTATGCCACGCAATGTGATCACAGTATAGCATGACCGCCATGCTGTGCTCATTCTCTTTAATTGTTTAAGCGAACACAGCGACTGTCTCTTTGGAAAGGCCATTCTTGCTTCAAATTTACTTAATCCCAACCATGCTCCCTCTCGGATAATTCAAGGATCAAGAGAACATACGCTTTAATCCTGATAGCATGGTTATATAGTTACAGATTTCCAAAAACATAATTCACGAAGGCTAAAATTATGTTACAGTGTAACTGACAGAAATCCGTGTCTTTTAGATCTACGGTATGTCCACCATGTTATTATTCGACCCCAAATGTGTTTGTTCATTGGATCAAATGCATTCATAAATACTCATCCATTTACGAATCTTTTGAGTTCGACGAGCTACCACTGTAACCTGTTACTTAACTTGCTCTCATAACACACCGTTGCTTTGTGTGACTGAATGCCTGTAATAACGCCAGACTTCGGAGAAAATTAAAGTTTCATCCAGCGTTGCATATTAATCTCTTTCTTTATTATTCCTGCGTCATCGGAGAAGTTTCTTCGATCTGGTGACCTGTCGAGAGGACAGCCCAAATCGATTGTGAGATACGCTCTAAGGCGGCAAAAGGTTGATAGAATGAGTAACCGTTGTTTCATACCGCCGCCGGTGTGCGTCTTTGATAGTTCTTTGTGCGCATTCTGTAACTAATCTGAGAACGTTTATTCATCGGTCTTAATTTTAGCTGCTGTCAGATATTTACATATTTCTTTCTTGGAATTGTGTTCTTATAAACTCCTTACAATTGTAAAAAGTGTACAACTGTTTTTCTATACAGAACCGTATCGAGCACATAAAATGATCTACATTTTAGGTAATATAACAGAACTGTTATACAGGATGAATTTTCATTTTAGTTTACCCTTTCTTGCTCAATGTACAGCTGAAGGGCCCTCTCAGAACATTTTATGGGACGCATTCGTCCTTTAGGTCCCATTTTTAGCTATCAACAGCAGTAACATAGAGTTTATTTGAGAAGTATTATCTACCTCACCTCTGTAAACCATCTGAAACTGAACACTATCAAATTCTGATACGAATTCATACGTAGCACCGTATGCCTGTCCCATATTTATCGTTATGGTCATCAGCCATTTGACATTAGCATCCGAATATCTTCTAGAGATTTTTTGTAATACTGCTTTAACTTTACGAATCTATTATTCGTCTACATCCCACCAGATCGCCATGTTGTTTCTTCTTATATCTTGGAATCACCAAAAAACCTTCTCGGTCCACACACATTCAAGCGGCTACACGTCTCAGTCAATAACAGTTCATTTACATCACGATCACAATCTCCTCTCCCATTGTAGTTAATTCCCTAATCTATTTGTTATCACGTGTGTGCTACTAATTGCCAAGATTCACCTTTACATTAGTAGCTGGAAAGCCCTATGTTTTTTAATGGCTCAGTTATAAACGATAATGGCTTTAGCAACAGAATTTGTAAATTCTCCTATATTTTAATGGCCTGCTGATTAAAGAAAATGACATACGTTGTGACGCATATGCCAGAGAAAAAACCTACTCTGCGGGCTTAAGATATTCCAGTGATAGATGCTGCGGCAACGGTTTCGAGGGAATTAGTGTAATTGAAGTGTAAAATAAAGTGTAAATGAACGTAGCTGATATTCAACGATATAGAAAAGGTTTTATGGCTTAAGTAACCTTATAAAGCGATCGTGCATTATGTCAGACTGGCGCTCCAAATAGGTGTACTTACTAAACACATTTAGTTTTGCTGACCGTCTTCAGAGCCAGACACACACACACACACACACACACACACACACACACACACACACACACACATTCTTTCCTTGCATTGCTCCAAGCAGCGTAAACAATTCGTCCGCTGTCCACTACATTGATCGACTTTAAACTTGTCAGAACGTAAAATGTAATGGACACACACGAACAGCAAATACGTTCATCAGCTGTTTAGTTATGAATACCAATTTAGTAGTGAGGAACACAACTTTTCGCCACTACAACGATTAGTTTGGTATGAGCTCTATGACACATTGAGAGTTCCGGGATACCAGCCCTGTATATATCTCATCTCTCCCAACTTCCTTTAATGGACTTGACACAAACATTCCTCTCACATTCAGGTTGCTGAGTCCTTAGGACTCACTATTCAGCGTGACAAACGACACACAGTATGTAGACACACCTGAGTAAAAATTTGTCACTGTAGGTGACATTACGCTAATACCGTGTAACAGTGCCTGTGGTCTTGATAACGGCCCCAGTTCGGTGAGAAGAAGGGTCCACAAGTCTCTTCAGGTATGTCATATCCAGCTTAAATCACTCACTGATGACTGGATCTCGCAGAGCTATACAACTGAAGAAATGCTGATTGGGTCATCTGGCGGGCCAGTGGAGATATGATAGCGTGGCGGAGTGTTCGTCAGATTCATGCACCAGCTCTGTGAACACGGGTGGTGTCATTTTGGAAGACGCGAGTGTAAACAGCAAACTTATTACGCAGATGTGAAGAAAGGATAACAGATGAGGACCGATAATGTTAACATAAACATCATGATTCATGTTCACTGAAAACTGAGTAAGGAGGCCAAGTCATGGTACGAAAACTACCTCAAAACCCCCTCCGGGTGAGCAAGACCCAAGATACACTCCAGCTTAACAGCTTCTTTGTCTCAGTGCTGCCATCATTTTAAACAGATGCGAAATCGCGACCACACGTCTCCATTCTGGTAATATGCAGTTTCTGTGTTGTTTGAGACGTGCATCTTTACGTACCGCAATGAGGAATGGCCTTTTTGAGGTGTTAAACTCCAAAGGCCCACTGCGTGCAATTTCTTCACAATGTTCGCTCAGAGAAATGGGCCAGATGGACCTGCATTCACTGGAAGCAGGAATCCGCTCCCCGTTTGAAAACGACTGTGAGGGATAAGGCGTAAGACTCGGTCTGTGTTCCGTGTTGGTTGCAATCGTTTTACTACCACTGCCACTGCTTCAAAGCAGTGTTATATGGGACAGAATTCCTCGAAGGCATTCCAGTCGAAATCTTTTAGAGAGACGTACGTCAAAGTAATGTGTTGTCCATCTGTTCCGAAGTCGTACGGTCTCGGAATTTCAATCCCAAACCTCTCCGCAACGCGCAACGGAGGCGGCTGTGGCCGGGCGGTTGTAGGCGCTTCAGTCCGAAACCGCGCTGCTGCTACGGTCGCATGTTCTAATCCTGCCTCGGGCATGGATGTGTGTGATGTCCTTGGTTAGTTAGGTTTAAGTAGTTCTAAGTTCTAGGGGACTGATGACCTCAGATTTTAAGTCCCATAGTGCTTAGATCCATTTGAAACATTCTGAACAACGATCAACGATTCTTTTCTTTACGCCAGCCAGCAGCGTTAGGTGAGCGCCTCCGCAAATCTTTCGCGCCGACTAAACATTCCTGTGACGAGTGGCGCCGTCCGCCTTTAGGTTTTCTCTAACTCTTCAATTAGTCCAACATGGTAAGAGTCCCAGACTGATGAGCAATACTCAAGAATCGAAGTGTTCTGAAAGCTACTTCTTATGTGTATGAATTGCATTTCCTTATTTATCTCCCAATGATTCTGAATCTGGCGCTTAATTTTCCTCAAATTTGTTTTATGTAGCCATTGCTCTTTTTGAGACTCCAGATGGTTATTTCAAGATATTGTGTGGTAACTACTGTTTCCATCGGTTGTTGGTAACTGTCGAACAGCAGTAGACTCATTCCTTTATTTGTGCTCTATATGTTTTGTTTTCTTACTTTCAACTTAAAATACCATTCCTTACAATATTTTTTTTCATTTACTGTAACATAAATAATGAATTACATTTACAAAATAACAGTTACTATTACTACTGTTAGTATTGCAGAACTAAGTTCACTCTTGATTTTAGCTGGCGGGCCCGAACCTAGTGCGAGTGAGTCACAGATTAGATTTAAATCTATCTCATCAGTATTAGCAACGAAAGCGTAGATAACAAAACACATGCAGAAACATTTCGCAAAGCCTACTCAATTACGTGGAATACGTACAAACAGGATATAGATGTCCCTCTAAGACAGACGTCGCTACCACGCAGCTGTTCTTACAGAAGCACTACGCGGTACAGCTACGTGATCTTTAACTACCAACGTAAAACATATCGAGAAAATTTAAAGATAAATACCGAGAAAAATATTTCGACCCAGAACTCAAGGACGTATCTGAATGCACAAAAATTCATGATAACGATATTCGCTAATTGAGCGGTTTACTTCACTTGCACGTAAACGACGTATGAAAATTTACGGTTATATAGCACGAATGGACATCTTTTGCTTAGCCAAGAAAATCTTCCACATCATCAATGAAACTCAACAATCCAAATATTATGTCTTCTAGTAAACATCCATTGTGACCTCACAGAAATCGATAATGAGCCATTGGAGATTACACGAGCTACATATAGGCAGAAAATCAATATACGTAATTTAATTCCCAAGACCCCAAAGGGAATGCATTTCAAACTTAAAATGTGTTGCCCGTCAGCCGTCAGCCCTCAGGGATGAAGAAGTGGTGTGCCCTCTGGTGCAGAGCTAATTCTTTCTGTGGTGTGTCTCAGGAGTCGGGAAAAAATTATCCTTCGTGATCAACAGAGTTATTTCTTACACTGAAAGAATGCGGGAAGTGTGTTCTCCTGTGTGGATTTCGGGATGAACTACTCTGGTTTTCCAGGCAAGTGTTGCTGCTTACAAGGGTTCGTACCAATATATCCACACCGATTTGGTTTATAATCACTGGATGTGTAGGGCACGACTAGGACTTCAACATACTTTAAGCGAAAGACGCAACTCACAAAGGTTTCTGAGAAAACCTAGTTTTAAAAGTTTAGGCCTATTTATGTAATTTTTTTATGCTCGCTTGTATTCAAGGAGTCCGCTAACGAATGTGTAACCGCTGAGTTTCATAAGTGTGAGATTTTTGGTTCGTATCTCATTGGTAGATTTTATTCACTAACACACAATTTTAAAAGGAGATTTATTATGACTGTGTAAATTATCGATATCTAATGAATCATTTATTGTTTTCAAAATGTGAATCCTGAAATAATTTTTTTCCGTAAGGATACTAGAAATATAGAAAGGACACTTATCACTCAAATGAGTATAGTCATTTTACTTATACAATTGTATATTCGTTTTTGACAAGTATAATGTGTAAACTACGAATCATTCCACGAATCAGGTTGATACTGATCACATAGATATTGAAAATTATAGTTATTACGCCATGCAGCACATACACTGAAGCGCCAAAGAAGCTGGTATAGGCATGCGTATTCAAATACAGATCTATGTAAACAACCGGAATACGGCGCTACGGTCGGCAGCGCCTACATGAGCCATCAAGTGTCAGGGGCAGTTGGTAGACAGGTTAATGCTGCTACAATAGCAGATTATCAAGATTTAAGTGAATTTGAACGTGGTGTTACAGACCATCTCCGAGGTAGCGATAAAATGGGGATTTTTTGCGTACGACCATTTTTCAGGTGTACCGTGAATATCAGATCTTCGGCATCACTGTGTCCGGAAGAAGATCCTGCAAGGGCCAGATCAGCGATGACTAAAGACAGTCGTTCAAAGTGACGGAAATGCAACGCTTCCGCACATCGCTGCAGATTTCAGTGCTGAGCCATCACCAAGCGTCAGCATGCGAACCGTTCAACGAAACATAATCCATATGGGCTTTCGGAGCTGAAATCCTGCTGGTGAACCCTTGACGACAACACGACACAAAGCTTTACGCCTCGCTTGTGCCCGTCAACACTGACATTGGACTGTTGATGACTGCAAACATGTCGCCTGATCGCAAGAGTCTCGTTTCAGATTGTATCGAGCGAATGGAGATGCACGGTTATGGAGGCAACGTCATGAATCCATGTATCCTGTATCTCAACAGGGGACTGTTCAAGCTGTTAGAAGTTCTGTGATGGTGTGGGGCGAGTCCAGTTGGAGCGATATTGGAGCCCTGATACGTTTAGATACTACTCTGACAGGTGAAACGTACCTAAGCATCCTGTCTGATCACCTGCATCCATTCACGTCCATTGTGCATTCCGACGGACTTGGGCAATTCGAGCAGGACCATGCGACAACCCACACGTCCAAAATTGCTACAGAGTGGCTCCAGGAACACTCTCCTGAGTTTAAAAAGTTCTGCTGGCCACCAGACTCCCCAGAAATGAACATTTTTGAGCATATTTAGGATGCCTTGCAACGTGTTGCTCCATCCCGCCGTAGTCTTACGGATTTGTGGACAGTCCTGCAGAATTAATGGTGTCTCTTCCCTCCACCACTACCTCCGACATTAGTCGAGTACATGCCACGTCGTACTGCGCCACTTCTGAGTGGTCGCGGGAGCCTTACACGACATTAGGCGCGTGTACCAGTTTCTTTGGCTCTTCAGTGTGTAAAACAATTCGTAAATGGTTCTCTATCACCATATAATTTCGAAGCCTACCACGCGTATCGCAGCATATCGCCGAATATAGATGCAGACGACTGATGGTGTGCGACTGAATGAACTTTTGTGCAGCCTTCTTCTGTACCTATCTCTCTCTGTTCTGTTTGATGATCTCCGCACAGTTATTCGCCTGCACGCAAACCAGCGGAGTATATATTGAAGGAATCACTTTAATGCTGCGCATAAGCAGACTAGTTGACATGGAAATGAAAAACAGTATTGGCTGTGATATTTTATCTAAAGTACTAGTAATCATGAAACTAATCTCCTAATAATCTGGGTACGGACTGTCTGGATGATAGCGACAGTACAAAGTAACTAAAAACTACCTTCTCACCTGACCGTGAAGGGCCAAAGGGTGTCTACCGGCCGCGGTGTCATCCTCTGCCTTGCGGCGTCTTGCGGATGCGGTATGGAGCGGCATGTGATCGGCACAACGCTCTCCCGGTTTTATGCAGACTTTCCATACCGTGAAGCCGCTACTATTCTGTCAAGTAGCTCCTTAACTGGCACCACGATGAGGAGTCCTTTCATCCTGAAAAATCCTTGGCGGTACCGGGAATCGAATCCGGGTGTTCTGCATGGTAGCTGTCTACGCCTATGCTTAGCGCTCATCTACGGAGGCGGAAACGAATGCATAGCGATGCCTGAAATATTCAATCTCGTTTTTCTCGTGAATGGATGACAGTTGCATCTTGTCGAAAACGCCGACCGCGTAAGAGGTAGAAAATTATCAGACTCAGAAATTATTCCAAAGCTGCAAAGCTTTCAGCCAGAAGCAGCTGAAACGATGGGACATCATTTGAACAATCACGCCCAAGCTACCGACACCTCAGCGCCGAGCGAAGACAGGGCTTATATTTACAGGGGAAGGGAGACTTTCGGAACCTACGTGAATATAGCGAAGTAAATAGACGCCAGAGGA
Source organism: Schistocerca gregaria (assembly GCF_023897955.1). Lineage (NCBI taxonomy): Eukaryota > Metazoa > Arthropoda > Insecta > Orthoptera > Acrididae > Schistocerca > Schistocerca gregaria. The sequence continues at coordinate 885,471,554 of NC_064920.1, read as the reverse complement.
GATGTTCCATAATAGTTCTTAATATGGTGTGGCCCATGAAAGCCTTCGTGAACAATTTAAACATTGGTCTGTCCGTGACCCAGGAGGAAACAGGTTTGCAGTAGTAAGGAGACACAAACACTGTGTCGCTCGTCGCCTGGTCACAGAACAGTTGTTAGCCTCAGCTTGTAGTCGCTAATAAGGACATAGATTCTGAGCAATAGGTAGCCGACTTACAACAGCATTAGTTCAGAGTTAGACATGAAATTCACTATGGAGGTTTTAGCCTTGGAGTAGTGCCTGAAGTAGAGTTCCATTATGATGAATTCATTCAGACTGAGTTATATCCCGCTTCCCTGAGACTTATACCAAGTTCTGTACTTTGGAATATTTTCAGCTTGCAGCCGAGCCGCCGTCGGAGTACTACAAGCGGCCCACCGTACTTTTTCTAGTCGATTGTGTTCACTGATATACACTCCTGGAAATGGAAAAAAGAACACATTGACACCGGTGTGTCAGACCCACCATACTTGCTCCGGACACTGCGAGAGGGCTGTACAAGCAATGATCACACGCACGGCACAGCGGACACACCAGGAACCGCGGTGTTGGCCGTCGAATGGCGCTAGCTGCGCAGCATTTGTGCACCGCCGCCGTCAGTGTCAGCCAGTTTGCCGTGGCATACGGAGCTCCATCGCAGTCTTTAACACTGGTAGCATGCCGCGACAGCGTGGACGTGAACCGTATGTGCAGTTGACGGACTTTGAGCGAGGGCGTATAGTGGGCATGCGGGAGGCCGGGTGGACGTACCGCCGAATTGCTCAGCACGTGGGGCGTGAGGTCTCCACAGTACATCGATGTTGTCGCCAGTGGTCGGCGGAAGGTGCACGTGCCCGTCGACCTGGGACCGGACCGCAGAGACGCACGGATGCACGCCAAGACTGTAGGATCCTACGCAGTGCCGTAGGGCACCGCACCGCCACTTCCCAGCAAATTAGGGACACTGTTGCTCCTAGGGTATCGGCGAGGACCATTCGCAACCGTCTCCATGAAGCTGGGCTACGGTCCCGCACACCGTTAGGCCGTCTTCCGCTCACGCCCCAACATCGTGCAGCCCGCCTCCAGTGGTGTCGCGACAGGCGTGAATGGAGGGACGAATGGAGACGTGTCGTCTTCAGCGATGAGAGTCGTTTCTGACTTTTTGTCAATGATGGTCGTATGCGTGTTTGGCGCCGTGCAGGTGAGCGCCACAATCAGGACTGCATACGACCGAGGCACACAGGATCAACACCCGGCATCATGGTGTGGGGAGCGATCTTCTACACTGGCCGTACACCTCTGGTGATCGTCGAGGGGACACTGAATAGTGCACGGTACATCCAAACCGTCATCGAACCCATCGTTCTACCATTCCTAGACCGGCAAGGGAACTTGCTGTTCCAACAGGACAATGCATGTCTGCATGTATCCCGTGCCACCCAACGTGCTCTAGAAGGTGTAAGTCAACTACCCTGGCCAGCAAGATCTCCAGATCTGTCCCCCATTGAGCATGTTTGGGCCTGGATGAAGCGTCGTCTCACGCGGTCTGCACGTCCAGCACGAACGCTGGTCCGAGGCGCCAAGTGGATATGGCATGGCAAGCCGTTCCACAGGACTACATCCAGCATCTCTACGATCGTCTCCATGGGAGAATAGCAGCCTGCATCGCAGCGAAAGGTGGATATACACTGTACTAGTGCCGACATTGTGCATGCTGTGTTGCCTGTGTCTATGTGCCTGTGGTTCTGTCTGTGTGATCATGTGATGTATCTGACCCCAGTAATGTGTCAATAAAGTTTCCCCTTCCTGGGGCAATGAATTCACGGTGTTCTTATTTCAATTTCCAGGAGTGTATGATACCTGCCTTCTGTAAGGAGTCCTACCTTCCTTAGGGACACCACATCCTGTTTAAAGGTGTTTAACTTGTTGTCATTTCCTACACACTCTGTTAAGATGAATGAAATCGGTGAAGGAAGTCCGTACGGTATCCCTGTTAGCTAAATTACTTTGTCGAGTCAAGCAGCTTGCCGCACAGTGGTTTTTCGTGAACAGGAACATCTTGGCAACGTTCTTACTTAAGTTAGAAAAATTAAACTCTTTTCTCTGAAAATTTGAGTATCATTTTTTCCCTACCGACTTTGAATTGTATTATTGATTTCTTAATGCGGAGATTGTCAGAGGAACTTGGTAAGAGCCAAATGGAGGCTGTGTATGAACTTTCAGCAGTATCCGTATTCCAGTCAAACCGTAGGACCATGGAAATGTTTCTAAACTGGTTAGTATGATGCAGGGCTTTTAGTTATTGACTTTGGAGTAATTAGAACTTTCCGACTCGCTCGTCAAAGGGATAATGGCGACGCTTATTTAAGTGTCTTTGGTAGCAAAGTAGTGAACTGATCTGGATCCCCCAAAAACTGTTTCCGACGAGCACCGCTACGGCGTTAAGAGTGCATGGGTGCGACCATGGCCGCCAGAGGGTCTTCTTCAAATGGTTCAAATGGCTATGAGCACTGTGCGACTTAACTTCTGAGGTCATCAGTCCACTAGAACTTAGAACTACTTACACCTAACTAACCTAAGGACATCACACACATCCATACCCGAGGCGGGATTTGAACCTGCGACCGTAGCGGTCGCTCGGCTCCAGATTGTAGCGCCTAGAACCGCGCGGCCACTACGGCCGGCGGGGTCTTCTTCGCTCGCCGCTGCGAGAAGGAACACGACCACTCTCGATGACCTCTGTAAACGTCTCTATGCACTAATGCATGACTGTATTTTAGGTAGAGAGAACCTAAATAGATCGGTCCATGTGAGCACGACACTGAGTTTATACTGTAGAGTCCGAGCAGGATACCGTTGCTGATGCACAGTGACCAATTTTCGTCCAAAGCGCTGGGCGAGTTCATTCATTTGTTCGAAAGGGGAGGCCGACAGTGTTTGCCATCTTTCCCGAGTTGGTGATGACAGAATCGAGGAGCACGCCCTGCAATGTTTCTCAAATGATTTTCTAAAAATTGTCTGGAAAAAAAATATTAATTTTTGCATTACATATAGCTTTATATGTCAGGTACAAGGTATGAGACCATAATTTCATTATTGGTCATAGCTCTCGTGATATTCGCATGGAAGCAAAACACTGTGCGAAATTCGAAAAAGTTTGTAATGGGAACTAGGGGTCGCTGTGATTTTAACGTTTGTTGCATAATACACGATATGTTGCTGTGCATGAAATTTAGCTAACGTATCGAGTTTTTCTTTAGTCCTGGGAGGAGGTCTCCATCTGTCACCAATCTCGAGAAAATTCATCTGATGTAGCACAATCATGTGGCCGAGCGATTCTAGGCGCTTCCTCGGGCATGGATGTGTCTCATGTCCTTAGGTTAGTTAGGCTTAAGTAGGTCTAAGTGTAAGGGACTGATGACCTCACAAGTTAAGTCCCATACCGCTTAGAGCCATTTGAACCATTTGTTTTTTCGATTAGTCACCATGCAGGTTTGGGAATGGAGGGGCTCCATTTAATATTCACAGAAAACGTGAGCGTAGGTTCCAGTTTAGAACGGCTCTTTCCCTCCAGCGCTCGGCATTACCCCTACCTCAACCGCTACCGCTCTCCCCATGCGTGCCCTGCTCTACGACTTGTGTGACAGGACGGGCTGTTATTTCAGGAGATATTATGTCTTTTACTTCATTCACTGAGAAATACGGATGAGAAAGAACGAGTGCACAGCGCTGTGTACGATCTCCGTTTCGGTGCAGAGTTCTACGGAAGCAACGGCTCGCCTTGCCCCGCCCGGTGGTCCTGGACGCTGCTACGAAGTCCGTGGACCGCGAGGCCGGTCGCGGCGGCGGCTGTGACGCGCGCTGACGGCTGACAGCGGGCAGTGACCTCGGGCAAACGGGGCCCGGCTAGCGCTAGCGCGTCCCGGCTGTTAACTTCATTACCGGCACACGCTGGCCCGCAAGCGCCGCCGCGGCTCTCCCCACAAGTGCAGGGAAGAGCGCAACCTCACCGCTCACCGAGTCTTGCTGGCGCTTCGCTGCTCGCTAAGATACTCGCCAGGCGACCACTTCAAGTTGGTTGTTTTTCAAGCAGGGACCCTCGGCGGCCATCCTGAAACTCCAGCTGTGACTGGCGCTTTCAAAGTCGGTCTGTCAGTGGCTTTGTTTCGAGGACTGCACCTCGATCCTTGGTTTCTCGAACACCTTACATCTACAGTCATACGCTGCAAACCACTGTGAAGAGCCTGAGAGAGGGTAGTTACCATTGTACAACATACTAAGGTGGTTTCCCATTCCGTTTGCAAATTGATAGCGGGAGAGCGTCTGTTGCTTGGTTGATTTGGGGGAAGGGACCAAACAGCGAGGTCATCGGTGTCAGCGGATTAGGTAAGAATGGGTAAGGAAGTCGGCCGTGCCCTGTCAAAGGAACTATCCCAGAATTTGCCTGAAGTGATTTAAGGAAACCATGGAAAATCTAAATCAGGATGGCCGAACGCGGGTTTGAACCGTCGTTCTCCCGAATGCGAGTCCAAGTGTAATAACCACTGCGCCACCTCACTCGGTAAAGCGTCTGTGTTCAATCGTCTACCAGCTCAGGTTTCTCGGCGTTTGCCTGACTCTCTCAGGTGGATTAAATGGAGCTGTGACTGTTCATGCTGTCCTCCTTGCATGCGATCAGTAGCCGCTTCTGGCCGCCCTTATCTGGTATCGATCCAATACTCAGTATTCAATACCGTTCAAAATAAACGGGAAAATTTGTTGTGAATCTTGTAAGTCCGAAAAAGTGCTTTAGGTAATTCTTGAGCTCTTGTTAGAACCCATGAAAGTACCTGCAGCTTGGATGTTCTACATTCGGAGCATGCACTCGTATCTCCTTTACTATCACCATAGCAATAAAAACACTTAGATGCGAACTAAGTACTGTTTAGCGTCATCACACGATACAGGTAACATCTTTTTTCGCTTCATAGCACTGCAAGTAACGCACTGAGCCAGAAATGAGAAGAGCTGTAGGTTAAACGTTCTCAGCGAACAGCGAGCTGTTGCGATGTGCCAGCAGTGAGCAGTGATACGTCAGCAGCGAGCATGCAACATAAATATCTGATACGCTCATGCCACCCTTCGGAAAGCTTAAATTGAAAGCTCAACCATGAAATAGCTAGAATTTGTTTGTCATTCGAACGTTTATCAAACTAATCAGAAATACACCAACTTTCTAGTTGCCTGATCTCAGGCACACAGCTTCCCGATATCTGTGGTGAGAATTTCTTCTCAGGCGGGAGTTCACGAAAACAGCTGGTGACCCATACCTCCCTGCACATGTGGACATTCCTGCACACAGTAAAAACTAACTTCGCTTCCTTTATTCCCAAAAGTTTTGGTGGGCAACAGAGAAACAGAAATACACCGATGGACAAGATATGGCTGAACTACGTTACACGAGAAAAGTTCAAGATGCCTTTTATCCCAGCCAGGCCACCAGGTTTTTAAGATCATCGCTAGATATTGCCTGTACTGAACAGAATAACGACAAATAATGGAAGGTGTGCTGGAGCAATGTGCAAACGGAGCTTAACAACATCGGCCTGCTGTGACTGTGGTGCAGAACGACAAATGGTTCAGCATATCACACGTACGCGCACAAAACCATCCTTTCTTGGCGATCCAGGGGACTTCCTGTTGGTAATAAACACATTAACGATGTGTGTTCAATAGCTGCACGTGTGTCTGTAATCTTATTGTGCTCTTTAAATACTGTAAATGTAATTATTTTATAATTATGACTTTTTATACGTGTTACATATATATGCACATGCATTCTTAAAGAAAAAAAACCTTTTCTTATGTGATGTGGTGCCAGCTACACAATAGATAAATAGATACGTATATCTACAGTTTCTAATACAAAAATGTTGTTGCAGTCTGATTTAGTTTCGAAGTAGCAGACATAAACGAAAGCCATTTATACATAAAAAGATTAATTTCCTTGAAATGTCTCGCACATAGTCACTTCGATGTATAGTGTGGAAAGAATGAAAGTCGAGGACGCCGAGATAAAATAAAAAGCCTACTTCACCTTATTGAAGCGTTGTGGTGTACTCAAGTGAGAAGACATGGTATCCCCTTTTACTGCTGTCAAGTTGGAAACAACAATAGCTATTATGATAATTAGACACAGGACACAATCTCGGATAGCAAACCATGACAGCAGTCGCTTTAACTGATTCAAGAAATCCACAGAATCCCATGTGTGGATAGCTGTAAGGTAATCTGAGCCCTTGCACTCATCAGTGAATGCAAGAGCAATTCGTATAACCCTGTGCCATGAACTGCCATTTAAAATTATTTATGAGCTATCGAAAAACCGTAGGTTACGAAGTGCTGTGAGTTATAGGGCCGTAACCTAGCCGCTGTTACACACGCAGAGACCGCTATGCTTGTTTTTCAAAGAAATAGACTTCCTTGCATCTGTACAAGCACAAAACATTACCTAACCCAGCAAACAAATAATACCTATCATTGTGTTTTGTGCCTTTTACTTCCAGTTCGTATTTTATTTCGAACAATAGCTTTATCTTCGACACTGGTTGCAGACCTCTCTTGTGTGAAAATTATCAGACTGTTATTTGAGCCTCTCCATATATCGTGTCTTTTACATTAGAGTCTTACATAATGTATATTTGAGACCTTCCTAGCCACGCCCTCCAGTGACTTCTCTACATAGCCGCCGTTCCGTCTGACACATTTCTCGTAGCGTTGTACCAGCGTTCCAATACTTCCGTCACAGAAGGCATTCACTTACACTTTTCGCCGATTCTCTACGCTGATCTCCATTTCGTTGTCTGTGCCAAAACGTTGAATTCATTGCCAGCGGTTCATTTCAGCAGAGATGAAAAAAGTCCGAGCTATATGGAGGGCGATCAAACACTTCCTATCTGAAACGCTGCAGGGGCGCCCTCGTTGCCCCTGCAGAGTGCCACCAAGTGCTGTCATAAAGAAGGAAATGCATGACAGTTATGTTGTGTGGGCTGCATCAAATCAGGCGAAATCTCTCACACGCACTCATACTTGGCGGGAGACACTGTTATCTCAGCATCTTCACTTGCTCACTATGTGCTCAGAACTGAAAAGACAGACGTGACGCAATCAATGGGCATACTGTAGGCACTCACTGTCCAACACATCCAAATCTTTGTCGGATTTTCAATGTGGTTTCCATTTCGCGACCGATCAGACCTTACTTTCGGAATACACCTCGTATTTCTCTCTCTCTCTCTCTCTCTCTCTCTCTCATCCTCCCTCCCTTTCCTTCTTTTTTTTCGTAAGGGAAACACTGGCATATTCCGCATCTAATGACATCGATCACGATGGAACATACTCAGACGTAGTGCACCCGTCTGCAATTTACTAGACTATTTAATTTGAACTCTGCCAAAAGCATCCTTTTTTCTATACCCGCCAGCATGTGAGGCTGACGAACCTTTTTGTCCACTCAAACACAGTCCTTTAATTGAGATAAAAGGGTTCAGATGCTTCTTAGATCGGATGCTTCCTCGCTTCCCATGCTTGTATTGGCTGAGCATTTCACCTGAATCATCTCCCATCTTCTCATCGCTGGCTTACACAATAGGCCAGTGCCACCTCCAATGTCTCATCGAATTTTATATCCCGTCTGTCGACCCTAACGCTCAAATCCTTCAACAAACAGCGGCGTCAGGCCACATAATGGTATGCTCCTCTTTTAGATTCCACAGATTATTGATTTTCTACAGTGACAGGAAAATTCACTTACCTGTTATGGTGTGAGAGCACCAAGGGCTCCTTAGACCATTACACTACACAGACGGAAGCAGCAGCATGTCCTCTAGACCAGATTATCTCTAACTTCTCGTGGACTGTGCCTCAGCAGGAGCCACACGCAGAAAAAACATCCATGTAACTATATTTCTAGACCAGTTGACATCGCAGCAGCTGAGAAGACTGCTCCACCTACCATCTTCGAAGGATGCCATGGGTCTGGTAATGGTCATGTGATATGACTGAAAGCGGTCACCTATGCTCTTGTAGTGATCAATACTGAATTTTAAAGAGAAAATTTTTTAAAAAATTTTAGATCTCTGTTCCAAAAATGTTTATTAAAAAAATGTTTATTAAAATTATATTTCTAGGTCTTTGCGATCGTTCCTTTCCGATCTACACAAACACTAATTACGTCGTTTGACAAGTAATAAAAAGATACAGTCCAGAATTTGTGTACTTTTTTACTTCAGTAAATAATATTCCAACTGTGCTGATAAATACGCTTCAAACTTCTGTACAGTGTTAACTGCTTCTTACGCTGTAGGTGGTCTTTTTACATTAGTACCTCATTAAAATATTGGTCTCCCTGAAAACGTACCTCATGAACCATTGCGTGGCCTGTCAATGTGAGCAGCACTCGACCTCACACTACAGCACGGTGGCAAACAACTTAAGGGGATACATTCTTTGAGCAAGCCCCGACTTACCAAAGACGTCTGATAACGATAAGAAGAACTTTGTCTGTTGTAAGTTCAGACGTTCTGAACAGCGTGATAGAAACGAAAAATCTCATCTGAAGACAGCATTTGAATAATGACAGTACAACCTTTGGTCAGTAAATTCCATGTCCCATGTTCACATATGAATGTACAGCATTCCATCCAAGCCTGTCTCAAACACGAGATTAACTATGACAAACGACTTTCATCTGCCTTGGCACCAAGAGGTGCACTATCTGCCAACATTGTTCTCGAAACTTCTACTTTCCACCCCGTTAAGTTATGCTAACAGCTTCGTAATCAGTCTTTGCATAGGTAATCACTAACTTGACGCAATACCGACACATGACAAAAGCTTTGGTGTCTCTGAAAAGTAAAACACATCCATTAATTGCACAGTTTAATACAATATATTTTAGTATACAGTGGAAAACCTGAGTGTCGCTCACAAGCAGGAACCACTAGCCTACTACAACGAGAGCATAGATAGTGACAATACAACAGCAGTACTCGAGTAGCAGACTAGCTTCGTCGTCCTCGAGATGCTTGTTCCAGGACGCCGGGCCATAACATCCCGCTGATGTCAGTGGATTGGCCCGTCCGTTGTCAGTATCGTTGTGGAATGACGTCCCTTTCTCCTCTGCCCCTTTCACATACTGTTCTCACCGCGTCACATGCGCTCAACGCCAACCAGGCGGTATACAACCTGGCGGTGGACAGTGGTCATAATGTTTCTGCTCATCAGTCTGGAGCAAATCTGTTCGTTAAGGATTTCAAACTGTCCAAAAATAGATCGAACGAAAGCTCTGTTCCCGATCTTTAACACAAATTATCTGTATTTATTCTAAGTACTTCTAATGAACATCAGTCTGATGTCATCGTCTTTCGAATGTTGTAGTCCTTCTTTTTTCCGTGCTTGCTAGGGAAAATTGGAGAGGAATGCTGCCTTACGCAATACATCGTTTTGTAGTCTTGTTTTCACCTAGATACAGCTCACAGCAAATCGGCAGACACTAAACAATAAACGTTAGTTCATAAAATGAAACAACAAAGCTGGACACGGGGTGGGCAATACATTAAAGTGACAAGGACTCAACGTAGCATTCCGAACTACGAAGGGCGTTCAATAAAAAATACAACTTTTTTCTCATTCAGTTTCGGTTGAAAGAGGCATAATTTCTTGTGGGACATCACGGAATATTCCTGCTTCAGCATCTATAGTTTCATGAAGTTCTGAAAGGTGGCGGCGCTATACGCAACCTTCAAAATGGCGTCTGCAACGGAGGTGCGTTCTAAACAGAAATATGTCATCGAGTTTCTCTTGGTGGGAAACCAGAGCATCGCAGATTGCAGAATGTCCACGGAGACCTGTCAGTGAACAATAGCACAATAAGTAGTTGGACGAGGCGTCTGTCATCATCGCAACAGGGTCGCTCAAAACTGTCCGATCTCCAGCGTGTCGGCAGACCGGCCACAAACAGTTGTGAGTCCTGCAATGTTGTAACGTGCAGACACTCTCATTCGAGGTGATCGTCGAATCACAATCAAATACGTCACTGCTCCACTGGACGTCTCTCTCAGTAGTGCTGACGCACTCGTACGCCAGTTGGAGTACTCAAAACTATGGCTCCGAAGACTCCTCGCCATCTGACAGAAGACCATAAAGAGCAACGAAGGACCATCTGGACAGAACTGCTTGCGCGTTACAAATGTGATCGTGACAGTCTTTTTGTCGGACGTCGGCTCAGGCAATGAAACATGAGTTCATCGCTCCGAACCGAAAAGAAAACGGCAATCCATGGACTGGCGGCGCTAGGACACCTCTCCTATGAAGAAAAAGTTCACAGTCGAACCCTCAACCGATAACATCATGGTGCCGGTCTTCTGGGAATCTGAAGTGGCTCTTTTGCTTGATGTTCCGGATAAGGATGCAACGATTAACTCTATACTGAGATCCTCAGCAAACTGAAGAAAGGACCTCAGCGTGCTCTTCTCCACAAAAATAGAAACGAATTTCTCCTTCTCCATGACAGCGCAAGGCCTTCCACAAGTCTCACAAAACTTCATTGGACTGTTCTTCCTCATCCACATTACAGCCCAGGTCTTCCAGCTTGCAACTACCATCCGTCAAACCCAACGAAGGATGCACTTCGCGGGAAGCGGTACTTAAATGACAGGTATGTCATTGATGCAGCAAGACGTTGCTCCCACGTCGACCAATAGAGTGGTACAATGCGGGCACAGAGATTCTCAAAGAAAAGTGATATATGGCCGTCACACTGAAAAGAGATTATGTTGACAAATAGGTCTTTGTAGCCGAAAGAATGGGGAACAATATGGTGTGTTGGGATCCTGAATAAGACAATCTTGCTTTCACAAAAACTGAACGCCTCTTGTAACAACACATTACAGAGCAGCCCTGGAAGAAATAACACCAAAACTGACAAATTCAGCCAGTCTGGTATGTATGAATTAAGTTCGAACAGCTGGCGTCACACTGCAGCCACATATCGCTATGAGATGTTTATCTTTGTATTTTCTCATTTTGTGATTACGGACCAACGTTTCAGTTAGCGCTGGTGGGAAGCGAGCGGGCTGAGTTGCTGCATAGCGGTTACGGGGTGGCCACAAGAGGTCTGTTACAAAGGCTCTGTTGGAAGGAGGCCTGACTCATGGGTGCCGCTTTTCGCAGAAGGGTCTGTTCTAAACCCCTGGCCACCCAATTCGTCTACGAATGCGGTTTTGTCTTTCGAAAGAAGTTGCTGGCTAGCCACCAGAGAATTTTCATGTGTTGCTAATTCACCTTCCAGTACACAGAACGCAGAAGAGAACGGTATGGCGCCGCTAGCCTAATGTGGGAAAACTCTTTGCTTTCGCTCCAAAAATCATATGAATCTTGTCCGACCCTCTGCTTAGGCATGAAGGACTCGGCCAATTGTCGAATCTGGCTAGGAGTAAATACCAATTTTCTGTGCACTAAAATGAATTCATTGAGCCAAGAATGGTAGGATAATGATCGAAGCAGAAAAATAATGGTACGTTTGTGCGCGGTTCCTCTTATTCTGGAGAAGAAAGCGAAACTCTCGCTGGTCACTGCGGCAATGTCTGGGGATCCTCCGTTCCAAACTGAATTTTTCGAGAGGGTGAGACAATTATGAGGAGACGACAATTCCGTTTTGAGCTCTGCGTGGAGAAGACGCCTGGACCTGTCCTACTGTTGGTGGCAGTGTTTCTCCGCCGCCATCTCAGTTATTTGCATTCTGTGTTGACTTTTGCGTGGGGGTGTACGTTCGCTGAGTTGTAAGTAAGTTTCGCATTTCACAATTATCGGTGTCCATTAACTGAGCAGCTCACAGTTTGCCATATTTACAGCGGAAATTCGGTTACTTGATTACTTGCATTATCTCGCGAGTATTGCTCTCGATTACTTTGCATTTGCGAGCTGTGCAGGTTACTGAAGTTCTATGCGCTTCCAAGGCAGTCTTCCAGTTACAGTTCACGTATGCTCCTATGCGTTAAGGTTACACACTGGTACAAAAATGAAATGATCGTATGGCATCGCTGGCCTGGAGGCCCTGTCCGTGGAAGTTCGGCCGCCATGTTGCATGTCTTATTTCGTATGACGTCACACTGGGCGACTTGAGCGTCGATGACGATGAGATGATGATGAGGACAACACAACACCCAGTCCACAGGATTGGAAGTCGGGTCCGCTGTATGGAAGGCAAGCACGTTACCACTCAACCTAGCAGGCGGACACTCAGGCACAATTTAGCTTCTAGTGAGCCACTGTTTTCCGTTTAATGTCCACGATAGTAACTGCTAAATAGTAATTTTCTTCGGTTCATGCAGAACTTTGTTCACAATAAACCGTTGCTGTTTAGTGGATTTTTGCTTAGAAGTTATAAACCGACTGATCTACAATTAGTTCTAACTAGGAGACATGTAAACAATAAATATAGTTATTTACTTGCGTATCTAATTAGACGTCTGACCGTGACAGTATTTGTGTTGCAATACAGGGGCTCACGTTTCAGAGATTCTGATTAATCTGTTTACATTAAGGTATAAAGAATGTTGCACTCAGTCAGATAGCATTTCGATGTTGAGGTCGTAAGTGTGGTAAGCAGACAGCAACCACAACTGCCGAGCTCCAGTACGACTTCGACATAACGTCTCGTTGGGCGTTGACAGCTTAACCTATAAGGGTGAAGTTTCAATTGCTCAGACATACAGGAATTTTAGAACCAGGTATACATAACATCTCAGAACACTAAAAAGTAATAGCTCCAGCTCAACGTTTCCTTATAACAGAACCGTCAGCCCCATTTACACAGAAACTGATTTAAAAATTGTAATAACAGTCTACACCAAAAATTAACAATAGAAGAAAATTATCGAATCCAAAAATCTTTTGCCCAAGGAAAGAGTGTATCAGACTAATACACGTCTCTGTGCAATAAAACTCTCTTTTCCACAATAAAAGAACTTTACAAATAACCACAGTCGAAAACCTCGTATGGTCACGCTCTAAAATCAAAATCCACTCCCCATACTCCACACAGTTCACTCTATTTCTTTACCCTTAACTCCTTTACGTCCCTCTCTCCCCAACCCCAACCCCTCCTCCCATCTGTCTCTCTCTCTCTCTCTCTCTCTCTCTGTCTCTCTCTCTCTCTCTCTCTCACCCTCATATCTCTCTCTCTCTCTCTCTCTCTCTCTCTCTGTCTCTCTCTCTCTCTCTCTCTCTCACACACACACACACACACACACACACACACACACACACACACACACACACACACATACACACACATTCACAAAAAAACACGAAGCAGATGAACGCCACACAGCCATAAAAATTCATAATTGGTGCAAAAACTCTGTCCTTGTCGAACAAATCTTACAAAACGCGCGTTTAACGACCACAGCGAGACAAATACGCATCATACCTCGACAGAAACCAGGGAAAATATACCACGGGATAAAGAAATGTAAATAACACGCCTAGTTACCCGGTATATAGCAATTCTTAGTAGTAAAATAAGTATAAACAGAAAAATAAAATACTTTGTTTGCAGACGAGGAGCTGTAGATTGAATAGCAGATTTAAAACTACCACCAAAAAAGAAAAAAACCAGTAGCTTGATGTGAGACATGTAGACAAATGTATATATCGCTGTTATTTCCAAGTTTACTATGAAACTAAAATCTTTAGAGACATCGTAAATGAACAACACGGAATGAGTCAACGCTCTCCTGTAAGCAAACTAGTGTAAAATATTTTACCAATTTCGATCAATTTACAAATGTAAATATATCAAAAGTTCATGTAACCCATAAAAAAGGTTAACATGGAATAACAATTTTCCCGCAAGAAAATAAACAAATAAGCCAACTGAAGTTAGGACAGAAAGTGGTAAGACATGTCTGTGTGAAAATAGAATGGTGTATTGCATAAGAAGGAATTCCTCTCTAATTATCCGTCTGATTTTTGATTTCCCAAAACGAATTTAACGTGGACAGGAATGGGCAAAAATTTAATGTGTGTTGCAATTATTTCCTGCCCTAGATTTTGTATTCATCCAGTACCGTATCTCTCAATATGCATTTGATGATACTGCGCATTTGTTTGTACTGATTGCCTGACGTCGATATGTACATCTTGTGTTGTAGTGTCCTTGTTTTTCGCAGGTACTATCATACGCTGTCACCTGTTGCCACAGAAGAATTCTTGGAAAGTATGAAGAAGATATGTGAAAAGAAGGAATACCCGTTCCGTGAAGGAATGTAAATGGCATTTGGAACTTTATAAACGAGGAGCTCCCTCATTGCAAGTGGACGAAGTATAGCAACTGATGAAAGATAGTGCGCTGATATTTGATCTCCCAAAATGATGTTAGCGTGGTCACTATAGTTAGAAATGAGTAAAAATCTAATAAGTGTAACCACCAGATTTTGTATTCATTCAAGCATTTGACGATACGTTGTATTTGATTTGCTGTCATGAACGATGAAACGACCAATCTGATAGACATAATGCCAATTTTTGGTTGATTCCTGGTTGTGGCTCGCTAAACTGAAAGAAATGCTATGGTACTTCTGCTCCACAGGCTTTAATGCTTGTCCCTGTTCCGAAATGGAAAAGTTTTACTTTGACGCCTACACCCTCTAAAGTAATCTTATCACGCGATGGCCCTTTTAAGCTCTCCAATTGTGGCTCTGGCCAAAAGTTCTACAATATGCTGTGCATTATTGCTTCCAGTATTGCAATATTGGTTATCTGACTTATTAAGCCTCTCGGGAATTATTTGAAGACGCTTTTCATTTAGTGCTCGCTTGCTGACGCGTACCAATAACGCGAAAAGGCAATATCTGTAGGTATCGCAGGGTGTTATTTCAACTGGACGGACTTCGTGATGGCTGTTGGGCGACTCTTTGCTTCAGCAGTTACCCGTACATGTTCTGTATCCATTGCGATTTCTTACAGATACAAAATGAAGGATTGTGGTAATAACAGACTGTTTTATTTATTGAATGTTCCGTCTTTCTTGTTAGAATATTTTATATGTTGTGAATGGAACATACCAACAACACTGGTGTAGTATCCTACAATAGTTATTATTTGTTACACGAACCGATTTTCGGCTGTTACGCCATTATCAGGCACAAAATTGCACTGCACCACATACGTTTCTTTGTACCTGATGTTGGCTTAACAGCCGAAAACCGGTTCGTGTAATAAATAATAAATTTTGTAGAATGTTACACCAGTGTTGTGCGTGCTTCGTTTGTAACAGACTGTTGTTATGGAAGTTAAATATCACACAAAAAATGCATCGTCAAAGAAGTAATCCAAGCTGCTTAAAGTACAGACCAGGAGAACAAGAATTGTTTTATTTCCGGTGATAATTCTGTAAAAAAGGTTGTTTGGCGCCTTCTATTCACTTACTTTGTAAGTTTATGTATATTTTTGTTCAATACACGTAATTACGTCTTGAAAATCATTGTAAGATGAACCCTAGCGAACAATCACACTGCAAGACTTATCTACAAATGGATTGCTGAGAAATTTCCTCAGTTAACTGGATCCAGTAGTAGCGTTAGCTTACATTACATGACAGCTACAAACTTTGAGGAAGTTACAATGAACTAACACATTTTAAAGAACAGAGAAATTGTTTAACTAGAACGACTATGATAGTCAATGTCTGGTGCGTATATCACTACGGTAACGCAAGACGCTGAAATTTTCACTTCTACAGATCATATCACTCTGACAAATTATGATAGATTTGAGGGAGTTACTGTAGGTGGAGTAGTCCTTAGGAGCTCTAGGTCAGTCATATTACCATAAAAATTATGGGTTAGCTGTCGGTTTTAAACGCGTGGGATTTTAACAAATCGTGTAACATGGTTCCAGAGTTAAATTTCACTTAAAATTTGTAGGTGCTTACTAGCTCTTCCCTATTATGTGGGCTTCCAAACTACTCTCAGTCTATGCCTGTATGAGACACAATGTCAAGTTTCGATATTAGATGTTCGTGATACGCTTCTTATGAAATTACTGATGAATACGAAAGTATCGTGCACATCCGGGCAGTCAACTTCTAGTCAATCTATGGGCGACGCCTACTTAGCTGGCAACCAGATGATCCTAGCTGTAGCGCACGTAGCATATCATCCGAGCAAAGTGTAGATGGCGATTGCGTGCTTCGCAACAATGAGTCCATATTACTGTGATGTGTTGTGAATATGCAGACGAATGATTAATCCTGGTTTCTTTTCTAAATATAGCTTTAATGTGATTGTTAAGGTATGCGTTTCGCAGTAGTCACTAGTACTATGCAGTTAGCATCTCTGACATCACTTAAAATCAGATTCCACATTTTGCAAATAAACAAGCTACTTGAAGCAACTGTTGTATCACTGATTGAACAACTGTTCTTCCAAAATCGTCTGTTGTATTCATTTATAATTACCATCGGTTCCGGTCATCATGGTATGAAAGAAGGAACAATACGATTCACATGTGATGTTCATTCTTTCATACGAAGATGATGGTTTATGACCGAAGCCGACAGTAATAATAAATGAATAGAATACAGCTCTGCGTCATACATTTTTCAGAAGATATTTCTGCTGAAGAAAATATTTGATTTTCAAGGGTTTTATTAGTCGATACTTATACCACAGCGGCGTACGGATCATTTATTATATCTTATATTTGACAACTGTTTAGTAAAAACAACACGTTATTTCGATGTAACAAAAAGCTTTAAAAAAACTACTGCGTCTTTTTGACATAACTGTACGGATATCATAGTACCTTCACTTAAACTATTAAAGCCGTTCTTAAGAATGGTCATCGTTTTTAGTGAAAAATTTGATATCACTGCTATGGGATTATTAGTTTCAGCCTGAAGCAGCCACAAATTAAATATTAAATAGTATTTATTTTAAATCGGATGTTTACTGCCGTGTCTTTATACGGACAAAAGGATTACATTATTTTAGCGTAGGTAATGTGGATTTTATTGAATTTTTCCTACATTTATCATCTATATTACACGAATACAACTCATGCAAAACCGCTACAAATTGCATTTTACCTGCAGTACATGATGGATTTAATGCTATTGTCCTCACTGAGATACAGGAAATTCTGGAAACGTTTCGTGAATCGGTTACATAATATTACAGCTTGTAAGCAGTACGTTACATTTGTAATTTAACATTTGTAAGGGTATAGTAAGGTTGAAACTTCGTGCAGTTACGGTGTCATTTAAAGGAGAAAGTGTGTTAACTTTCAACAGGGCGGTTGATAGTCAACATTATTTTCCTTTTAGGTCGCCCAGAAAAACCTTTCAAGTATCGAAAGCGATCAATTTAGAGGCGGTAGTAGAGCCATACCTGTATGATGTGGCAAACGAACCCATTCCGTCAACAAATGTATCTTCTTTTTTGGAATAGAAGCTGTCCTCTTTCTGTACCTTTCTGCGGAACCCGTATTGCACGAATAGCGTAAGAGCATGTATTACCATCAAAAGCGCCTATGAAAAGCTTTGCTTACTGTTTCGATTAAAAATCACAAAAAGTTTTTCATTCACGGTATTTATGTGGATACATACATGAAGTCAAGACACATCCTTCGTAAGATCAAAAACCCAAATTCAGTATCAGCACCTGTTGTCTCAACAACTAAACACTGCAGCGAACTCGACTTATGAATCCTTTAAAGTTTTTGAGCAAATCGCGTAACTGATTATCTCGTATGATAATCGAGACTATGTAAGAATACTGAGTTAGTCATATTGTTTTCACTGTCACCCGGAAAAAATAAGTTTGGTATTTAAACAGGATACTTATAATTAAGTCTTACTCCCACCTCTCCTCCAGCCCTCCCTATGTATTCTGATATGGTGCGAATGGAACTGTCAAAGATTCCCGCAAAGACGTAAAGCTCAGTTTTCATTGAGATACTTTTTCCTCTTTTTCCTCTTAAAAATTGGCAATGCAAATAATTACTCGCGCCTGATAATGAGGAACTTTCCCTGGAGTACGTGAGCTTTCTGATGGTGGAGTTTACGGGTGTTTTGTAGGTGCCGCAGTATCGTGGTCCTCCCAAACGTCGGTTTTTCGATCAGAGCCTCCCTCACTACTCCTTAACACTAGTCGTTCACCAGCCCCGAATGTATTGTCGCCGTCCGTCAGGAAGTATCCTCGCCGACAGCTTTCTTTTCGCTATAGTTTCGCAGGCTTAAGCCACTTGAGTTCTGTACACTATCACCAATGAAAAATGATACTATGTCACGTCAAGGATAATCATTGCTGCCCGGTGCACAGAAAAATATGGTGGGTAAACAAACTGACTGTGTGTGAATGCCAGAGTAAGTGGCGAAGCTGTTAAAAAATTGCAAATGACAGAACCATTGCTGAACAGCAACCTTGTTGCCTACCTAACGAAGCAGCTGCGCAGATTAAGAAATGAAACTGCAGGAAAAGACTCTACAAAATAGAGACAGTGCTTATTTTCCAAAATTTTAGAGACGAGGTATCAGAGTTGAAAGACAAAGGTTTACATTTAGTCATAAATGTGCCAGATTATCAGAATTACAAAAGTGCGTTGTGTAAAGCAAGAACGATAGCTACTGCGACACCCAGAACCCTGGCAGATATTTTGAAAGTAACTGAAGGTAACACCTTTTTGTAAATTGACAGTGGGTCCGACCCTGACAAAAGATTGCGTGTGTTTGGTTGTGAGGAAACGGTGGCTGTTCTGGGTAAAATTGGGACTGTTCTTATGGACAGGACATTTGACAGCTATTTCAAAAAACTCATACAGCTGTTCACCATACACGTTGACATCATAACAACAGAAGAATAGACAAGAGTATTTCCTGTTTTATGTTCTTTGTTCCCAGACCAAAGCCAAAATACATTTGAAGACTTTATTCCTGATTGAAAAATAAGGCTCTGTGTGGTTATCGTAAACTGCAGTCCTATAATTCTAAATTTGAAATGGCTAGAATTAAAGCTATAAAAACGGTGTTCCCTGAAACATCTATTTCTAGTCCCAGTATTCACTTCAACCAACGTCTATGGAAGAAAATAAAAGAACTGGGGTTTACAGATGAATATACGGACAGAGAAGAAGTCTGTTTTGCTGCATGTGTGCTGCAGTAGCACATCTTTCACCAAACAGTGCTGATGAAGTGCGGATGGTCTTTACGGAGGAAATGCCCAGTGGGGAAAAGGACATGAAACTCGCAGACTACGGAAAAGCCTAACACACCAAGGAAAATGTGGAATGCTGTTAACCAGCACCACAGGACCACCAATGCTGAATGCTAAAGGCAAGCATAGGAAAGTAAACGACTGAGTACACCAAAAACATCCGAGCATTTAGTCTACTTCTTGATAGATAACTTGAAGCAGGAAGAAGTAAATATTTGAAATTAAAAAAAGGTTCTGTTGCTCTGCCTCTTCCAAAAAGAATAAAAAGGTACACAGATATCGACAAAATGTAAAAGAAATAAAACTAAAGACTCGGGAGATTCAAGCAGATTTTTAAAATCTCTGCCTTCCGTAAAAAATTGAGTGAGAATTAAAATTCTTAAAATTAGACACTGATTTTAATCATTTGCGGTAGTAATGTTGTAGAAAGGAAGAAAGTTAAAAATAAAAAAGTAGAAGAATAAATAAAAAAGCAAGAAATCTAGGGTTATTCTTGAATTCCCAAAAGAAGAGCAGATTGTTAGCCTGGAATATTACTACTTCATCTGTCACTAACATGTGGAACAGATGCTGTCGGGGTACCGCCACTGACATGTAACTGTCCACTTCAGTGTTGGACAACAGGCTGCCTCTTTCGCCAGATCCGCCGTACCGAAAGCCACCTTCACCATCTTCGCTGCCGTTGAGTTCTTCATCTAAACTTCGGCAAGGGTCCCTTACGTAGTATTGTCAGTCACGGCAGCTGAACCAAGGTTTTTTCTAGAGGTGTTACTTCTCTGGCACTCCTCCGGCCGTAGCCTGATTCGTGATAGGCAACACTGGAACCTTTAGAGCCCTGGTTGGCTGATTTTCCGGCCATCCATAGTTTGTATCGCACCCACTATTTTTATAACAATCCGTCTTTCAAGTCTCTCCATTCTATCTATCTTGCACGTCATTGTTAGGCATTCACATCCATATAAACATTGCGGCCGTATAACTATAGCACAGTGGTATGACCAGAATGTTTATGTGGATGCGAATGCCAAAACTGAATTACAAGCTGGACAAAATAGAGGTAGGTACGTGAAAGATGGATTGTCAAAAAAATACTGGGTGCAGTACAAACTGCAAATGACTGGAACATGAGCATTAATGCGTATATCTCCAAAAAATAGAGAAAATATTTGAAGTAATGGCTAAAAGAACATTAATCTTTTTTGGGCACCTCAACCCAATGACTGAGAACATCCGCACGAAACAAATATTCCAACATTTCTAGAAGAAGGAATCGACAACTGCAGGGATTACGTCAAAGAATCGGAATTAACAGATAGAAACCTTTTTTTTAAAAAAAAATGCTATGTTCAGAGGGCTTACAGTCAGAGGAAGTAAGAAATTGGGAAGGACATAGACAGAAGAAAGGAAAAGACAACAAAGGGAGAAGGCGAAGAAGTACTGGAAAAAAAGAAAACAACAAGGGACGAAAGGGAACTGAAGTCGTTATGTGATCCTATTTGGTCAATACGAAAATAAAAAGCCCGAAGTCTGGATGAACTGTACAGGATCAGGAAATGGTAAGCAGCACCTCCCCAACAGCAGGAGTTAGCTTTAACTGTCGGAAAAGCCACGACTAAAAGATTTGTGGTCGAAAAAACCACACCGACGTCATGTGTTCGAGAGTCCACGCATGGTGTACGAAAACTGCTGGGTCAATGTGCATAAAGACGAGACAGCAAAAAAATAAATAAATAAATAAAAACTAAAAAACTACGTGCGCAGGTCGGGTGGTCGCCCCCTTGAAACAGTGGGATGGACTCATCCAGTGCTCAAAGATAGAATGAGTTTCTGCGTACAGAGTTCTACCCTTCTTAAAAGTCCTTCATAGAAAGAACTGACGCTACGATATGATTCTCGGCAAGTTTCTACAAGCTATGGGGTACTACGTACTAAGAAAAAAAGAAATATGTTTTCCGTTCTAGACTTTATACTGGACGATTCAAAGAATTGAGAAAATTTGAAACTTGTGTTGGTAGCCGTGGGCGACTGATAGCAGTGAATAAAGTTCTTCAGCCTCTCAACGACACCTTGCCACTTAGTTATCACGGAATCTTGCAGTGACGTACGACATGCATTTGCGATCATAGTGTTTTACAAGAACAATGACAGGGTGGAGGGGGCTCATGGAGAACTCTGTCGTCATTTTAGTTTAGTACGCCACAATCGTGTTCCATCAGCACATGCAATTAAAACCAGATATGTAATTTCCAGAAAGCTGATCCGCCAAAGGAAAAGAAACGTCCAGGACGTGCTCAAACCGTTCATACACTAGACAACATCCAAGATGCTGACGTAAGAATTCCACGTTGGTCAATCCGCTGTCACTCTGCGTCTTCAAGTGTCCGAAGAATATATGTACAGAGCCTGCAATGCTAGCCATACAAATTGCAGATCATGCAGGAAATGAAAGCCAACAATCATGTTGTGCGGCGACATATGTGTCAGTTAATGCTTCAAAAGATGAATGAGGACGAGGAGCTTATCAACAAACTGTTTGTGTAGGACGAAGCTCATTTCCATCTTAGTAAATTTGTTGACAGCCAAAATTTTACATATGGACACAATACAATCTTACAGAGCTACAACAGCGTCCGTTACACAGCAACAAAGTTACCGTGTGGGACGCTATGTCATCACATGGAGCAACAGGTCTCTACTTTTTTGAGGACGAGAATGGGCACCGTGTGGTTACAGCCACATCGACTCTTTACGTCGTTATGCTTGAAACGTCTGTCGTTCAACAACTACAGAGATTTCCACATATTATTGAGACAGCCTTGTTTCAACAAGATGGATCAACGTCTTACACAGCACGAATAGCGATGGCAGATGTACGCCCGTCGATTTGAAGAACGTGTAATTTCGAGAAATGCTGTCATTCAGTGGCCTCCCAAATCCCCTGATCTGTCAGCTTGCGACTTCTTTTTGTAGCATCACCTTAAAAGCAAAATGTTCCCTAGTCGACCTGCTCCAACGGAAGAACTGAAAGCCAACATCCGAGAAGCAGTTGCCGAAACTCTAGCTAAGATGTTACGTCAAACCACGGACAGTGTAACAAAGAGACTGCAGCAATGTTTGCGTATAGAAGGAACTCACCTGCAAGGCATCATCTTCCGAAAATAAATTGTACTGTATGTATTCTAAAATGGCACTAGTTTTCCTATTAAATGACATACATACATTTTGGATAAGATAATTTTGGCTATTGGGCCGCGTCATTGTAACAACTAAACAGTTAAGCCGCCGAAGTTTCGACCAACTTGGTGTAGTCCTCTTCAGGAACTGCGCTGTTGAAGAGGACTGCAGCAAGTCGGTCGGAACGTCTGCATTTTTATCTGCTTAGTAGTTACAATGACGCGGCCCAATACTCCAAATTATTTTATCCAAAATAAAACGGGCTATGGAAGCCTACGAACTTATAAAGAACTTTTTTTTAACATAAATGGGTTTAATGAAGTTGTTACTCATCTACATTTCCCGTTTCTTTGAACCACCCTCGTTAGACTCATCGGTATGTAGTTCCCGTACTTTCCTGTGATGGAGCAACACTTGAACGTCTATAGAGTAGCAGTGGTGCGCTCTGCCTACAAGCCGTGAGACGACGAGGGAAAGTGTTGTCAGAGCGGAGCCCTGGTCTCAGCCCTGCTGCCTCTAACCGCCCCCTCCCCTTCCCCCCTCTCCCTCACCCAGTCTCTCGTTAGGATGCAGCGTGGAGCTGCAGCGCCCTCGTTAACACGGTCGTTAGCAGCGCAGCGCAGCGCAGTGCTCGCTCCTCGCTCTACTACCGCGCCTGCTTTCCGCTACCCCTCACCCTCCCCCCTCTCTCTCCCCTTACCGCGCCATCCTACTCGACGACCTAATTTGGCCGCTGATACTCGTCGCACGGACGACAAGTTAGATTCGCGTAACAGAATCGTACGCGAACACGATTAGCGTTGACTCGGCCTCGCCGTTATGCGTTGGGCGGGTTGTAGGCTATCGCGAAAAATATGGCAGGGAGGACAGGGAACGCGTTACGACTGGTTCATTTCCTAAGTTTATCTTTACGCGGCAAGTGCAACGCAAGACTTTTACTGCCTTACATCTTTCTACGAAATACAGCATTCTACTGGCATTATCCTAATACCTGAAACTGAGGTAAGTTAATCACTGGTATACAGGTTGCGCCGTTTACCTTGACCACCTAAATATCTTTACGTATAGAAGAAAAATCAAAATAAATTGTGCTTGGTGTACTGCAGCCAGCCACAAATCGATTTTAGGTTACTTTATTCAAAAAGTACCGTTGCCGGTTTCGAATTTAACAATTCATCAACAGAGAGCTTTCATGCGTTAGTCAAAACATACGATGAATTGGTTTATTAGTGGGTTGCCACGAAATATCCAGCTGGAACAGTTTTTTATGTGGTTTTCTTCCACCAAATCGTATTCGCAAAGTTGTTTGTTTGTTCAACATCGCATGCGCGGTTCGCATTATACGAGGCGTATTCGGAAAATAAGGTCCGATTAGGCGCGAAATGGAAAACACTGTGAAGATCTGATGGTCAAATGTGTTGGGCAGTGTTTTTCGTGTGCCTGTAGATCTCTTCATGTCGCTCAATTCAGTTCAGAGAGCAAAATGCTCACGTAAAAAGGCCTAAACAACAGTTTCTCCCGCCAAGTATGTGTCTCTGGTGGGAGATTTCGCCTGAAGCTATGCAGCCGACAGAACATAAATGTCGTGCGTTTTTTTATTCAAGACAATTTTCATCCTCATTCTGCAGGGGCAACGAAGACGCTCTGGCAGCGTTTTCGATGGGAAGTGTTTGATCACCCACAATACAAACCTTAATTGGTTCCATCCGTTGTTCATCTCTGTTGCTCATATGACAACATTTTGGTACTGTACAAACAACGATTTGGTACAAACAACGAAAGGCAGACCAGCGTATAGAATTGGCGGAAAGCACAGGTACCTGCTTTCTGTGACGAGGGTACTGGAAAATTTTTACAAAGCTACGACAAATGTCTAAGTCGGAGCGGCGACTATTAATAGAGGTACATGGAAGGTGTAGCTAACTGCTGGGAATAAAAAGTTTTTGATTTGCACTGTGGTTTTCATTTTGCGACCGATTGGACCTTACTTTCCGAACAGCCCTCGTAAAATGGTTTTGTTTAGTCAGAAAACGAATTTCCACACTATATGTTATGGCTCAGAACATATGTTGTACCAAATATGTCAAACATACTGCATAGTACCTGCATCTGGAAAGAAATACAGTGGTGAGTAAGGGCTACCAACCTCCTGTTGGCTTAAGGATAACGTGAAGAGGAGATAGATAGGAGGGGAGGGAGGAAGAGACACAAATTGGGGACACAGATGGACACAGATTGGGGAGAGGAGGAGATGGACAAACAGAGGGGTGGGGTAATGTCGACAGAGAAATAGACGACGAGGAGGGACAGAAAAAGGGGAGGGGAGGAGATGGTGAAAGAGGGAGGAAGAAGAGATGGGCGGAGAGCAGGGGATGAGATGGACAGAGAGTGGGGAGAGAAGATGGAAAGAAACTGGGGGTAGGGGATGGACACAGAGTGGGAGAAGGAGGAGATGGATAGAGAGGGGAACACGAGATGGTCAGAGAGAGGGATAGCAGGGGATGAACTAATGGAAGATTGGAATAAACACACACTCACGTAACGCAGGTTTGGCAGTTAATAATCGAATAAATAGTGTAATTGCTGTTGTTGTTATCTTATTCCGAAGATTGGTTGGATGCAGCTCTCCACGCTGTTCTATCCTGTGCAAGCCTCTTCATCCCATATTAACTAGAGGAACCTATCCATCGAGCACGCTTATTGTACTCGTCTCACGGTCTACCTCTGCATTTTTTACTTCCCACACTTCTCTCCAAAACTAAAGTGATGATTCCTTCAGATCATGTAACTGACTATTTCTTGAGATCATTTAATTACATAGGCAGCTGTAATATTTCTATCAGACAGGGCGCTTAGCCCACCGCCCATATACAACAACTATGAGGTGAAAAAGTGATAAAACACAGGTCGAATGACGCCAAGGTGTGTTCACTCATATGTCCGAAGAGATATAGGACACACAAGAGTATTCTCAGGCAGCAGTGTCGGCAGATGTTTTAAGCACTTTTCGAAAGCAATTGTGAAGCCGCGTTTGTTCCTAATACCAACTCCACGTATAAATACCCCCGGATACGTCAATCATAGAGTGTTATTCTCCCCCAGCGCTAAGCAGTTATACGAAATTGTCTTGAATAACATGCAATATCGCTTGATGTTACGTCAGTTGGCTTACAGTACAGAGTATTACGATTCATATACTTCATTTGAGGTTCCAGTCAGTTGCAGCCTGTGAATTCACGTCGGGAACCTCAACTTGGCAGTGCTGCCGTGAACGCTACCATTCTCCGGGCCCAAATCGGAAGGGCGAGGCCGGCCGGGCCACCTCAGAGCCTTCAGACACAATGCGCGCCGAAAAAAGCAGCGGAAACTCTATGTTCCGAAGCACAGCTAGTTTAACCAGTCTACAGTAAGGAAATACCCAATCCGGAAGACTGTCAGGCCTATGAAACTAATGTCTTTTGATAAAGTAGGTTGGCCTCAAGACATAAGATTTTTCCACTTTCAACCATGTGGAAAGGAAACCAGAATATGCAGATTCAAGGGCAAGTTCCCATTCGTTAACAGCGACAAACCGTCGAATAGAGAGTAATGGAGATATCGGAGGGAGACGGAAAGCAGTCGTAGCCGAGAGGACTCGTAGTAGGGAGGAAATAAAACGTTAGAACTTCAAAGGAACCACACCACTGGCTGGAGACAGCGAAGTGGGAGTGGAGAGTACATTTCCGGCCCTTAAAATTTGTGCTTAGCGACAGTAAATTTAAGTATAGAAAACAGAAGTTCATAAAACTAATAACAATTCTGATTCGCTGAAGTCCATCCCACCTAGCTTGGGAGGCAGCTCGTTCATATTTAAACGTCCCCTTAGAAAAATCATGAATTGCTGTGCTGGTGGTAAACCTCTTACGTTATTTGATTTACAAACAGCTGAACAAAGCTCTACGTTCTCAGACAGTTTTCTCTTTACTTTTTCTGATCATCATTAAACTGACACACAATATTTTTAGCACAACGCAATCTGACTTCTAGTAATCCCTACAGAAGAATGGCCCTGAATAACAATAACCTATGCCTTTCATGAATCACTTACCTCAAAAAAATCTTCATTACTCGAACTACTGCAATACAGCGATCGCCAATTCTGCCAGCTACATAAAAGATTCTAACTTCTGAAGGCACTAACTACTGATAGGCATGGTTAGCAATTTAAAGATTTTGATAGAGCACAAACAATGCGTTTACCTTAATAGTATTCAGAAGTCATAACATATATCAGTTCATGACATCCAGTCTTACAAATTTCCTTTTTCTGACGGACAAATGTCCAGATCATCCGCTCTCAAAACTCTGGCATCTCTCTGCCCACATCCACCACTGTTGGCGGCTCACGTCCAACTGCACAATACTACGTTCTGTTCACATCCAACAGCCCAACAGTACACAAGCGAATATTCCAACAATGAGTCCAACCAGCCACAGACTGCACACAGCACCGTCAGTGATTTTCATACAGAGCGCTACGTGGCGTTACCAACATGAAAACATAAACAGGCTACTTACACCATAAATCGACCCGGAAAGGTAAATGTCATAACTTCAGGAAACACTCTAGTTTCTGCCGTCTGAGAAGACTGTTGTTGCTAACATCGTCCAAGAAGTGCGACTCTGCTAAACCTGCCTTAGCTGTCTATTACCTTGGCCCAGTGCAGTCCACGTGAGATTGTAAGTTGACACCGGACGACATAATGCTCCATAGTTTGCAGCCATCTCACGCTTCGGCATCTCAACATGGTGAGACTGAATCAGCAGCAATTAGTGCGTAGGGAAATTTACTGGATGGACAATGCTCAATAAGCTTCACTTATTCCAGTTTATAATTCTGCTTTGGGCTTGCGTTTGCTCATGAGTTGATATCAACTACGGTTTGTTCGATGGATTTTAATCTTTGAGTTGCGCATTAGATTCAGTTAGTTGCTTCCCATTGTTTTCACAATCACAGGCGCACATTCAACTTTATAGTCAGATAGCGGGTTTGAGTGTTTGATTACTTTGAAGTCAGATCGCACTTCGAGAATCTTTAACCGTTCAATCTGCATATCAGGAGCTGCTAACTTTTAATTTAAAGTCAGATTGTGGATTAGTTGCCCCAACGCTATTCCAAGCACACCTGAATACTGGAATAGTAAGTTTTATGCGATTATGTTCTTGAATGCTATTAATTAATGAATTTCTTTGTATGGTAGTTCAAAATCATTTTCCCCATTCATTTATCCACTGTCGCCCTTGCACTTTCTACAAAAACCCCTATACAGTGACAACAAATGGATACGTCCACAGGGCACGGGTTGTGAACACCTGGGTCACAGTAAGCTTGAAATGCCATCTGGAAATAACTTTATTGCCGGATGTGTGTGGTCTTTATACTGTCGGAACTGTGAGCAGTTTGGTTCTGTGTATGTGTCTTTGCGTGTGTGTATGTGTGTGTGTGTGTGTGTGTGTGTGTGTGTGTGTTGTTTAATGGCGCTCAGCTGCGACGTTACAAGCGCTCTAACGAAGATAAGTAGACACGAATGTGGTTTAAATGTCTAAAATTTTAAGTGATGTTGCTGTAAAAAAGTTGTCTGTATGTGAGAAAACTGAATATATTACGTTTACTTCGAATACGTGTTCTATTGCTGAGCAAAACTGATTATTGGTTGGCCCTGTGTTATGTATGTGAACAGTGTCATGGAGTAAAACTTTAAACTTCATGAAATGTAAGATTTGAAACAAAGAAAATGAATTTAATTAAATGCCAAAAGAAACTAACTGTGTGCACAACGAAAATTGTGTAACTAAATCTCAGTACCTAACACAATGTGAACGTTGCGTGATATGAAGTGCATTGTTGACTTGGAATATCCACAAAACGAAATCAGTGCTCTACTCTGAAGGAAATATCTGTTTGAAACTACCAACACTGTTCACTGAAAATTAATTTGCTTGCTTGCACGACACATGACAATCCTGACTACACACTATTGACTCAAGAACGCAAGGTGAGATCCGTCCTGAAATAAAAGTGGCTTACCTCTTGTTCAGCGTGCTGTTTTTGTGTTTTGGTACTGAGGTGCTAGAAAGCAAACAACAAATCAACAGATCCAAGAGGTAAAGATAGATAATCTACTCTCTCTCTCTCTCTCTCTCTCTCTCTCTCTCTCTCTCTCTCTCTCTCTTTCTCTCTCTCTCTCCCTCCCTCTCTCCCTCTCTCTCTGTCGCTCTTTTTCTGTTTCTCTTTCTCTCTCTCTCTCTCTCTCTTTTCAGAGACGTGCCGTTTCTGCGTGTGGTGTAAAGTGCAATGCACACTCGACAGTCGACAGAATATTTAAAACTTTACTATGAATCATGGAGATGGGTTTATACCATAAGCAAATCGTTTTTCAAAGCCCAAATTCTGATTATTGACTAAAAAAGACTGCACAACATAAGAAATCACTAACAATTACAAAATTCCTTCATTACAAAGAAAGTACCAACATATCTCTCAAATTCGTCCAAAATCTTCTCCATCAATATACAGAACAAGAAAGTATTATAAATGAGTTTGCATCTCCATAATAAAGTATTACAGATAGTTTCTCCCAGATTCACAAATAACAGATCCCTTTCCCTAAAAAACTCAACTGCTCGCTACTGTGCCTAAGATAAGAACGTCCCAGCTCTGCACAGCTGACTGACGAGCAAGTCAACAGAGCCAAGGACCTTACTCACAACTCATGCTGTGCACTAATACATCTTTGTACCTGTACAGTATAGGTGAACTATTTACAATAGCTGGAAACATATGGAAACCTTACAGCTATCAAGTGAAAAAGAGTATGCTATATAATTACACTCACTAACCCCCAACCTTGCTGACGGTAACCCGCACAATCACACTATTTCACTATCTTTAACATAGCATAAAAGTGGTGAGCAGTATGACACAGTTAAGAGAGGTGTTAAAAAAAATTAGATCGTGAGCTGGCCAATCGAATGCTTCTTCACGCTTTTGGAGATCTCTGAAGAAGTCTAGGGAGACTTCGTGCGAGCGTTGACTCGAGTTCGAGACAGCGGAGTGGACACTTCCCTGTGAGACTCGACAATGATGGCTTCAATTGGAGACCAGAGAGGGCTTCTGAGAGTCACTGTTGCTAATGCCCCACGTCCAGCTCTGGCCGTTGCCCAATGACAAGCACAGCCTATCGCATCCTCGCCGCTGTCTGGAGACGCTACAAGCCGACACTAGAGCAGTCAGCCAAGCCACCAGCAGCACGACCGCCGCCGCACTTCACCAGCCTGTTCTAAGGCCGACCGTCAGTTCCGTTTGTCTCTTAGAAACCACGATTTAAAACCATGGAAACGACCTTGACAATTTTATTTATTAAAATGGGAATACCATTACTTCAATATATTGCCAAAAGCCATCTGTAAAGTGTTTATAGCCGTGGTCTCCTATACTTTTTTCTCTCAAACTAATTGTTTGTGAAACTCTAACTACGTTGTTCCTGCTGGCGCTCGCTGTCTCTTTGTTTGGTATGTAAATGGCACATTCAAACGGAAATAAAATTAAATACCATAACTGATAAATGTTTCTACAAAAAATAGTGAGCATTAAGTAATTATCGCCGAAAGTGTATATTTGTAGTTTCCTTGTCCATACTATAATACATTACAGATTATTATGGTAAGATTACTAACGCTTTTAAAAATGCATCAGCACACTATTAAAAATATAATAAGTCTAAGCACAAACATCTCACAATGTTTCCAAAACGAAATTTTTACTCTGTGTGCGCTGATATGAAACTTCCTGGCAGATTGAAAATGTGTGCCGGACCGAGACTCGAACTTTTTTTTTATACTGACCAACAAACAAACACTTATCACACGAGCAAATGTTTCAGGTGAAGAGAAAACAAACAAAAAAAGCATCTCGTGTATGAAAATAAAAGACGACATTCTTCATAAAATAACACAATATCCTTTGAAAACGTAAAACATAAAAGGTAGCTATATTTCCGGAACAGCATTTTTTTTATTGTTAACCATCAGCAGCAACCCAACTTTTTTATGTTTTTTTTGGGTGGGTGGGGGGGGGGGGGGAGCACAGGAGAAAGAAAACAAATAGGTTGAAGATAGAGAGCTATGCGTGAAAAGGTTAAACATGTGTAAAGAAAAAAAACTTAGAAGAGGAGAAGAAAAGAGAAGTATCTAATTACATTGTTGACCAACTGAGCTACCCAATCACGACTCACGACGCGTCCTCACAGCTACAGTTCTGCCAGTACCTCGTCTCCTACTTTCCAAACTTCGCAAAGCCCTCCTTCATACCTTGCAGAACTAGCACTCCTGGAAGAAAGGATATCGCGGAGACATGGCTTAGTCACAGCCTGGGGGATGTTTCCAGAATGAAATTTTCACTCTGCACCGGAGTGTGCGCTGATATGAAACTTCCTGACAGATTAAAACTGTCTGCCGAAGAAAGTGGTCCAACTAAAACATTCATTTTTCTTTACGTACTACACGAATATGTAATAAAAGATGAGGGTACCTATTAAAAAAATGCAGT
The DNA here is from genome assembly GCF_023897955.1 of Schistocerca gregaria. Lineage (NCBI taxonomy): Eukaryota > Metazoa > Arthropoda > Insecta > Orthoptera > Acrididae > Schistocerca > Schistocerca gregaria. The sequence continues at coordinate 885,440,519 of NC_064920.1, read as the reverse complement.
TGACGTTCGTTTGACCTATGGCATCTAGCGGGCCAACCATAGAGCCATCTGGTTTCCCCCTTCAAGGTAGACAAGTTTCGTTACGCTTATTCCGTGAGATATTATGGACCACCCTATATATATATATATATATATATATATATATATATATATATATATATATATATATATATATATATATATATGTGTGTGAGTGTGTGTGTAATGTTACAAGTTACAGAGGTATTCCATTCGTCCTGTCCCACACTAATTTCTGTCTCAGTGTGTGGGCATATAAAGTGAGAATTTGGGTCTCGTGGGAGGCGTGCGCGAGATAGTCCCCGCAGTCGCACTATCTTCTGTGCCCTCGGTAGCTCAGATGTCGCCACGGTAGCTCAGCGTGTTCGGTCAGATGATTATCTATCCATTCTATCCATTGTAATAAAAAAAACTGAGAGAACGGATCAACGACGAACCTGAACGGGTTTCATCTGACGTCCACCCCGGACAAATTCAACGAACAACGTAGAACAAAATGAGATGAAAAAGGAAAACAGATGGATAGAGTGACTGCCATGTTAGCAGGAGATTCTGGGTTCCAATCCCGGTCGGGGCACACATTTTCACCTGTTCCCGTTGATATATATCAACGCCCGTCAGCAGCTGAAGGTATTAATATATAATTCTGATTTTGCTACAGAACAATACTAGTTATGCGGATTCTGCATACTAACGTGACAGTTGACAATCATGGGCCATGTTCAAAATGACCACCAGCAGCGGCAATACTACTCCTCCAGTCTGATAAGGGACGACTGCTGCGCACACGCTAGCATTTCAGTGGAGATGTCCGAGCAGACAACAATTATATATAGTTGCATATCATCGGGTGTATTTGTCCTTGCAGACAGCGTCTTTCAGCTTTCCCCACAGAAAAAAGTCTACAGACATCAGATCCGGGGAAAAGGCCGCCCAAGCTACCGGTCCTCTGCGTCCAATCCAACAATTTGGAAACAATTCGTGAGACATGCTGTAGTATTATATTGTATGTTAACCGGGGACCTAGAAACGACAGAGAGGCTCCGTCCTCGCCGCAGCCGCAGTGGTCCACAACCCCACGACGACTACCGCAGTCCACTTTACCCCTCCGCCGCCCCACACCGAACCCAGGGTTATTGTGCGGTTCAGTCCAAAGTGGACCCCCCAGGGAACGTCTCACACCAGACGAGTGTAACCCCTACGTTTGCGTGGTAGAGTAATGGTGGTGTACCCGTACGTGGAGAACTTGTTTGCGCAGCAATTGCTGACATAGTGTAACTGAAGCGGAATAAGGGGAACCAGCCCTCATTCGCCGAGCCAGATGGAAAACCGCCTAAAAACCATCCACAGACTTGACGGTTCACCGGACCTCGCCACAGATCCGCCTGGCGGATTCGTGCCGGCGACAAGGCGCTCCTTCCTGCCTGAAAGCCGTGCGTTAGACCGCACGGCCAACCGGGCGGGCTGACATGCTGTAGTACTTCGTGCGCTATGAGCTGGGCAGCCATTTTGTTGGTATCGCAAGTTCCTCCTAGTCTGCAGAGGAACGTCTTCTAGCATCCGTGAAGATGGTGTGATGGGAGACTGCGATACTTGTGTGCATAGAGAGTTCCGTCTATGAAACATGGGGCTATGAGCTAACGGTTCGCTACCGCACACCACACGTTTTGACTCCACACTCGCTGACGTTCCACCTGAGGAAGCCTATTTGGATTGTCAGGAGACCAGTAGTGCAAGCTTCGGCGGTTTCCCTGGCCGTGATTGGTAAATGTGGCTTCTTCACTAAACAAGATACATGATACATCTGGAGTATCCTATCTTAATGTCCATGTATAAAACTTAGCACGATTGTCATAATCGTTTCCATGCAGCTCTTGGTGGAGAGAGATGTGGTAGGGGTGGGACTTATGTCGATGGAAAATGTGTAGGACACTTTCCTGATTCACACCACTTCCTCGTGTGACTGCGTGGGAGACCAACTACAGCGACTGTGTCCCGGCGGAGGTGTGTTTGTCCTTAGGGACTGATGACCTTAGCAGTTATGTCCTATAAGATTTCACACACATTTGAACATTTGATTTGCACTACAACAGTGCGAATATCATCAATTTCCTCCTCCTCTGTCGTCACTTGTATCCTTCTGTTACATTGTCTAGGTGTTACACAACCACATTCATGTGACTGGTTGAAGAGGTTGACAAATAACTGCTTAGGTGGCTGACGTCTATTGGAATATCTTGGCGCATACACCGTACAAGAACGAATCGTATGTATCCTACGCTCTCCATACACCATGAGTATGTCGGCTTTTTCTGCATTGGTAAATCCCGTGGTCCAATCACGACCTACTGCTTAGAGTCCAGGCTGTTCCAACCGAGCTCCAGGGAGCCGGAGCGCTCCGGAGCGCTCACTGCGGCAGCTCGGAGCCAGAGTGGAGGAAGAAAGCGAACTCTCTGCCCCCGGCCGCATGCAGCCGCAACTGACACAATAATCCGTGTTCAATGAGAGCTATGACTAGCCGCGGGAGCCCGGTACCTCTATTGGAGCATACCTTTCTATTCACTGAGAGCGATGGTCGTCCGCAGCGTCTTGTATGTCATAAAGTATTTAACTCTGCGAAGAGGTACAATACACAACAACACGCAGCGCACTTCGATCAGGTAGAAGGCGTTGCACGCAGAGAACTGGTAGCCAGGCTTAAGAACGACGTACCAGGAGACGTAAGTTTATAAACGGTTTCGTGATGCGGAGGGTATCAAAACATGCAACATAGTTCGTGTTCTGTAATGCGTTTATAATTTTTAGGTGAATGAGAGCGGAGGAAACACTAATGAATCTGCAATTCGAGCAAGCTACAGGGTCGCTCACATCATTACGACGAGTGGCAAGCCGTTTTCGGTGGGACCTCTCGTAAAATCGTGCATGGTAGCAGTTGCAGAATGTTTGTTCCTAAGGGAGGTGCAGGCAATTGAAGGGGTTTGCCTGTCGAAGCAAACAATGTCTCGTCGAATATGGACATGGCAGCGGATTTAGAGACACAGCTCAGGAAAAAGGCGGAGACCTTTGTTGCATTTTCGCTGGCGCTTGACGAAAGAACCGACGTATTGGACTGTGCTCAGCTTGCAGTCTTTGTGCGTGGTGTCGACATGGAGCTGCAAGTAACTGAAGAACTCTTGGGTGTGGTACCACTCGATTACACTGCAACAGGGCGTGACATTTTTGAAGCTGTTTGGGAATCGGTGGACAATATTAATTTGCTGTGGGATAAGCTCCATTCCGTAGCGACAGACGGTGCACCACAAATGATCGGGCGTCACCAAGGTTTTGCTTCTCACCTCGCTGTTGAGCTCACGGGTTATGCGTCGGTGGGAGAATGAGTGGGTGGAAGTGACTGACAATAAGCTCCGTATAGTCAAGCCCACAACGCTTGTGTGGTGTACTTCCTTTCAGCCCCATCGACGGGACGAGGTTCTCCTCACTCGGCTTCGAATAGGCCACAGCCCTATGACGCACGGCTACCTGCTCCGGCGAGAGGACCCTCCAATGTGTGGTGCTTGCGGCGTCCAGGTCACTGTGCGCCACGTTTTATTGGATTGCGTTTTATTTTCTGACCAGCGGGCCGCGACTGACTTGCCAACGGACCTGCCATCTCTTTTAGGCAACACTCGGACGAATGTGGCTAAAGTTTTAAAGTTCTGTGTCATGTCAAATGTTTTTACAAAGATTTTAGGGAGAGGATTTTAATTTGCTCACTGTGTGGCAAGCTCGCCCATATTTTATGTAAGTGGCCAGCCAATAACAATTTCCTGTGACATTCTTGTTGCTATATTTCCCCTTTCCTTAGGTTTTACTTTCTTATGTAGCATTTGCCTTCTTTTCCTGCTTTCTTTGAGTGTGTGCTTTAGTTTTCTTAGGTCTATCCACATTCGTTCCTTTTAATGTGTGTCAGGGCGCTGATGACCTCGATTTGAGCACCCATAAGCCCCAACACACCACCACCACGTTTCTCGTTTGAAAAATAAACTCAGGGGCGAATTCAGGAAAGAAATTTTGACTCTTCATTGTTTTATTCACCAAGAGGAACTGTGTGCTGAAACAGTAGAGCTGTTGTTGTTGTTGTCTTCAGTCCTGAGACTGGTTTGATGCAGCTCTCCATGCTACTCTATCCTGTGCAAGCTGCTTCATCTCCCAGTACCTACTGCAACCTACATCCTTCTGAATCTGCTTAGTGTATTCATCTCTTGGTCTCCCTCTACGATTTTTACCCTCCACGCTGCCCTCCAATGCTAAATTTGTGATCCCTTGATGCCTCAAAACATGTCCTACCAACCGATCCCTTTTTCTAGTCAAGTTGTGCCACAAACTTCTCTTCTCCCCAATCCTATTCAATACCTCCTCATTAGTTACGTGATCTACCCATCTAATCTTCAGCATTCTTCTGTAGCACCACATTTCGAAAGCTTCTATTCTCTTCTTGTCCAAACTAGTTATCGTCCATGTTTCACTTCCATACATGGCTACACTCCAAACAAATACTTTCATAAACGACTTCCTGATACATAAATCTATATTCGATGTTAACAAATTTCTCTTCTTGAGAAACGCTTTCCTTGCCATTGCCAGTCTACATTTTATATCCTCTCTACTTCGACCATCATCAGTTATTTTACTTCCTAAATAGCAAAACTCCTTTACTACTTTAAGTGTCTCATTTCCTAATCTAATTCCCTCAGCATCACCCGATTTAATTGGACTACATTCCATTATCCTCGTTTTGCTTTTGTTGATGTTCATCTTATATCCTCCTTTCAAGACACTGTCCATTCCGTTCAACTGCTCTTCCAAGTCCTTTGCCGTCTCTGACAGAATTACAATGTCATCGGCGAACCTCAAAGTTTTTATTTCTTCTCCATGAATTTTAATACCTACTCCAAATTTTTCTTTTGTTTCCTTTACTGCTTGCTCAATATACAGATTGAATAATATCGGGGAGAGGCTACAACCCTGTCTCACTCCTTTCCCAACCACTGCTTCCCTTTCATGCCCCTCGACTCTTATGACTGCCATCTTGTTTCTGTACAAATTGTAAATAGCCTTTCGCTCCCTGTATTTTACCCCTGCCACCTTCAGAATTTGAAAGAGAGTATTCCAGTCAACATTGTCAAAACTTTCTCTAAGTCTACAAATGCAAGAAACGTAGGAACAGTAGAGCTAGGTAACGTAATGAACGATGTCGTGAAGTGTATGAATTTTGTGCGGCGTGACGGTATGAATCATCGCCAATCCAAAGGATTCCTGAAAGATATGGAAGCGGAGTATGGGGATGTACCTTACCACAGTACTGTTCGTTGGCTGAGTCGGGGAAAAGTTCTTGATATTTTCTTTGCCATTTGTGAGGAAATATCCCTTTTCCTCGAAATGAAAGGGGAAGAAATGCGTTGTCTGAAAGATATAAAATAGATTTCAGACCTGGCGTTCCTAGCTGACATAACTATGCATCTGAATAATTTAAATCGGTCATTGCAGGGCAAAGGGCAGCGAATCGTTGGCATGCACGACCAGCTCAAAGCGTTCATGCAAAATTTGCGTTTATTTGAGAGGCAGATGAGTAATGGACATTTAACGTTATTCAATCGTCTTGCTTCTTTAAAACTACCTGAAGGTACTACTTTCGGCGAGTACCAAACAAAGTTAAAGCAGCTCATCACTTCGTTTGAAACACGATTCCGAGACATAGTTTGGAAATGGAACTTAAGGTGTACAGCACTCATTTTTCAGTTACCATCGATGACTTGTCATTGTCACTTTAATTGGAGATTATTGATTTGCAAAATTCAACTTTGTTGAAAGAGAGGTACTACAACAGGTCGGATTTGTCACGATGGTATCGTTCATTACAGAAAAAAAACATTTCCCAAGCTTCACAACAATGCCGCTCAGATCATGTGGATGTTTGGATATACGTGTTGTTGTGAGCAGCTTTTCTCAGCAATGAAAAGAGTAAAAAGTAAGGAACGATCGTTTCTTCAGGATGCAACAATGAAGGCCATCCTCCGCATTAACGCTGCGATTACATTGACGCCTGATACTTCCGATCTTGTAATAAAAAGAAAATGTCAAGCTACAGACGCCCAATAAATTTAGTATGCAATTTCTTGCAAAACAGTTGTTTCTTATTTATTTGCTGAATATCGTATTTCCTGGTGTAGCATGTCACCTCGTCATAGCAGCTAAGAGCATGAGGTTGTCGATCTTGTAAGACGCAGCTGGCACATCAAAACGCTTGCCTTGCCGCCTGTCTCAGCCAGCCGTGCCACTTGCCGGCGTGCCGGCCCACTTGAATGGTCACCGCGAGCGTCACGGCTCCCTGGAGCAGAGAGCGCTCCGCGGCTCACAACGGAGCCGACGAGCTGGAACAGCCTGGCTTAGACTGTCAAAAAATGGTTCAAATGGCTCTGAACACTATCGGACTTAATACCTGAGGTCATCAGTCCCCTAGACTTAGAGCTACTTAAACCTAACTAACCTAAGGATATCACATACATCCACGCCCGAGGCAGGATTCGAACCTGCGACCGTAGCAGCAGCTCGGTTTCAGACTGAAGCGCCTAGAACCGCTCGGCCACAGTGGCCGGCGCTTAGGCTGTCACACTGACTAGCAAGTCGCAGTGCACTCAAGGTATACCCAAGCACACTGTTAGCAAACATAACAACATTGTAACTAGCAACTACGTTGGTTAAGTGACACAAAGTAGTATCGATGTGGAGACTTTTCAAAATACGATATCTCGTAAATGACTCGCCCTAGAATCCTGCAACGAACAGCACTGACATTCTAATTTACACTATATTTAGTTTGTTGATGTCAATAGGCACTGCTCCGTTTAAAAAACAGTATATGCTTACACAAAGATACACATTCTAAGTATTAGAATCTGTTTATTGGCTAAGAACACAAGCCTGTGACAACCAATCCATTATGTGAAAACCGCACATCAATAGCACTTTCCATTTCCTCAATATTTGCGGTGCAAGTTTTATTTAGGTGATTCGGCCTGTGTAATCATAGCCGTTCACGTTCTCTTCAGGGATACGTTTACATCTGACTATACGCCATACCTGACAAACGAAGATTAGATAAGATTAGATTTACTTTCATTCCAATTGATCCGTAGAGAGGAGGTCCTCAAGGATGTTGAACATGTCAGGAAAACCACAATACATGACACATATTTACAACCAAAACAAATAAGCTAATGTACCATTCCACATGTCCCAAATGGAATGATCGTTATTTTTTAATAAACACTATATGAAAGAGTCATTTTACAAATACTAATGCACTGAATTTAAAAGTAAGTTTTTTAAATGTATTTATAAGGTAATAAACACGTAATACAACTACTATAATACTTAATTACAATGAACACATTACTTCATTGAAAAGGTGCAGAAGTTAGATTGTGCTTACATACACACACATACACACACAGAAGTTATATACAAATCAGTTGGTTTTACTGAGAAATTCATCAATGGAGTAGAAGGAGTTGGCCAGCAAAAAATCCTTTAGGCTTCTCTTAAAGTGAATGTCATTGGTCGTTAAGCTTTTTATGGCTGCTGGCAAGTTATTGAAAATGTGTGTTTATGAATAATGCACACCTTTTTGTACAAGACTATGTGACTTTAAATCCTTGAGAAGATTATTGTTATTTATAGTATTGATTCCATGAACTGAGCTGTTGGTTTGAAAAAGTGATATATTTTTAATGACAAATTTTATTAAGGAATAAATATATTGGGAAGCAGTAGTTAGTATCCCTGGTTCCCTAAACAGGCTTCTGCAGGATATATCCTACTGCACGTTTTTGTACCCGGAAAACTTAAGCTTGCCTTGATGAATTACCCCAAAAAATAATCCCGTATGACATTATGGAATGAAAGTAAGCATAGTATGCCAGCTTTTTCATTTTTATATCCCCTATGTCTGAGAAAATTCGCATTGCAAACAGAGATTTGTTAAGACGCTTCAGCAGTTCTGTGGTTGGTTGGTTGGTTGGTTGGGGAAGGAGACCAGACAGCGTGGTCATCGGTCTCATCGGATTAGGGAAGGAAGTTGGCCGTGCCCTTTCAGAGGAACCATCCCGGCATTTGCCTGGAGTGATTTAGGGAAATCACGGAAAACCTAAATCAGGATGGCCGGACGCGGGATTGAACCGTCGTCCTCCCGAATAGTTCTGTGGTGTGCTCCTCACAGTTGAATTTATGATCTAGGTGTAATCCCAAGAATTTAACACTGGCCCCTTCCTCTATCTTCTTGTCATCGTATGTTAGACATCTACACGTGGGACACCCCTTACAAGTTCTGAACTGCATGTAGTGTGTTTTTTCAAAGTCTAGTGACAAGGAATTGGCTAGGAACCAGTGATTAATATCAACAAATATTTTATTAGCTGATATTTATAAGACTACACTTCATTTGCTATTTATTGCAATGTTTGTATCAGAATGTCATGGCAGCAGAAAGTGGTCTTCGGCAGTGTACACGTGCAGAGAGGTCTGCTTAGGTCGGAGTCCTAGTTCCCCGACGTTGTTGTTTTGTTTGTTCCGCATGCGGCCGGGAAGAGTTGGTGCGTAGGCAGTCGGTTGCTAGGAGACGGTCCAACTTCGCCGGCTTCCTCCGCAGCGCTGGCGCCGAGCCCGACCAGAGACGCGGCACGTGCGCTACGGTAAGCAGACGCCGTCTGCATACTAAGCATTCTGCTGCACCGTTGCCAAAACATGTTGCTTATTTTGCTTCATAAAAACGCTTTGAAGCGTAATCTCACAATTACAGTCAAATTCGATTTTAGAATGTTTACTGCTCCTTATAATTCTATTATTCGTTGAGAACACGCTGTAAAAGTCATTGCACGCGTGGCTACTAGCTTTGGAAAACGTCGTGAAGGAGCACATAGAACGACATATATTTCATTGTTTTTAATCTCTGTTCTTTTCCTGAAACTGTTCGTAATGAGCCTTCGCGAAAATGAACGTCTGAAGAAAAATACGTCTGACTGTTTAAGTAACGTAACATAACTAGGTGACCCGCGCGAAACTTTCGCACTTGCATACTTTTAAGTAATGACAGTACTTGGGATAAGTGTAGTCGTGGGGATAAGGGTAGGAGTCGAAACGAGGAGAAATCGTCTCTGAAAATGAACCGAACCACGTGCAATAATAATCACGGATTTATGACACATCCTTGTATATACACTTCCACGCATTAGATCTTGTAATTCCTAACTTTCTGCCGTAATATTTACATTTATTCGTTGTTCAGGAGAAGTTTAGTGATAAATACGAATATAAAATACTTAGAGATAAACAAATGGGAAATGTATAGGTGGGAACGTATTTTTTTGCTCCATACCTTGTGTATCACTAAAGCCACAATAACCTCTGGCAATATTTTGAAATTTTAATTGCATAGTTACACTTTTACACAGGTTAAGCCGTAGCAGCAATAGGTAAATCACAATTCAATGCGACAATGACAAATATGTTTGTCGCCTTGAAAGTATATTCGTTCAAAAAAAGTCAGCTTGTACGACGGGCAGAGATAATGGGCTGCTGCTCTGGACGCGGTTATTATCTATGACAATACTGTGCACAAAATATCCAGAACGTAAGTACGTTAAGGCTAATAAATTGATAGTTGTAATATGGCTAATTCAAATAATTAGAATAATAAGTTAACTTCGTAAAATATGGGTTTGAAACCCAACATCCATGATGCCCTTTTTCCCATAACACTTAAAAGATTATGTTAAAATTTTCCATACACAGTATGTTTTAGGGGAAAATCGGTATGCAATGTCACCAGCGATATGTCATACAACCTTCTACGATTAGCATCTGTTGAAACAAAAAAAGGGATATTGACTTGAGAAATAAAACACTGACGTAAAAAAAATCGTGACAGCAACATGGTGTTGCGCGACGTAGACCAAAGCTGGTAGGCGTGTTTCAACATCTATTTAAATTTCGCACCAGTTGCCTAAGAGCGGCGCTAGTATCGCCACTGTGAGGATGAAAATCAGGTTTGCTTTAAATGCACGCAGTAACGGTCATGAGGGTTACTTGCCTTTGAGACTGGGTTTGGTGAGTAGATTTTAGTGAAGAACGCCTTTAAGGTGAGAATGAGGCCATTAGCAAAATGTCACTGAGTTTGAACGAAGTCGTGTTAGAGGGCTACGAGGAGTTGGATGTTTCTTCTGCTATATTGCAGAAAAATTTGGCAGGAATGTAGCCACTGTACATGATTGTTGGTATTGGTAGTCACGAGACCGTGCGGTCCCAAGAAGACCGGACTCCGGTTGGCCATATGGCACTAAATAGAGGGAAGATCATCGTGTTCTGCGTACAGCTCTGGCGCGTCGTACTGCATCTGCAGCAGCAATCTGAGGAGCAATTTGCACTAAAGTGACACTACCAACGGTTACAAATCGGATATTTTAAAGACAACTCCGAGCCGGTTACACTGTAGCGTTCATTCCACTGATCCCAAACCACCGCCATTTACGACTTCAGTGGTGTCAATCGAGAGCTCATTCGAGTGTTGTGTTTCCCGATTAAATCTGGTTCTTCCTCGGAGCCAATGATTGCCTTGCGTTTGTCAGTTGAGGGCCTGCAACAAACCTGTCTGCGTGCTAGACACACTGAACTTACATCTGCAGTAATTGTCTGGGGTGCGATACCGCATGACAGCAGTAGCACTCTCGTGGTCATTCCACGCACACTAACTGCAAATTTATATGTGAATTTAGTTATTCGACCTGTTATCCTACCATTCTTGGACGGCATTCCAGAGGGTGTTTCCTAAAAGGTTAACACTCGCCTACATACCTCTGTTGTAACCAAACATGATCTACAGAGTGTCGTCATGTTGTTTTGGTGTGTTCGATCTCCAATCAAGCACATATGGGACATCATTAGATGACAATTCTAGCATCATCCGCAGACAGCATTAATCGTCCCCGTATTGACTGACCGAGTGCAAGAGACATACAACTCCTTCCCGCAAACTGGCATCCGTCACTTGCAGTACACAATTCATACATGTTGGCAAGCTTGTATTCGAGATCCTTGCAGCTACATCGGTTATTAATGAACCAGCATTTCACATTTGTAATGTTGTACCTCGCGCTTTCATTAACTTGTGATCATAAAAAATCTATGTAATGTCCGTCTTTCACGCAGATATTCAAATCTGTCCTGCATGCCTGAAGCTCCTATAATCATTATTTTGTCTACGTATTTTGTGTGCGGTTCTTAGATTTGTTTGTTTCATCCTGAGGACGCAGGAAAATCATAATCCCGTAATTTAATTCCCATGGTATTGATTTCTAAATCAGAGAACTGAAATTCATCTGACTGCCTAATACGGATTCACTAGGAGGTAAGGAGAAAGAAAGGTAAGAGTTAAGCCTCCCACTGGCATTAACTTTGTTAGCGGTAGGTTTCCTAGCACAGTAATGATAATAAAAGTGATAACAACTTCATGTGGTGCACGATCTGGTGCAGGCAACGGTACTTCACCCCTCTGGCCTACAAGCATATCATTAACTACAACACAGGAACTTCATTTGTGATGATTAAAACGTCCACATCAGCTGGTTAGGATTTTATTATAAATTCATTGTACAGGCCCAGCATTGGGCCAGGCACCCAAATTCATTGGCACAGTGCGAGTGGCGCTCATTAAGATATTCACTAGAAACGATCCGTACGTGCCGCTTGTTTTTAGAAACACACGTTGGCGAACTGTACGAATGTCGACAGACTGAAGCCAGATTGGTGGTTGGTCGCCATGTGTGCTGCAGAGCACCAACTGCATAAAACATTTGAGTTTCACGGAAGTGACCCTCAAGAAAGCGTTCGAAATTGTTGCTTAGTGCCGTATGACTTATTACTGATGATCACGACAGAGAATGGTTACGTTAAAACCAGACGCCGGTACATAGTGGAGCCTACCTCGCTCGAATAACACCCTGTGCACCGTCCAGCCACAAGGTCTCGTCTCACGGTTGGGTAGCCTTCTACAGCATCAGAAGCCCTCATTCAATTAAACTGGTCTGATAAGTCATCATCATCATCATCATCATCATCATATCCGTAACCTCAACCTTGTTGATAGTATAACCTGAATCCACCCAGCTTTCGCTCCCATACAACAAAGTTGGTCGAAAGATTGACCGGTGCACAGATAACTTAGTCTTGGTACTGACTTCCTTCTTGCAGAAGAGAGTAGATCGTAGCTGAGCGCTCACTGCGTTAGCTTTGCTGCACCTCGCTTCCAGTTCTTTCACTATGTAACCATACTGTGAGAACATGGATCCTAAGTACTTGAAACCGTCCACCTGTTCTAACTTTGTTCCTCCACTCAATCCGTTTATATTTCTTTCCCACTGGCATTACTTTCGTTTTGGAGATGCTAATCTTCATACCATAGTCCTTACATTTCTGATCTAGCTCTGAAATATTACTTTGCAAACTTTCAATCGAATCTGCCATCACAACTAAGTCATCTGTATATGCAAGACTGCTTATTTTGCGTTCACATATCTTGATCTCACCCAGCCAGTCTATTGTTTTCAACATATGATCCATAAATAATATGAACAACAGTGGAGACAGGTTGCAGCTTTGTCTTACCCCTGAAACTACTCTGAACCATGAGCTCAATTTACCGTCAACTCTAACTGCTGCCTGACTATCCATGTAAAGACCATTAATTGCTTGCAAAAGTTTGCCTCCTATTCCATAATCTCGTAGAACAGACAATAACTTCCTCCTAGGGACCCGGTCATATGCCTTTTCTAGATCTATAAAGCATTGATACAATTCCCTGTTCCACTCATAACACTTCTCCATTATTTGCCGTAAGCTAAAGGTCTGGTCCTGACAACCTCTAAGAGGCCTAAACCCACACTGATTTACATCCAATTGGTCCTCAACTAATACTCGCACTTTCCTTTCAACAATGCCTGAGAAAATTTTACCGACAACGCTGATTAACGAGATACCTCTGTAGTTGTTACAATCTTTTCTGTTTCCATGTTTAAAGATTGGTGTGATTACTGCTTTTGTCCAGTCTGATGGAACCTGGCCCGTCTCCCAGGCCATTTCAATTATCGTGTGTAACCATTTAAGACCTGACATTCCACTGCATTTGATGAGTTCCGACTTAATTTCATCCACCCCAGCTGCTTTATTGCACTGCAATCTGATAAGTTCACACTTTGACACTCTGATAAGTTCACACTTATGCAACATTTGGGCCATCTAGTTAAAATTTCGGGTGATGTGGAATATGGAGGCGAGTATATATGGTCGGGAATACGAACCCTGTCCCTTCTGAATAAGTGACCTGAGCCTCAGCCATCACACCATCGACTATCCAAACAATATTAATAAAGACGGAATATGAATTGGGCGAGTACTCGCGGCATAAGCACTCTCGCATTCCACAAACTGCCAGGAAATGGGACAAAATATGTTCGCTACAAGTCGTCAGTACATTAATCTAGCTGTAGGAGTAACGAGAGTTCGCCGCCGGGTCGGAGGAGATTTTCAGAGCCAACATACGCGCCGAAAATAGTGTTTTGGGGTTATGTAGCAGCACGATTCGTCGTTGAACAGCGCGACGCCATTCATCAACAGTCCATGCTTCCTGCTGCGTCACTGCTCCAAATGCAGCCGTTCGTGTTGTGTTAATTACCGCCAGCTGCTGCTAGTTTCCGACCAATGATGCGGGGCGACACATGAAACGGAATGTTTCCAGGAGTACATTAAGTATTCTCGAACGGCAGTCGAAAATGTGAAGGTCTCAGGATGTGCCTGGCGCACAGTATGACGACCATCCCTTGTGGTGGTCAGAGGTAATTTCCGGAAGCTTCGCAAAAAGTAGGCCTGACTTCACGATGAGTATGCCCCCCCTCATATTCCGGTGGAGTCCAACATCGAGCGACTTTCACACCCAAATACTCCACAAAACTGCATAAGTCACTATTCGGCCAACCGGCCGAATGAAGACATGCGTAAGGCTTCCGTTCAGAAACCAGTCGGGTGCTGATACCGCTGTTTCGCACGAGTTCGCAGCATTTCCGTGTTCTTCAAAGTGATCACTCAATATCTGATACTGTTCAGGTGCCGTATATACCCTGTTCTCATCGTTCACACACCCGCCCGTGGCGTGCACTTCCACGAAGTTACGTTGGCATCCGACCTTATCATCTCGTTGCTTCACTTTTTTCCTCAGGCAATGTATATACTACGATTCAGCTGCCCCTACCACTGTTGTTCCATACCACCCTGAACGGTTTGCTTTAGGACTTTCAAACTCCACGGTTGGTCGCGGGGCATGATGGGAATTAGTATGTTGGTTTAACGTCGAAGACAACTTTCATTTGGACAGGTTCATCAATGAGCAAAATTGGTGCATTTGGGTCATTGAGAATCCGCATTTTGCGGTCTCCTCATCCTCAACGCGTGATTGTACGGAGTGCAGTGTGCAGTCAAGGAACAGTCGGTGCGATATTCCTTGATGGCACGGTGACTACCGAACGGTACGTGAAGATTTTAGAAGACAATTTCATCCCCATTATCCAAAGTAACTCTGATGTCGACAAAATGTGCTTCATGTAAGACAGAGCTCGACCCCTTGGAACCAGGAGAGTGTTCGATGTGCTGGAGGAACTCTTTGGGGAGCGCATTCTGGCTCTAGGGTACCCAAAGGACACTGTCGTGGTCCTAGATTAGCCGCTATATTCTCCAGCTATGAACACGTGCGTCTCCTTTTTGTGGAGCTGTATTCAAGACAAGGTATACAGCAATAATCCCAAAACCATTTCTGAACTGAAAACGGCCATTCAGGGGGTCATCGATAGCATCGATATTCCGACACGTCAGCGGGACATGAAGAATTTCGTTGTTCCTCTGCCCCCATCGTCGCCAGTGATGGCTGGCATATCGAACGTGTCATAACCTGAATCTAAATATCTTTAGTAACGTTTACACGTTGAATAAAGTGTGTGCACTCCATAGTTTGTAAATATTGTCCTTCTTTTTCCATATAGTTCAATAACTGTCGTCCTGTAAATCTGGCCTTTAGAAATACTGCTTTAGATTTTCATATTCTTTCGCTCGCTGCGCATAACTATTAGTCCTACTGAAAAAATAAACAGGACCTTTTCTGTTGGAAATTTAATGTAGTTAAATGTTGCCGCGAAATACGTTTTCGCTAGAGGCTGTAGTTTTTGATTTATTCAAGAAAAATATACAAATGTGACCTTCAAGCGCCTCCCCACTCCAATACCCAGCCCCCAACTCGTCTGGATTTTTAGTATGTTGGTATGGCACTCTCTCCTGCCACTGTACAAAAATTTACGACTGCAGAAATAATTTTCCACATGAGATCCTTTTTAGTCTCCATTGACTAGCCTTATTATGCCACCGGTTTAGTCGAGCACTTAAAAATTTGTAAAACTGTTGTTTTTCTAAATGTCACTTAACAGTTTTGTGAGTGTTAACAGCACAAAATAAACGATTACGTTGTTGTATTCGTCAGACCATGTGACTACGAAACTAAGGTTAGGTTTGGATCGAATTGTCAACGAAATTAGATCACAAAAGCAGTTTTTCTTTCATTACCGTCAGAGGCACGTTTAAATAAATAATGTTAACGAAATAGCCGACTATGCTGGTGGCTTAAGAGCCCGACCAACAGAGATAAAAAACGGTCGAATATCGGGAGTAGTTCGTATAGTCAGAAATTTCTGTACAGTAGTAGGAGGGAGTGCCACGAACAACAGACAAGAAATCAGAACTGGTGGGGGATGAGTGTGGTGGTGGAGGTGCGTCTCTAGGTCACTTGTATACCTTATTCTTGAATGAATTGGTAACCGTTGCCTCCAGACAAAAAGTATCAGAGTACAAAATTTAACTACATTAAATTTCCTACAAAAAAGATCCTGTTTATTTTCTGTTAGAAGTCATAGTTTGCGCGTAGAGAGTGAGAGAATATAAAAATCTCGCACGTTGTGTTTGAAGGCCAGGTATAGCACTGCGGTTTTAATTGAACGACAGCGGTAGCTGCGACTGAATCATCCTGTGTATTAGTTACACATGCGTGTGTTCATGTGCATATGTCTGTGGATAAAGGTTTCCTCTAGAATAGAGATGCACAAACAAAACCACACGAGGCGCGTACGGCGTATCGTTGATTTGATGGGAGACCGCCCTTCATCGTTCGTTCTTGTAAATTTTTTGTCATTCATCCTGTTTTACCTCCCGAAAACGGGAGGGTTGGCCTTTGTACAACTTAGCTCCCCTGAGCGATGCCATTCTAGATGACACTGAAGCAGTGGGACCGCAATTCAAAATGATTACTTGCCCAACGCACGTTATTTTTTAACACTCATAATTGCGCAGTAGTACAGCAGCGGGAACAAGAGCTTCAGCTGGCCATGACGGAAACGACATTGTTCAGTCGTCAGAGGTTAAATATTGCACTTGTCTACTACAAACACTGTGCCAAACATCAAGGCAACTGTGAAATCAATTGAGTGTTATGTAATACATTAAACTGTGTCAATAATGTTTCTGTACAAGTACACTGTTGTAATTATAACTGACTTCCCCTCTAATTATGGCTTTCAGCTGCACACATACCTCCTTACCTCCTCCACCAACCCACTTATCAATGAAAAGGGGAATTATGTGTCGGAAAGCAAAGTGAAAGCAAGCAAATCGCATTTCCCGAATGACTGCGCGCAGTTGGAGCGGCAGCCCACATTCTGCCATGGTTCCCGGAATGCGTGTCACCTCGTTACGGGCGCGAGTGGCAGCCGACTAGGAATACCTTCCTCCGTGCGGCGAATTCTAAGAGTTGCACATGTACACAAGCAGAATAAGACCATAGATATCTACTCTCCTGAAACATGAAAAGTTAAACACTTTCCCTGGAATCTATGCTGCTACTTTATGTGACTCCCGGTCGACTATGAAGTTAACTTCTAGCACCTCAGTGGAATATATAGTGGTATATGCTTTCAGTAGCAACAATAAACAATGACTATGTTGTGACACATGCTTTCTTCAGGAAATATCCTCTCATTCCACTATATAGTGACACCGTCTGTCCTCAAAGTCTCATCTTAGAGTAAGAATGAGGAGAAATTAATGAATAATTACTCGTTGCTGCAAATTTTTTCAATAGAGACGGAGTGTGTGTTTGACTGGACTAGGGTGGGAATGAAAACAGGGAGGTGACAATTATTATTTGTTTCTCATCATACAATTACTTTAGTCATATTTCCACAGTTTTTCCCCATAAATATCATTGCAACAATCGTAAGGCCTGAAGCAGTTTTTTGTCTTTCATATTATTCATTCGCAGTTCATATTTTAGAAGTTTTGACACGCCCTGAAGAAAACTGACAGATATTGTGTTTTAAACAGTGGCGGATTTTCTACTGGCATTCCTTCCCCCCAAATATCAGGCTTATCGCTTGTTTCAGTTTTTGTTAACAGTATTCTTCAACAAGAACAAGAAACAGTGTTTCTCCAAATGTAATTTGCTTTTCGTAACCCTCTGTCGTAGATGATCTCGAGGAAGACTGAGAGGGCGTGCTGATAAGTAATACCTCCAAATTTTTAATCCTTTTTCAGTATCGGTTGAGGCATTATACGTACATCATGCATATTTTTTGAATGATTTTCCAGCTTTGCTGAGTCCGCAGCTCGTGGTCTAGCGGGTTGCGTTGCTGCCGCTGGATGACGGGGTTCCAGGTTCGATTCCCGGCATAGTTCGGGATATTCTCTGCCCGGGGAATGGGTGTTTGTGTTGTCCTCATAATTTCATCATCATCATTCGTGACAGTGGCTAGCTTGGAGTATGTAAAAAATTGGAGTGTGAAAAAAATTTGGGACTTCGTAAGGGTGCTGATGACCACGCAGTTATGCGCCCCAGAAACCAAATATCATCATCATCATCATCCCGCTTTTCTGACGCAAGTTTCAACCCTCTACCGATAGTCGGCTGCGAATACTGGCATGTAACGTGGCGGTGTCTAACTATGTCGGTGAGTGAGAGACACTCAGAAAACTGGAAGCACGAATTCAATGAGTTTGTGCACACATGCAGTAGCCTCCCCTTCGGTATGACGATGCCAGACCACACGCGAACGCTGCATCTGCGGTAAACCGACACCTTGGGTTTACTGTCATCGACCAGTCTCCATTCATTCCCGATTTGACCCCATCCGATTTTCATCTGTTTCCAAAATTTGAAGAACAATTTGAGGACTTAACTTTGACTGTGATGAGGCGGTGCAAGAGGAGGTGAGGTTATGACTCCGTGAAGTCAAACTTTTTATATTGACTGTATCAACAGAATGGACCACCTTTGGGAGAAGTGTGTCAGGGTGACTATGTTGACAAAAAATGTGTCGACTCAGACCCGGAAAAAGCTAGAGCGGGATTCGGATATAGATGGATGAAGAATAAGGGCGTAGAATGTTATTTTGTTAAAAAAAGATTTAAGAGCTTTCACATAAACGATTTGGAGGCATTACTTTTTAGCACACCTTCGTTGCATTGATCAGAAAACTCTGTTAATTGCAACCGGTTCTTACATATTAAAAAGATTTGCACACTATAATTCTACAGTTAAATTCCACAAATGATCTTACAGTGTGCAGTGAAGAGTACATTATGTCGTAAAACCATTTATCGACTCCCCGTTTTTCTCACTCACTTGTCCAGTAGTCGAAAGGTATGTAAGATGTATATCTGATTTTGTCCATTATAACTATTTTTTTTTGGATGCCTATGACTATGAAAACAATGAATTTGTTTATAAATACCTTTTCTGCCTCAAGTCACGAGTTTTTTTTATTCATATTTTCCATGACGCTTTTCGAAAAATGATACCCAATTCCAAGCTTAAGTGTGCAATTCACATAAATCCTTAAGGGGAGCATTTAGTAACATTATAAGCACTGTCATAATTCTGAGATTGTGTCCTGTTATCGTTAGGTACTAATGGAGAGGTTGAGGCCGGCCAGGGTGGCCGAGCGGTTCTAGGCGCTACAGTCTGGAACCGCGCGACCGCTACGGTGGCAGGTTAGAATCCTGCCTCGAGCATGGATGTTTGTGATGTTCTCAGATTAGTTAGGTTTAAGTAGTTCTAAGTCCTAGGGGACTGATGACCTCAGAAGTTAAGTCCCATAGTGCTCGCAGCCATTTGAACCATTTTTGAGAGATTGAGAAAGTGAGGCGGCTGACTGATGGGCAAATCACGGGTAAATCAATTAATGTCTTGGAGAAAATACACAGATACAATGAGGATGTTGGCCGTCGTGTTGACGAACTGTTAGCAGACATTCTCTAAAGAAAGAAAACTACGATGAGAACCCAATCAGAACAATGATTCACTTCATATCAGGACGCGGACAGTACCCTACCTTTCCTGCATAGAAGCAACTAAAGGCAGTCAACCAGTTGTAAATGTGGAGATCACGTTGTGTTGCAGTGTCTTCCAGTTAGTGGCAACAGCACTGTATGTGTGGATCTTCTCCATAGGCAACTATAAATAACATCCTACAGGAAGTTGCAGAGGATTAGGACATGTCACTATTCAGACATTTAATGCAATTATTATTACCTATGTATATATATTGTTACCTATATATAGAAGATAGATACTGCCTACAGGAAAATTAAAGAGACCTTTGGAGATAAGAGAACAACTTGTATGAACATCAAGAGCTCAGATGGAAACCCAGTT
The DNA here is from genome assembly GCF_023897955.1 of Schistocerca gregaria. Classification (NCBI taxonomy): domain Eukaryota; kingdom Metazoa; phylum Arthropoda; class Insecta; order Orthoptera; family Acrididae; genus Schistocerca; species Schistocerca gregaria. The sequence goes on along the minus strand of NC_064920.1, from coordinate 885,420,670 downwards.
ATAAGCAAAGAAGGGAAAGCAGAAAGGTGGAAGGAGTATATAGAGGGTCTATACAAGGGCGATGTACTTGAGGACAATATTATGGAAATGGAAGAGGATGTAGATGAAGACGAAATGGGAGATACGATACTGCATGAAGAGTTTGACACAGCACTGAAAGACCTCAGTCGAAACAAGGCCCCGGAGTAGACAACATTCCATTGGAACTACTGACGGCCTTGGGAGAGCCAGTCCTGACAAAACTCTACCATCTGCTGAGCAAGATGTATGAGACTTCAAGAAGAATATAATAATTCCAATCCCAAAGAAAGCAGGTGTTGACAGATGTGAAAATTACCGAACTATCAGTTTAATAAGTCACAGCTGCAAAATACTAACGAGAATCCTTTATAGACGAATGGAAAAACTAGTAGAAGCCGACCTCGGGGAAGATCAGATTGAATTCCATAGAAATGTTGGAACACGTGAGGCAATACTGACCCTACGTCTTATCTTAGAAGAAAGATTAAGGAAGGGCAAACCTACGTTTCTAGCGTTTGTAGACTTAGAGAAAGCTTTTGACAATGTTGACTGGAATACTGTCTTTCAAATTCTGAAGGTGTCAGGGGTAAAATATAGGGAGCGACAGGCTATTTACAGTTTGTACAGAAACCAGATGACAGTTATAAGAGTCGAGGGACATGAAAGGGAAGCAGTGGTTGGGAAGGGAGTAAGACAGGGTTGTAGTCTCTCCCCGATGTTATTCAATCTGTATATTGAGCAAGCAGTGAAGTAAACAAAAGAAAAATTAGGAGTAGGTATTAAAATCCATGGAGAAGAAATAAAAACTTTGAGGTTCACCGATGACATCGTAATTCTGTCAGAGACAGCAAAGGACTTGGAAGAGCAGTTGAACGGAATGGATAGTGTCTTGAAAGGAGGATATAAGATGAACATCAACAAAAGCAAAACGAGGATAATGGAATGTAGTCGAATTAAGTCGGATGATGCTGAGGAAATTATATTAGGAAATGAGACACTTAAAGTAGTAAAGGAATTTTGCTATTTGGGGAGCAAAATAACTGATGATGGTCGAAGTAGAGAGGATATAAAATGTAGACTGGCAATGGCAAGGAAAGCGTTTCTGAAGAAGAGAAATTTGTTAACATCGAGTATAGATTTAAGTGTCAGGAAGTCTTTTCTGAAAGTATTTGTATGGATTGTAGTCATGTATGGAAGTGAAACATGGACGATAAATAGTTTGGACAAGAAGAGAATAGAAGCTTTCGAAATGTGGTGCTACAGAAGACTGCTGAAGATTAGATGGGGTAGATCACATAACTAATGAGGAAGTATTGAATAGGATTGGGGAGAAGAGACGTTTGTGGCACAACTTGACCAGAAGAAGGGATCGGTTGGTAGGACATGTTCTGAGGCATCAAGGGATCACCAATTTAGTATTGGAGGGCAGCGTAGAGGGTAAAAATCATAGACGGAGACCAAGAGATGACTACACTAGGCAGATTCAGAAGGATGTGGGTTGCAGTGGGTTCTGGGAGATGAAGAAGCTTGCACAGGACAGAGTAGCATGGAGAGCTGCATCAAACCAGTCTCAGGACTGAAGACCACAACAACAACAACATTGTTACCTAATGTAGTTAACACATGCAACAGTCTTTTCTAGTTTCATTTTAAGCTTTTTATAGTTCACAAAGAAATTACAGACACTTTCTGCGAGCGGACATTGCTCTAAAGCAATAGGGAAAGTTGAAAACTTATATTGGGCCGGAACTTTCCTAATTGCTTTAAAGCAAAGCCCGCTCGCAGCAGGAGTTTGTAATTCCTTTGTGTCTTAATTCAAAGTGGCTGTTGGGTCAAAATGACGACTTTTCTTTCGTGTATGTCCAAAAGAAGAGACATCACACGTACACCTAGTGTAACTGTTTCTAATTGGATCTGATATGCTGTTTACTGTAAGTGTAGGTGTACTGTGTTTCATAAAACTTAACAACTAGCAGCTGAGTTCTACGGAGTCTTGCAAAACCGTAGGGCTTCTTTAGGAAATAGAAATCCTAAACTGCCGTTATTGGCGTGGTGACTCGATTTTTACCGAGACTGGACAGAACCGGTAACTAATAAATATTTAGTTTAGATTTAACTAGAGAATCGGAAAAGAATTATATGTACTTTACATTTGGGGCACAGGCCTACTATTAGAATTTGATATTGTATTTTATTTTCTTGCTATTGTATTATTATTATTATTTCATTAAGCTGGAAAATCCGAAAACTCTCTAAATATATTACACTGTTATTAAACTCCCTAATATACTGGGCTTCGTACAAGGCTGGGACTCTAACTCGAAACTTTAGCGATCATGGGCACTTTCTAACCAACTGAGTTACCTATGTATGACTCATAGCTTTCCCTCACTGATTAAATTTTACCATCTACTTCCGAAACTTCTGGGTTCGAGTCTGCCAGCAACTTTCACACAAGCGTACACCCTGCTGTGGAGTGAAAATTCGATCCTGATATTTCTGCGCGTTTATACAACATTTTTTAGTCAACTGAGAAACAAGTCTTTTAGATTGAAAGCCCCGATAAATGTTACAAATAAGACAATTGTCCTCGGTGTAGGCTCTTATTTCTCTAATTTTGCGATTGTAGCTACTTTGCTAGAACACAATACTTTTCTTTACTCGTACTCGAAAGCAGCCTTTTTTTAAATTTAGGAATGCAGTTCTCGGCGATGATCAACACCTGTCTTTCAGCGTCTCTATTTGAAATTCGTTAAAAGTTGCTATGTTCTGTCCGCGATGACTAAATGACTGTTTGACGAATGACCCTGTTATTCTTGTCTGTACCATACTTCAATTTCATTTCGTAGGAGACCTTGTCCGACAAAACAACACTCAAGAATTGGTCGAACGCGGTGTTCTTAATAACCGTTTTTCAGTTTCAAGTACACTTCCTGGTGATCCTTCGAAACTATCACAGTTTGTCGTCCGTCTACCCAACGGCTAAACTTGTGAGGTCGTTCACTCCTGAGTCATCCTGGAAGGACTGACCCAGATACGTGACGGTTGCGACCGACCCCTGTGATCGATCGCCGACGGTGTAAATAAGTGACAGTGGGTCTTTGTCATCTATTTAAGGACATTAAATTACAGTTATTTGCGCCGCCTGCCATCTTTACACCTACCACTCGTCATTTTGTCTCCCTATCGCATTTCATAACAGCATCTTCGTGACTGAACCTAAGGGCTGAACGCGATCCAGAAACAATAATACGATTTCACAAGAGTACATCCTCCATACATGACTGAAGATAGAAACTCGAAGTGAAGTTTAACTTACCCATAGGATTAAAAGTTTTATTTTGAAAAGAACTATCCTGTCTTACAAGAGCAAGGGAAGATTGCGATCAATGGGCCACCTAAAGAAAATATTTAATAAAATCCTCATACATTGTAATAAGTATTTTATTTTCAGTATGACTTGAGCGTTACGTTTTACATTTTAAAATAGTAGACACGGAAGTCATCAATATTCACCCTTGATGGAATATTTCGACAATAAAATCATATGTCATAGGCCCATTCAGGGAGACTGTTTCCTTTGCTCTTCCGTGAATGGGCTATAGTGTAAAAGGTGTTAAGTACTACACGTATCTAAATAAGTGCCAATAAAACATTTTTTTATTTTTAGGTCATTTTTGTGGAATCTGAAACCTAATAACTAGTATTCGACACCAAGGAGACTAAAAGTAGAAATGCCGCTCTCCAAGTTAAAAAAAAAGGAAGAAACGAAAAAAAAAAGAAAGCAATTGACTTCTCAGCAAACTAGTGGTTGGTTGATTTCGTGGAGGTGACCAAAAGCGAGGTCGAACCGTCGTCCTTCCTAACACGAGTCCAGTGTGCTAACCAATGCGCGTCATCGCTCGGTCAAGAAGTAATGCGAGTAATTGTGAAACGGTGTCTGTAGTGCGGTTCCAGGCTGTCGTGGATGCCGGTGTTCGTCACACTGAGCAACGTTTGTAACCTGGAGAATAAACATGGTATGCAATTAACAAATATTACCTTCCCCTGTGGAAATTAAAATTTGTTTCTCTAGCAGGTTTATTCGTTGTTTCTCTTACACATTCCTTAACAATATTCCTAGTATCACTCGTTTTTCGTGGGGGCCCTCTCAAGTAGCGGAAGTTTAATTACAACTGCCCTGTTAATGGGAGTTCGACTCTTTAAAGAATGAGGGGTTTACTGGTTGTGGAGGTTCCACAGCGCGATGGTGCTCCAGCTTGTTGAAAAATGAAATTTTCAGTATGTTCTGGCGATTGTGTTAAATGACAAATCACCAACACATCAAGGTACGTGATTCACATAAACTTCTTTCGCCAGAAAAGACAGGATCGTCAGTCTTTCTTGGGAAACGATGCTAAACGCTTTGGTGAGGCTCTCGTGGGAGAGTATGGCACGTGCTGCAGCTTTTCCCGTATTCTTAAGTTGTGTCAAGTAACTACCCGTTTAAATGGAACGTAGCCTCAACAGTGAATATTGAACATGACAGAAAATAGTTATCTTCGAACTATAGACACTTAATCAGCTCACAAAACTCTACCCGTTGTTGCTTATCAGCCGGCCGCTCTGGTCGAGTGGTTCTAGGCGCTTCAGTCCGGAACCGCGCTGCTGCTACGGCTTCAGGTTCGCATCTTGCCTCGGGCATGGATGAGTGTGATGTCCTTAGGTTAGTTAGGTTGAAGTAGTTCTAAGTGTAGAGGACTGATGACCTCAGATGTTAAGTCCCATAATGCTTAGAGCCATTTGAACCATTTTGTTGTTTACCACAATGATTTACAACTTGCAGATATTGAATCCTGTATGCTTTAGAATACAAACGTCACCGCATGATATGTCTGACATATCCTATGTGAAATGACTTACTCTCGGTTGGAACGTCGAGTAGATTCCTGCGGAGATGTCTGCAAAGCTCTACTGAATGCTATCTTCATCCTGGACGAGAACGCAGAAGCGACCTGTGGACTTCCCGTTACATAAACATTGCCTTCAAACTGCTGATGCCATCATAGAATACTTTAAGCTTTAGGAGATGTACAGACGCAATCTCGACGAAGATCGTGCTTTACAGTTGTAACCGGAATGCACTTTTTGAAACGGAGACCGTCTAACGTCTTTTGTATATGTGTTATCGCTAACTTGACAATGACTAATCAGCGAGTGAGAGAGCGAGAGGGCTAGTTGCTCCAGTGAGACCTACACCGGTAACCACACTAACCAGCGACCTACGAGGGGTGTACAATAAGTAATGCAACACTTTTATTCTCCTCCATTTTAGGTTGAAAATATGCAGAATTTGTTGTGGGACATTTGCAACATTCCCGCTTCAACTCTTATAGTTTCATGAAGTTCCGACAAATGGCGGTGCTATACCTATCGTTCTAAAATGGCTTCTACAACGAAGGTACGTACCAAACAGAGAGCTTTCGTTGAGTTTCTTTTGGCAGAAAAACAGAGAATTACACATATTCGTTAGCGCAGAATGGCTACGGAGTCCTGGCAGTGAAAAAAAATAATAAAAAACCGATGAGCTATGGGAGAGGAGGCTGTCATCGCAACAAGATCGCGCAAACCTGTTCCGCAGCACACAGCTGAGACTCCTGCCTGTTGGAACGTGCGTACAGTCTCATTCAAGCTGATCGACTCATCACAGCCAAACACGTCTCTGCACGCTGGATGTCTGTGTTGGTTGTGCTGACACACTAGTCCACCCGTTGGGGTACTGCAGGGTGTGTGCCCGCTGGATTCCTCTCCGCTTAACAGAACACCATTAAGAACAACGAAGGACATGATATGCGGAATTGCTTGCGCCTTACGAGCTTGATTGAAACAATTTTTTGTTGAGCATCCTTGCGGGTGATGAAACAAGGTTGGCGCCACAACAACTCTCCTCCGAAGAAAACGTTCAAAGCCGCTCCCTCAACCGGTAAAATCATGGCGATGGTCTTCTGGGACACTGAAAGAGTTACTCTGTTTGATGTCCTCTCTCATGCTGCAACGATCAAGTTTGAAAAGTGTGTTGTGCTACCCTCAGGAAATTGAAGAAATAACTTCAGCGCGTACATCGCCACAAAAATGCTAACTCATCCTTTCCATAACGATGCAAGGCCTCCCACGAGTTTGTGAACGCGAGAAGAGTTCACAAAACTTCACTGGACTTTTCTTCCTCATCCACTCTATAGCCTGGATTTCGCACCTTCCGACTTCCACCTGTTTGGGCCAGTGAAGGATGCACTCAGCGGGAAGGAGTATATGGATGATGCTGAGGTTATTCATAAAGCAAGACGTTGACTCCGACTTCAACTGGTAAAATGGTCCCATGAGGGCATACAGGTCCTGCCATTAAGGTGGCGTATGGCCGTCACATTATGTTAAAAAAGAAAGGCTTTTGTAGTCAAAAGAGTAGGGAATAATATGGTGTTTTGGAATCGTGAATAAAACCAACATGCTTTCAGAAAAAAATGTGTTGCTTTACTTACTGAACGCCCCTCATACAACTGGTGCCAAACTAACAAACTATTTACTTTCAGTACGTTCCTGTCATGATTATTATTGAAGATGTGAAACGAGATGAATGCGTTTTAAACTCCCTGTAGATCAAAGAAAGACTGTTTGTTACATCTGACTCTGAAGCCTATGGACACGGCAGAAACAAAACAGCGGCAGAGTACGTATCAGCGGTTTGTGAGTTCGCCAATGTGAAGATTCCTGCACAGTGTTTCCAGCGGAGACAATGGGCTGGAGTGCCGTCTGTCGAGGCGACAGCAAGTGAGGCGAGCATTGAGGTCACACGCTACGCTGCCACGGGCAGCCCTTGTTCGCGGGCGCTCGTGTGGAAGAGCAGCTTAACAAAGGCCCGGCCGCTCTGACACCCACGTCTGTTTACGGCTCTCTCCCACCCCACTCCCCCCCTCCCCCTTCCACCCTTCACCATCCCACAGTTGTCTGCTTGCTACTCTACGCGTACAGATGTTCCAGAGTTTCCATACGAGTTTCTACTCGAGTATCGTCCGAAAAACTTTGGTGACAGTATTCATTCTCGATGTACTTGTTATGTCAAGTGCAAACTGAAACATAGTTTTTTGCGCCTAAATCTATACTCTGCAAACAATGGTAAGGATTGCAGCTGCGGGTACTGCTTATTATACCGTTCCAACGAATGCCTGCCCCTCAGGTTTAAAATTAACAGCAGTTATACTATCGAGATTGAAATTTTCACTCTACACTGGAGTGTGCGCTGATATGAAACTTCCTGACAGATTAAAACTGTGTGTCCGACCGAAACTAGAATTCGGGGCCATTGTTTAAGGCGAGCAAGTGCTCTACCAACCGACCGACCCAAGCGTAAGTCACGACCCTTTCTCACAGCTTTACTTCCGCCATTATCTCGTCTCCTACCTTTATAACTTCACACAAGCCGCCTGTGATCCTTGCGCGATTAGCACAACTGGTAAAAAGACACCCCGGAGACATGACTTAGCTCCAGCCTATGGGATACGTATTATCAAACTGTATGCAACGCTGGGCACATCCAACCGATGTAAACGTTGTGTTCTTTACTCTGTAGGCATCACCCCCCCCCCCCCCCCCTTTGCCTTGGTCGTTTGAACATACTGTAATGGCAGGCGACATTAATTGCGTATTGCATCTGAAAGACCAGCATCCTGGCTACTCATCATGCTCAGTCCTATTTACAATGGTGGAAGACTTTTGTGTTACTGACGCATGCGAGGAGATCCACGCCGACACCACTGACCACAAACATCTTACAAACCATTCTGCAAGAATCTCTACATCTCTGACACCCTCCAGTCCAGAGTGCTTGCCGCAGAAAAATGGTCACTCACCTTTTCCAACCAATGCCGCTCATTAGCTCCCTCCTAAGCCCATTGTAGTCAGTGTGGCATAGCCATGAGATACAAAAGCTCAACATGTCCTCCTTTGTGACCAATCTGTCGATGCCGCATCGCAGCAATGTGGACTTAACTGTGAATACCAGCTTCCAGATATCCCTCTACACTGATGTGGTGGCCCAACTGCGCAAACCCAATGATCACGAGGGAGTTGATTCAGTGGCACCTTGACATCATGGATTTTTACTACATAAAATTGCGAGAACTCGACAACCAACCTCCATCTCCAGCTCCGCACAGGAAACGACAACGCGTTAAGGCCAAGTTTCTTTCGTTTGACACACCATAAGCTACAGAGTAAAGTGGTGAGATCAAGCCTAAATGATATCAGTCTGCGGAAAACCTTGTATACTCCATACCACGTCTGACCATCGTCGTCATCTCCAACAGCTCCTCACCACCCTCCTCAATCAAGACGGTAGCCATGTCAGTACACAGACGACTATTGTCTCCACCTTTGCTGACCACTATCAACAATTTTACAACGACACAACATGGATGATACGACATCTGAAGTCGTTCACCGACACGTCAAACGTACTCTCAACGCTGCATAGGTAACATCCTTGGTGGCTGCGATTACTATGGACGAGGTGGCGCGTGCTATCGCCAAAGGCACGTCCAACACAATGCCACTACCAGCTGGCCTTCCAGTGGAACACTGCCAGTTGTTGCATGACCTGATGATCCAGCAATGGACCGATATGTTCCAGGAACAGCTAACTTCCACGAACCAACGGCCGTTGTGGTGGCGGCACACATACACACAATAGTGCCCTCTATCCTTTCACAGAAGTCGATGTTGCACGGTCGTTGTGCCAACCTACAAACTGCCGTTGGTGAATGATATGAGCTCATTGCACTTGCCACGTCCTGCGCACTCCATGTGGCACTGGTATCGATCAGCTTCAATAGTGCCTTTGATAGTTTCCGACACCAGTTCCTTCCATCTGTGGTGATACATATGACGTTCCTTCTGCAATCTGTCGACACTTTAGGACGCTTGCTTACCAGCGCCACATTAAGTATTCAAATCAACTGACGACAGGTGGGACCCATTCTAATACGACATTCAATCAGACAGTGCTGTCTCCTGTCAACTGTGCTGTTCTCCATCTCTCTCTAAACCCTTATCGGAGCTGTCCTACCGTGCCTGACGTGCCTCACCCTCTGCAGCTGTACCGTCTGTTGCAGGCATATGCGGACGACCTACTGCCCTTGGCAATAATACCTGTGGAAGTACATAACGCCATCACATGGCCAAATCGGCTATTATGAACATCGGTCGTGGCCTCGAAGATGAAGGAGCAATGTCACTGCCTGCAATGAACAAACTCCGTTACTGGGGTATCATCTTTTACCAGATATCCCACCGTACAGCAGTATAAGTCTTCTGCTCTTTGCTTGAGACGATACAAGCACACATCCAACACAATCTCCATCACATCCTGAATCCAATCCAGCGAGTGGACCATGTCAACATCTATGTTGCGCCCAAGCTGGTAACGTTGCCCAAATCCTCCCTCTTCCTATGGTCCTAGGACTTTGGGCACTTCGTATCGGAAGGAACCATCATTAATGACCGCTATGACACCCTCAACCTCCCCACTTCAGCAGAATTCAGTTTGTCCACTTTAGAGCCAGGGCATTTGCCTCTTACTTAACTACTTTGATGAGATATTAACATGGGCCTACCACCTCCCTTACGAGCAGCCTCTTTGTGATGCTTATGCCAGCCTCCCCTGTCTCCCCAGTCAATGTGGCTCACATTGCTGCAACACTTTCCCACATATCGATCTACTTTGTCGAACTCATCACCATACGTATAGTCCTTCTGACCACAAAAGCACTACGAGCCGAAGATTTTTACACGTTGTTTTCGCAATGGATCACTAGTATATGTAGAAGAATCTCCACCCAGATGTGCATTGGACGTCAGCTGGAAGAACGTCCATGTGCCCTTCTTAACAATCGATGCATGAGCGCCGGCCGCGGTGGCCGTGCGGTTCTGGCACTGCAGTCCGAAACCGCGGGGATGCTACGGTCGCAGGTTTGAATCCTGCCTCGGGAATGGATGTGTGTGATGTCCTTAGGTTAGTTAGCTTTAAGAAGTTCTAAGTTCTAGGGGACTTATGACCTAAGATGTTGAGTCCCATAGTGCTCAGAGCCATTTGAACCATTTTTTCGATGCATGAGCCTCATGGTACCGCATCATTAATGGTAAATACCCGAGAAACCAGCGACTTCACTGTATTGGACTGTCCGAATCATTTTTATGTACTCTCTGCCGCAGCGATAGTACTGTTGAGCATCGTGTCACATGTCTGTCGAAGAACGATGTAAGACAACTTGTGCAACAAATACTGGCTTGTAACCTTCCTGCCCCGCTAACGACTGTCAGCCCGCAATTCCTTTTCCTTCTGGAGAACACACGTTTTCCAGGTATCAAGCACCATCCTGTAACGTGGTTCAGGGGTATGACGACTGCATGCCTCTTCACGACGGTGTGCACTCCAAGCTAATTTTTTTGTATTATCTTTTAGGTGCTCTCACAGCACTTGAACGAAAGCCGTCCTACCGCTGTCAATTTGCTAGTTACTTACACAGTGTAATTTACAACCCACCCTTAGTTGGGGCGTACCCAACGTCCGACATGCCTGACATCTAAAGAGAACCTTTTTCGGGACGATACCCTGTATCAACGTAGTCCAGGCCAGTGAGCGGGAGACGCTCTCGAAGAAGTGCGCACCGCATCTCCCAACTTACGTTTCTTTGTTTTGATTTGTTGTGGCCCCAATGTTTTGCGGGTCTGGAGCTGTTAGGAAAGTATACTCTTACTGAACAATGCTGGGACGAAAAGGAAAATATATTCACATATTTTAATAACAATAGAATTTAGAAAACACTAATAAATACATAAATAAAAACAAAAAGCCCTGTAAATTCGTAACTTGACACAGCGGTCACCATGGACGACTGGACTTAGTGGCCAGGTCTCGGGTTACGACTCTTGTCCGTTTCGCTCCCTTTCCCCTGACAATCGTTGTGCCTCCTCTTCTAAGAGAGAGAGAGAGAGAGAGAGAGAGAGAGAGAGAGAGAGAGAGAGAAGGAATTATTACATAAATTGCCAGCGTAAAACGAACATCCCGACTGTGAGTCCCATTCTAGCACACAGTTTTAATCTGCCAGGAAGTTTAAAACACACTTTTCCTACGCATTTATTTACACAGGCCGTGAACGTCAATTGCACAGAACAAATAGGACGAATCGCACAAGATGTAACATCCCGCTTCGGTCGTGAACGGTTCTATACATCAAAACGAAGATTTAATAAATAGTAGAATGAAGAAGGTCACGTAATTTTCCGGCACATTCAATTCCCTTAACTTTTCTGTAAACCGGCTTATTGAAGCAAGAATGTTTTCTTAATTTAACGATGCTCTTTTGAAGCCAAAGTCCCACATACAAACAAAAACTGAAACAACCCAAAATTAGTGTAAGCAGAGCAATGTATGAAGCGTTCATCGAATTTGAAAGTAGTGTTCTATCCACCTATTTGCTAAGAAATTATGGTCTGACCACAGTCAGCACTGCTGGTGGTGAATGTAACCGCCTTCGAGGCCAGCTGGTATACCATAGCAAAGCTGGAGTTCGGAGGTGTCTGACGGTGTGGAAAACGCTCCGCATACAACTGACGAACAGCTCTTCCATCGCACCGAGCTTTGATGTACGAGAACATCATACCGGCGTATTCTGGAAACATGTAGTTCACCACGGTCAGCTGCATTACACCAAAAATGAAAAGTAGGTAAAGCTTGCATTCTGTGCTGTAGTGAATTATTACTACCGTAATTATTGTTCTAAATATGTTGTCAAGCTAAAAATGCTATTTGTTATTTAAGAAAGAGAACGTGCACGGAATGTTGACATTTTGTAAGTAGACTCGCTGGTCTAGTCAGGGAAAGGCTATTGCCAAAGAGTATAATAAATTGTAAATGTATTATCGCTGGACGTGCAAGCGCGCCAAAAGTTAGTTGTTCTGAGTCGCGTGAAGGCGATAGATGTCGTTGGTGGTGTGTTTTCACTGGTGTGGCTACGCAAAAGTGTGGAGATAAAAAGTTTGTTTCCGAAGTGCGGAGCAGTGAAAACTGAAATGGTTGTTTTGGTGGATGTTTAATATGGGCAGTCTATGGCATTTATTGGGCACAGTACAGTTGCAGTAAGAGTAATTCACATAACATCAAGAGTACTGTGGGCCCTTGTTACTGGCTATGGTATGGCAAGAAGAGCAATCTGTGCCCTATTTTTTGCGCTAAATGAAGCCGCTCGACAATCCAACGGCATCATAAAGTGAAGTAAGTTCGAGACTTTTTGTAACGAGAATTGTAATAGACTGACCAGCGTAGTTGAAATTTTAATTCTTAAGTAACATTGTTTTCGTGCATATTGTCACGTAAATAATTTTAAGTCGTTATCCAAGTAGTTTCCATCCTATCCGTTTTTACCAATCGAATAATCAGAAAATGAACCGAACATGAAGTGAACTTTAATTTTTTAGATTATCGAAACATTGTTTTCCAACTTTTGGACATTTACATGAAAATGAAATCTTCGGCGGTAGTATGAATAACATCAGAAATAGAATGATGCAAAAGGCAGTATTAATTCATTTGCCAAAAACACAGTGAATTTCATAATAAAAAGTTGGTAGTAAAACTTTGAGTACTCGTAAATTGGACACTGAATTTCACTGTCAAAGAACAGGTTCTACTTTACAGCTTGTGGCATAATTTATAACTTTTATTACAAAGAAATATCAGAATAACTGCTAGGTAAATGATAGTACTTACCAATGAGTAAATTCAAACAACGTTTCTGCTTGCTACAATTAAGACAGCCAGTATTACGGTGAGTAACACAATAAAAAGTTTCTGACCACAGTCATTTCACAATATTACTTTAACTGAGCTTTGAAAATTAATATAATATGTTGTATGTGTTTTCTGTTTGATTGTCTGACTACAGTGACATGTGTTGTGTGAAGTACTTGAAAGTGTGCTTTAGGTATTGTTCCTACGTCATGACGACAGTAACTATTCAGACCTACGACTGCTTAAGAGTATGAAGTTAAGTTTTAATTTAATTATTCTTGTTCCGGTGACCATAGGTTATTTTCGTTATTGACATACTTTGAAAACCTTTTTCCCAAATTTTTCCCTAACTATGGTCAGTTAAAAATTAATTTACGTAATAAAAATATATAAAAATTCAACCCAACTTTGTTTCTAATCGTCATTGCGAAGGTACTGAGCAGTGGCTATTCGATTATAACTTCATTCAGTTCTCTCGGTTTTGCATTATTCTTCAGATTAGATGCCTTTTCCCCACAGATTAGGGACTTTCGGTACACGGTCGCATAGAAAAGCCTAATTAGCCGGAGAGATTGGTGGTGGTGGTTATAAGTGGCGCCTAAATTTCGAAAGATATGAATGTGTGTTCTATTATGCGTGTACTGGAAAAACGGCACCTTTCCGAACGTGAGCTCTTCTGCTAAATTTAACCATTTTGGTCACCATCACAAATTCTCAACGTCTGTAAAGGGAATTTAGTTACATCCTGTATTGTACATTTTATGATGATAAAGAGTAGCTGAACATTCAGCTATGTTACATTGTACGTCAGGTAGTTCCATCTTGCCCTTGCACAGATTCGTCCGACGGTGTATCCATGATTAACAGTACCAGTCACAAAATACGCATGCAATCACGGTATGGACTTTTTGTGAGTGCATATAAATTTCCCAGTACCCTTTTCGTGCATCAGCTCATTATGAGAAGATTACTGTTGCATTATACGAATATATTAACATTTCCTGCTTGTAACTTTTGGAAAGCTGGACGTCCCGTAGATAGAAACAAGTGAACAGTTTCAGTGCTAGTAGATGAACATAGAATTACTACTAAAATTGCAAAATTGGTCTGTGTACAGCGTCTACTTTTCCACTGCGCAAACCCATGTGACTCAACCTCCATTCTTGGCCGAATAAATGAAAGAATCCTACACAACAAATTCCGATAGAAGTAGCCAGAGACAGTGTGGAAAGAGCCAAAGCGGCCCTGCTGAAGAGATATACAGCAGCTGAGCTGTGTGACTTCGCTTATTATATCCCTGGAATAAATCGATCACTCACACATTGGCACGTCGTGTGCGGTGTATCCAGGGTGTCAACAGTGAGTGATTTGTCAGCTTTAAATTGGTGCCGTGCAAACACGGCAATAAGTTTATGCATAGCTTTATTTGCAAGTATATTGGCAACTGATTTCCACACAACGCTGCTCACGAGATTGGCATTATCGTATTACGAGTTGCAACGTTACAGTCACAGAACTAAATACTGCTGTTAAAAATTTACTTTAAGCAATGTCCGAAGAAACAAAGCGTAGTTTTACCTAGTATGCAAGCACAACATACATTTAAATGAGAAGTTTTAAGGCTTTAAAACGAATAACCTAGCTAATTAATAACGTGCAATTCAACAGATTAGAAAGTTTGGATAGGATTTAAATTACCGAGTGAGGCGGCGTGTTTCCAGAATTCTCATAATTTTTTTGGTTAAAGCTCTCCACATTGCACAGCGCCATTCGTAATCAATTTTTTTACTCATTCGAACTAATTGAACTAACTCAAGAAGTTAAGTCCTTCTTCACACCGTCTGTTCTCTTACAGTGGCCCAAATAGATACGAGTTCCAGACTGAAGAACGACACTTACGAACGGCCCGATTAAGGGTTTTCTTAAGTGAAGAGTACTTCATTAGAATTCTACTGCAAAATCTCATTTTGGTATCTGTCTTCCTATTGGTTAGATTTATAAAAGCTTTCCGCATTAAATCGCTCTGTACACATATTCCTGCATACGTGACGACTACATCTGATTCCAGCGAGTATTCGGCAACTGTATAATCAAACGACATAAGAAACTTTCATCTATTTGTCCGCATTACAAACGTGTATTTATATTGAGGGTCAGCTCCAAATATTTGCATCATATGCTGAGCATCTCCAACCCACAATGCTCTACTAAGGAGCAGATCTTACTGTATTCAGTTACACAGTCTGCGTACAGTTTCAAGGGACGTCTGATATTGTCTGCCATAAAACAGTAAAGATCCTATCCTACTTCAGGGGATGGAGGCTAATTGCGCTTTTGATAAAGTCTCATCATTGAGAACTGACTTCATTAAAATACAAATGACGTCAAAATATGAAGTTCTGTTAACTGAATAGATACCTTTGTCTAATGTGAGACCGAAGTCTCTCAAATTAATTTTTGTTCGGATCTCCCTCCTACTCCAGACGACAGGCAATGTAATATCAGGTGGTATCATTTTCGTTCCTGGATTTTCTACTTGTATTAGGTAGCAGTTGTTTGATAGCAGAGTTGTTGCTAAGCGGGTCCTAACGAATTTGTTATCCTAGCCGAAATAACCACTTCTGTTAATGACCAGATGGGTTGTCTGGTATTATGGTGCGTAGTGCAGTAGCGCCGTTAAAAAAAAAATTATTTTGAAAAAATTTGAACGATGATATATGAAGAATATGATCGTTTTATGTGTCTACTGTAAATCTATGCGAATACTACAGAAGGAAAGGAGAAACAGAGAAAAGAGAAGATAAAGAGAAAGATATAGCACTGATGTAATACCCAAACAATGAGTCATGATGACGTCGCTACCGTGCACGGTAGAACCTCTTCAGTCTTCGTTTTAATCTGTTATATGATAGAATTTACCCACGCATCTAAACAAAACCCATTTGGGACTGGTGACTGAAATGGGGGACCAAATGGAATGCAGGCTTGGAAACAAATTATTCATTATACTGCCAAATGGACGTGCCACTCAAAGTGAATTACTGACCACGCTGCTGTTAACGGCATTCCGCATCAAAGAAGTTAATGAAATGTCAACTGCGGTCCACCTAAATCCCATTCACTGATTTGTCCGGGGGCTTGATGTTCGCCGCAGCTAATTAAATGGAAAGGCAGTGGCGCCTCCCCCAATCTGCAAAGGAAAAAGCCTCGAATATACATACCCGATCCGTTCCTTCTAGCCAGCGTTTCTATAAGGAATTAATTAAACTTCATCCTTTCCTCTCGAGACTAATATTTCTTTCTGTATAACATAAAACGTGGTCATCTGTCTGAGAAGTTTCCTGTAGGTTGTTATCAAACAGAAACGAAACGTAACTAAGCGAATATTACTGCCTTAGAACATTTGCCTTCCTTTCTTTCCCTTTAAATATTTCGATGGAGTTCCCCGACGTTCAGCGTTACATTTTGTCTATTTATCCTCTTCACCATTTTTTTGTCCACTTCTCACAACACCGCCTCAAAATATTTACAGACCAGCAACGACACGAAACGGAGCTTTCGAAACAATCAATATTAGGAATATTTAATACACAAGAATTAAATATTGTCAGTAGCATACACACCTTTTAGTATAAGAATCTTCTAATGTATTACCTGTTTCTGTTTTGGTTGCGCGAATGGTTATTCTCAACAGCAACTATCAATTTAGGTACAGAGGTAAAGGTAACTAGTTACTTCATTCATGTTTGGTTTTCGGAATTTTGGAAATTTGTGGTAAGGTCATACGGGACTAATGGTGTCCATATCACACACACTTCACTTCATGAACTAAAACAAGCTGCTTACAGTTATTTCTGCATTCCAGGTGATAACAGCAGTCACTGTTATACTTAACGTAAAATTGGGTCTGTAGTGAAAGTGATGAACGCTCTCCTGGGTGCAAATGTTGTCACATGCAGCTTTCTGACTCGCACTCCTTCAATTCTTCTTCCAAAGCGGTTACACTTACTCTTTTTGTGTAACCAGATTATACGTAAATTGCACTTACTTAGCGAATTCTTACTACCATTCATGTTCGGTGTGTCTCGGAGAATTGGTTGAGAAATACGAAATGTAGTTCATGTTACTGTCCTGCCGAATTACATGCGTGGAATTAAAATACTTGGCAGCGGTGGGATTCGAACCCACGCCTCCGAAGAGACTGGTGCCTTAAACCAGCGCCTTAGACCGCTCGGCCACGCTACCACGGTGAGCACCTTAGCTGAGCACTACTTATCCAACTAACTTCTACATGTGTTACTATTGCGTAATTTTACTTTTAGTACAAATCATTCGCCCCTACATATCTTACTTCACAAGACATCGTTTCTGCAATCCAAAAAGAGTTGAGCAATACATCTACGACCTCCTTTAGCATTGACCGACTCGTCGTTGTGTCTCACTTGTACCACACGCTGACACATCTAGTACAGCAGTCTTTTCGCGGGATGTACGTAGGAGGACGCAATATGTTACTGGCTACATTTTCTAGCAAAGTACGCTCACGGAATTGTAACAGATAACCGCTCCGTAATGCAAAACACGTCACTAGCGCGAAGTAAACGTATAGTTTACACATAAGCAGTTAGTTGACATGTTACACTCGTTTTACTGTTGTAACGGCATATCACCATTTTTTTCTGGTTTTTCTTGTGCTACTTTTACAAACTATAATTATACACTGAACAGTTGAATTCATAGTGTTTAAAATCTGGAGGAAAATATGAGTTACATTATACTTGTCGTCTGAGCTCGGGGTTTTGCCTGTCTTTCTCTATCACTTCCTTCGTTACCTTTCCTCCTCCCGGCCCTGGTCTGTTGAGATATATGCATCTTGGTAAAGACACGTAAGTGCGTATAATTATTTATTTCAAGTAATGACTTTTGTTTTATTTTTTCTTAACATTATATATTACTGCCGGGACGCAGCGAGGATTTTGTCAAAAGGGGTCGGGGGGGGGGGGGGCGAATTGTAAAAAGACTCACGTTTTTCATTCAACCTTAAAACTCAATAAATAACGATAAACAATTTAATCGACAATGATTCCGGAGGTTTCGTCAAGCGGAAATGTAATCTCGTTATTTAGGAGTGCTGAATGCTGTATACTGGCAAAACTGCTAAGCCGCACTCATGTTCCAATCTCTCTTCACCCTCCAATGTCACCGAGCGAGATGGCGCTGTGGTTCGACACTGGACTCGCATTCGGGAGGACGACGGTTAAATCCCGCGTCCGGCCATCCTGATTTAGGTTTTCCGTGATTTCCCTATATCACTCCAGGCAAATGCCGGGATGGTTCCTCTGAAAGGGCAGGGCCGACTTCCTTCCTAATCCGATGAGACCGATGACCACGCTGTCTGGTCTCCTTCCCCAAACCAACCAACCGCTCCTTCAATGTAACTTTACAGTCTCCTCCTTTCAGTCTGAATTGGAACGGGCGAGCGCTAATATTTTTAAGACACCGTATTTATTATCGAGAGGGCTTATGGAATACAGAGATCTCTGTTCGACAGAGAAGCTAGAACAAGTTTTGGTGGCAATAATGCAAAGGATCCGGGATTATTCAACCTTAAACTTTCTCAAATTTTCTCATTTATATACGTATCTCTCACTTCTTGGAAGCTAAGAAACATCATTTTCTGCATTAAAGAAAGTCCCGGCAGGAAAAAGCAAGAGTGTGAAGGGAAAAATTTAGAATATTATTCACTTATCGCATGACTTTTAGTGCTCAGAGCCTCCGAAGAGATTCTCGGCTCGTCTTCGATGCAGCTCTTTCCATTTAAGCAGAGAGAATTAGAATCGTTCAGGGAAGAAAGATATTCAGAAGGAATTGGCTGCCCCCTGGCCTATAGTAAGGGACCAATACCGGCATTTGCCAAAATTGAAAATGGAGAACCACAGAAAATCATTTTCAAGGCTGCTGGTGGGTGGATTCAAACCACATCGCCTTCCGAACCCAGGGAGTGATAGCTAAGCGACCCAACACGTAGAGCTTCACCAAGTCTGTGAAGCATGTGGAAAAACTGGTTGTTGTACAATGTCTTCAAATAAAATAAAATTATTCACTACAAAAGATGGAATTCCAACCTCGTATTTTTCTTTTAATTGTGGATATTATGTCATTTGATAGTGCATGAATGCATGCACATTTTAAGATTTAATTGTGTATGAAATTACTTGCTTCAATTGATGTGTTACAAGAGCGTAAACAGATTTTGGTCGAAAGGGTGGAGGGGGGGGGGGGGGGGCACGGGAAGGGATGCAGATCGCAGTCGGCCCGGACGAAACCAAGTAGCCCTCTGAAAAAACCTTTTAGAAACGAACGAACTATAGAATATGCTGTGTCATCCCCTACACCGTCCGCTCTCCACAAACCCTTCCCCATCGTTCCGTATCGAAACTGATTTTCATAGCTGATCACCGCCGAGGTGACCACACTAGGCGATATTTTGCCATTTGGGCTACTGATGATAGAATATTAAGCAAATTTTTTAAAGGAATGTAACCTAGGCCGTTTGGGCGACATTTTTGTTGATTAACGCGATTTTTGGGCGACACAGACAAACCTAAACGTATTTTTATGCACTTATTTTAATTTAAAGTCACTTGTCATTATAATCACTCGTCCGCTGCCTTCTGAAATACTGAAATATTACAAACCCAAAGTTCTGCCACTCTCCAAATAACGATTCCAGTGCTAATATTAAACGGCTATAGGCTATTAGAGTAGAGCGTGCTTACTTTTAACATACCGTAACGCTAGCGGATGAATCGAAATCGATTTTCACCTTCTTTCTTGTTACAAAGTTATCCATAATTAGAAACTATCACAACAACATACAGTAGCACTTACATTAAATCCATTAGGATGTAAGAGCCCAACTGATTAACACAACAACAACTGAACTCAAACAAGACCATCAAATGCTCTTGGTTAAAAAAGGGATGGGCGACAGTACCATGGATGTACAGATTGTTTAAATCTATCGACAGAGCGTATTCCTTTTTCGTGGTCTGAATGAAGATAAAAATATCTTTCAATTTCACTACTCAGCAGCTTGGTCATGTGTAATTTCATTTAGATTACAAGGTAGGGGCAGGACCACATGGACTACACCCTACCCTTTCGGCTACATCTTTGGCTGCTGACATTTTCCCAAGTGGAAAGGTGGGTGAGTTTTATTACACGAGCTCGTGTAACTGGCTTGAGCGACATTTGTTTAGCCGAGATTGCGACCATTTCGTCGAGACAACGAATTATTGTAACTGCTCAGAACTCGCACATCATTTCATTAAAAATTCCAGTCGCCCAGTGCGAATCAAACTAGCGCACTTGAAACGTTTCACATGTTCATGGTCACGAAAATAGGAAAGCGAGCTAATTATTCTGAGGAAATATTTTGTGTCTTACACATTTAAAATTCGTAGACTTTCCGTCAATGTAACTCGTCCGGTTCTAAATATGATGATTTAAATGATCGCGCTGGTTACAAAAGAAAACAAAAAAGTATTATTTTCTCTGTGAGTGGTTCTGCGAAAGGATAAAACAGCCATCGCTCAATTTTCGTACAGTATTTTGTTTTATCAAACCTAGCAGCTTTCATCGTCTTATTCGTTGCTTAACTTTTAACCGATTATTAATATACTGCATTCTTGTTGCTTTCGTTTACCGTATTGCTTCATAGTGATCTGTGGCCGACTTTTACAAACTACACAAATGACATCCGCTGGCGGTATCAAATCGTTTAAAAAAATTGCTATGTTCTATGTTCCGTGACGAACTAGAGGTCTACCAACAGCTGTTTTACAATACTCAAAATATGCTTCGGAAAGGCAGAAGAATGGAAGAAAAATTTACTAGCAAATAGACGGAAATGATTACTATCCATGTTCTCTATTGACCTCGATGTCAACGGATCGTTAAACCTTGTAGACCATGTTCATGAAAAAAAAATCTAACGTTAACAACTTACGTCTTCGTGAAGCACACCATGTGCTAGAATATTTTAGCAGCAAAGTGCACTAGTTAGCAAAAAAAACCGTTCAGATATTTCTTTAGTATCTTTTGGACAGATTGTGGAGTACACATGCAATTAAAAGTTCCACATATCACTCTACTTTCCTGTTCGGCTGTCTCGTGTTTGAACAATTGCATTGCGCTTCTGCGGACAACCGAACGGGTGCTGTTTACTTGTCTTCATCTGCATTTTCGTTCAGCGCAAGAGGGCTCTGTAGCTGACGCCATAGGAATGACAGCGCCGACGCAGGAATAGAGTCGTAACTAGCAGGCGCTGACGACCGTAAGTGATGGCGCTTATTCTCTGCTGTCTCGCCGAGCCACGCGATCTTAACGGCCGTCTCTCACGCGAAAGCTGCTCCCTCGTCGCAGCGTCCAACGCGGAAACGAGGGTCATTTTACACAGCAAAAAGCAAGCAGGCAGTTGCTTTAGGGCCAGCAATAGCACCTCGTCCGCAGCTCGTTGCCGAGTGGCTAGCATTGTTGCCTCTGGATCACGCGTCGGTAACTTTCTTTGCCCGGGGACTCAGTGTTCGTATTGTCCTCATCACCTCATCATCATTTGGGAAGCGGCAAGACTGGAAATGGAAAGGTTTGGAACTTGCAGGGGCGGTGACGACTACGATGTTGACCGCCCCACAAACCAACATCATCAACAGCATCACGCACCCGTTGACACTGAATAGTCTTGTTCCAGTAAAATTTGTAATTCAAAGATGTCATCGCAGCAACTTTTTGTTAGGCAGCTACCAAGAATTATTGTCTGCTGTAGGCGAAACTGAATCTATTATCATTTACACTCTAGGAAGTGTGGGTCACATTGGTGCTGTACACTTCATTAACCTCACCTAAACTACACTCCTGGAAATTGAAATAAGAACACCGTGAATTCATTGTCCCAGGAAGGGGAAACTTTATCGACACATTCCTGGGGTCAGATACATCACATGACCACACTGACAGAACCACAGACACATAGACACAGGCAACAGAGCATGCACAATGTCGGCACTAGTACTGTGTATATCCACCTTTCGCAGCAATGCAGGCCGCTATTCTCCCATGGAGACGATCGCAGAGATGCTGGATGTAGTCCTGTGGAACGACTTGCCATGCCATTTCCAACTGGCGCCTCAGTTGGACCAGCGTTCGTGCTGGACGTGCAGACCGCGTGAGACGACACTTCATCCAGTCCCAAACATGCTCAATGGGGGACAGATCCGGAGATCTTGCTGGCCAGGGTAGTTGACTTACACCTTCTAGAGCACGTTGGGTGGCACGGGATACATGCGGACGTGCATTGTCCTGTTGGAACAGCAAGCTCCCTTGCCGGTCTAGGAATGGTAAAACGATGGGTACGATGACGGTTTGGATGTACCGTGCACTATTCAGTGTCCCCTCGACGATCACCAGAGGTGTACGGCCAGTGTAGGAGATCGTTCCCCACACCATGATGCCGGGTGTGGTCCCTGTATGCCTCGGTCGTATGCAGTCCTGATTGTGGCGCTCACCTGCATGGCGCCAAACACGCATACGACCATCATTGGCACCAAGGCAGAAGCGACTCTCATCGCTGAAGACGACACGTCTCCATTCGTCCCTCCATTCACGCCTGTCGCGACACCACTGGAGGCGGGCTGCACGATGTTGGGGCGTGAGCGGAAGACGGCCTAACGGTGTGCGGGACCGTAGCCCAGCTTCATGGAGACGGTAGCGAATGGTCCTCGCCGATACCCCAGGAGCAACAGTGTCCCTAATTTGCTGGGAAGTGGCGGTGCTGTCCCCTACGGCACTGCGTAGGATCCTACGGTCTTGGCGTGCATCCGTGCGTCGCTGCGGTCCGGTCCCAGGTCGACGGGCACGTGCACCTTCCGCCGACCACTGGCGACAACATCGATGTACTGTGGAGACCTCACGCCCCACGTGTTGAGCAATTCGGCGGTACGTCCACCCGGCCTCCCGCATGCCTACTATACGCCCTCGCTCAAAGTCCGTCAACTGCACGTATGGTTCACGTCCACGCTGTCGCGGCATGCTACCAGTGTTAAAGACTGCGATGGAACTCCGTATGCCACGGCAAACTGGCTGACACTGACGGCGGCGGTGCACAAATGCTGCGCAGCTAGCGCCATTCGACGGCCAACACCGCGGTTCCTGGTGTGTCCGCTGTGCCGTGTTTGTGATCATTGCTTGTACAGCCCTCTCGCAGTGTCCGGAGCAAGTATGGTGGGTCTGACACACCGGTGTCAATGTGTTCTTTTTTCCATTTCCAGGAGTGTAGTTTTACCTAAGTTTATTTGTCGACAGAAAGTTTTTAATCATTTTTCATTTACATATTTATCCTATCACTACCATTTTCCTGAGGTTGGAGTCTACTGCTGTCATTTTTCCATTTTAGCAATTTACATTTGCTTTTTAAAAGCTCCGCCTTACTGTTCCTTGCCAAAACAGTTTTGAGACCTACGCCTCACCGTTAGTTTCTATACTACAAAACTCGCACACCTCCCGCCGGAGGTTCGTGTCTTCCCTCGGGCATGGGTGTGTGTGTTGTTCTTAGAATAAACGGCTCTGAGCACTATGCAACGTAACTTATGAGGTCATCAGACGCCTTGAACTTAGAACTTGTTAAACCTAACTAACCGAAGGACATCACACACATCCATTCCCGAGGCAGGATTGGAAACCGCGACCGTAGCGGTAGCTCGGTTACCGTCTGCAGCGCCTAGAACCGCACGGCCACTCTAGGTGGCGTTCTTAGAATAAGTTAGTTTAAGTTAGTTTAGGTAGTGTGTAAGTCTAGGGACCGATGACCTTAGAAGTTTAGTCTCTTAGGAATTCACACGCATTTCAACATTTGAAAGCCGGCACCAAACACTGAAAATTAGCGTCACACGGGCTAAAAGAAACATTAAACAAGTGAGCAGCGTCAGTTAATGAACATCAACTGGCCGCGCGGAGTAGCCGTAAGGTCTGATGACGACTTGTCATGTTTCACGCGGCTGCCCCTTTCGGAGGTTCGAGTCCTCCCTCGGGCATGGGTGTGTGTGCTGTCCTCAGCATTAATTTAGTTTAAGTTAGGTAGTGCGTAAGCTTAGGGAACGATGACCTCAGTAGTGTTGTCTCATAGAACTTACCACGAATTTCAATTTCAACATTTACCAATGACAAGGGCTACATAAAGTTTACTAAACTTCGTTTTGGGAATCAAAACTTAAGGGGCCAAGGGAGAGTCGACGGAAAATAGTCTGAAGAACAGTTCAT
This sequence comes from Schistocerca gregaria, assembly GCF_023897955.1. NCBI lineage: Eukaryota > Metazoa > Arthropoda > Insecta > Orthoptera > Acrididae > Schistocerca > Schistocerca gregaria. The sequence goes on along the minus strand of NC_064920.1, from coordinate 885,396,513 downwards.
GTAATTACAACGAACAAAAGGAGCAAACCAGGGATGTACAGGGAACGTATGTACAGAACAAAAATCGCTCTGAGCACTATGCGACTTAACTTCTGAGGTCATCAGTCGCCTAGAACTTACAACTAATTAAACCTAACTAACCTAAGGACATCACACACATCCTTGCCCGACGCAGGATTCGAACCTGCGACCGTATCTGTCGCTCGGTTCCAGACTGTAGAGCCTAGAACCGCACGGCCAATCCGGCCGGCCTATGTACAGAACAACCAGTATTGTTACTCTCGGGAAAAATACATACAAATATTTAGTCTTGGCGCAGCGAAGGAAATCTATCCTGTTAATTTAACGGTGACGTGTTCTCAACCCATGAAATGACTACGAATGAGTCAATCTATACAATCCCGTCCGTTCATCCTCTTTCACACAAACAGTGATAACAACAAAACAAGAAGCATATTTTTTGTTTTTTAGGCCTAAAACTGAGAACGAGTCACTGAAAGGCACACACTGCTGTCACACGGCGACAAAATTTTTTTTCTGAAAATGTGGGTTAAACTGTGAGTGATCGAAGACGAGTAGATGTTCAGCGAAAAAATGGTTCAAATGGCTCAGAGCACAATGGGACTTAACATCTATGGTCATCAGTCCCCTATAACTTAGAACTACTTAAACCTCACTAACCTAAGGACATCACACAACACCCAGCCATCACGAGGCAGAGAAAATCCCTTAACCCGCCGGGAATCGAACCCGGGAACCCGGGCACCCGGGCGTGGGAAGCAAGAACGCTACCGCACGACCACGAGATGCGGGCAGATGTTCAGCGACCAAATTCTTAGCGGCAGCATACTTACTGGACAATGGCCGCATTCGCCTCACATGAGATAACGAAGATGCTCCAGAATGTGTGTCCAGTGTCCTAATCGTGAGTAACCTCTCAAGGAACTTCAGACGAGTAGATGGTTGTGAATTTTCTTGATGTTCTATTGCACCAATTGGGCCTACAGTTTGTCGTATTCGAGATTATCCACACGCTTCCGCAATCCAAGACCACCTCTTTTACTTAACCAAGGAATGCAGAAATTCAGTGTCCAAACTGGCAGGTATCATGACATCCACAACTTAGATATATCATTAACGAACCAGATATCAGAAATGTCTGATTCCTCTTCAGAGTCCTCATGGCTGGAAACAAGAAATCCAACGGGCGACTGGGATCTAGGATCTTGCAGGCCAATGTACAGGTCCTTTTTGGCCAACCACCGACTTCCGCAAGTTAATGCTTGCGTAACGGTTCTGCAATATACGCCAGAGCCCTTCATGTGTGAACCACATGTTCCCTCTGATCTGTAGGGGTACCTCTTCCAATAACGCAGCAGGTGGCCTTACAAGAACTGTCTGTACAATGGCCATCTGAGTTGAGGAGACAAGACATAGGGCCCAAGAACATTAAGACACCATACTGGCCCTCATGTTTACTGGAGGGTGTCTCTGATGATGATGTGTAACTGCTGAATGTGGGTGTTCATCCACCGATAAATGCCAGTGGGCAGAGCTGACATGTCTTCCAGAATAAATGGCCTCATCCATAAACAGATATCTTTCAGAAAAGTGAGGGTATTCAGTAGCATGTATCCAGAAACCTGAGTAGAAATTCAAGCTGAGATGACTAATCGTCTGGTCCCAGTGCCTGGTAGGTCGAGAAGGATGAAGCATCTGATCAGTCGACCCATTCCATACGCTGTTATGATGGGAACTGAACTCATGTATTTGGCTTGGGCCTGCATTCAAAGTGTAACAGCACATATTTCTGAAAGATGTACACACCACCCGTCGTCTGCCTGCATTAGGCCTGCCTGCCATCGATGTGACAACGTTGCCCAGTTACCCGTCCACGGAATCGTTCCCTGTCCATTCGTCGAGCTCTTTGATCACGGCATTCAGCTGCACTGTAAAGAAGGTGGATGTCTAAAGGTTCTCTCCATGTTATGTACTGCTCCCGTCAAGCAGGCACTACAACGCTATATGCTTTTTACTGTCTCAGTGCACACATCAGGACGTCACAACACAATGTACCTCGAATCAAGTTTGGTGTAACGATATGTGAAAAGCTTATTTTTGTTTTGTTTATATCATTCGCTGTTAGCGTATTTACGCATGCTTTTTGTTCACTCAATATGCATTCCGACACCTGATTATTTAACGTAATATTTATTGTTAGTTCCCTCGTAATATCGGTCTGTTGGAGCACTGAATTATTGAACACCCTGTATATCTATTGCTTGAGGTTACTGACCAGGCTAGCTGGTTGTGATAGCAATAGTTTCGCGAATCGACGTTATCCCAAAAAATGTTATGGAGGAACGTCAAGCAGTGATTGCTTGACTATGATGGCCTTGCTTTCACCAAAAACAGAGAGACGTCGAGAGTTTCCTAATTTGTCACCCACACAGCCAACCATTTCAAGGTCTGTCGGTAGCACAGTCACGTGACCTGCCAAACTCCTCCAATCATCAGATATGTGGTAGCCACCTCTGTCCTAGCAATTTGGAAATTTGTGATAAGATCTTATGGGACCAAACTGCTGAGGTCATCGGTCCCTGAGCTTAAACATTACTTACTCTAACTTAAACTAACTTAAACTAAGGACAACACATACACCCATGCCGGAGGGAGGACTCGTACCTCCGACAGGGGGAACAGCGCGAAAGGTGACAGAACACCCAAGACCGCGCGGTTACACCGTTTGGTACCTCTCTCCTAACTGGTACATATATAACAGGTACAAGAGTATAACAAGCTGTGTACTTAATATTATATTAGGATTAATTCATAACACAATTAACGAAAACAATTATCTAAAGCAAAAGATATCAGTTGTAAAACCAAATACTTGTAAATCTGCTTCAGTGACGGCAGGAACGTGACTTTCCCGAACCCTGGTCATTGAAATAGCTACAGTTGCTGGGACAAATTATGTCTTTCACTAAGTTCCCTGATGATTTTCTTTACTATTTGTATTCTCTTTAATAATTATTTATATTTTCCAAACTTTGTATTTTATTTTATAACCTGTGCTTCTATCAACAAAGATATAAAAGAAATTCCAATTGTTAACACACTATCACAGTAGTAATTGTATTAGTAGAATTGTATTAGTAAAAATACTGTCCACGAACTGTAATACGAGTTCAGAGAGGGGGCTAACTGTAGGAAATAAATAAAAAAAATAAAACCTATAGACAGTCCAATTGATTGTCAGTATAATACAAAATTAAGAGTGTGTTCCCTCGATATGTCCTGGTGAACCCATCGGACCCGACCGACCGCCGTGTCATCCTCAAACTGACGTCAGTGGATGCGGTGCGGGCGGGTAAGGGATCAGTACACCGCTCTCCTTGCCATTGCTAGGTTTCGTACCCTGGAGCGGCTGCCAGTCGGTAAACTAAGTCCTCAACCGGCATCACGAGACTGAGTGCATCCCACTTCAATCCTCTCACCAACGGAAAATCCCTGGCAGTGCTGGGAATCGAACCCGGGTCCTCTGCTTGGCATTCAGCAGCAAAGACCACTCAGTTACTGTGGTGGACAGTATTAAGAGTAGTTCACCAAATACTTTACAGACGCGGCACAAACTTGTACTTGATAGACGTCCACAGCTACCCTACTCGCCTGTTTATAGAACATGGAGATGATGATTCTCGTTTCTGCTTCAAGTACATGCTGTTCCGACGCGTAAAACAGGGAAAAAAAACCTGACAAACCCGTTTTGCACGATACGCAGCGCGAGATGAAAGCCATTTTTGTCAGCCATTGAGGTTTGCTTTGCTCCTTTTTGGAGCGCTGTCGGGGCGGTGTTTTTCATCCAGCCGGAAATTCGACGATGCGGAGGTGGCTGTGCCGCTGGGCAACATCGCGTTATTTTTACGATCCGGAAATATTCGCCACTGAAGCTACACGTGCAGTTACAAACTTCCAAAAATAAATAAAATCGGAGAATGCTAACACAAAATCAAGCATGAAGGCAGAAGAGCAGCATGGGCAGAAAAATAAGCAGCATCGCGTGGACAATGTGACTAACATGAAACATGTTTATTTATCAAGGACCTGTGATTATACACTCCCGATAAAATTTTCTAAAATCATTTGCGAAAAGGTAGTAGTAACCCGCCCTTTCTGTACTGGGAGTTTAGAAAGTATTATGTCCTATATGGTACATGATGAGCAAGTATAGAAACTACAAGTGAGTAATTCTACATTAAACGGTGAAACTGAAAGTTTTCCTTGGCCAATTATAAGCAGGCGGTACATTTCGTTGCCGCTAGAGGCCTCCCAAAAAATAGTTCAATGGCTCTGAACACTATGGAACTTAACATAAGAGGTCATCAGTCCCCTAGACTTACAACTACTTAAACCTAACTAACCTAAGGACATCACACACGTCCGTGCCCGAGGCAGGGTTCGAACCTGCGACCGTAGCAGCAGCACGATTCCGGACTGAAGCTTCCTAGAACCACTCGGTCACAGCGGCCGGCTAGAGGCCTCCCGGTCAAGCGTGCAGCGAGTGATTGTTTCTGGGCGGTGGTTGTAGGGTGGGGGGTGGGGAGGTGTGTGTTGTTGCCCCTCCCCTCCTCCACACTGAAATATAACATCATCCCCATTTATAATGTGCCGCAGCTGCATACGACTGTAATAATAATACTAATAATAGTCATAATAGTGCAATATATAAAATGTCGTAATTCACTGCCTGACAAAAACTCCGCGTGTGCGGATCCTTAGTGTCAATCGACTTTGACCACGCTTTTGATTGAGTATGCCACGATTACCTTGAGAAGGAGCTGCGACATCTGCCCTTCCCCCATTCTTCGTAAACACGATTATGCACCTTCTGCATGGCGCGACTTCACAGGTTAAATCAATCGACGTATAGTGGGCAAGATCACTGTCGCCCACTTTCTGAGGCAAGGTTTCCCCATATCAGTGGTTACGTTTGCCACTGCCATGGACCCCATGTTACACGGACTGTGATGCTGGCTACAAGGACTTAGGCTGATGGGCCATACCTTTGTCTGCCGAGCGTATGCGGACGATCTGGTGTTTTTTAGTGCATTCACTAGGCAAAATGCAAAGATCACTGGAATGGATCGCCCAATACGGCGCCATAGTCAGAAGCCGCTTGAACTAGGAGAAGTCTAAAGGAATGGTTACTGGCAGCGGCTTCCCAGAAGGGAGCTTGGCGCCATACCAACCCCGGGATACTATGAAAAGTTTGGGGGTTATCTTTAAGCGTGACAGCCGATGGACAGCACTCCTTACCTATACTCGTCTCCTACAAGGCAGGAGTACAGATGTTTGTAGCAACTTGCGGCGATCTTTGAACATGATACAATGGATGGATTGTCGACATCTATCTGGCATTCAGGATACCTCATCTGGCCACAGAACTCCCGAAGCCAAAGGCAATAGCCTGCAGTTCACAAGCTGCCTTTGGTTACTTTGCCAGCGCAGGAATGATCATCGAAGTGCGATACGACACACTCACTCTTCCTATCACAAAGGGCGACCTCAGAATGATCAGTGTGCGGGTTAGGGCCGCTGCCTTATATATCGACGTCCCCAGTACCATCTGCCTGATACAGATAAACAGTGTCTCGAATGTAGATCTGCCATGGAGGTGTGGAGGTTTACGGGACTGATTCTGCCCCTCATTCAGTGCACGACCCCGACAGTATGACGTTCTATCCACATACTAAGATGAATGCAGTGATATGGACCAAGGAACTGGCCATATTGTGTCCTCACTGTGATGATGTAAACATTTTTTCGATTTTTGGACCTTCCTATTGGAACGATTCACTTTGCCAATAATCTGGGTAGTGTCTTCTTAGACTCTCCTCACAGTTGAGGTGTGCCAGGTATGAGGAGTTAACCTTATGTTGGTGTTAACTTCACGAAACGGACCAGAACACGTGACAGAAACATATGACCACTTCTTCGTGAAGACGGGCCCGACCCAAATGATGGATTAGAAGGATCTACGGACATGTTAATCGATGGTAACAGTGGGTGTGTTGTGTAATGTTGGCTCTGCCAGAAGGGCGGCTTTACGTTCAATTCATGGTTTAATCATTTTGTTGGTTATTACCTTCTTTACCCCTAGAAGGGAACCATTGTAATGTTTGCCATTGTGAAATATCCTCATACGAATCTCACGCGGAAAAGAAACGTTATCGTTGCTGAAGATTTCACGTATTGGCAATAATTTCTCGGAAAACCAAGCATGACGTATCACTTTACCGAAAAATAACGCTTTCAACTGATTATGAATAAAGATAAACTACAGGAATTTCACCGAAATAATTGCGAATGATTATCTAATTCATTTATTGTTGTCTTTTTCATTACTCACCAAACATAATATTAGTAGACGCACATGGACAACGTTATTTCAGTATACTTTGGAAAATATTCGTTTAGTAATCTTCCACGGACATGGTCGGGCAGACGAAAAATAAAAATAATGATCGGGTTTCGAACGCCGGGAGCAGACACGTGAAACCGCGATGCTAGCTGCTGTCACACCTATTCAGTTGAACGATTCACTAGGTAAATGACAAATAAAATACCTCAAAATATTTGACAGTCGTTTCCTCAGAAACTTTAGAGTACCTATGTGTAATAGCCAGGCACGTGTTCACTTTTGACCCCTCTTCCACTGAGCGAAGTTTGTGGGAAATCGAGTTAACACTTGTTGTGTTCTCCTTCTCAGTCCAACACGGCCGGCGAACAGCTGGTACTGTGTGGTATCGATAAACTGCATCCAGAGGGGCTTCCGCAATCCGGGGAAGGGAAGGAAAGCCTGCTCTATTGTTCGCGGTGGCCTCTTCCGAGAGAGAATGCCAGGTTCCGCGGGGAAAGCCAGACGGACCTCTGGCGGACAAGCGAGTAATTAACCGCGCCTGGCCCTTAATTAACTTTCGCGCCGCAGTCTCCTGGGATGGGATGGGAGGGTAGACTCTGCCCCTCACTGTCCACCGATACCAGACCTCTGGTCCGCTTGCACAATACGCTTAAAGTTCAAGACGAGCAACACTTGGTGTAGCAGCTTCTGCATTCACAAGCACTTGACCAGCAGCGGATTTATTTATATTGTTTACTGGCCACCATTTGTCACAGATGTATCAACATTGAAATATGTTCTGGAGTCTTGGTGGGGGTGCGAAATTTGCCAGACTTTCAAACAAACAGGTAGAAGCAACGTTAATGTGCCGAGTGCGTCGAGAACATTCGTATGGTTTCACTAGACTATCTTCTACATGAAAGACGATAGAAACTTGGGATGAAAAATAATAACTTATGTATACGATTTCAACGATTTTTCCCCCAAAAGCGACACCTGATTTTATCAAGGTCAGACGCGCGCGGGGTAGCCGGGAGGTCTACGGCGTCTTGTCACGGTTTGTGCGGCTCCCCAGTCGTCGGAGGTTCGAGTCAACCCTCGGGCATGTGTGTGTGTGTGTGTGTGTGTGTGTGTGTGTGTGTGTGTGTGTTTTGTGGAAAGTTGGAAATTTGTGCTAAGCACTACGGGACCAAACTGCTGAGGTCAGCGGTCCCTAGGTTTACAGACTACTTAATCTAACTTAAAATAACTTACGCTATGGACAACACACATGCCTGAGGGAGCACTCAAAACTCCCACGGGAGGAGGGGGGGGGGGGGGCAGGGGTTAGGGGAGCGGCACGAACCGTGACAATGCGCCCTAGACCGAACGGCTACCCCGAGCGGCTTGTGTGCGTTGTCCTTAGCGAAAGTTAGTTTTTAGTTAAGTTAAGAAGTGCATAAGCCTAGGGACCGATAGCCTCAGCAGTTCGGTCCCATAGTCCTTACCACAAATTTCCATAACATAGGTATAATATTTACAAGCATGCATATACAACTTTTGTATACAAGTTTCCTATCAAGGTTTATATTTATCCTCCACAGATGTTCTATCCACGTGGCCGGCCGCGTTGGCAGAGCGGTTCTAGGCGCTACAGTCCGGAACTGCGCGACAGCTACGGTCGGGGATTCGAATCCTGCCTCTGGCATGAATGTGTGTGATGTCCTTAGGTTAGTTAGGTGGAAGTAGTTCTAAGTTCTAGAGTACTGATGACCTCAGATGTTAAGTCCCATAGTGCTCAGAGCCATTTGAACCATTTTTTTCTATCCACATGAGAAACTTCCAGTCAATAGTCAAACTCGTCGCATTCTTTTGCGAGCGTGTCTGGAATTGCTGCATCATTACTTGCTCCGAGCGTCCCAATTCACCCAAAAGTGTTAGTAGAAGAGGCACAGACATGGAGTCTTCCACAAAAACTCAGTAAAGAAAATCATACGATGAGATCGGGCGAGTATACCATGGTTGAGTCAACTGCTTGTGAGTACGATTATTAGTTCTTACATACAGGCGTCAGTATTCTATACTACTGAAAAATGAAAGTTTCAGCATGTCCTCGCAACTGATGAGAAAGCCAGACGGACGACCGAACGAGCTAGCTGCACTAGGGATGCGCGCCAATCCAAGTTAAAGAGTTCATACCCCTCCCCTTCTCCCCCCCCCCATCCTCCACCCACCACCCAGGTCCCTCAAACACATTTCAATAGTTGCGAATACATGTTTGCATGTATAGCTTTCAAAATTTCAACACCTAACTTTCGGTGAATAAAGTGGCATGATAAGCAAGAAATTCTAGTAATTACAAACTAATTAAGCTTTTTAACACAGGACACATTAGAGTTACTTGCGCGAGGGCCTGTTCACGCGGGTGGACTTGAGTTCTGGCTCTTAGCGCAGCAGAGAGGGAAAGCCGCCTATGAACAGGTTTTGCTATACCGCCATGGGCAACAAATACAACACTCCTCATGACTCCACAGGTAGGAATCCGTTGATGATCGAATCCTGTCGCGGGGAACGACAAGGAGATCTTGCAGGGGATGGTCGTCACCGTCGAGATCTTCGTCTTCTGTTGACTTCGTCCTGCAGGTATCGGATGGAGCCAGTCGATGTTTCTTCCGTCGCTTTGGAGCCCGTTGTTTTCGGATGTGAGTATCGCCATCCAACAACCAATGGGGGTCGTTGCCATCAGGGACGAAAGCTGCGGTTCTCAAAAACAAATATGCGATAGCGAACCTCTTCTGTAGGGCCGTTAGCTCCTTTCATTACAAAGCTTATTCCAGGGTTGCTCTGGCAATGCAGAATGTCCATCTGTAATGTCCTGCTACCACGCCGGAGGCTGCTCAGTGTCGACTGAAGGCGACGCTTCTGTCGACGTTCGATGATTAGATGGAACTGTTTGAAGGCCAAACACAGGTATGTCAATGGAAGCACCGTTAGATTGGGCGACATTTTCTTCCCTCCCCCTCCCCCCCGTCGGCAGTTTCGTGATGTGAAGTTAAAGATAGTTTGATATGTGATGTCCCTCTTGCCCACATCCCGTACAGATATTTGGCTAGACGTCTTAAATTACGATGACATGGCATCTGCCGATGTTTAAATAGAACGGGGCATGTTTAGTACCCCATCCAGAACGTGGTACGAAGTAAAATGTGCCCATTTTTCCCGCGTATCGATTATCATAGTGTCATAGAGTCTCAATGCTGCAGTCACCATCACTGCTGGCACCTCAAACAGCAACTCGAACACACGGACCGTCCTCTTCACGAGACCTGCGTGTTCCACCTTCACAGTGCTAACGTGTCCATCCGAATACCTGAACTGAAGGTCGCTCATCCTTTTGAGAATCTTTTCACTGGCGACGTCATCTACAAATTTCACGTAGACCACGCTGCTGACAATGGAGAGGTGAATCCCTATTAGGTCGTGGTACTCGATGTGAACGTCATCTCGTAAAAACTGTTCAATTCCTAATGCTTTAGGTCGTACGTACACTGTCTTAAAACAGAAATTTAATGTTACTTTCGTTGCGAATATGTCATGGTGCGTCGAAGGAAGTAAGCTGCACTGAGCCGACTGTAAACCACAACACCGCGAGCGCGCTACGCGGCATGGACGTAAACATGACGCCAGAGCCGCTGCCCTGCCGAAAGCAGACTGTGTTCCACCGTTTCGAATGAGACAATCACGCGCTAAAAGGCTTTTAAATTACATCAGACACTGTGATCGTCGTTTTCTCGAGTCTCTACGGATAAGCTGAGACACCTGTTCGCTTATTTTGATCTTCTTCCACTGAGGAAAGGTTCTGCAAAACGGGTTGTGGTTCTTGCCGTGTTCTCCTCGTGAATGCAAGTCTTCTTCTTGACTTAAAGGTCAAAAAGACACAGCCGAGAGACTTTTTTATTGGTGTAAATCAGTCTCCCATACTATCACTGATTTTCAACAAGAACTGTGACTCTCCCTGACAATTTTTCGTATTTTGTACATCGAGTTTCTTTCACATTGTTCGATTTTCTCATAGCAGAAGCAGTGTCGTAATAAAACTCCATTTCTAGTATTTATTTTATTTCAATATTTTCTGTGTCTAAATTAAACGATGTGCTTCCAATTCTTGACTTAATTAACAAGCTTGTAATTTAGCATCTGCCATTCAACATATGTCGATAGTTCTCTGACATACATACGTATCAGCAGGGGTAGGGCGTTACTCGTATTTCATTCTTCACAGGAGCACATCGTATTTCTCACTTCCGGACGCTTCGAACGTTTCTTTCGCCTACATCTTAGGGCTACCGTAGCTGCCGTGTGCGCCGGCCGGAGTGGCCGAGCGGTTCTAGGCCCTACAATCTGGAAACGCGCGGCCGCTATGTGCGCAGGTTCGAATCCTGCCTCGGGCATGGATGTGTGTGATGTCCTTGGGTTAGTTAGGCTTAAGTAGTTGTAAGTTCTAGTGGACTGATGACCTCAGCCGTTGAGTCCCGTAGAGCTGATAGCCATTTGAACCATTTTTTTTTCTTTTTTGCAACCGTGTGCAGAATCAACGATCTGTTCGCTGTGTGCCCCATCTGAGGTACAATGCACTATTTACTGGTCCGAAAATAAAGTCGAAAACCTTATACATCGATCTACATTTATCCTCCAAAGTGTTACACCATCAGATGAGCCTAAATACTACTCTTAAACTTGTAATGAACGCCCGCAGCAACCTAATTACTTAGAGGCGGACTGTAATATCCTCTCATTGGACTGCTCATACACCATTCCAGCTGGCTCCTAGCGGCTTAATCTCCGTGAAAACGAAAACCGTACCCCGGCCGGGTGGCCGAGCGGTTCTAGGCACTACAGGCTGGAACCACGCTGATGTTGCGGTCGCAGATTCCAATCCCACCTCGCGCATGGATGTGTGTGATGTCTTTAGGTTAGGTAGGGCTACGTAGGTCTGTCTACGGGACTGATGACCTCAAATGTTAAGTCCCATAGTGCTTAGAACCATTTAACCATTTTCTCTTTTCACTTACACGTTTAACAGGAATGTGTGTGTGTAACACTTCACTGCGACTAAGTTCCCACAGCGGCAGTGGAAGACATTAGCCTTTTTTAAGAGTTCCGGCAATTTCTCTTCAAAATACCGTTATTTGTCTTCACGGTACGGGTAATATTTATAACTGCGTTTTTACATTAGACCTGCGCACTAGAAGTAACTGCAGGCCATGTTTCACAGTTACTACTATCACCGACAGTTAATAAATTATCTACACCTACAGCCACACTCCGCAAGCCACCTGACGGTGTGTGACGAAGGGTACTTTGAGTATCTCTACCGATTCTCCCTTCTATTCAAGTCTCATAATGTTCGTGGAAAGAAATATAGCCGGTATGCCTCTGTGTGCTTTCTAATGCTTCTCTGATTTTATCCCCGTGGTCTCTTCGCGAGATACACGTAGGAGGGAGCAGTATACTGCTTGACACCTCGGTGAAGGTATGTTCTCGAAACTTCAAGAAAAGCCCGTACCGAGCTACTGAGCGTCTCTCCTGTAGAGCCTTCCACTGGAGTTTATCTATCATCTCCGTAACGCTTTCGCGATTACTGAGTGGTCCTGTAACGAAGCTCGCTGCTCTCCATTGGATCTTCTCTATCTCTTTTATCAACCCTACCTGGTACGGATCCCACACTGCTGAGCAGTATTCAAGCATTGGGCGAACAAGCGTACTGTAACCTACTTCCTTTGTTGTCGGATTGCATTTCTTTAGGATTCTTCCAATGAATCTGTCTGGCATCTGCTTTAGCGACGGTCAACTTTATATGATCATTCCATTTTAAATCACTTCTAATGCGTACTCACAGATAATTTATGGAATTAACTGCTTCCAGTTGCTGATCTGCTATTTTGTAGCTAAATGATAAAGGATCTTTCTTTCTATGTATTCGCAGCACATTACACTAGTCTACATTGAGATTCAATTGCCATTACCTGCACCATGCGTCAATTCGCTGCAGATCCTCCTGCATTTCAGTACAATTTGCTTTGTTACAACCTCTCGATACACCACAGCATCATCCGCAAAAAGCCTCAGTGAACTTCCGATGTTATCCACAAGGTCATTTATGTATATTGTGAATAATTGTGAATAGCAACAGTCCTACGACACTCCACTGCGGCATACCTGAAATCACTCTTACTTCGGAAGACTTCTCTCCATTGAGAATGACATGGTGCGTTCTGTTATCTAGAAACTCTTCAATCCAATCACACAATTGGTCTGGTAGTCCGTATGCTCTTACTTTGTTCATTAAACGACTGCGGGGAACTGTATCGAACGCCTTGCGGAAGTCAAGAAACACGACATCTACGTGGAAACCCGTGTCTATGGCCCTCTGCGTCTCATGGACGAATAGCGCGAGCTGGGTTTCACACGATCGTTTTTTTTTTTTTCGAAACTCATGCTGAACCCCACAGAGTAGATTTCTAGTCTCCCGAAAAGTCACTACACTCGAACATAATACGTGTTCCAAAATTCTACAGCTGATCAACGTTAGAGATATAGGCCTATAGTTCTGCACATATGTTCGACGTCCCCTTCTTGAAAACGGGGATGACCTGTGCCCTTTTCCAATCCTTTGGAACGCTGCGTTCTTCTAGAGACCTAGGGTACACCGCTGCAAGAAGGGGGCAAGTTCGTTTGCGTACTCTGTGTAAAATCGAACTGGTATCCCATCAGGTCCAGAGGCCTTTCCTCTTTTGAGCGATTTTAATTGTTTTTCTATCCCTCTGCGTCTATTTCGATACCTACCATTTCGTCATCCGTGCGACAATCTAGAGAAGTAAGTACAGTGCAGTCTTTCTCTGTGAAATAGCTTTGGAAGAAGACATTTAGTATTTCGGCCTTTAGTCTGTCATCCTCCGTTTCAGTACCATTTTGGTCACAGAGTCACATTTTGTTTTGATCCACCTACCGCTTTGACATAAGACCAAAATTTCTTAGGATTTTCTGCCAAGTCAATACATAGAACTTTAGTTTCGAATTCATTGAACGCCTCTCGCATAGCCCTCCTCACACTACATTTCGCTTCGCGTAATTTTTGTTTGTCTGCAAGGCTTTGGCTTTGTTTGTTTACTGTGAAATTCCCTTTGTTTCCGCGGCAGTTTTCTAACTCGGTTGTTGTACCACGGTGGCTCTTTTCCATCTCTTACGATCATACTCATCTAATGCATATTGTACGATGGTTTTGAACTTTGTCCACTGATCCTCAACACTATCTGTACTTGAGACCAAACTTTAGTGTTGAGCCTTCAAGTACTTTGAAATCAGCTTTTTGTCACTTTTGCCAAACAGACCAATTTTCCTACCTTTTTTAATATTTCTATTTACGGCTGAAATCATCGATGCAGTAACCGCTTTATGATCGCTGAATCCCTGTTCTGCGTTAACTGTTTCAAATTGTTCGGGTGTGTTTGTCACCAGAAGTTCTAATATGTTATCACCACGAGTCGGTTCTCTGTTTAACTGTTCAAGGTAGTTTTCAGATAATGTACATAAAAAAATTTCGCTGCGTTCTTTGTCGCTGCCACCCGTTATAAATGTTTGAGTCTCCCAGTCTATCCTCGTTTTATAGAAAGTTCCGGAAGTCAACACTACATTAGTACGCCTCGATAGCTGAGCGGTCAGTGTGGCCGATTGCTAATCGAAGGGACCCAGATTCGATTGCCGACCGGATCCGAGGTATTCTCTGCTCGTGGACAGGCCGTTGCGTTGTCTTCACGTTCGTATTGTCGTAACTGACGTTACGCTATTGAGAGGGCTGTATGGGCTCGTCCCGAAAGCCAATAAATTATAAAAAATTACTACGTTACACTACGTAACTATTGTAATCACGGTTAGTAAACTTATTTATTAGTTGTTTATTTTTAGAAAACTGTAGGTTAGACAGTTGCGCTGCAGCAGGAAGGGGATCGATGGAGAACCGGCGCGCTTCGGCAGATTAACACGGGCGTTCGCCGCAGCCGCTCGACCTTGCCGGCGACAACACTGCAAACGTGGATAAGCCGGCGATAAGGCAAACACGGCGCGATAAGACGGGCAAACACGGCGCGCTCGCTAAACACAGCTCGTCGCAGCCGCCCTTGACCCAACACAGCGCTGGCTGGCTGCGCTGCAGGCAACTTCGCTGACAGAGTTTTGGAGTTCAGCAGGCGATGCTCGTTTCCTGGGAATCCAAACAGCTGTCGCAAGGCTTTAGCGGCTGTAATAACTCATTTCATCTCTAATCCTCAGAGTCATGAATGTAGGATTGTATCTTGGTCTGGAGCCGTGCACGTTCCGTACTGCTAACTATACGAGTAACTTGTGTTTGGCAGGTTCTAGGCGCTACAGTCCGGAACCGAGCGACCGCTAGGGTCGCAGTTTCGAATCCTGCATCGGTCTCGGATGCGTATGATGCCCTTAGGTTAGTTATGTTTGATTTGTTCTAAGTTCTAGGCGACTGATGACCTCAGAAGTTAAGTCGCATAGTGCTCAGAGCCATTTGAACCATTTTTTTGTGGTTGGCAAGTAAAACAACTGAAAAAATAAAATAGAAGAAATGAGCGGCGCAGCCTTGCTGATAATAAACGATGCATTCCCTGCCACAGTGTGTAAATACTTCTCAGACATGGTGTCCACTCCTTTTTTATTCATCGTCTTCACAGCCAGTTTCTCATAAGCTAATCGCGACAAAATATTAGTCAACCCCTTAAAAGAGCACACTGGTCGCTGCGGAGAACTTAAGATAGTGTAGGACTAATACCGGGTGGTCAAGTGATATTCCAGTGCCAAGGTAAGTGATAGCAGTAGAGTGGTGTGTGTGTGTGTGTGTGTGTGTGTGTGTGTGTGTGTGTGTGTGTGTGTGTGTGTGTGTGTGTGTGTGTGTGTTTGTGTGTGTGTGTTTGTGTGTGTGTGTTTGTGTGTGTGTGTGTGTGTTTGTGTGTGTGTGTGTGTGTGTTTGTGTGTGTGTGTGTGTGTGTGTGTGTGTGTGTGTGTGTGTGTACCATCGCGTTTGTCCGCTCCCACGACCACACCGTTACGAACTTGCCTAGTTTGTTGTGTCTACGGGGACTCTCCAAAGTGTGCTGTCGACAAGGAATGGTATACAAATCGCAGAAATGTAATGGGCCATAAGAGCACAGGCCATAAAAAGATCCTAATCCTCAAGGAACCGAGACGTGCGTCACATCTTGTCATTGACAATCGGGTTTCAAACTCGAAAGGAAAGACTGCAGTCAGTGAGCGCAGGTCGATCTCGTCCAGTTTACGAACACTGCGAAGGGAAGTCCATACAGAGGTCGATGGAACAGCGTACGTCCCAAAGTCCACTGCTCACAGAACGTATAATGTTAGACTGAAGCTCGAGGTGTTTCTGCGAAATTTTGGTGGTGTTTCCATACACGATCTGGCCCCATTAATCCAAGTTTTCGTAGTCATGAACCACAATGTTTTAGTTCAACATACTCGCTGGCCCACTGTTACCATTTTCCTACATACCCATGACGAATAAACTGTGAACACTCTGACACTCATGTCTTCCAAGATAACAGCCGTGTCCACAAGCCTGGACACATGCGTTTCTGTTTTGTCATGTAGCACCCAGTTTATTCATATTTTTGGTGAGTAGACCAACAAATTTCCTTACAACGAAAGAGAAATTCAGCTCTGAGCTGCAATCAGAAGTGAAATTAAAGCCAACGGTATCAAGTGTAAATTTTATGCCAAAGTGGGACCCGAACCTGGAAATCCAGCTTATCGCTAGCGATCTCCTTATCCACTTCCTCTGTCCAAGTGTGCTTCCCGTCCAAACCAAATTTCCATATGACCCACCTTGCATACATAGTGTCCCTTTTCAATTACCCTCATCACTCGAAGCTTCACCTGACTCCCGCAAGAGATCGAACAAAGAGTGCGTCCGCACTGAAGGTATCACTGTTCGCCACCAAGCTCCACATACTAATAAGTGTGCCGTCTGTTTTTTTTAGAAAGAACAGACACCACTAGTGTAAATGTCTCGTACGTACAGTAAGTTCCTACGGTCGAACACTCTGCTACCAATTGTACCTCGGCTGATACGCTGAATCTCGTGATCCCATAGAAGTAGTTAGGAATAATTAGAAAATGACGGGTGAAAAGTAGCATTCAGTATACCTCCTGAACTGAGCTCGTTATTTACGCTAAATACGGTATTACGTGTTATTAACATGACGGCCTAAAATATTTAAAGCTGTTGAGCGAAGCAGCGGACTTCACATTCTAGTGGTTATAAATCAAATTAATATCGCTCAGTGTGCGTGTTTGCCGCTAGGATAATTTAGGTTAAGTAGTGTGTAAGCTTAGGGACTGATGACCTTAGCAGTTAAGCCCCATAAGATTTCACACACATTCGAACATTTTTGAATATCGCTCAGTGTCCCTCCATATAAACGTCTTGAATCCACGTGGCTAGTGCTGGGTTTGGTTAGTTGATGGTGATTAATTCCATTGTCGGGTTTCCGAAAGTTCTCAGTTTTTGCTATGCTTCTCCAAAAAGTTCAGCTTGCTTCTCTGTACAAAATTTTGCTTTAAATTTGGTTAAACCGCTACAGAAACGCATCAAATACTGAAGCAAACTTTTGGAGATAATCCTCTGTTTTAGATACAGACTTCGACGGGTACGAAGTTCCAAATCGGACCTACATCGATTGATGCTGAGAGCTGATTCTGTAGCCGGCCGAAGTGGCCGTGCGGTTCTAGGCGCTGCAGTCTGGAACCGCGAGACCGCTGCGGTCGCTGGTTCGAATCCTGCCTCGGGCATGGATGTGTGTGCTGTCCTTTGATTAGTTAGGTTTAACTAGTTCTAAGTTCTAGGGGACTAATGACCTCAGAAGTTGAGTCCCATAGTGCTCAGAGCCATTTGAACCATTTTTGAGCTGATTCTGTAAGCCATCAACCTGCATCACAAGAGGCACTGTTTAGGATATGAGGGACCTGACTCTGTAGGTTCAACATCTTTGGAATAAATTAGAATCAGAAGAATTCAACATGAGAAGGACTATGGCCGAGTTTGTGGAAAGATTGCTTCAAGCCGATCAGAGCATAATTGGGTGGAATTCTGCAGGGTTCTCAGACATCTGCTCCAAGACGATTCACACACTTTTTTCAAAGGTTGCCACTGGTAATGATAGTTGGATTCACGGCCATAATCCTGAAATGAAGTTGTAATTGTCGCTGTGGAAGAGTCCTCCCCTGCGTCAGCATAAAATGCTCGGCACTTCAACAATAAATTTAAAGCATAACTATCTTCTATTTATTTATTTATTGTCGGGACGGTTATCTAGGAATCCGTCCCTCCTGGTCAGGCAGTCAATTAATAATTCTATCGGGATGTTCTGAGACGCGTAAAGGAGACCATGAGTATGAACTCAACAGAAGTGGCATGCCAATGACTGGGTTCTCCAAAATGACTATGTATGACCGCATTCAACCTACATTATTCAGGAATGTTTGACTGAAAACAAGATGACACTTCAACCATGACGTCTTTAGAGACAGATTAGCTGTATAAACTGTTTTCGATGCACTTGTCGAGTTAATTCTCTATTAAGATTCCAGCTTTACCAACCATGTCTTCGTCATGCAGGCAGTTGGCAGACAAACGGTACCGCGACATGTTTCGACTTCTTAGAAGTAATCATCAGATCTTCTGTTTAAAATAAGAGAAGAAAGGGACTAGTCAGAAACTAGGAAACTGAACTGCAAATCAAATTAACATCTATTAACAACTATACGTACTCGAATACGTTACATAGTGATTCGATGACTGAGAACGCCAAGAGAAACGGACATAATGCGAATATGTCTCAATAAATAAAAGGATTTCGATAAACGGCGATCACTGTGATCCCCTTAGTAAGTATGCATAGTCCGTGTAAACTTTATCGTTATTTGCCTTATGGCTGCAAAGTTGAATAACTTTTTGTATGTCACCGTACCCCTAACAATAACTCCACATTTAAATAGATCAAGTAATAAATGGGTTGTCTGTTGTGATTGCAGAGAGCAGCCGATGATGACGTGGTTACTGTCCTGCTCCCCACACGCTCACTTTCGTGAGGCTTTCCATTGTAGCTGATGTTCGTGTTATCTGAAACTTCAGTGATTGAAGCGGAAGTGCAACTACCTGCTCAAACCTATAAAGTCAAAATTATACAATCAGGAGAAGATCCTAGGCAGATTTTTTCTAAATAAATAAACGACGATCCGTAATGTATATTTCAGATAGTATGAGGCCTTGAATGAGCAAGGCGTGAGGCACACTCACATTTTGTTACAGACTGCCTACCGTAAACATTTGTATACCACTACCTTCAGAAATAATAAACATTGGTTTTTTTACAGGCGACTGAAGAATATTCGCTGGCCCGCTGTGACCGTGCGGTTCTAGGCGCTGCAGTCCGGAACCGCGGGACTGCTACGGTGGAAGGTTCGAATCCTGCCTCGGGTATGGATGTGTGTGATGTCCTTAGGTTAGTTAGGTTTAACTAGTTCTAAGTTCTAGGGGACTAATGACCTCAGAAGTTGAGTCCCATAGTGCTCAGAGCCATTCGAACCACTTTTTTTTTTTTTTTTTATTATTCGTCATGAAGTAGGCTTCTGTAAATGCACTGTTTGCTGAACTTCTTCATCAAGTGAATACTTGTTTGTGATACAAGATGTTTTGAAGAAATCTTTCGTCATAATTGATTCAGCCAACTAATGCAATCTTATCTACTCTGTAAGAGAACGCTTTGACTTTTTTTTACTGCGTCTTCCCCAATTCTGATATTCATCAAGGGTTTGTGGTAGTCTTTAGCATTTGTATCCGTTTTGCCTTTTCTTTTTTTTTTACAAACCGAGATTCTGTAAAATAAATGGCATGTCCATTTCATTTAACAGATTCCCAATATCTATCTCGATTTATTAAAAACGGCTTTATCTAACGAGAACCTTAAAGTTCGGCCATTTTCTACTATTCTTTAGTTCAACTATTCAGCATTTCCTTCACTTCTTTCACTGTTTTTCCGTTGCTTAAATCAAAAAGTAATTATAGTACGTTATTCTCATGCGTAATATACCGTTTCAAATGTTCTTATCTTCCCTTTTTTCGTATTACTATTCCTCCACATTTCTATTTGCAGATATCACAGGAACGGTGTTTTGTAGTACATCTCGATTTTGCTCAATATTTCGAACATTTGATTTCGTCAGCCGTTGTCGAAGACATCTTGTAAGTCCATAAATGTCATGGAGTCACCTTCATTTCTTCGCTTTTGTCACTTATCGTAACAAGTGCTGTAACAAAATTGTTACTACACCATTTATCTCTGATCAGTTAATAATTTTTTCATGTTCTTTTGCATACTATTGATCTCAATAACTATGTATTACATTCCTGTGTCACTGATTTCTTCCATAGTTCATGATAATTATTATTTGTAAATCTGATAATCTAATACCACCTGCACAAGCGTTTAAAAGGTATTGCATTTGTGGTTGAGCAGTAGTTTCTTTGTCAGCATTCTACTAGAGTAGAAGCTCATCACTTTCCTTGTTCACTGCGACACATACCTGATTGTTCCATTCCGCATCCCACTCTTGGCACCTTGCACCTGTGTGTCTGAGGTGACTGAAATCAATATGACTTATCAAACCAGTAACGAAAGCCTTTCAGCTTTAGCTGTTAGTGCTCCGCATATTTACGTTTCACAAAACTAATATCCATCACACATGAGCGACTATTCGCATAAGAGTCAGTTGTCCATATTGGTCCATCCCGCTCATCTGATTCTTATGGCCACTTTAGGCTTATGGTTCTAGAACTACTATAGATAACATTAGTTCTTCCCCTTACCTCACAGTTTCGCATATATACGAGGGTTGGAACTTTAATGGTGGCAAATGTTTATTTACAACTTACACAAAATAGATAAACGTTTCAAAGTTTTACTGTCCTTCAGAGTAGTCACCAGAATTGTGTATACCCAGTTGCCAGTGATGTGGAACTCGTAGGATAGCTTTAGCAGCGCCAGTTGTCTTGATAGTTTGAGAGGAGCGGTCTATTTCCCGAATCTTTGTAACAGTTCTGGAACGAATGCCAAGAAGCGCTTCCTTCATCTTAGGACTCAAGATGAAATCACAAGGGCTTCGGTCCTGGGACTGTGGTGGATCGCAGGTTGTGTGCCAAAAATGAACAGCTTAGAGAAAGAAGCGGTGACACTTTCTGCTGGATCCGCCCATAATTTTGTAGGACAATGCCCGGTCTCGTTTGCCACCAACTTTCGACTGATTTGGTCGATCAATGGGGCTTGATTCCTACGATGAAAGAACCACTTCATGGCATTCGCTTCAGAACTGTTAGAGATTCGTCAGGCAGTATCAACACATCTGGCGCTGCTGAATGTGTCCTACGACTTCCACGTTGCTGGTAAGGTCTTATACACAATGCTGGTGACTACTCTCAAACACAGGAAAACTTTGAAACGTGTCTGCTCTTTGTGTAAATTGTAAATTGTAAATAAATATTTGCCACTTTCAAAGTTCCAACCTTCGTATTTATCAGATGTGCTTTGACGAGACACTTCATGGCCAATTTACCAATTACTTCACGAACAAAATGTGTGTGTTTCTTTTGTAAATAAGCTACTAACGACCATTTATCTTACATACTGAACACGAAAACTTCTTGACATTCGTATCTAATTTCCTTAAGACATCCTTCACGACTTGTTCGTTACATAACTGCAATATAATGGCATTTTCTGTTTGCCTGTGGAAGGTATTATGATACTTTCGTCGTGAGTGGACTGTAAAATACGTCTGTGTGGAAATTTCTAGATAATTCATTCGACACGACTCTGCAAGATAATTTGTGTGTCGCTCACAGCAAACCAGAAGTTGCCTCAGTAGAAGGTCATCAGGCTGAACGTACATTATTTTCATTTGGAAAGGTAAGAAGAATTTCAAATATTTATCCTCGACATTTCTTTATATTGGTCGGCAAGTATAGAGGCAAGTAAAACTCAGAAACACAACATTCTTAGCCTAGTAAGGTACAATAAGGAAACAAAATACAACATAGTCTAACAATTTGCTCCCGTAGGTCAATATATTCCCACTGAGGTTAACAAGCTTCGCTGTTTCCTCTCGATGTTAACCAGATGATTAAATTGCTCATCACGCATTCGGCTAATACAATCAATTAAATATACTTTAAACGCTCTGAAGAGTAGCTAGGTACATTACGAGAAATTATTAGTTTCCTTTTACAATCTTCTACCTTCAGTCCTTCGTCAAACTTCTGTTAAAACAAGTATGTTACCGACACATGTGTTTAAATGAAAAGCAGGAAAACTTAGGCCTGTTGTGTGGAGCGGGTATACTCTGAAAGTTTCACGAATGATCAACATTCCATACTTTTCCTTCAGTTTAGATTCAAAGCATCATACACAAAACTTTTCCCCCCTGCGGGTTCGGGGGTTAGAATAGGCCCGCGGTATTCCTGCCTGTCGTAAGAGGCGACTAAAAGGAGTCTCAAACTTTTCGGCCTTATATGATGGTTCACTGTTGGGTTTGACCTCCATCTCTCAAAATTTTCCGAAGAGCGAGCCGATTGGGGAAGGGCGCCTTACTTGGTGCATTGTGTCCATCTTGCGATCAGACCTTTCGCCAGCTTATACACCGTTGAACTGCAGTCCTGTCCGCTCTCCATCTCTTGGGCATGACTCTCTTTCTGCGTGCAGATAACACCTTGCACTGTGCAGTGCCTCTTTCTGCACCGACGGCGACCATGGACCACATGTTACCTAACATCCAGCACGGTAGCCAGTCCGTTGTGGTGGGGCCGCCATCTACCCTGTTGGTTGTAGCCTCCTGACAACACAGCGATCGCTCTACTGATGACTGCGCCGTTAACTCCCCACGTATGCCAAGGAGTAGATGCCTATCCTCCTGGGGTATCGGGACTCCCGGCAACGGCCATCATGCCAGGTGGCTCTTGCCGTGGCTGGGTGGCGCCCGTGGGGAGGGCCTTTGGTCGGAGTAGATGGCATCAGGGAGGATGACCCGCAATGAAGCGTGGTACATCGTCTCTCGCTGGTGGCCAGCCGCCAGCCGTCTCTAAGCGTTCTCGGGCTCAGTTTAACGCTCAGAAATACGATCCGAAAACGTTCCCCTCCCTGGCCACACCGTCAGGTGGCTTGCGGAGTACGGATGTAGATGTAGATGTAAGTATCAGGATGGCAGTAGCAGTTATTCGCCCCGCTTCTTAGTTTGTACGAGAGTTGATGGGGAGTCTTTTCTCTCCACAAAGCCTCAGTTCTTCGTCGAGCATTTAGAGGACAAGTTTGGGGAGGTGGAGGGCTTGTCAAAAATGCGCTCTGGGTCAGTCCTGATACAAACGGCATCTTCTGCCCAGTCACGACGGTTACTCGCTTGTGACAAGTTGGGGGATGTTGCCGTTACGATCACACCCCATATGAGTTCAAATATGGTCCAGGGAGTTATTTACCATAGGGATCTTCTTTTGCAGTCTGATGAAGAGCTGCGCGACAATTTAGAGCGCCTAGGTGTACATTCCGTCCGGCGCGTTCATCGGGGTCCGAAGGAAAATCAGATTGCTACCGGTGCCTTCATCTTGGCCTTCGAAGGGGATACATTACCGGAAAAAGTCAAGGTGATGGTCTACCGATGTGACGTTAAGCCCTATATCCCTCCCCCGATGCGGTGCTTTAAGTGCTGGAAGTTCGGCCATATGTCTTCTCGCTGCACTTCCAGCCTCACATGTCGAGATTGCGGACGCCCAACACATCCCAATACTCCATGTGCCTCGCCTCCCATCTGTGTCAACTGCGGGGAGCACTATTCACCTTGCTCGCCAGACTGCCGAACTTTCCAGAAAGAGCGTAAAATCATGGAATACAAGACCCTGGACCGACTAACCTATACTGAGGCCAAGAGGAAATACGACCGACTCCATCCTGTGAGAATGACATCTTCCTACACTGCTGCTACAACACCTGTGCTAGCCCCATCTGTTACTCTACTTGTGGCCGGATAGACGAGTAGTAAAACTCCTCCTGCCCCCTCGCCAGTGGGGGGCTCTACCCACCGGGTTGCTCCTGCGCCACCTACCTCAGGAGCAACACCATCCCACCCATCGGGGACGTCCGTCCCCACTTCTAAGCCAGAGAAGTGTCCAACTTCTTCGGCTTCTCACGCTCGCAAGGGGTCCCTTGGGTCCCTCCCTTCCCAGGTTTCCGACAGCGAGAAGCCTGACGACCGACAATGGCGTAAGTGCCCTCAATCAGCTGGTCGTAGGGCTTCACGATCCTCCTCCGTCCCGGAGACTGAATCGGTGAAGTCCACTCAGCCGGTGCGACCCAAGGAACGGCGTGAGAAACCCAAGAAGAGCTCTCAGCCCAAGGAACTCGCGGTGGCAGCCATCCCACCGCAACCTTCCAGCTCTGCATCTGAGGATGCGGTGGAGATTCTGGCGTCCGCTGAGGACCTCGATCTCGCCGGTCCATCAGACGCCATGGAAAGCACTATCACAGGTGCTAAATCGGAGGCAGCAGGTGATCCAGCGGCGTAATCTCCCTTCCCAGTCCCGTCAAGCCTTTCTCAGCCATGGACAACACCATCGTCCAGTGGAACTGCAGCGGTTTCTTCCACAATCTAGCTGAGCTCCGCCAACTTATCAGCCTTCACCCTTTCCTCTGCATTGCTCTGCAGGAAACTTGGTTTCCGGCAATGCGAACCCCCGCCCTCCATGGCTATCAGGGTTATTATAAGAACCGGGCAGCTTATGAAAGGGTGTCTGGTGGCGTCTGCATATATGTCCTGAACTCTCTTCACAGCGAGTCTGTTCCTCTCCAAACACCTTTAGAGGCTGTCGCTCTTCGGGTGTGGACGCCACAGGCTGTTACTGTCTGCAGTCTTTACCATCCACCGGATGGTGATGTCGCGCAGCATGTCCTGGCTGCTCTGATAGCCCAATTGCCTCCACCTTTCCTGTTACTGGGCGACTTTAACGCCCATAACCATCTGTGGGGTGGGTCTGGCAACAGGTCGAGGCGCCATCGTTGAGCGTTTATTGGCGCAGCTCGATCTCTCGATCTTAAATGATGGCGCCTTCACACACTTCAGTGTAGCGCATGGCACATACTCCGCCATTGATCTTTCCATCTGTAGCCCTAGCCTCTTGCCGTCTGTCCAATGGAGAGTGCATGACGACCTGTGTGGTAGTGACCACTTTCCGATCTTTCTGTCACTGCCACAGCGTCAGTCTTCTGGGCGCCCTAGCAGATGGGCTTTGAATCAGGCTGACTGGGACTTGTTCTCCTCCACTGCCGCTATTGAGCCTCTCTCTGACGACGCCATTGATGCAGTGGTTCAATCGGTCACCACCGGCATCGTTACTGCCGCCGAATCTGCCATTCCCCGTTCTTGTGGGTCCCCTTGGCGGCGGACTGTGCCTTGGTGGTCGCCTGAGATCGCTGAAGCGATTAAAGCTCGCCGGCGGGCGCTTCAGCGTCACAAGCGACATCCCTCAATCGACCACCTTATCGCCTTCAAACGGCTGCGTGCGCGAGCCCACTGCATTATCCGCCAAGACAAGCAGGAGTGCTGGGAGCGGTATGTGTCCACCATTGGCCTCCATGTCACCCCATCGCAGGTCTGGGCCAAGATTCGCCGCCTCTATGGCTATCGGACCCCTGTCAGTGTCCCTGCGCTCTCACTGAATGGAGCAGTTTGTACTGACTCCGACGTCATTGCAAACCGCTTGGCAGAGCACTTTGCTATGACTTCCGCTTCTGCCAACTACTCCTTGGGCTTCCGCTCCATTAAGGAGCGGATAGAACGTCGGAGTCTTTCTTTTCGCACTCACCATCCTGAATTGTACAATGTTCCATTCAGTGAGTGGGAATTTCGAAGTGCCCTCGCCACTTGTCCTGATACCGCTCCTGGGCCAGATAGCATCCACTCTCAGATGCTGAAACACCTTTCAGTGGACTGCCAGCGACGCCTCCTCGATCTTTACAACCGCATTTGGGTCGAGGGTGAGTTTCCGTCGCAATGGCGGGAAAGTCTTATTGTCCCCATTCTGAAACCGGGGAAGAACCCTTTGGAGGTGGACAGCTACCGTCCCATTAGCCTCACCAACGTTCTTTACAAGTTGCTTGAACGGATGGTGAGCCGGCGCTTGAATTGGGTACTGGAGTCTCGGGGCCTTCTGGCTCCGTCTCAGGGTGGGTTCCGTAAAGGCCGATCCGCCGCCGACAATCTGGTGAGCCTGGAGTCGGCCATTCGTACTGCCTTTGCCCGGCGTCAGCATCTGGTCGCTGTCTTTTTCGACATGCGGAAGGCGTATGATACGACATGGCGTCATCACATCCTTTCTACGCTTCATGGATGGGGCCTTCGGGGCCCTCTGCCGATCTATATCCGCAATTTTCTGTCGTATCGTACCTTCCGCGTGCACGTCGCGGCCTCATATAGTTCCTCCCAAGTCCAGGAGAACGGTGTGCCACAGGGTTCTGTTCTAAGTTTCTGTCTGTTTTTAATAGCCATTAACGGACTTGCTGCGGCTGTGGGACATTCTGTCTCCGCTTCGCTGTATGCTGACGACTTCTGCCTTTACTACAGCTCTATTGGCATTGCAGCTGCTGAACGTCAGCTACAGGGCGCAATCCGCAAGGCGCAGTCTTGGGCTGTAGCGCATGGTTTTCAGTTTTCGGCAGCCAAGACCTGCGTTATGCATCTCTGCCGGCAACGCACTGTTCACCGGGAGCCGCGGCTTTATCTTGACGGCGAGCTTCTTTCAGTGGTGGAATCACATAGGTTTTTGGGGGTGGTTTTTGATGCCCGGTTGACTTGGCTGCCTCATATTCGGCAGCTTAAACAGGCGTGTTGGCGGCATCTAAATGCTCTGCGATGCCTGAGCCACACCAGGTGGGGCGCCGACCGATCTACTCTCCTACGGCTTTACCAGGCGTTGATCCAGTCCCGTCTGGACTATGGGAGTCTGGCTTATGGCTCAGCATCTCCATCTGCGTTGCGGCTGCTGGACCCAATCCTCCATAGCAGGATACGCCTTGCCACTGGTGCCTTCCGGACCAGCCCTGTGGACAGCATACTTGTGGAGGCAGGTGTCCCTCCACTGCGGTTACGACGCCAACAATTACTGGCTGCTTATTCTACCCATGTTTTTAGCTCGCCCGGGCATCCAAATTATCGTGCCCTGTTCCCGCAGTCAGTCGTCCGTCTGCCAGAACGTCGGCCCCAGTCGGGTTGTCCGATCGCCGTACGCGTCAAACAGCTTCTCTACGGGCTTGGGTGTTTCCCTGTACCACCTCCTTTCCGGGCCCCTCTGCATACACCCCCACGGTGTGTGCCTGGCCCTAGCCTTCGGCTCGACTTGGCACCGGGCCCGAAGGACTCAGTCCCTCCGGTGGCCTTCCGACGCCGCTTTTACTCCATCCTGACCACGTATCAGAGCTCTGGCGTTGTCTATACCGACGGTTCGATGGTTGCTGGTCGTGTCGGTTATGCACTTACTCTAGGGGACCATTCCGAACAACGCTCCTTGCCAGATGGCTGCAGTGTTCACACTGCTGAGCTGGTCGCCATCTTTCGTGCCCTAGAGTATATCCGCTCCTTCTCAGGTGAGTCCTTCGTTATCTGTAGCGATTCCCTGAGCGGTTTACGAGCTCTCGACCAGTGTTTCCCTCGTTCTCGTCTGGTGATGGCTATCCAGGAGTCCCTGCATACTCTTGCCCGTTGCGGCAGATCTGTGGTCTTCGTTTGGACCCCGGGCCATGTTGGGATACCCGGAAATGAAACTGTTGACCGCCTGGCGAAAGAGGCCACTAGTGCACCATCTCTGGAGATTGGCCTCCCAGTGACTGATTTGCGGGCACTATTACGCCGCAAAGTTTTCGATTTATGGGACACTGATTGGCGCAACCTGCCCGTGCCAAACTAACTCCGCCGTATCAAGGAGACGACTACTGTGTGGCGGTCATCCATGCGAGCCAACCGCAGGGAATCAGTCGTCCTTTGTCGGCTCCGCATTGGCCACACCCGACTCACGCACAGTCATTTACTGTGTCGTGAGGATCCCTCGCTTTGTCGTTGTGGGGCGTCCTTGACGGTGGTCCATATTCTGTTGGAGTGCGCCCTTTTAACTGTGCTCAGGCAGACTTTTGCGCTGCCTGATACGCTTTTATCTGACGACTCTTCCATAGCGGACATAGTTCTGCGTTTTATTCGGGCAGGGGGATTTTATCGCTTAATGTAAGTGTGTGTTTTTGTGTTGATTCTGGCCTATGGCCTACGATTTGTCTGATTTTTTTTCTAAGGTGGTTGGCTTTTCCCTTTTTGTTTGTATGGTCGGCCAACAACCGTCACACTGTGTGATTTTAGTTCGTCTTGTCTGGTCTTTGTCTACGTTTCTCTTGTTCTGTGTCGTCTGTCTTATCGTCTGTTGCTCGTTTTTATTCTCTGTGGGTGTTTTTAGTATTTGGAAAAAAGGGACCAATGACCGTGGAAGTCTGGTCCCTTTAACCCCCACAAACCAACCAAACACAAAACTTTTGATATAATTACTAGACAGTAATTGCAATCAGTATGTGAGAGTGGTTTACCATTGTCGATTCCGAATACAGCAGTGGAGAATTAAAAATGATCTATAAAGATATGACATGGGAAACGTCATATCTGCAGTGGTGCTCACAGATGTCGGTAAGGGCAGTAATTCAACGTGTGATACTCTACGGGTGTAGCAGCCACTTAGTACGGTACAAACTTTCTGACAAGAAATATTGTGCACTATTTCACTTGCTGAAAGAGCTGCTCTTACACGTATAATTCTAGTTTAGTAAATATTTCTGAGAAGTCGTGACGGTGACTACGATCACAACTGAACCTCATCCAAATCATATGGTGGATTTGCAGGAGACAAGATAAAACTTCCAAAAATTTCACATTAGGTGAGGTGCCGGATACGAGCGATCTTTCTGCAGGTGGTGAGAGGAGAGTAAAATGCTGTTTGTCTTTGTTAGAGCGCCTGGATTCTGATGATCAATCACTGCTGTCCTGCACATAGTCAGCATAGAGGACCAGGTTAGGTTGCCCGTAAGTTGGGCTACAAGCTACGCTATCGATCAGCAGGTTTCATCTGACACATCTTCACTTTGCAGCCTCATTGGCACTGTGTTGCGGAGGACATACGCCAGAAATGCTCAAGTAACATATGAAAATTCATAATGAATGATCCATTTGATAAGAAGACTTAATTAATGTGATAAACAAGAGTACTAGTGTTTGCCTGCAACCGACTAGTGCAACCTTAGCCTTCTTTTTACTCTTGATCGAATCTGCATGCCTTGTAGAGGAGGGAGAACACTGAAAACATTCTGAATGCAGGAAAAAGCGAGCGGCTCACTATGGACAGTAGAGTTGGCCTCCACGCCTGGAGCGAATCTGCAGGTCTTCCGAGGAGAAGGTAGCTATGGGCCATGCTGTCGTAGTGCTGCGCCAGGACGTCCAGTTTTGTTCAGAATGACTAAGGACAGGACCTCGCGTAGGGCAAACAGTGAGAAGGTTCACTGTATAGCAGAAGGCACTATTGTGATAATATGTAAAAGTTGACTGTTTCTCCAAATATGCCGAAGATAAACACATCGAAGGCGAATTGGGGTCTCGTAATGTAGGCGCTTTGAAAACAAATGTTTATGCATTGTAAGAACCGCTAGCATTGGCTAATATAAATAAACTACAGGTTAGCAAGAGGAGCAGAACAATGACGTCGGACGCCACTTCATTGGTCACCTAGAGAGATAGAGAGAGAGTATAGTGACCACTTTTGGGGAAGGCGGTAGAATGAACATTACTCATTGACCCGATGGAGGAAGGGGACTAATATTTCTTAAGGAGCATTTTTATCGGTTGGCACTCGAAGGATCTGGAGCCAGCCTATCTGAATTTAGTAAGAGACGCAAAATGCGGCAATTTTGAGTTTGCTTTTAATTAACATTCGATCACAAACCGATCGATCTTCAGGAGCCTCGAGAAACTCCACCGCCAGACTTGCACGCTGAGAGCCGACGTCGGATACGCCGGCGTGCCTCACCGCCTGGGGATTCAGAAAGATTTGGGACTGATCTGCACCTAGCCGTTGGAGAGAATCGTTGGTTTTTCCACTGACTGGTTCTGAAGCACCTTCAATGTCCACCTGGAGAGATCGATTCGCAGCCGTGAGACGATGTGCGATGACATTAAAGCCATTTTATAATAATTCAGTGACGCCAGACTTCACTTGCATTTTAACAATGACCAGTCTGCTTACAACTTCAATGACAGATGTGACGTATTACTTTCAGTAGCACTATCTTTTCTCAGTTAACATCACAACAGTCACTGAACACTTCCCATTCACAATTAATTCAGTTGTGCGAATATTAGTATCTTCATAACTCCCCCTCCCCTGACCCACATGTCATATTTGCCAAGGCCTTAAGATATTACTGTTCACACTGTTGTCCATTTGTTTTGTCAGTGATGATATAGAAAGTATCCGTGATTCTCTCTATTAGTAGTTACAAGTTTCCGCAGTCATTATTTTGAATGGTTCCGTAATATAATTGTGAGAAATGCATGGATGAATTTCCAGTAGTAAAAACAAGCCACCTTGCGATAGGACTCAATGTTATGTTTAGGTATAAGGACACACATTGCATGCTCAAAAATTACAAAGGACAACGAAAAATTTTTATTGTTTTAGATGGTTTTGGGCATTGAACCTCGGTTTCCCTTATGTGCAGTTTTGTCACAGTCTCACTTCGTCATAAAATACGCTGGTGGTCACTAAAACTGCAACGTCAGAAAAGATACGAAATTACAAAGTTTTACATTGTAATAGTACACAAAACCGATACTCACTTGGAAGGACGATGGGGTGCCACCCTTGCGTCCACCGGTGTCGTTGGGCACATCGCTGCCACTGCACCCCTCTCTCTTACCGCGCCAGGGAAATCCTTAACAGTGGTCGCCATGCCGGTTGCACACTGCACGGCCGAGCGCCCATCATGTCCGTCCTCACGAGTGATAGTTCCGTCAGGACACTGATGTCTTTCATGGCGTTGAATACTGACTTCCTGATCTCATCCATGCAGTGTTCGCATGACAGTTTAGGATCCCGACCAGTGCTAACAATAATGTCGTGAAACGATAAACTGCAGTCTCAGTGATCCATAAACCAGCCACAGTCGAACTGTTTTGCTTTTTTGTGGTCATATTTCTCCTTGTTTCAAATCTTCTAACAAACATTCAGTATTCAAATGCCACTTGCGAGCGAGAAACCCACTGGGTAGGCTTTTCTAATGAATGGAATGTACATGCGCCACGATCACCTACTTTGTGCGATTGATCTAAAGAGCTAATCATTTGCATATCTAAGCGTGTAGTTCACATCATGGGTATTTTTAACGTTTTTTGCATACCACCTTTATGGTGCTGCAGATTTAATGGCCAGCAGTGTAGAAAATTAGCAAGACGCGTGTAACTGCAACGACGAGTAATTTAGGTTTCAATATGAATAAAGGTTCTCTTCAAGGATAAATATGAAAACACTTCTTTCTTATAAATTTATAGTGTGTCCATTGGCTTAGGTCTCCTTTTCTAGTCTCCTTAAAAGCGGATAATATAGTATTTAAATCGAAGGTAGGTGGGTGAGAAAGGAAAGTAGCCATTACGTGGAATCAGCGGCGACGTATGACCTTTGTTCTCCCCTCACAGCCCTTCGTTGTGCCCTTCCTTGCGTCTCCAAAGGTACATCCATCGGCGAGCTTCATTGCTTTAGTTAAATGTAAACGTAAATGTCACGTTCCGGCCAGGGGTGATTCATAATCTTCTCACTTTTACAGCAATAAAGAACGAAATCAAGAAATGAATGACGTGAAATGAAACTGTAAATGTTCCTCAGAGTACGTGCGCCTTGACGAGAGTGCCTTTTTCAGAACTGAACTTTCATGGTGTATAGCAAAACAGAAAGTATTTTTCTTCTTAATGCAGATTTATAAACGAATATCTTGACTTACTGTTCTTCTTAAAGCCAAACAAAGAACGAAGGACAAAATACAATAAGCAGCAGATGGACCAACTGACGGTCCATCATAAGAGTTTAAAGCCTGTGGCTGTACTTGGTAGTCAGACGAAAAAACAAAATATTCACTGGACGCTGTAGAAAAACACTAATCGATAGCGAAGCACATCGTCGAAAACACTTTTCTATGGATCATACAACCATCCACTTCTAAAACGAAAACTCCTGACGGAAATATTGAATACAAAACAGCATAATCTGACAGCAGACATTTTCGCTGACACTCGAAGTAAATGTTTACCACTAGATGTTACCTCCTGTCTGGAAATAAAATGTAAATTAAATAAAAGAAACAGAAGTTTCTTCCAGCTGTTCTAGAGGTCCAGTCTTAGGCAGTGTCATTAAGTAGACAAGCCGCCTATCACCGCCACACAAGGAGACATGTATTGGAATGTGCACCACCCCAGGCAAGCTCAGAACACTCTTGAGGTAAGTTGCCTACGTCTATTTTTCTATCAGTACTGTTCTAATAATGTGTTATGTAACGAAAAAAATCTGAGCACATGGAACGTAGGAAAGTGAATAAGGGTTCGGACATTACATGAAAAGAGAACACTAAAGAAAAACGAATACATTAAAATCCCATATCACCATACGTTTTTTGCAATTGCATTTTCAGACAATTTGCAAAGATTTTGCTATATTTCTTCCGTGTTTGTTCCCTACCGTGTTCATTCCACAAATATTCCAAGAAATACAATTTGTCACACATTTTTAGGGAGAATGTACCGTGAATTGTCTGTCCCGTAATCCAGGTCGTAACATTTGTTTTTTTTTCTTTGTTTTGGGCCAGGCGTTCCATTACGGTATATGGAGTAAGACACTGTGATGTGTTTCATAGCGCTTATGTTTATAAATCGCAGCATGTCTCTTGCAGTGCCCCAGACGATACGAAATTTGCGGTACACAAAGCGCTGTTAGATTGTGTCGTCTCCTGCACACACTTCGCAGTCATTTAATCGAGGTAGGTGAACTGAGTAAGTTTAGAGTTTGTCGGAATAGTGCGATTTACGACTTTATAACACGTTGAGCGCGCACTTTTAGAGTGAACCTTGGACGCTAGATTTTTCCACACAGTTTCTGGTCGCCAGTAAGTGGACGGGGATTCGAGTCCGGGACCTCCTGCTTACTACGCAGTGGCGTTAAACACTGCCACATCCGGACACAGTGTTCGTTGCGTTGAGCGTACTATCTCGGCACGCCTTCCGGTCGACCCACATTTCCACCTAGCGCCACGTATCCTCTATGCTCTTTGCTTTGATATTCCTACAGGAGATTGAACGATGTTGTGCATGTCCGACAGAGCAGACCATATGCATTCGTATAATCACAAATGTTACAGCTTTTGTACTAAGAACTACTTGTCGCAGTTGTCGATGGCGCGACACACAGTAGTCTTCCATCATATTGGTATTGTCTTTCCATCATTTTGCTGTCTTAATGACAGTGCTTATATTGTTCTGGTCTGATATACCCTAAATATTAGGGGAACATTCAAGTTGACTATCGAAGTTCAAATCATAGTGTAGCTTCTTCAACTCTTCCTGCGTTTTTGCAACCACAGAAGTATAACATGATTCCTTCCCATTGCCTAAGAACTTGGTAACAACTTCTTGAGTAATAATGAAATCTCAGTCTCTTTCAATCCAAAGCCATAGCTGAATATCAGTTTTCGAGTGCCAGTCCCAATAAACATTTCTTCTTTTAGTTCAGTTATTCTTCCTGTTTTTTTGAAACAATATCCATCTTCGGTGATGCAACAGAATCTTTTTCGAATCCACGACGTTCTCGAGTAAAACTCTCCCTCACGGTTCAAAGATATTCTTGTACGCCAGTTTATTACGGACAAATTCTTATCCATTGCTCTGCTATATGGTTAACAATTCGTATTATTAAACGACAAAGCATAAGAAATACTCGTCGTTAAATAAATTAAACATAAATTCTTCAAATAATGAGTGTTGGTTGTACAAAAATTGGTCAGTGATCCAGTTGCTTGTTATGCTAGTATTCAGCACACTAAGAACCACAAAAAACAAACCTCTTCCAGTGAAAATGTTTCTTCCCTCTTTGACCCATGTTCTGGTCTTCTGTAGGAGGAGCATCGACCTAGGTACAGGAAGTGCCAGAGTGTATCAGGCAGTGGCGTACAGTACCAATGGGGACTGCAGAGTACAGTCATCCTTATGTCTTTGGTAGCTGTTGAGGGAATACTGAAGAGTGTCGGCTACGCCCGAGAATCACCCTGCTTATTCTGTTGCCGTATCTAAAACGGCAGGGAGGTATCATCTTCTTAGAGGACTATGCATTTTCGAAAATTTCACTCGTGCCCCAACGCGATGTTGGTCATCTTCGATTGATGAGCCGCCCATTGAGCATGTGTCGGGCATAAAATGGAGGCTGCTGGTCCCTTGACCAGAAGAGACAAAGGATAACTATAGTGAAGAACTGCCCAAATCCATACAAGACATGTTTTTGGTCGCTTGTTCCTAAAATTACGGCACTACTTCGTAGGTTGAGGAAGTAATACATCTTAGCATCGTAGATTGGGTGCCACTTCCACTTTTCTTATTCCTTGTAATAAGAAGTTACAAATGATTAAAAAAATCTCGAAAAATAAAATATTCAGGAGATTCTCCCACTGCATCAGACTAACAGGCGCAGCAACAACGGTTGCTGAAAGAAAGACAGTTTGAAGAAAAACAGTTTTGGTTGGGAAAATTGTTGTTTAATGACACGTTTCGCCTTTTTAGGGTATCAACAGATGTTGTTCGGTGTTGGGCTGTGAAATATGCTTAACATAAAACAGAATCTGATGGAGCCCTTAAAAGGCGGTTATTCTATTTTCTTGTGTTAATCTGACACTATATATATATATATATATATATATATATATATATATATATATATATATATATATGGCATCTGGAGTGTTGCAAGCAGTAGCTGTGGACGACTGAGTGTGTTTGGTAGTAAACGATAGAAATACTGACGATGTGTGAAGCTCCAGTTGCAGCATATGCGCCATACAGACCTATGTACCACGGATCATAAGCAACAGTCCACGAAACATACGCATTGTCAACGTGTACAGTTAATACTGGCTTGTGTCCTTTTCGGAGGGTTTCAAAAAACTCGCCACACGACTGAACAGGAAGCCGTGACGTTCGAGTAACTCCTTCGTCCTGAATCTGACAGATTT
This sequence comes from Schistocerca gregaria, assembly GCF_023897955.1. Lineage (NCBI taxonomy): Eukaryota > Metazoa > Arthropoda > Insecta > Orthoptera > Acrididae > Schistocerca > Schistocerca gregaria. Next base: position 885,361,671 of record NC_064920.1, on the reverse strand, counting down.
TGCTCACAACCACAGGTATAAGCCGAATTGGCCAAAACAACTTTTTCGTAAGGGAACCTGAACAGTTATGGTAAGCTCAATTCTAATATCGCCAAGATCGTTATGCCGCGAGCCCCTGCACATCATCATCAAAGTACTGACTTCCTACGATCACGCGGACAAACCCCCAGCCTCATCTGGGGAGGTGGCAACACATAACACATAAAACATAAACAAAACCCACTACACTTAAGTAACCAATTTTGCAATGAAACTGACAATTCTGATAATGATTTTGACATGTGGCAGGGACGAGACTGCTGGAGTTGTACCAGGAGACACCGGCAGTGCACAGAGACGACGGTAACTACACAATTATAAACATATCCCTGCACTTACACACGAAATGTCGCGGATAGCAACCAGCATAATCCACCGGCAGCCCTAATACCCATCCAGATTATCGCAGAGCTATTCTTTTCACCTCCATATTTTACGGCTACGACTCTTCCTACTATTACCTAAGGGATATGTTGCGCACCCACACTTAAGGACGATATCACAGACCCGCAAATTGTGAATTTTCGATAGCAGCTAACCGATACGCAGCATAGGTAACAGTAGATCTCTTGGAACGGGCAACATTCAAGTTTGTGCGTTGGGGAATCAGTTTCTCGCTTTTTCTAAAAAGAAAAAGTGAATACGTCAAACTATGATGGCAGTGGTGATCTTGCGGGTACGGTACTAAAGTCCTTTCCTGGAGACACCGGCTTCAATCCTGAATTTTCCTCGTACCAGTCCCTCCAAGAAGATCCCAGGTTTACTTAGCCTGTTACTGAAACCAGTATCGCGGGTCTTTTCCGTGTGTAAGAGGTGGCTGAGACAGTGGATCCGCCACAACCCTCCCCCTCCTCGAGCCGCTGTGAAAAAGGCTGCACTGTGTCAGCCCACGGGCTTTACTCGCACACGTTGCTTTAGATTGAACGGTAACCAAATAACTAAATGCTACAGCGGTGCAGGTAAAATTTTGAAAAGAGGATTCCTCAGTAGATTGTTTTCATACCACCTTCAGATTTTCCTTATGTATCATCTTGTGTGAACTTGCTCGTAATCACTGTCAAGATAGGTGGGGAACTTGGTCAGCTGTTATGAACACCAGCCTAGATGTGATTCGTTGCTGGTTTCCGTAAATGTCCCCCCCAGGGGGTCCACAACTCTCTTGTGGATACGTGCGTGGCGAGCACAGGGCCCCGAGCTATTGCAGCCTTCTTTCTCTCCAGGGCTGCATTCCTTCCCCTTCCCCTCCTTTCCCCTCCTTGCTCCTTTCCCCTCACTCTCTCCTCTCCCTTTCTTGGAGTCCTTGCTTATGTTGGCCCCGCTATCCTACTGGTTCTGTTGGTTTTACAATTTGGCTTTGTTGCGTAATCACCTCCTGCTTTTGGCATTCCCTGTTTCCCCTCTGGGGTTTGACCTCCATTCCAAAATTTCTCCTCCGTAGTGTGAACCATTTGGGGAAGAGCACTTTGCATAGTGTCTCCGACGTGTGCCCTCGTAGTACATTCCACCTTTTTTTTTTTCACGTCGTTGTCTGATGCTAGGGTGCTTAGCCAGCACGGTAGCCAGCTATGTAACCTTTTGGTTGAGCCCGCTGAACACACAGAGATCACACTTCTGACACCTGAGCTGTGATCTCATGCATGCCTTGGAGTTGTTGCTCTTCATCCTGGAGCATCGGAATTCCCGGCAATGGTCGCCGTGCCAAACGGCCCTTGCTGTGGCTGGGTGGCACCCGTGAGGAGAGCCCCTGATCGGAGTGGGTGGTATCAGGGCGGACGCTATGCAAATGAAACGCATACGAGTCCAGAACTCTGGCCGTTCTTCTGCGGCCGTCTCTCTGCGTGGAACTGATTCGAGTGCTGCTGCTCTTGCCCCTTCGGCCTTCCCTTCCATGGCTAACCCCTGGGAAGAGGGTCAGGCCCGTCGGCTAGGGGCGAAACCTTTCCCCCATTATCTAGTTTGCACCAGGACTGATGGGGATACTTTCACCAATACCAAACCTTTATTCTTTGTGGAACACATTGAAGACAAGTTTGGCAAAGTGGGCTGCCTGAGCAAGATGCGATCGGGTTCGTTGCTGATCAAAACTGCTTCAGCTGCCCAATCTGCTGCCCTTCGTGCCTGTACCTTGGCGCAATTCCTGTGTCCATTACCCCCCCCCCCCCACCAGTCTCTAAATATGGTTCAAGGAGTGATTTTTCACAGGGACCTCATCCTTCAAACTGACGAGGAACTTCGGGACAATATCGGATGGTGGGGCGTTCACTTTGTTCGGCGTGTTCAGAAGGGTCGTAAGGACAATTGCATTGATACTGCTGCCTTTATCCTGGCGTTTCAAGGGGATACCCTCCCTGAGAAAGTTAAGATTATTGTTTATCGATGTGATATGAAGCCGTACATCCCACCTCCTATGAGGTGTTTTAAGTGCTTGCGTTTTGGACACGTCTTCCCGCTGTTCACAGGCCCCTCTCTGTGGTGACTGTGGACGTCCACTCCATGAGGGGAGTCCCTGTGTTCCCCCTCCTGTGTGTATAAATTGTCATACCAGTCATTCTCCATGTTCATCAGATTGCCCAGTATATAAGAAGGAAAAAAAGATGCAGGAGTATAAGTCCCTCGATCATTTAACCTACACAGAGGCCTGTAAGAAGTATACACGTCTTCACCCTGTGTCCATGACATCTAGTTACGCTTTGGTTACATCTTCACCCCTTCCTCCCCCTTCCTTACCCCAATCCCGGACCCCTCTCCTCCCCCCTCCCATGCAGCTCCCACGCCTTCTCCTCTGGGCGCTGCTCCCCCTCCCCAGCCGGAGGTGTCCCACTTCTTCGGCGTCTGCCGGTCAAGGGCGCCTCTCCCGGGATGCCCCTTCCTGGCACCTTCCAGGCCGAAGGTCTACTGCCGAGCGACGACCGCGAGAGCCGCAGTCTGTCGGCCCCCAGGTCGCCCGGTCTCTTTCTGTTCCCGATCTTGCTGCAGCTGGCTCCTTTATGCCACACAGCCCTCCTCGATCTCAGCCTGAGAAGAAGAAGAAACATAAGTCCTGGGACAAAGAGCCTCTGGTGTCACCGGAGCTCCCATCCCCGACTTCACAACCGGATGTTGCCCCCTCCTTGTCGGTGACGGGTGGGGACCCGGCGGTATGACTGGCTTCAGCGTGTTCAGCCCCCATTTAAACCATCGTTCTGTGGTTGTCCAATGGAATTGTAATGGATACTATCACCACCTTCCGGAATTGAAATCCCTTCTTTCGTCTTACTCTGCAGCTTGTGTGGTTCTACAGGAATCTCATTTTACTGATGCTCACTCACCGACCCTCCGTGGGTTCCATGTTTTCTGTCGAAATCTGGTCGGACCCCTGCGGGCTTCTGGTACCGTTTGAACGTTGGTCCGTACAGACATTGCTAGCACGTGGATTCCTCTTCAAACTACATTGGAAGCGGTCCACCTGGACTTTGACGTCATGGTTTGCAATCCTTATCTCCCTCCTGATAGGACTCTTACACCTGCTGCCTTAACTAATCTTCTTCAGCAACTTCGTCCTCCCTTCCTTCTCCTTGGGGGTTTCAATGCTCATCATCCCTTGTGGGGCAGTGCCTTTCCATCTAGACGAGGTCTTCTCATAGACCAGTTTATTGCAGACCACGACTTGCGCCTTTTTAATGATGGGTCCCCTACTCATTTTAGTGCCGGTCATAGTACCTTTTCTGCCATTGATCTTTCTCGTTCTTCTCCCTCTCTCCTCCCTTCATTACACTGGTCGCCACACGACGACCTTTGTGATAGTGACCATTTTCCGTTGATTATCTCGCTCCCTTCCCGCTCTCCGATGGACAGGTTACCTCGTTGGCCTCTATACACTGCACAGGCCGTGTTTTCTCCCTCTTTATCGCGTTGTATTGATGACGTCCTACGTGACGTGTCTGACACGATTGTTCGCGCTACTATCCTTGCTGTCCCGTGCTCATCTGGGCCATTTCGCCGCCGGCAAGTCCCATGGTGGAGTACGGCCATTGCCATTGCCATCCGTGATCGCTGTCGAGCTTTGAAACACTTTAAGAGGCACTCCTCCGTAGCCAGCCTTACTATCTTTAAACGCCTCCACGCTAAAGCCCGTTATTTAATCAAACAGAGCAAGCGGATATGTTGGGAACGATTCGTTTCTTCCCTTGGTTCTACTGTCGCTCTGTCACCGGTATGGGCTACACTTCGTTCTCTCAAAGGTTGCCATCGGCAGTCCGACCTCCCCAAGCCTTCACCTCCCAGATGGTCTTTGTACAGACCCATTAGTTCTTGCAGAACATCTTGCGACCCATTTTGCAGTGGCATCAGCATCAGCCTCCTATCCAGCTGCTTTCCTTCCCCAAAAAAAGCGAGCTGAAGCTTCCACCTTATGTTTCACCCCTTGTGATTCAGAATCTTACAACGAGCCTTTTACTGAATGGGAATTTCTTTCTGCTCTACATTTTTTCTTGATACTGCCCCTGGCCCAGATTCCATTCATAACCAACTGCTTCAACATGTCAGTGCTCCACAACGGCAACAACTTCTTCGGGTGTTTAACCCTATCTGGCTCCAGGGTGACTTCCCGTCTCAGTGGAGGGATAGCATCGTGGTTCCTGTCCTTAAGCCTGGTAAGAACCTCTTATCTGTTGACAGCTATCGGCCATTTAGTTTGACCAATGTTGTTTGTAAGTTACTTGAATGGATGGTAGCCTGTCGGCTCAGTTGGGTCCTCGAATATCGGGATCTATTGTCACCTTACCAGTGTGGATTTCGAGAGGAACGGTCTCCAATCGATCATTTACTTCGCTTGGAATCCGCAGTTCGGCAGGCTTTTTCATAGCGCCGCCATTTGGTTGCAGTTTTTTTTTACCTTCGCAAGGCCTATGACACGGCCTGGCGCCATCACATCTTTCTTATCCTTCATCAGTGGGGTCTTCGGGGCTCAATCCTGATTTTTATCCGCCAGTTCCTGTTCCATCGGTCATTCAGTGTGCGAGTTGGTACTGTTTTTAGTTCTCCATGGTCCCAGGAGACGGGCATCCCACAAGGTTCTGTTTTGAGTGTCCTTTTTTTCCTCATTGCTATCGATGGACTTGTGGCCTCTGTCGGTCCCTTGGTCTCCCCTGCCCCGTATGTGGATGATTTCTGCATTTGGGTTAGTTCCTCCTCGATGACATCTGCAGAACGGCACCTCCAGGGAGCTATACGGCATGCCTCTGCATGGACCCTCTCACACGGGTTTTAATTCTCTCCTTCAAAATCGTGGGTGGTCCACGTCTGTCGCTGTACTACGATCCACCCTGATCCAGAGCTCTATATCGATGCACAACGATTGCCTGTGGTCCCACAGTTTCGTTTCCGGGGTCTTCTTTTCGACAACAAACTCACTTGGCTGCCCCATATCAGTCTCCTGAAGGTAGGATGTTTCCGTAAACTCAATGGCCTTCGCTTCCTTGCCCACTCCTCTTGGGGTGCGGACCGTTCCCTCCTTGTCTTATCGTGCTCTAGTTCCGTGTCGCTTGGACTATGGTTGTCAAGTTTATGGTTCAGCTGCTCCTTCCACACTGCACGTGCTGGATCCAGTCCACCATCCTGGTATCCGTTTGGCCACCGGTGCCTTCCCTAGTACCTGTGTTGATAGTCTCCTGGTTGAAGCTGGGACCCCTCCCCCCTTTTCGGTTCGGCGGTCCCAGCTTCTGGTGTGTTATACATTCGTTATCCGTTCCTCTCCTACTCATCCTCCCTATTCTATCCTGTTCCCAGACCATGGACGTCGCCCACCCGACTCCCGCCCACGGGCAGGTTTACCGGTTGAGCTCCGCTTTGCGTCTCTTTGCCATGATTTTCAGCTTCCTTCTTTGTCCTGTCTTCCTCGCTCCCTCCCCCCCCCCCCCTCCCCCCTTGGTTAGTTCCTCGGCCTCGAATTCGGATGGATCTTCGCCGAGGTCCGAAAGATTCCATCCCCCCGATGGTGTTCCGTTCCTTTTTCCGCCAAATTTTATGGGAGTTTCGGGATGCTGTTGTTTTTTTACACTGATGGCTGTAAATCTGCTGATCATGTGGGGTATGCCTTCACGTCCTGTGTTGGAACGGAAAATCATCTGCTGCCATCAACATGTGGGGTGTTTACTGCGGAATTTATGGCAATTTCCCAGGCCCTTACCTTTATTAAACTGTGCCAACACAACCGTGTTTTTTTATGTACGGACTCAATGAGCGTCCTTCTTGCTATTGACTGCTGTTGTTCGCGCCATCCCTTGGTCTCTGCCATCCATGACCATCTCGCTGATATTCACCGTGCTGCTTGTTCCATTGACTTCCTTTGGGTCCCTGGCCATGTGGGTATCCCGGGTAATGAGCTCGCTGATCGTTTGGCTGGGGGAGCAGTCACTTACCCCGTTTTCTGTAACCCCTCCTGCAGCGGATTTATGGTTTCGCATCAAATCCCACTTCGCACAGACATGGGCCAACTCTTGGGAGGCTACTCCCCTGTCTAATAAACCTTGTGCGTTTAAGTTGACACCAGGCCCGTGGCGTTCTTCCTTTCGCCTCTCCTGAAAGGACTCGACCACACTGTGTCTTCTCCGCATTGGCCATACCAGGCTGACCGATGGATTTCTTTTGTGTGATGAGCCACCCCCACTTTGTGGTTGTGGAGCCTTCCAGTCAGTAGCCCACATTTTGGTTGAATGCCCCCTTCTTTTGTCTCTGCGTGCTAAGTACAGACTCCCCCACACTTTACGTTTGATGTTGGCTGACTATTCCTGGATGGTCTCTCTGGTTCTCGGTTTCTCCGAGAAAGTGGTTTTTATTCTCAGTTTTAAGGTTTGTAATCTCTCTGGTGTTGGGGCAGGGCGGTGAGTGTTTGGGTGTCTCCCACTGTAAGCCGTGTTTGTAGATTCCCGACTCACCTCCCTGACCGAGATGCTCTTTTCTTCCCCTTTTACTCTGTTTCTACCCCCCCCTTTTTTTAATTATTGGTTAGTCTCCTTTTCCCATATGTACTTCTACATTCTAGCGGTTGCACCTTTTAAGTCACAGGTTGTCTTGCCTATGCTGCTTCAGCATAGTGTTGGGATCGTTCTCTTGCCGACTTCCCTCATTTTGTTTTTACCAGTGACAACATGTCTGCCCTTTTACGTTTTTAGCCTTTTCCGTTTTATTGTTCTGACTTTCCTGAGATGTCACACTAGCGGAATGAACCACATTTGAAACAAAGGACTGATGACCTTGCTGTTTGGTCCCTTAAATCCCACACAACCAACCAACCGTAAATGTCAGAGTGAATACTGAAGCAGTTTACATTTACACATAAGAATCAAAATATTAAGCGAAGTATGTTAAAGAGATCGCAGTCATACCGCTCCTGTAAATCCTTCTCTGATGACTCAAATAGGTGAGTATTCAGTTCAAACAGCAAAACTGTAGTTGTTATTTGAACTAAATATTCCCGTAATTTTGTAAACATTTAGTAAAAATGTTCACATTACAGATTAAATAGAACAGAAACCCCTGATGGCACAGAGGTGTTGAAACATGTTTGGAAACTTGGAAAAAACAGTGTTTTGCATAATTGGCGGACCTTATATCCAACAATTTTAACTGAAATGAAAAAGTAAATGATCATATGACATTGTTGGCCGGGAGGTCCCATTTGGGTTCAGCCGTCAGGTGCAAGTCTTATTTCAGTCGGCGCCACAAATGTCCAATAATGTTCGAATGTGTGTGAATTCCTGCGGGACCAAACTGCTTAGGTCATCTGTCCCTAGACTTACACACTACGTAAACTAACTTATGCTAAGAACAACACACACACACACACACACACACACACATACACACACACACATGCCCGAGGGAGGACTCGAATCTCCGGCGGGAGGGGCCGCTCAGACCGTGACATGACATAGCGCTTCATCTCATTAGCAGTTTTTTTATTTTCATTTTGCATATGACTGTTCTGCGTTTCTCATATTTCTATGGAATAATGACGACACTGCTATATTTTGCCGTCATCATTTTTTGAATCCTCGGTCCAGACTTTTGCTTTACTTTTCCTCCTTGCCTTTTTCGAAAATATCAGTAAATGTGATATACTGCCCATAATTTTGATTTCTTGGTCATTTTAAAAATTGAATACAAGGAAAAAGTTTCCGCTTACAGATTCGACCAATCAGCGCTAAAAATGCTTTTTTTCTAAATGTTTGTCCATGTGGAGGTACCATTTCTCCCACTCACGTTTCTAGTTAAGCCGTGCATACAACGAAGCACCAAAGAATCCGGTATAGGCATGCATATTCAAGTACAGAAACATGTAAACACACAAAATACTGAGATAAGGTCGGCAACACCAACGTAAGACAAGTGTCTGCCGCAGTTGTTATATCGATTACTACTGCTAGCATATCAGGTAATCAAATCAAGATTTGACTTGAACGTGGTGTTACAGTCGGCGCACGAGCGGTGGGGCACAGCATCTACAAGGTAGCGATGAAGTGGGGAGTTTCCCGCACGATCCAATGGCTCAAACGGCTCTCAGAACTATGGGACTTCACATCTGAGGTCATCAGTACCCCTAGAACTTAGAACTACTTAAACCTAACCTAAGGACATCACACACATCCAAGCCCGAGGCAGGATTTGAACCTGCGACCGGAGCGGATGCGCGGTTCCAGACTGAAGCGCCTAGAACCATTCGGCCACACCGGCCGGCCCCACACGATCATTTCACGAGTGTGCCATGATTATCAGAAATCCGGTATAACATCAAATCTCCGATATCTCTGAGGCCAGAAAAAATCCTACAAGAGCGGGACTAACGACGACTGAAGAGAATCGTTGAGCGTGAAAGAAGTGCAACCCTTCCTCAAATTGCTGCAGATTTCAATGCTGGGACTTCAGCAAGTGTCAGGCTGCGGACCATTCAACGGAACATTATCGATATGAGCTTTCGGAGTCGAAGGCCCACCTGTGTACCCTTGATGACTACACGACACAAAACCTTAAGCCTCGTCTGGACCCGTCAACACCGACATTGGACTGTTGATGACTGGAAATATGTTGCTTGTTCGGACGAGTCTCGTTTCCAATTGTATCGAGCGGATGGACGTGTAGGGGTATGGAGACAACCTCATGGATACATGGACCCTGCATGTCAGCAGGATACTGTTCAATTTGGTGGAGGCTCTGTAATTGTGTGGGACGTGAGCAGTTGGAGTGGTATGGGACCACTGTTATGTCTACATACGACTCTGACAGGTGACACGTACTTAAGAGCCCTGCATCCATTCATGTCCATTGTGAATTCCGACGGTCTTGGACAGTTGCAGCAGGACAGTGCGACACGTTACACGTCAGGATGTGCTACAGAGTGGCTCCAGGAACACTCTTCTGAGTTCAGACACCTCGGCTGGCCGCCAAACTCCCCAGGCATGAACATTATTAAACATATCTGGAATGCCTTGCACAGTGCTGTTCGGAAGATATCTACCCCATCGTACTCTTACGGATTTATGGACAGCCTTGTCGGATTCATGCTATTAGCAATTCAGACATCAGTCGATTGCATGACACGTCGTGTTGCGGCACTTCCGCGAGTTCACGGGGGCCCTGTAAAATTTTAGGCAGGTGCACCAGTGTCTTTGGCTCTTCAGTATATATCATAAATTTGGACAATATCGATGATGACACATACGGCTTATTACGTGGACGATGTGCAGAGAAGTATTGGTCCTGACTTCAATAAAGCAGTTACCGTGACGTTAACACAAGTGAATTGAGGTAATAATGGAAATATCAAATTACGATTAGTGGATAGATCTCTGAATCCCACTGCTCTTGAGTAGAAATCCATTATCCCAACCACGGATCCTCTCTGTTGGATATCTGTTGTGACACTGATAGTAACGAAGCGTGGAAGCGTGGCATTTGTCTGCGTTACGTGGCAGTCACTTCTGATTCCGAACTGATGCTTTGATTGGAACGAGCTGCCGCTGTGGAATCCGGAAGAAGTTAAGGCCCCAGGGTGAAACGTCTCCCCCCTGGATCGCAGTGGGCATCGGAATGTGAAAGCCCGGTGGCCCGCTGCTGCCGCCGTTAGCTATGCGCAGTGCAAGAAGCGCCGGGGCGCCCGCTTTCATCTTCGCCGGCTAAATTTCCTTACAGTTCCGTCCTGGACTACATGAGCAAAACAAAGCGCTGCGCGAAGCAAGGGCGGAACAGTAGACAGTCTTGTCAAATGGTGCTGGGTCAGAAGCATGGAGAGGATCCATGTCCAGTGTCTTAATACATAGTGTTCACCCAATTTGATTACACTATGCCGTCCGTTCGAAAAGTTCTGAGAGTGGTTTTATGCCTGGCGCATAAGTGACGTCAGCGCAATAACTGCGGCGTCCGCTTGAACTGACAACTGTAAAAAACAGGTGTTCAGTCAGTTGTGACATGGCAGTGTTAGGCATTATTACGAGGTAGATGTACGGTCGTTCTATGTCAAAGTTGTGTGAAAATCGCAATGGAGCAACATCTCCAGATTAAATGTTCAAGACATTCTGCGGAATGTTTCGGAGAAAAGTGTATGCGAAGCTTGTACCGCACATCTTGACTCCCGAATGAAAACAACGAATCATGTACGCGTGTTGCGACTTGATTGAAAATCGAAAAGCCAACAGTTCTTTTTCGGAAAAAAATCGTCAAGGGGGAGGGGGGGGGGGGGAAGAGTTTTGGTTTTATCAAAACGACACTACAACAGAGCTATGTAGAACAGGAGTTCACATGAAGGGTCAATGCTTTAACGAAATAACCGACATTCTAGCGAGTTTGATGCGTGAGTTGAAGAACATACCAAAGAAAGATTTTTCGGACAGTTTCACATGGTTTTGTGGCCGTTCGTGTTCGTTGTACTTAAGTGGGGGGGGGGGGGGGGGGCTAGGCAGAATACCTGAAGTATTAAAACCCCAGTATCTTAACTTTTCTCTATTTTTTAGGGTTCTGCAAAAACGGAACCCTTACAGTACCTTTTTTGTTGTCGGTCTACCCATCCCACTGTTAACAACCATTATTCTCAGGGACGAGTAGAAGTATCTAGTTCGGATTTATGTCACATATTACGATTAATGGTCCCTTGGCGGTGTGACAATGTTGAAGTTCTGAGTTAGTGGCATCAAAAGATACAACCCTTTATGTGACACATTTTGATACGCGAAAAATCATTCATCAAAACCTATAGGGTACTCCTGTTGACCTAGAATCATGAAATTTGATAAGAAGCAGGGTTTCACAGTACAAGTAAAGGGGAAAAGATCTGAAAATTTCTAATTAAACAACAGGAAAAAATTCTTTTGTAATTTTTTATCGATCGGTATGTTTGTCTCTTGGTCTGTTAAGACCCAGAAGTGTCTCATGTGTAATATTTGCGGTGACAGCTATAAAACATTCTGCAGAGGCCTATTCAAGGAACTGTTGATACTAAAAACTGCTTCCTAAAATATATTTATTCTATTTGCTAATGAAACTGGTTATAAGTAATAATCAGTTTTTTTAAAAAATGCTCAGTTCAGCGAATCAGTACAATAAATAACACTATTTATGAAAGATTAAAAACATAATATCTGGTCGAGATTGGTGTCCATTACGAGGTGCATTCAAGTTCTAAGGCCTCCGATTTTTTTTTCTCCGGACTGAAAAGATATAGAAACATGCGCATTGTTTTAAAATTAGGCCGCGTTCATTGTCAATACGTCCCAGAGATGGCTGCAGCGTACGGCAGATGGAATTTCACCGCCAGCGGCGAGAATGAGAACTGTTTTAAATACTTAAAATGGCGACGTTTTCCTTACTTGAACAGCGTGCAATAATTCGTTTTCTGAATTTGCGTGGTGTGAAACCAATTGAAATTCATCTACAGTTGAAGGAGACATGTGGTGATAGAGTTTATGGATGTGTCGAAAGTGCGTTCGAGGGTGCGACAGTTTAATGAAGGCAGAACATCGTGTGACAGCAAACCGAAACAACCTCGGACTCGCACAAGCTGGTCTGACGACATGATTGAGAAAGTGGAGAGAATTGTTTTGGGGGATCGCCGAATGACTGTTGAAGTGATCGCGTCCAGAGTTGGTATTTCTGTGGATTCTGTGGGTTCTGCATGACGACCTGAAAACGCGAAAAGTGTCATCCAGGTGGGTGCCGCGAATGCCGACGGACGACCACTGGCTGCCCATGTGGCATGTTTCCAAGTAATGTTGACGTCCAACGACAGCATGAATGGGACTTTATTTTCGTCGGTTGTGACAATGGATGAGACGTGGATGCCATTTTTCAATCCAGAAACAAAGCGCCAGTCAGCACACAGATTAACTGCCACCAAAAAAATTTTGGGTAACCGCCAGTGCTGAAAAATGATGGTGTCCATGTTCTGGGACAGCGAGGGTGTAATCCTTGCCCATTGCGTTCCAAAGGGCACTACGGTACCAGGTGCATCCTACGAATATGTTTTGAAGAACAAATTCCTTCCTGCACTGCAACAAAAACGTCCGGGAAGGGCTTCGCATGTGCTGTTTCACCAAGACAACGCACCCGCACATCGAGCTAACGTTACGCAACGGTTTATTCGTGATAACAACTTTGAAGTGATTCCTCATGCTCCCTACTCACCTGACCTGGATCCTAGTGACTTTTGGCTTTTTCCAACAATGAAAGACACTCTCCGTGGCCACACATTCACCAGCCGTGCTGCTATTGCATCAGCGATTTTCCAGTGATCAAAATAGACTCCTAAAGAAGCCTTCGCCGCTGCCATGGAATCATGGCGTCTGCGTTGTGAAAAATGTGTACGTCTGCAGGGCGATTACGTCGAGAAGTAAAGCCAGTTTCATCGATTTCGGGTGAGTAGTTAATTTGAAAGAAATCGGAGGCCTTAGAACTTGAATGCACCTCGTAAAAAACAAATCCTAAACATTGCAAGTGAGCCCGACTCTTTCTACTCCACTGAAGAGTTTCTTAGTAGAACTGATTTATGTATGTGTTCTTAATAATATCAAATAACGTGAGTACTACATCTTCTGTCTAGTAATACGATTAATGTAAATAAATCCTGTTAACCGATGTTGAAGAATTTCTGGTCTATTCCACATCCATGAGGATCATCTCACTTGATATATGTGGAAGAAACATTAGTATCTCTTTTTTGTGTATGTTTATTATGTATTCAAGTTTTAGGAAGTGTTTTAGATTCTTGAGAATCTCCTCACTTCATATGTGTGGGACCCACGTACCTTTATCCTAGCCTAAATTTGTTTTTCTTGTTGTTTTCCTGACTTCTTCTCGTAGGCCTACACATGTCTTGGGAAATAAACATTGTACGATTTATTTTTTTAGTGGAAGAACGGCCAGTATTTGGGACAGATCTCTAGAAAATTCTAAGGACACGACTTACATAAAAATGCCTGGGTCGATGTATTGAAGGAACTGAGTGGATGAATTCAAAATAAGAACTACAAGCAAAACAATGAATAAGGTAAGTAGGTTGTACAGTAATTTACAGATATTTTATTGAATTATTTTTACAAACATTTTTATGGTGACTCTAATAACAACCGTCTTCCCAAAATTTATATTTCGGAAAACTCCTAGTTGACACAACGAGCTGAAGTCAAAAATTACTACGTCATTATGTTCGTAACATTATTTGCTGAAATTCAGCAACATGAACCAGAGGTTGTACAGAGTTTCAGGGAGAGGATAAGGGAACAATTGACAGGAATAGGGGAAAGAAATACAGTAGAAGAAGAATGGGTAGCTCTGAGGGATGAAGTAGTGAAGGCAGCAGAGGATAAAGTAGGTACAAAGACGAGGGCTGCTAGAAATCCTTGGGTAACAGAAGAAATATTGAATTTAATTGATGAAAGGAGAAAATATAAAAATGCAGTAAATGAAGCAGGCAAAAAGGAATACAAACGTCTCAAAAATGAGATCGACAGGAAGTGCAAAATGGCTAAACAGGGATGGCTAGAGGACAAATGTAAGGATGTAGAAGCTTATCTCACTAGGGGTAAGATAGATACTGCCTACAGGAAAATTAAAGAGACCTTTGGAGAGAAGAGAACCATGTGTATGAATATCAAGAGCTCAGATGGCAACCCAGTTCTAAGCAAAGAAGGGAAGGCAGAAAGGTGGAAGGAGTATATAGAAGGTTTATACAAGGGCGATGTACTTGAGGACAATATTATGGAAATGGAAGAGGATGTAGATGAAGACGAAATGGGAGATACGATACTGCGTGAAGAGTTTGACAGAGCACTGAAAGACCTGAGTCGAAACAAGGCCCCCGGAGTAGACAACATTCCATTAGAACTACTGACGGCCTTGGGAGAACCAGTCCTGACAAAACTCTACCAGCTGGTGAGCAAGATGTATGAGACAGGCGAAATACCCTCAGACTTCAAGAAGAATATAATAATTCCAATCCCAAAGAAAGCAGGTGCAGACAGATGTGAAAATTACCGAACTATCAGTTTAATAAGCCACGGCTGCAAAATAATAACGCGAATTCTTTACAGACGAATGGAAAAACTGGTAGATGCAGACCTCGGGGAGGATCAGTTTGGATTCCGTCGAAATGTTGGAACACGTGAGGCAATACTGACCTTACGACTTATCTTAGAAGAAAGATTAAGAAAAGGCAAACCTACGTTTCTAGCATTTGTAGACTTAGAGAAAGCTTTTGACAATGTTGACTGGAATACTCTTTTTCAAATTCTAAAGGTGGCAGGGGTAAAATACAGGGAGCGAAAGGCTATTTATAATTTGTACAGAAACCAGATGGCAGTAATAAGAGTCGAGGGGCATGAAAGGGAAGCAGTGGTTGGGAAAGGAGTGAGACAGGGTTGTAGCCTCTCCCCGATGTTATTCAATCTGTATATTGAGCAAGCAGTAAAGGAAACAAAAGAAAAATTTGGAGTAGGTATTAAAATTCATGGAGACGAAGTAAAAACTTTGAGGTTCGCCGATGACATTGTAATTCTGTCAGAGACGGCAAAGGACTTGGAAGAGCAGTTGAACGGAATGGACAGTGTCTTGAAAGGGGGATATAAGATGAACATTAACAAAAGCAAAACGAGGATAATGGAATGTAGTCAAATTAAATCGGGTGATGCTGAGGGAATTAGATTAGGAAATGAGACACTTAAAGTAGTAAAGGAGTTTTGCTATTTAGGAAGTAAAATAACTGATGATGGTCGAAGTAGAGAGGATATAAAATGTAGACTGGCAATGGCAAGGAAAGCGTTTCTGAAGAAGAGAAATTTGTTAACATCGAATATAGATTTATGTATCAGGAAGTCGTTTCTGAAAGTATTTGTTTGGAGTGTAGCCATGTATGGAAGTGAAACATGGACGATAACTAGTTTGGACAAGAAGAGAATAGAAGCTTTCGAAATGTGGTGCTACAGAAGAATACTGAAGATAAGGTGGATAGATCACGTAACTAATGAGGAGGTATTGAATAGGATTGGGGAGAAGAGAAGTTTGTGGCACAACTTGACTAGAAGAAGGAATCGGTTGGTAGGACATGTTTTGAGGCATCAAGGGATCACAAATTCAGCATTGGAGGGCAGTGTGGAGGGTAAAAATCGTAGAGGGGGACCGAGAGATCAGTACACTAAGCAGATTCAGAAGGATGTAGGTTGCAGTAGGTACTGGGAGATGAAGCAGCTTGCACAGGATAGAGTAGCATGGAGAGCTGCATCAAACCAGTCTCAGGACTGAAGACAACAACAACAACAACAACAACCTGTCTACCTTCCTGCACTCGTTAAAGTCATGTTATTGAAAATGTACCTTCCATTTCGAAGCCGCCTCTGTCACTCACACCGTTATACAAAACGACATCAAACGACACAGGCTTTCTCAACGTGTACAGAAAAATCAAGGTCGAAGTACAGTAACGTTTGAAACGTTCTCCATTTGGTGCTCAATATTATCTACAAATAACGGAACAAATTATTTTTGAAATTTTCGAATAAAATATTTCTTTATTCCTCTGTTCTAGCAGTAGTTACCGAAAATTATGATACGCTGAGTGCCAATTATTAAGACCTAGCCATATGCCGAAAAAGTATTTTTATTTCATTTATTTAATGACGACATCCAGCGTTTGTAAAGGTTCAATAGCTTCTCCAAAGAACGTATTGTCGCAATATAACGAATCCTTCAGCTGCCCATGTAATTCATCGAGTGTTGATATATCCATTCGAACATACTGGTACAACGTCTAATGGTCGCTACGGAGCACTTGCGGTTGGGAGCCAAACTTCGTTCCTTTTCAAATTAATTAGAAGAATCCACTGTATTCTGTTTCTCCTATTTTTAAGCGACGATAAAGTGAAATACATGCTGGCGTTCAATTCGCTTGGATTGTGCTAAGGTACTGGGAAGGAAGAAAACGAAGAATTCTATCGTGCCGTGCTGCACACAACAGCAACCCCAGATACAGGGCAGTCAGAAATTGTCTGAAGAGCTAGCATAGTATTATGTGCTGAGAAATAATAGTTCAAAAAGACAGTCGATACGTGGCGCCATTTCCGAATTAATTAGCACTGAAGTTAGACAGTCAGACCGCTGCATGCGCAAATTCTTGCGGCTCGCCACTTAACAATTAGTACCACCTGTTCTCATAGCTTAGTAGGCGGCGCACAAGACTGCTCAACCTTTGGCTCGGTTCGATTCTTCCTACTGTCAGAGTCCTAGTCCTGGATCGTTGGGAAACCAAAAGGAGAACACGTTTGGCAACACCGTCTCTGGCGGACCGCTCGAATTTGCTCGCTTAACGGATTGATTAGCTGCTAATTAACTCGGAAAAGGCGCAACGTATCTAATTTTTTTCTCACCAATTATTTCTCAGAACAGCCTACCCTGCAATACCCTTACACGCTTTTCAGACTGTTTCTAACCATCCTGTATGAGGAACGGAGGCGGTGCGTTTGGACAGCTGCCAGACAAGGGTGAAACGGGCCATAAGGGCTCCTAGTCCAAAGGAGTGGTCTCAGGTACGCATCCTGGATTGGGTTCTGGATTCTTGGTGCGGGTGTCTATCTCCTAATGAACATCGGGTGGTTATAATTAAACTTTCCCTATTTAAAACGGTATAACGCGGAAACTAATTACCGTACGAGTACCAAACTTAGTAGCACTGAGGTGCATGCAGTATGGGGGTGCAGGATTCCTATGCGTCACAGCGGAACCACCCGGTTACAACTGTGGCCTCCAGGTGCCGTGAAGTGTATTACCAAAACATCAGCAACGCTGCTGCTGCACTCTGTGAATATCGTCTGCTGGAAGGATTACGGAAGGGTCCTGTTTCTCTACCCACTGTGTGGAGCATGATGAAAAAGTTCCAATCAACTGGAGAACTTGTCCTTAAAAGAGGCCGACGTCCGGTTGCACCACAGGCGATTGATGGAATCGCTATTGATATGTCACGCAAAGCTACGCGCAGTTCCCAATAGTCAGGCAGTGCGCGTGCTGTGTCACGAAAGTTGAAAATCCCATGGTCCACTGTGCGGAAGGATGCTACGAACCACTCTCAAATGCTATCTGTACAAGATCCATATCGTACAACTGGCTGCATCACCGGATGCAAAACGACGTGTTGACTTCGCTATCCACTTGCTCGCAAGGACTGAAGTTGACGAGGGGTGGCCCTGGACCGTCCAGTGGACACACGGAGCTCATTTTTCTTTGACGGATGAGGTGAACACACAGAATTCTCGAGCGTGGGGATCTTCACCTCCACGCACTGGGCTTGAAGTTCCTCTGAGTGGTGAACGTGTCACCATATGGTGTGGCTTCACGATTACGTTCATCATTGGCCCATTCTTTTTTGAACAGGTTGGTGTTTAATGATCAAGGATGTGCAGTGTGACTGCCCAGCTTTACTGCGATATGCTTCGTCAACATGTCCTACCCACCATACAAGAGAAAGACGCATTGAACTCAACAGTTTTCATGCAATGTGAGGCCCCTCCACATATCGCTCGTGAAGTCCACCTGCTTCTCCGAAACGCATTTGGAAACCATCGAATTATCAGCTGATCGCTTTCAAATGCTCTCCCTGTGATTCTAGTTGTTGGGCTACCTGAAGGACGGGCTTCACCAGGGGAACATTCACACATCTGCTGATATTAAGAGCAGCATAACAATAGACGTAGCCAGCATATCTGCTGCAGAGTGCAGTCCTGCGCTTTCAGACTCTTCTGGACACTGATGGCTGCCATATTGAGCCACTTGTGTAGCAATAATGGTACCGATATGTAATGGTATGATGTACCGTTGCAGCACATAAAGTGTTTCAATTGAATTGATTCCTCATTATTTCTCTTCCCCATATTCTTGACATTAATGGTGTCAAGTTTGGTACTCGTACGGTATTTAGTTTCTGTGTTATAATATGTTAAATAGGGAAAGTTTAACTGCAAACACCCGGTATAATCATAATAATCTGTTAACGTCACGTGTTCACATAGCGCCTTTGCTTTCCTCTTTTTGGCGAGGGGGCGGGGAAGAGAGGTGTCGTAATGTATTACATTCCTGGCCTGCTGCCGCATAAACCCAATTTCTTCCCCTAACACTTCTTCCGTACATTATTCTGCCATCTTTTAAGTGAGTCGTCAGACTGAAGTTACAGCAATCGCTCCGTCATTCTGCATCCACGGACCACGTCACACTGTGTTTGCGGCAAGAGATACACAAGCGCCACAGGCAATGACCGGGGCAGAAACTCATGCAAAATTTAATCTATGGCTATGTGGTAGATCTACGTCGTGATATCGATGTATCATTATGCACTGCGCGGCATTGCAGCGACGTCTTTGCAAATTTATTAAAGTAAGCGCTGGATTCCTTGATTTGTCCAAGCTAAATCCGCTATCACCATTAATGGATTTCTTCGTCAAATGTTTTACAACTGCTACTGTTCATGAATTAACCCCAACAAGATGGCGTCGACTCTACAATGTCGACATTTTCTTACGATATACAGTGACTGGTGCCGGTTCATTGTGGTGTAGGAGCTGGGTATACCTACGGCGTTCAGTGAGTTTGTCATTGACTGTACGAGTCGTCTGTTACAGCTTCTGGCTGTCGGCTCACACAGAAGACGGTCGAAAGGTATAAGGGCGAAACAAAATGAGAAGAAATAAAAGGTGATTCGTTTGAGCGATGTCAGAAATCTAGCTATATACAAGAAATTACGCAAATTTAATACTTGTTGACGGTACTACATATGTAGACGAGTCTGGAGTTTGCGTATGAAGTGCCACAGCATATTATCACTCAACATGTCCACCAATGCGAGTGTGTCCTTTTTGAGCCACGTTGCACGCAACATTTCTCTACTGATTTGTTGAAAGATCACTGCATATGCGTCATATGTCGACCGGATTCTGTGCTCTTTGTACATAGACTCTTAACTTGACGTAGTCCCCCCCACACAAAAAAAAATCTTTAGGCATTAGACAGGAGCTATTAGGATGCTGCGAGACAGGTCCACCACGGACGCGCCAACGATCTCTGAATATCTGTATTAATTGTTCTCGCACTATGAGAGCCCAATGCGGTGGTGCGCCGTCCTGTTGTCCAGTACCCCATCTTGCTGCAATTGACAGACCACATACTGCTCGATCGTTTCAAGGTAATGCACGCCAACGAACAGTCTCCTCCGCAAAAAGAAATGGGCCGATAACGCTGTGACGATGTCTGAAAGGTTGCCCAGTTTCTACGACACTCAAAAATTTATCATTACATACATTTTCACTAAAATTTCGAGGCACACTGAACACTTTGACTCGTAGCACCTCCATACAATGTTTCAGGAATCTCATGACACTTGGTTGCATTAGAACAATTTATGTATTTGCAAAAACGTCCGTAGCATTTGTTTCCGTTTGTAACATGTTGAGTTTGCGTTGTCAATAACGCTTGCTTCCCAGATGTTCGTCACCCATTGTTAACTCCCATTATTGTCACGTACATTACAGAAATTTAACCTGATACATTTATGCTTTCCTGACATCTCAAACGGATCACCCGGTAGGGTTTTATTGTTGCGTCCCGAAATTCGATGGATTAGTCAATGCACCGCAATCACGTGAAGATTCGTATCATACAAATATATTTTTATCAAAGTAAATACAAAAATGTTTAATGGTGTACGTTTCTTTACACCACATAATCTATCTTTCACATTTGTTCTCTCTCTTTCACGAACAACATTGCGCATTTAAAAAGAGAAACAAAAATAGGACGAGAAACCCAATGATTTAAGATATTTATGACCGTAATGTCTGTTAGTCTAGAATTTGGAACGTTTACTACTACTTTCGTGCATCTTACAGACAGAGCACAGTGCAAGATTATAAAAGGACACAATTCAGTACCAAGAACTGTTCGTTTGAAACAGGAACGGACTTTAATTGTATAGGAAACTGAAATCCATCCTCGTTCCGAAAGATTCCTAGAAGGATCGCTAAAGCAGTCGAGAAATATCGGGTGGACACAGATGTCACGTAACTTCAAAACCATCGAAGCGCTAATGACAACCACATTAACCTTAATGTAAAAGCACTTCAAACTCGCGTTAGCAGCGGATACGACGTGCTGACTCTTCATATTCTCTGAATCTGCAGCGGACAAGAAACAAACTACAAGGCAGGAGTAACAGAGAAAGAAAATACGGAAAGGGGAACACGTCTGCCGTAGAAAAAGTGAGCAAAACGATAAGTTCAAACAAGGGAGAGCAACGGTGTGCGTCGTGTTGCAGCGGGCGGTAAAAGTTCAAAATAACTAAATAACTTCCTGCACCCACACAGAAACACGGCCGCTGCAAGTGAGAAAACCATTGTGTTCACAGAGCGTGCAGTGTGCCTTCGCCTTTCTCTCGCTCGTGTCTCAAGTTACCTCTCGTTTTCTAATTACGAATCATGTATTCTGTCTACCACCGGAAGTTCAAACCACAAAAGCGATTTTTTTTTTAACTCACCACCGACCTTGTTTATTAGACTCTGTACTGTAATTATCCTCCAGGCCTTATTTCCAGTTCAAGTTCACCAATACTAAATCCTATCAGTCTCGTATTTCCAGTTATGATGAATGCAAGTTACGATAAGAGAATCTAATCGTTTACCGAGTACCACAGTTTCAATCTTTGTTTGCTGTGCCCTGCTGAAAGATAGGTTTTCCAAAACGTATTGTTGTAATATGTTCTGAAATTCTTGATAGTTTGCGAGTTACAGTCACGAACGACGTACAACCCTGAAGTACGTCGAAGGAAAATAAACAGCCAAACTCAAGAAAATTCCTCTTTCGCGATTTCCGTGTTATTAACGAAAGTGGATTGTTATCTTCCAAGAATCGTAACCACAGAGGACCTAAGAAAATGAAATTGTTTCATAAAATTCAATTTCAGATGAACAAAGCGACACCGTCCACTAATTTTTAAAATCATTTAACGAAAGACTCGAGGCATCGACAAAAAATAGTCCAAGGCAAATAATCAAAATCTAAATCTGCCGATAGAGGAGAGGATCTACAACCCAAAGTGAAAAGAAGAGGAGCTTTGTCTTTATCATGCAGTCAGGACCAGTGGTACCTTACTTAACATGAAAACTATTTCTCTATCAGATTTTTCTGAGATATTTTTTTGTGTCTTGACAGTTCCATCTAACTACAATGGATTAATGTTCTTTTTGAGGTACAACAGGACAACTTGTTGCTTAACCGCACCTGCACTCGATCCTTCATATTCACTGTTCTCACCACTCACTTAAATTATTTTGGTACAGATGTTACATGCAATGTAATGTCGTTTCTTGGATTTATTACTTACAACATTGGAACGTTTGAACTTTGAAGAATATTAAATCACACATTACTTCACTCTGCGTCATATGGAAAAATTTACTCTGCACTGAAGCACAAATTCACCCCACGAAAATAATAAGATATTGTTTACCAAAGGTGATCTTCCTTTCATTGTTTAGGAATGTGGTTTTTGTAAATCTGAAAAAAAATTGCGCATATTGTAAGGTAAAGCAGGCTAAGAGTCAAGTAGGGACCAAGAACTATAGAAATCATAAAAACGAACACTTTCCACGCATTTTTTAATTTATATGAAATGAGAGAACCACAAAAAATGATGTTCTATAGATGTTTTACTTGTGTTCAATGTAGGAACGCGTGCAATTCTGACATATTGACACATTCGAGGATGGGGATCTTTGGATTTAAAGTCGGTGTCCTAGAAGCGAACGATTCATAGCCTCTGGTAGTGAGTATCAGGCACTCTACAAATTAGCGGATGCTATAAGAAGTTACCACCTGCGTTCCAATGTGGTCAAAGATGCGATATGACAACCACGTTACCAAAAATGTTACCCTTATCTCACACAATGAAAAGAGATGCGCTGAGTTCGAATGGAAACACCGCATCCAGTAGAAAACTTTTCAGCAGTGCTCAGATTACGACATTGAGAATTTGTTGGAAAAAGGAAGGCGTCATGTACGACGAACTACTTCCCAGCAATGTAAACTTAATTTCTGACATCACCTAGTGACATTCACGCATAAAGGTGGTAATACGAGGGTAATCCCAAAAGTAAGGTCTCCTATTTTTTTATAAGTACGCAGACCTGTTTATTTCTATAATAGTTTACATCAGTTTACAGCTTGAACATTTAGCTATTTTTCGACATAATCACCATTTCTGCCGATGCATTTTTGTAGACGCTGTGGCAGTTTTTGTATGGCAATGTCATACCAGCTCGCCGACATGATATTCAGAAAGTTGTGAACCTCTTTTATCACCTTGTCGTCGGAGCTGAAACGCTGGGACCACAATTAACGCTGATAGGTACTGTGAGACTCTGAAAAACCTCAAGCGGACAATTCAGTACCGGAGAAGAGGAATGCTGAGCTAGGGCGTACACATTCCCCATGACAACGCTCGCCCACATATCGCTCGGCAAACCGTTGCTCTCCTGCAACAGTTTCAGTGGAACATAATCACTCACCCATCCTTCAGTCCTGAATTGGCACCCAGTAACTATCACTGTTCCCTAGGTTAAAAGCCGGCCGAAGTGGCCGTGCGGTTCTAGGCGCTGCAGTCTGGAACGGCGAGACCGCTACGGTCGCAGGTTCGAATCCTGCCTCGGGCATGGATGTGTCTGATGTCCTTAGGTTGGTTAGGTTTAACTAGTTCTAAGTTCTAGGGGCCTAATGACCTCAGAAGTTGAGTCCCATAGTGCTCAGAGCCATTTGAACCATTTTGAACCTAGGTTAAAAGAACATTTGGCCGGAAAGCGATTCAGCTCCGACGACGAGGTGAAGGAAGAGGTTCATAACTTTCTGAACAGCATGGCGGCGAGCTGGTATGACATGAGCATACAAAAACTGCCACAGCGTGTACAAAAATGCATCGACAGAAACGGTGATTGTCAGAAAATAGCTAAATGTTCAAGCTGTAAAGTAAAGGAAACTATTATAGAAATAAACAGGTCTGTGTACTTATAAGATTATTTGGGATTACCCTCGTATTACCACCTTTATGCGTGAATGTCACTAGGTGATTTCTGAAAGCAAATCCAGTCCTGTATCTTATCATTGTACCTCTTTGCTCGGTACTTTCGACGAAAAGGGAAGAATTAAAAGTTATCGCACCAAAACCAAGATCTTTTGGTAGGCAAGCAAAAGGATTTATTCGTGACCAAGCTTTAAGCGGTGCAGTACATCCGTTGATGGAGCCTGAGTTATGGGATCAACAACATACAGATAGATACCAAGTAAAACGGAGAACACGTTCTCGCTGTGGCAGCGCTACTGGTGGAAAGCTGGATCTAACGCCTACAGATGGCAAATAATTGACTCGGAGAGCGAGGCCTCCCTTCTGTGGTGACGCACGGACTGTGGCTTGCAAGTGTTTCCCGCGGTGCCCGGATGTGGAGCCGGCCCGCCTCGTGGCTGGCAACAGCTTCCCCGCGGCCGCTGCTGCGGTTTTACTGCCGGTAAACATCCGCAGGCCGTGGACCGGAGCCGAGAATAGTTCCGGGGAGGACCGGCGGCGCAGCAAACAAGGCGCGCCTGTCGCACCCGCCCGCTGCCACTGCGGGCGGAAGCTGATCCGACACCTGTCATAGCGAAATCAAATATTCCTTCCATCAGTAATGACTGTATTTCTCCACAGGCGAGAGTAGCGAATTCCCTATATCTGTCATAACAATAGAAGATATTCCCTGGACATTTATTTATTGTGCAGACAACGCTCAAACACTGATCTACAGCGCATCACAGAAGTATTCGACCACTCTCATTGCTCTTGAAATGTGAAGTTCTCTTGGAACATTTGAGGCGCACGGGAAGTAATTGCCTGCCCATTCTGTAGTGTGAATACGAGGTTTGTCCGGAAAATACGTATAAAAGTTGAATAATGTCTATATGTTACAAGTTGCAGTCACCGCCAGGTGGGACTACTGCTGTAATCAATCCCATCAACGCTCAGTTCGAGTCAGAGCGCTCTGCGTGAAGGTGGGAGTGTGCGGCAGCTTGTTAAGTTACCCGTTTTCACCTGCCGTCGGCATGGAGCTCTCTCTGATTCAGGAACAGCGCGTCAACATCAAGTTTCTTGCAAAGCTGTGCAAGAATGGCCGTGAGATTTTTGAGTGTTTGAAACAGGTTTACGGGCACAATTCTCTGAAAAAACCAACCGTGGTTAAAAAGGTTCCGGGATGGCTGAGAAGAAGTGAACGATGACCCTCGCCCATGACCCCCGTCGACATAGAGTTCCATGCAAATGTTGAACGAATTAGGACTTGTGTTTTTAAAGTCCGTAGATTGCCAGTCAGAATGATTGCTGACGAGCTGTCAATCCCCAAAACAAACGTTCACAAAATCCTGACACAAAAACTTGAAATGAAGAAATTGTGTGCGAAAATCGTACCGAAGCTCTTGACGCCAGAACAGAAAGCAAAGAGGGTTGAGCGCTGTGAGGATTGGTTGGAAGCAAAGGAACGAGGGGACTTTCTCAACCGAGTCATCACTGGAGACGAGTCCTGGTTTTACGAATTCGATGTGGAGCTCAAATCTCAAAGCAAGGAATGGAAACTAGCAGGAGAACCGAGAACAAAAAAGGCGAAAATCAAGGTCCAATGTGAAGACAATATTGATTGTTTTCTTTGATTCTAGGGGCATTTATCACAAGGAATTTGACCCTCCCGGCCAGAGAGTGAACGGAAATTTTTCGTTGAAGTTCTGACATGTCTCAGAGCTCGTGTGGCCGGAGTTTGACCGGAGTTGGCAAAAGGGGGCAGGTGGATCCTTCATCACGACAATGCGCCCGCTCACACGTCGCTCGTTGTGCGCGAGTTTTTGGCCCGAAGCTCAATCACCGTGACAGACCACCCGCCTTATTCACCCGATTTAGCCCCGTGTGACTTCTTCATGTTCCCGAAATGCAAAATGGTGCTTCGGGGGCGGCACTTGGGAGACGTGGAAGCCATCAAAGCGGAAACGAGACGGCAACTGAACAACATCACAACTGAAGACTTTCAGCAATGTTATCAACAGTGGAAACGGCGTTAGCAGAAGTGTATCGCGTCTCGGGGCGAGTACTTTGAAGGAGACCATATTGTAATACCTGAATAATACCAAAATAAAGTTATTATTCAGCTTTTATACGTATTTTCCGGACAAACCTCGTATTGTCTGACAGTGTAACACAAGCAGGTCGCTGTATAATATAATTAACTACGTGGAATGTATATTTACATAATAAGACACCACAACATGCAATCCCTGTATAATTCGGGCCCATGTCGTATAGATGGCGGTGATGATAACTGTGGGCCGAGCAGGCTCATTCTGCGCTGCGCTTCCGTATTGTTAACACGCATGGTGCACAGTATGATGGGGCGGAAAGGAAACAATACGTCATTTGAAAAGAGACATATTGTTGTTTTCCATCACACTAAAGGACGTTCCGTAAGACAGATTGCCGCATTGCTGCAAATGAGTAAGAGTGCTGTAGGGGAAGTTATACGGAGATTCAACAGAGAAGATAGAATTGAAGATAAACCAAAAACAGGGCGACCAAAGAATCTGAGTAGGAGAGAGGAAACAGGAATAATAAGAAAAATTAAAACAAATCCAAGGCTGTCGCCAACGAAATTTGCTGCAGCAGTGCAGCAGGAATGTGGGAAGGACGTGCACCCTGAAACATTCGAGAGGGGTACAATGGTAGGGTAAGCAGGAAGAAGCCTATGATAAATGAGAGGAATAGAAAGAAACGACTGGACTTCGCGGAGCGGCACGTAAATAAAAGTGTCAGTTGGCGGAACGAAGTAGTCTTTGTCGATGAATGTCAAGTCCAGGTGTTCTCCTCAAACGGAAGACCTGTGATCTACCACGTGAAGAATTTCAGTCGAAGCATCTGCAATCCACAGTTAAACACGATGGTGGAGGTGTCGTGATTTGGGGTTCCATGTCGTCATCTGGGGTAGGCTCTGAGCACTATGGGACTTAACAGCTATGGTCATTAGTCCCCTAGAACTTAGAACTACTTGAACCTAACTAACCTAAGGACATAACACAACACCCAGTCATCACGAGGCAGGAAAAATCCCTGACCCCGCTGGGAATCGAACCCGGGAACCCGGGCGCGATAAGCGCCGAATTAGCACTCATTGAAGGTACAGTGGACAAGCATAAGTAGCTGAACATCCAAAAAGTGAACTTACCGCGAAGTGCTCAAAGTTTCGGTCTTTCGACGACGTTAAAATTGTATCACGACAATGATCCGAAGCATAAAGCGGATATTGTGAGACCATGGACGCTGTATAATGGACCTAAGGTTTTGGATACCCCTCCTCAAAGTCCAGACTTGAACCCAAAAAAAAATCCTTGGAGTAAACTGAGGCTAGAAGTACGAGAAACGCCAGTGGCATCAAAACAAGCTTTAAAGGAACGAATACTGGAAGAATAGCGACACATAAGTCCTGATTATACGCGAAAGCTCGTTCACAGCATACCCAAACGCTCCGAACAATTAATTAAGCAAAAAGGACTGCATACAAGGTATTAAAATGTACGAGGTTGTGATTGTTATACTTGCCGCCCTAAAACTTTTGTGGCTGTGATGGCATGTTTCTTTATGTATTATTGTTTAAATTGTTTAAGTTAAGTTTGCAAATAAGAAAATGCTGTTCTATTATTTATTACATAGTCCTCTATCATTTTGTCGCGAGACTACTCCTTTAATATGTCATGCATGTATATAATGAAGTAAAAATAAAACATAACACTGGTGGCCGAATACTTTTGTGTGTCACTGTATGTTCAGGGACTCATATTATGTAAGGCAGTTTTGTATTAGGCATTACACAACTGTTGGCCTGTTTACTGTTAATTCCAAGAACATCAAATAATTTTGCAAAGCACTGAGCAATATTGACACTGAAAATGAGTATATTGTTACCCTAATGGGTAAAAAGGGAAAGTCGGGGGCAGACCCTTGAGCGGTCTATGGGCCTGGCTGCCGTTCACCACAGCATTAGGAACGGGAGGCGTGGCGGGGGCCTCGCCTCAGCTGCATTCTACCACCGGCAAAGATGATTCAAGTGGCTCTGAGCACTATGGGACTTAACTTCTGAGGTCATCAGTCCCCTATAACTTAAAACTCCTTAAACCTAACTTATCTAAGGACATCACACACATTGATGCCCGTGGCAGGATTCGAACCTGCGACGGTAGCAGTCCTGTAGCACCTAGAACCACTCGGCCACCGCGGCCGGCACTGGTAAAGACCCCGGGTACTTAATTTGACCGTAAGCTGAGTGAACCTATGGCCGTCCTCCTGTGAGTGGAACGAGAAAAAATCCATGCCTACATCCGAACTTGAATACGGGACCTCCAAAGCCATAGCCTAGTGCTCCACCCGCCAGTCCGCAACGGCCACCATTACACGAAAACCAAAAGCAGTGGAACAGCAAACCACTTACCAGCACTCATGTATAGGCTAGTCTCATAAATTTTATCGCTTTCAGCATTTTTCTGATTTTAAAGAAATACACTATCCAAATGAAACACTAATAACGCTTAGCCCACTTTCTCCGACTCATATACCGAATGTTTCGAATACAAATTTTCTGCAGTTGAATACATGTAACATAATAGACGGAGTGGAGCAAAGAATTAGAGTTTAGAAGCAGGTGTTGCAAATTGTACCCCTGGTATTACAAACTGCCACTCCCTGGAGACTACGTTTGTAAGCTAAATCCGAAAGTACTGCCGAAATAGGTTCTGGGTGGCGCAGAGATAAATGAGGGTGCCGAGATAACAAGCAACAAGGCGTGCTGGAAAGTAGCGCCCCCAAATTTTTTAAGAAATCTCTTGAAGCATTTTAAAGAAAACAAACATCATTAACATTCTACGTCTTATTCTTCAGTTCTACATATTTGTAGCCCTCTGCCGCTAAAGCACTCAGAATTGTAGTGTGTAACATGGGGCTGTGTAACGTAACTATGTCGGTGCGTGAGAAACAGCGTGCTGTCATCGAGTTTCGAATTCAGGAAGTTCGTTCGCACAAGGATCATCCTCTCCTTCAGTACAACAGTACCAGAACACACATGAGCCCTGCGATATCTCCAATAATCCGGAGCCATGGGTTCACTGTCATCGATCATTCTTCATACAGTCACGGCTTGTCCCCACCCGATTTTCGTTTGTTTCCAAAACTTGAAGAACCCGTACGAGGAGTTCACCTTGACAGTTATGAAGCGGTGCAAGCAGACGTGAGGTCATGGCTCCGTCAACAAACTCGAAAATTCT
Source organism: Schistocerca gregaria (assembly GCF_023897955.1). Lineage (NCBI taxonomy): Eukaryota > Metazoa > Arthropoda > Insecta > Orthoptera > Acrididae > Schistocerca > Schistocerca gregaria. The sequence goes on along the minus strand of NC_064920.1, from coordinate 885,332,766 downwards.
ACAGTATCAACAAACTGGTCTCTCGTTAGGAGAAATGCGTTCGTCGCCGAGATGACTATGTTGAGAAACAGTAGTCATGAAAAACATAGCTGTAGAATTTTAGTAACGGTCGTTTCATTAAAAAGCTTTAAGGCTTTCGGATAAAAAAAATCGGAGGCGTTACTTTTCAGCACACCTTCGTATACCATTGTTTACTTACAATCCCACTTTAAATCTATGTGTAATCCCATTTGTACCTGCCAAATCAGAGACTAGCCCTTGCAATTCTCCTAACATTCAAACATTTGGTATTCAAGCAGCAGAATGTGACTCACCAGTTGGTTCTCAATCATCACAGCAGGTTATGACACGTCTATATTTCTTCAAACGATCAGGTGATTTCACATTTTTATCCTCCAGCCTCCTCCTCAAAGTAGATTCTAGAACACAAAACATCTTGCATATTTCGTTTTTGCCAGCATCGGCATTTCGAATCGGGTTATAGCCCTCTAGATGTCTCCTTGGGACCATGAACGTATTTATTAGGTGCCACCACTGAAAAAAAATTGTAGTTTTGAAACTAAAGAGTCAATCTGATAACCTTACTAACAATAACAATTATTATTGCTACAATGAAGATTATTATGACATTTCTTTTTTAAACGTCATTGTGACTCTAAGAAATACCGGGTGATCAAGAAGTCAGTATAAATTTGAAAACTGAATAAATCACGGAATAATGTAGATAGAGAGATACAAATTGATACACATGATTGGAATGACATGGGGTTTCATTAGAACCAAAAAATACAAAAATTCAAAAATGTCCGCACAGATGGCGCTTCATCTAATCAGAATAGCAATAATTGGCATAACAAAGTAAGACAAAGCAAAGATGATGTTCTTTACAGGAAATGCGCAATATGTTCACCATCATTCCTCAACAATAGCTGTAGTCGAGGAATAATGTTGTGAACAGCACTGTAAAGCACGTCCGAAGTTATGGTGAGGCATTGGCGTCCGATGTTGTCTTTCAGCATCCCTAGAGATGTCGCTCGATCACAATACACTTGCGACCTCAGGTAATCCCAAAGCCAATAATAGCAAGAACTGAGGTCTGGGGACCTGAGAGGCCAAGCATGACGAAAGTGGCGGTTGAGGACACGATCACCACCAAATGACGCACGCAAGAGATCTTTCATGCGTCTACCAATATGGGGTGGAGCGCCTGGTTCTAATAAAACCCCATGTCATTCCAAGCATTTGTGTCAGTTTCTACCTCAATATCGACAGTATTCCGTGGTTTATTAAGTTTTCAAATTTATACTGACGTTTTGATTGCACGGATATTGAGCAACTGTTTATTCTGGCTGAAGAAACGATAAATGTCGTTCTCCACTCTTTTCCCAACCAACTAATATATCTAAAATTACGTGTTTCGGTAAAAGGTTGCATCACATGAAATGTACTAAGACGATGGTTAAAGAAAATAAAATAATAAAATGATCCTAGTTCGAACTTCGAAACGTAACGCATAAACAGATATTCGTACAGTTGGCAAAAAATACAAAAATACAATTATTAGATCAAATCAATCGTTGAAACATGTACAGCACACATTATTTTCATTTTTGCACGTACAAGATATAAGAAAATCGTAGCTACAGTTTATAGGACGACGCCACACTTTTTAAACCTACTTTTTGCTGTACAGAGGTTAGTACTATTTTAAATGTTTCTGCCCTATATTATCAGTGAATTACTATAGTTACATACAAAATAAACTATAAATAGACTTTACATACTCGTATGAGTACAATTGCTTCTCTTCACAAGTGAATATTTACTTGTCTTCACAAACGCATATTTACTTCCTCAGTGAACAAAATATACTTGAACAACTCCACACTGGAATTACACCGGTCTGTCGAACTGGTCACATACATCTTCAAACAAAGTACAAACACGTTCTGTTCAAATGGCTCTGAGCACTATGGCTTGACATCAGAGGTCATCAGTCCCCTAGAACTTAGAACTACATAAACCTAACTAACCTAAGGACATCACACACATCCATGGCCGAGGCAGGATTCGAACCTGCGACGGTAACGGTCGCACGGTTCCAGACCGCTCGGCCAACCCGGCCGGAAAAAACACGTTCTGTCCAACAGGCGACATGACGCTGCAGATAGTTTGCCAGATATGTCAGTGGTGCAATTTAAAAGGGTGTACAGTTTACGAGACTTCACCTTACATAACAGATGACTGTACGTTTGATAGTGGGGCGGCGCTGATTGTTGCAAGAGAATCGGTTTTGCCCCGAGAGCATTCCTGTGGCCACGGTGAACGGAATAATTCGCCAAGTCAGGTGCCTGGGAAGTCAACACTAATTAAAATGACAGCCGTTACATTTCTGATACAAAGGTCGGTGAATGCGCCTTATCATCGAAGTCTCCGTGACGTTATCTTGAATCAAGGCAATGTAAGGCCGAATTCTGCCTGTGCTGTGCAAACATAACTCGATGCAATCAGTTTGCGAGCGTTGTCCTGGCCAGAACGTTTTGCATATCTGTTACCCACTGAAATCATCTGGGCCTGAGTTGCCGAGACATCAGGACGCCATCACTTATGAGATACTACGATCCTTGAACTTTATTCGAGAGTTGAAGCAGGTTGGACAGACGTATCCGCCTCTGTCATCCACACTAAGTTCTACTCTGAACCCACCCGGTTAGAGCCATTCCTGCTGCCGCACGTAGCAGCTCTACGTAATAGATGCCACATACTGGATATCAGCAAATCATCCACAAATTTAATCATGTACTCTTCCTACTATACAAGAGTGTCCAGGAAGTGTGGAGAAATATTTAAGTGCTATAGAACATACAAAATTTATTGAAAATGTAATGTTTTTTTAGAAACACATGGTAATTTCTCCTATTAAGGTAGGCCTCCCAAGGCCGCGCGGAAACGAGCAATGCGTTCTTTCAAGTTCTCGATAACGCTTTCACAAACGTCTGTGAGAGGTGCCGTTAATAAACCTTTTAATTTCATCTCAAATAGGTCTATTATTTGTGGATTATTCTCGTACACTTTTGAAATCCCCCCCCCCCCCCCACCGAAAAAAAAAATTACTAGGCGTAAATGGCAAGATATGACAGGCCATTCCTGGTTGACATGCAGAGAAGACAATTTCTTGAGGAAACTTTTCATTCACCAATGCATTCGTATCAAGGGATGTGTGATATGTTGCACCGTCATGTTGAAACCAAAAATCGTCATTTTCATCAAGAATAGGGAAAAAACAATCGGAAAGCACGTTTCCGTAACGTTCGCCGTTGACAATGACGGCAGCTTCCTCAACGTTTTCTAAAAAGTGCGGGTCGATCAGTCCTGCTGCTCAGAACCCACACCGTACAGTCGTGCGTTGTGGAAGCACCTCATCCTCCACAATCACTCGCGGATTTCCGTTACCCCAAAGTCGGCAGTTCTGCTTATTGACGTACCCATTGAGGTGGAAGTGCGCCTCGTCTGAGAAAATCATTCTTTTTGTGACGTTCTCGTTCTCCGCTTGTTGAGCCAAGACGCAACGATAAAATCTTCCGTGATCTTCAGGCTTCAACTCTTGCGTAAACTGAATCTTGTACTCATGAATTTTCAGATATTCTGTAAGAATTTCATGCAGTGAACCTGGTGATAAATTCAGTTTTTGCGCTTGTCGGTTGACCGATTTTCTTGGGCATACGGTCACATTTTCACTCACGTCAGCAATGTTTTCTTGTGTTTGAGCAGAACGCGGTCGCCCCGTTTGGTTAAGTTTGAAACACAAACCGTGGTCTCACATCTCCAGATAAACTTCCGAACAGACGATTCGGCTGGAGCAGCATTATGCCCGAGTGTTGCACGCAATTCACGCACGCTTGCCGTGGGACTTTCACTGTTTTTGTAATAACCTTTTATCATTTGTATACGTTGCAATGATGTCAGCTGCCAACCGTCGCATAAGAAGAAAATGGCGCAAAACTCAAATTCGTCCTTACTTCCCGGACACCCATTGTGTAACGGACATGGGAAACTTTGGGTGACCCGCGGGCATTACCTACCGAAGGGCATTCGTTATCCACATAGTTAATTACGATCGCGAACCGACTGTACCGCTACTAGCGCATAAATTCAAAACTACAGGATGTATCAAAAAGAGTGACGTGATTTTGGGCGGTAACAATTGACACATGGAACGTGTCGGCAAGTAAATAATGTGTTGTTTGTATGGTCGCGGTCTTGAGTTTCGGAAAATCGCCGTTAGACGTCAGTCATGCGTCTTCTGAGTTTGGTGTCAGTAAGAAGTAAGATGGCGTCCGTTCAAGAGAAGGTGTTTTGTGTGCTGCAGTTTGCAACGTGTCCATACGGGGACTCTAGAACCCTCATGACATTATTGAGCACGAAAGGAAGACAGCTAAAGTGAACGGTTTTGTGCCTTTTCTCATGAAATGTGCGGTTCTTCTTTTCTGACGAAAACATAATGGCTGGAATGAGCTATCTTCCAATGCTGCACACTTCCGGAGGACTTCGATTACTTCTTTTTCCAGTAGGATGGAGCTCCACTGGCATAACAACTTACGTCAATTTCGCAATGACACTCTGCCACAACACTAGATGAGGCGCGCGGGAATCGGAGACAGTGCCCTAAATTTTCAGTCTCCAAGATCGCTACACATGACCGTATGCGATTTTTCCTTGTGAGGATGTACGAAGGAAAGTGTGTTCGTCTCCCCTTCACTTGGTGACATAGAAGAAGTGAAGAACAGAACCACAGCCGCCATAAATCATGTACATGCGGGTACATTGTGTAAAGTTCATGACGAATTTAGCTATCGTCTAGATGTTGTTCGAATTGCTCCTGGTGTACACATGAAGCATTTGTAATAAGATATTTAAAAGTCTAAGATTTCGTGAGTATTTTGCAGTCCATCCCATTCTTGTAGTATGTTTTTATCAATAAATAGGGAGTTCGTAGTTTTTGAAACCCCCTGTCTAACGCCCGTGCCGTTTATGTTTACGTGGTACCTCACCGATATGAGTGACACTCCTTTTCCAACATATCACGCCAACAAATTATACCTCAAAACAAACATTTTTTAGGTTACATTCACTTTATGTTCACCTCGTCTTCAGAAGTTTACGCGTCGCAAAATTGTTTCTCTACTCACAGTAGTTTATATTAGCTGTCTTTAAACACTCCCTTGCAAAATTCTGGGGCGCCGTTGGTAAACAAGCAATGTTCGCAACACGTAAATAAATGTAAACATTGAAAATGGGTTGTCAGGCATCTTGAAATATCATGGAAATTTAAACGCATATAGAATCACCTGTTTGCACCTAATTCACTATAAACTGCCTTCAGATGCAACAGTTGTTGTGTTGTACTACATCCGCTGCGGACAATAATTATTTATTAAAACGACAAACAATAGAAGAACGAACAAAGACAATGAGATGGCCAGTCTGAGTCGACAAGAAATTAGAAGTATCTTCGCGTATTTTTGCCGCAGATACGTCATTCGTATGTTTGAAATATAATATGTTAGTATCCACAAACACTATAATCAATCAGTTCTTAAAATACATTTGTAGGCATGTGTTGTTTTTGTAACAATAAATAAGTGGTTGTTTCTTTGTTCATTTTAAGTTTGATAGTCTTAATCGCTTGAACCTAACATATATCGGCTGCATTATAAAGAAGCCAAACAGGAAAAATGCGAACAACAGAATGGTGAATATCCTAAAATGCTTCCCAGGAGGAGTATAATTAAGAGCTGGCTTCTTTCTCCCTCACGAACTTCTTCCGCAGGCCGGATTGAAACCAGTCACCGGTCGGATATGCCCCGCGCACCGTTGGTTGCCCATCCGTGCAATACACGAGCAGTAAGTGAAACTCACCCTATTTGTTAGTGTTGCAGTCTCAATGAGCAACCGTATCGATACAGTTGTCTTAACATTAGAAAGTACCAACACGCAATAAGATGCCTAACGTGTAGACTGTGCACGAATACCGAAATACAGCTGCTTCTCTAGTTTCATTCTCTCTCTCTCTCTCTCTCTCTCTACCCCCCCCCCCTCTCTTCTCTCTCTCTCTCTCTCTCTCTCTCTCTCTCTCTCTCTCTCTCTCTCTCTCTTACTTATGAGCCTTCCGATGCGATTTTTGATTCGGACTTTACAAAATTTGACAAAATCTGCAATTCCTTGTTCAACTGACATGTTCCACAGGATAGCGTCTATCGTGAATATAATCCATGGGATATGAACCTAACTAATTAACAAATCAAAACAACATTACAGCCGTCTAAATTTCCAGTTGTTATTTTATTTGAGCAATCGGTTTCGGTGCTATATTAAGCTATCTTCAGATCCCCTGATCGACGTGTAGGAAGACCAGAGGTGGGATTCTTCCTACACGTCAGAAACCGGACCTGAAGACGGCGTAATATAGCGCTCAAACTGGTTGCTCAAATAAAATAACAACTGGAAATTCAGACGGCTCTAATGTTGTTTTGATTCGACAATTTTTATATACTGAACAGCCAAGGTCTCGCTACCATCTGTATAAACATGAATTTAGAGTAACACATTAACTTCCCTGTTAGACTCATCATTAAACTTCAAGGAATCAGTATGGGCACATATGCTATTAATTAGTTTGTGTCAATAAACACGGTAATGTGCTCAAAAATATATTTGTTCGTGTACTTGAGTCAGTGGGACAGATGTAGAAAATAAATGATTTAGTCAGTTGGATGGTGGGTAACAACAGCGGTGCCATTTCGAAAACCAAACGCGTATATTTCCTCGCACATAAATCTCCTAAGGGAGCCATTATATTTCACCGAGATCAACTAATAACCACACGAATTAAATGTTCACAAATAAAAATAGACGGAAAGTTTCCTTGTAAGAGTCAAATTTTGTATCTTACGCAAAAGCAGTGCGCCTCTGCCTATACCAATAGCATTAACGCTAACTCGGAAACCAGCTAGTCTTTATTATTTTCACCCTGTTGTATCACAAAGTATCATATTTTCGGTTAACTCTACAAATTCAAAATCCATCTATGGTATGAATCAGTGGGTAATTTGATATCCGCTACGGTTCAAGTGCTTCGAATTTCTCTGTCTTTCCGGCATATACGGGATGTCCTTCCTAAGAGACGCTGTGCACATTTTCTCTGACGTTTCGGCAGATATTACCAATTTCGTTTTTGTAAAGTGCAGCTGGAGTCAGCCCTAGCATGTACATCTACATGATTATTCTGCAATTCACATTTAAGTGCTTGGCAGAGGATTCATCGAACCACAATCATACTATCTCCCTACCATTCCACTCCCGAACTGCGCGCGGGAAAAACGAACACCTAAACCTTTCTGTTCGAGCTCTGATTTATCTTATTTTATTTTGATGATCATTCCTACCTATGTAGGTTGGGCTCAACAAAATATTTTCGCATTCGGAGGAGACAGTTGGTGACTGAAATTTCGTAAATAGATCACGCTGCGACGAAAAACGTCTTTGCTTTAATGACTTCCATCCCAACTCGCGTATCATATCTGCCCCACTCTCTCCCCTATTACGTGATAATACAAAACGAGATGCCCTTTTTTGCACCCTTTCGATGTCCTCCGTCTATCCCACCTGGTAAGGATCCCACACCGCGCAGCAATATTCTAACATAGGACGAACGAGTGTAGTGCAACCTGTCTCTTTAGTGGACTTGTTGCATCTTCTAAGTGTCCTGCCAATGAAACGCAACCTTTGGCTCACCTTCCCCACAATATTATCTATGTGGTCTTTCCAGCTGAAGTTATTCGTAATTTTTACACCCAGGTACTTAGCTGAATTGACAGCCTTGAGAATTGTACTATTTATCGAGTAATCGAATTCCAGCGGATTTCTTTTGGAACTCATGTGGATCACCTTACACTTTTCGTTATTTAGCGTCAACTGCCACCTGCCACACCGTACAGCAATCTTTTCTAAATCGCTTTGCAACTGATACTGGTCTTCAGATGACCTTACTAGACGGTAAATTACAGCATCATCTGCGAACAATCTAAGAGAACTGCTCAGATTGTCACCCAGGTCATTTATATAGATCAGGAACAGCAGAGGCCCAGGATGCTTCCCTGCTCATTGCGTCTTTTGCGCAATGCCTATTGTCAACGAAAAGTGTTGGTTTGTTTCCCATTACAAAGTAACGTTAGAGAGAGAGAGAGAGAGAGAGAGAGAGAGAGAGAGAGAGAGAGAGAGAGAGAGAGAGAGAGAGACAGAGAGACAGAGAGAGACAGAGCGGTCCCAGATTAGTCTAGTGTGATATTCGTTTTTGCGACATGTGCCAACAGGAGCAGTAAAACACGGAGAACGAACTGCGCCCCAGCAGCGATTGAGCAGCGCTGCTGCAGGAAGGCAGCAGTCAGCACGAGCCAGAACCGTGCTGCCGCTTCTGGAGTGCGGTTATTCTTCCTGTTTCACAATTATTGTTAGTAAATATCGCAGAAACTAATATCACACAAGACTAATTTGGGACCGCTCTAACGAATTGGCACGTAAGATTCTACTTTATAGCCTGGTCTGTGTGTCTTGCAGAAATCTGGTTTTCTCTGTTTTGTTCTTTAGGTCATCTACTGTAATTTGGAATTCTCTTATTAGACTATCTTTCTTAATTTCTGTGATCCATTTAATGTTTCTCTTGCTATTCCGCAGCTGTTCTGCTATTCTTTTACTAACCCTATTTCCTGGTATTCTCTTCAGATGTCCAAACAGTGAAATGCGTTTCTTCCTCATCGTTCTCTATTTTCTTGTATACTGCTTTATTTGATGCATTTCTCCAATGCCTATTTGCTTTATGCTGTTTGTTTGTGTATGTCCTACTTATTCTTCTTTCTGCCTTCAGTATTTTCTCAGATTCTGCTGTATTAGGTATTTTGAAGATAGTTTCAGCTGCATATGTTGCTTCTGGTTGTGTTACTGTTTTATTATGTTTTAACTTTGTAGCTGTAAATAGGATTTTTTGTTGTATATGTTTTTGAAAAAGTAATTTACTTTGTCTAATTTTTTTTCTATTTTGCCATGTTGGTTTCTCATTTAGATTGGATGTTATGGTTTCACCTAAATATTTAAATTTCTCAACAGTTTCGATTTCTTGTTGTTCTATTGTCCTTTTTTTTTTTGACAAGTCGTGGGTCAGTTAGCATAATCTGTCTTTTCAGATGATATTCTAACGCCTGTATTCTGTGCCGTTTCTTATTTTATTGTAGTTGTGTCTCTAGGGCCTCCCATCGGGTAAACCGCTCGCGGGGTGCAAGTCTTTCGATTTGACGCCACTTCGGCGACTTGCGCGTCGATAGGGACGAAATGATGATGATTAGGACAACACATCACCCAGTCCCTGAGCGGAGTAAATCTCCGACCCAGCCGGGAATCGAACCCGGGCCCTTAGGATTGACATTCTGTCGCGCTGACCACTCAGCCACCGGGGAGGGACATTTTATTGTAGTGATTTAACTTGTTGGTTTTTTTAAACATTGCTGGTTAGGAGAGAAAGATCATCAGCAAATCCCAAGCAGTTCATACTTTCATCATTTTTAGCGCCTCCACTTCTTGCGTTCTTTGGTTTATCCTTGTACCGTTCTCTCATTATATGCACAGTTGAACAGTAATAGTGATATCCGTTCACTTTGTCTTAAGTCCGTTTTTATGAGGAATGGTTCAGAAATTTCTCCTCTAAACTTCACTTTCGATTTGGTGTTGGTCAGAGTACTATTATTGTAGTTTGTTTTGGATGGAGTCCTAGAGCCCCTAATATTTTTAATACTGAAGGTCTATGGAGACAGCCGTATGCTTTCTTAATGTCTACAAATGTTATTGCGAGAGGTTCGCTCCATTTCATGTGGTATGCCGTAATCAATTTCAGACCAATTATTTGCTCATTACAGCTTCTCCATAGGCTGAAACCTCCCGGGTATTGCCTTAACGCTTGTTCTAGTTGTTCTTTGGCGTAGGGTTCTTGGATAAAATCTTGTATGTGCAGTCTAGGGGAGAGATTTCCCTGAAGTTTACCGGGTAGCTCTTATCGCCCTTCTTGTTTACTGGTTGGATGACGACCGTGGTCAAATGTTCGGGGAAATGTTCCGTTTTTGTTAGAGCCATCTGTAAGGAGGTGTTGACTGTATCACTTGAATATTTCCAGATTTCAAGAAAAACCTGATCTTCTCCACGTACCTTATGTTTGGTATATTATCTGAACGTAAAATACTCTTCCATTCCCTATAAAAAAGCACCAGTAACAGAAACATGCACCATACTGACGAAAGGAGAAAATACAAACGCATCAAGTGACGTAGGAGAAGTAGAAATACGGAAGAATAAAAAATGATGTTGACAGAACGTGCATCATAGCTAAGCAGGGCTGGGTAGAGGACAAATGCAAGGCTGTAGAAGCACGCACATGTAGGGGAACGTTAGTTGCCACCTATAGGAAAAGTCAAGAGATTTTTCCTAGGGCCGGTTCAAGAACATTTTGGAAGGTGCAACTACTGTGGAGAAGGCGACGGAAAATTTCGTACGCAGCCACTATCTTGAAATACTGTAGCAAACGGTGTGGAAGATTTTGCGGGCGATGGCGATTATAGTTCAGGCCGTACCGTCTGCAGATCGCAAAATAATTAAAACCGGAACATAGTGGCCAGTGCCTTCAATTTTGCGTGACGAAGTAGGAAGTACTTGAGGACGAACATTCTGCCTCCAGGCTGATACTCAGCGACGAAGCAATGTTCAGTTTATCTGGAACTGTTCATCGTCACAATGTGAGCGTGTGGAGCACTGAACATCCTCATGAAATTGTGGCGCATGAACGAGTTTCGCCGAAGGTTAATGTTTTCTGTGAATTGTTTTTCTTCTCCACATTCTCACTGATGCATCGATGTTCGTCACTGTCTGGACGAAGAACTTTCGCATCGCTGGATTGCGCGTTGTGGAGAAGATGGTGTGGCTCTTTTCCCCAGGTCGCCTCACGTAAGACCTTGTGATTTTTCCCTTTGGGCGTACATTAAGGACAGTATTTACGGAGCCCGACTGCCAAAAACGCTGGAACAGCGCAGAGAACGCATGTTTGCTGCTGTGATGATCATTCAGGGGGTGCTTCACGTAAAGCATGGAGCTAACTTGATATCTATTGGACGTGTCATGCGACAATCGGGGCACTCATAGAACATTTGTAGAGTGAGTTTGCGGTTATCGTCACGGATCAGTCATATTGGTATGTTTAATACTTTGCAAAATATAAAGATTTCAAAAGAAATGAAACATTTATAGAAGTTCTGTATAAATTGTAGAGTTAAAGAAGGCTTGCCATTCTCAACGTAACAGAGATAAACTGCGGGGTTCGAAAGCTTATTCAGCACTTACACAGAAACAAGCCTACAGTTAAAAGCGCCGAAGGAAGTGAGATAAGGGTGTAGCCTGTCCCCAACGTTTTCCGAGTTGTACATTCATCAAAAGAAATGAAAGAGAAAATTGGAGAGGTAACTAAAACTCACGGAGAAGTAATAAAAGCCTTGCCTTTTGCCACTGAAATTGTAATGCTGTCAGACACAGCAAAGGAGTTGGAAAACCATTTAAGTAGTATGTATAGTAGCTTGAAAACATATTATAAGATGAACAAAAACAAAAGAAAACTAGTTTAATAGAATGAAATCAGACGAAACTAAGGTAATTAGATTACGACAGGAGACGCTAAAAGCAGTAAATGAGTTTTGCATTTGGGTAGCAGAATAACTGATGATGGCCGATATGAAACGCAGTGAGTCTCCAGGAAAAAAAAAGAATATATGAAAAAGAGTAATTTTGTAACATATATTATAAGTTTGGGTATTAGGAAGTACTATTCTGGAAATATTTGTCTACACTCTAGAGAGCAGTTTCGCATGTAAGTGAAATGTGAGCGATAAGCAGTACTGATGAAAATAGAATAGAAGCTTTTGAAATGTGGTACTGTGGAAGAACGCTAGATATGAAATCGGTAAATCGAGTAACTAATGAAGCAAAGTATAGTCAATTTAATTAGTGAAAAGCACTAGTTTACTTTTGTTCTACAATATTACTTTTATGGTGTTAACCGGTTTCCTGCTTGCAAGGCCAGCTTCAGACATGAAGTAACCTTACAACAAAAGCAGACAAGCGCTTTTTGGTTACAATGTTGTTCTACTAAGAACCGACGGAAGATTCAGTTACCATTGTAGTCAGTTTTGCAATTGGTAAAGTGCAGAGGGTGAGTATTTTAAGGGAGACCAAGGCGTGAAATCAGTTAGCAGTTTAAAAGAGATGTAGGTTGCAGTACTAATTAAGAAATGATGGGTCTTGCTCAGGATAGACCAACGTGGCGAGCTTCATCAAACCATTCGTCAGAGTGAAGACCAAAACAACACAAAGTCAGTTACTACTCCACCAACAAATTGCTAGTGTCTTCATCAAGATCATCAGATTCGGAATATGCTTTTTTTCCTGAAGTTGAAGTGGCGTTTGCGTCCTCATTCTAGTGTTAATTTACGCTTTGGGGGTATAATTGTTCACCTGATATACGGATATACAGTAGCTCCAGAAACCAAATAGAGATAGAAGTAGACTTTCATATGTCTTGAAAAAATTATTTCCTACCAGCGGATCGTTCTCCAGCTCAACGATACAGTACCTTCCTTAACGAAGGTAAAATCTTCAGGATTCAACATGCTATTGTATGGACACTGGTATAAGCTTAGAATTAGCGGAAACTCAGGTCCTGCTTTCCGAAACGGACGCTCGAGTTAATCAGAGAAACCAGACGGGGTGCGGAGCAACTGCGAACTCGATTCAACAAATTAGATGCCCATTGAGCTGAGTTTCCCCTCGCTGCCTCTCGCGTGTGGCTGCAGGCGAGAGGAGGGTCGATCGGAAGCGATGTTTCGCACCCGTACGTAATTAATTCCACTTTGTCTTAATTCAATATGCAAGTGTTCCGTTTCACGGCTGCCACAGAAGTTTGCTAAGTGAGAGGCGCTGTTCGCTGCATAATAGATGGTTGTTTGGGACCTGAGGCCTCTTAGACCTCGAGTGCTCGCTGGAGCTTCCTGGAAGAGAAGAAATCTCCCTCCGTATTCACCGCTCCGGCAACATAAGGCTTCTCCAGAGCGTCGACACATTCTCCCCTTATGTTTACATTCTTTGCGCTGCCAACATAAGTAACTACCAGAAGGGGAAAACAACAGACACTGAAAGAATGCTCTTAGTTCCCAACCCATTACAGATTTAGCTTGCTCCTTATTTCCTGTGAAGATTTTCGAAAGTTTCAATTCGAACGCCAGTTACGTTAATTACTTAAGTAGCTTCATATGTGTTGATGTTTCCATTCGTCCACATTAAGCTGTTTCATTATTCAGTACATTTCATACAATTTTCTTTCAAGTAATTTAAAATCAGTTCCCATATCATGCATTCCTCTAAAACGACTCCAATCAGTCATCATCCACTTATTACATGAAAATAATCTTTCTTTTCGGCGATTCTCTACGTATTTGCGGTGATAACTCGTTAGCCCTACTTGTGGACCATTTTAGTGAGGTGATGGGTTTAATATGGTATAGCGTTCCTATTTCGTTGCTGTATTGTATTTTGGTATTTTTATGATTTCTTCAGGTGTACAACCTGGCTTACAACAGGAATACAGCTCGCCAAATCGTTGGTAAATGCTAGTAGGCTGGTATAATTGTGTGACAGGGCTAACTCAACTTTAATTTCCTCTGAGTTTACAATATTTTACGATATTTTACAATATTTAATTTCCCTGACGGCCTTTCACTTACTGCGGCTTTCCCCTATCAGGATCGTTCGCTCCTGGTATAATTTTCAGTCCGTCGAATTACTCAGTTTTTAACATTTTGACTCCTCGTTCCGTGACCTTTTCAGTCGGCACTGTGATTGATGTCTGCTTTTCACCATCAAAAAATTTAATGACGTTAACAGTAAGGTGCCACTCCTGTCCACAGAGACAGTTATCGTGAACTGTTTCCATACCAGCATCGTTCAGTATCTACTGTTCCGGTGTAAAAGTCATGCGGCGGGAACGTTAGAGCAGAGAGGGCTGTGAAAAAGACGTCAGCCAATAGCACGCTGACCGACCCCTCTCTAGGACGACATTGGGACAGCAGACGCCTCTAGGCGAACAGAACATAGCGCCGCGCCACCTGGCGGCAGTTCAGTTGAAGACTATGAGTTGTGTATACTGATGAGATCATATTATTTTGTCCGTCGTCCATTGCGTGCGACATAACATTGTAAATTCTCAAAGTTAAGTGCCTTACTGTAATAAAAATTTATTAATACGATTTGCTTGAATTGTTTTCTAGCGATCCGAGAAAGCAGGTTTCCTAGGCACACCATATTCGACGATTAGGCAGGACGCAACATCTCCGGCTGTACCATCAGCTGTAACGTGGCTGTACCTAGTCATATAACCGCAGTAGTTTCCGCTAAGGTCGGATTTACCATAAGTACAAAAGGAATTGGGGGGGGGGGGGGGGGGAGGAGGGGATGTTGAGTAGTCAGCAGATGATGATGATGATGATGATGATGATGATGATGATGTTCAGATTGTGGGGCGCTCAATTGCGCGGTAATCAGCGCCCGTGCTAGGTACCAATCTTCACTAAGTCCAACCTCGCCAACTCGGCAGGGAATCGAACACGGGACCCCGTGATCCAGAGTGAGCAACGCTTTGTCAGCAGGGAACCAGTAAGATCAGAATTAGTCGGTCGGCAGAGCTTAGTCGTTTCTTATGTGGAGTAGCCATTGGACATTCCAACCCGTCTAAAGCTGTTGTGATTGTGAAATGGAAACGCAAAGGAACATGTACAGCTTAACCAACACCAGGCAGAATTTTTACTGTTAGACAGGAAACGTCGAGCAATGCGGTGTTAGGTTGCAAAAATATGCGAAAAGTCAGTAGAAAGAATCACAATGATTTTTAAGGTGCTATCAGGAGGCCATTTAGAACAGTGACTTTCTGTGGGGAATTAAAGAGATGGAGTACAGTGGACGAGGAACATTTCATAAACCACACATTTCAGTAGTAAATGTTAAGCGACGCTAGCAGGGGCGTAAAGAGCGACGCCACTGGACAGTGGATACCTGGAAATGAGTGATTTGGAGTGAATCACGCTGTGCACAGTGGCAATTCAGTGGAAGGATTGGGTCGACGAAAGCCTGGAGAAGGTTACCTGCCGTCATGTGTAGTGCCAACAATGAAACACGGCGGAGACTGTGTTAGGGGGTGGTCCCAATACCACGTTTAAGAAAACGCTAAATACGGAAGCATGTAAAAACATATAACATTATAAACATTTCCAGACATAAGTACAACCAGTTGCTTGTTTGATTCTTCATCTTCATTTACCAACACTCGTTTCGAATCGTCTAGCTCTTCATCATCAGACAGTGGAAATTTAATGAACGTTTGTAGCATTGTGTGGATCGTGTTCCTGTGGTAAGATATAAAAAGGAAACGCGTAAGCACTGAATATGGCGAGAATTATTTACATTGTCAGATGGAGTTAAGGGCATTATTTGCAGTTATTAGCATCTGTTGGTTTATTCATTGTGCACAAATTACCCCGGAAAATATAATGTGCGTTTTCCAGTACCGTTAAATCCATAGCATTATACAAACTCTGCAACATGCAGCATCTCCCTCGTGATTCGCAGAACGTAAACAGTCCAAAGAGCTTCACTAAAGTTAATGTTGAAAGAATTTGTGTTGGGGCAGAGACTTTCTTTACTCAACACTCCACTGCATATTGGGGACAGCAAGTAACGGTTTATATCACATTCACTATTATAAAAGTAAAATGTATTCACATGCGGAAACTGACACATTCTACGTACAAAGTCTGGCAAATTAAGACTTTCATCTAGAATTTTAGTGCTGAGTTACGCTTGACTTGTTTCTTTTTGCTTGGTTAATACTGATTATTGCTTATGTAATGTAATGAAATGCTACGTTATGTGGGCATTTTGGATGGTGGTATACAGGGGGAACTGTGTGTGTGTGTGTGTGTGTGTGTGTGTGTGTGTGTGTGTGTGTGTGTGTGTGTGTGTGTGAAGATTCTTTAAGACTTTGGAGAAGATGGGTTATATGCTAAATTAATTTGTTCATTCAAAATAGTGTGGGTTGCGTTATTGTTATGGGTGAAAATAAATCTTCAACTGTTCCACGAAGTCCATCTTTGTTCCTTTGTCTACGGTGTGCAGAGAGTGGAGGTTGGTTTTTATGTCTGAAACTAGCTGTTACCTACGGCTGTGCTCGCGTGTCCGTAGTCGTGTTGCTTAGAGTTATGGTGAACAAGAAAGCCACTGTAGGTGCAATAACAACGGCTGCCCTCACATGCCTGGTTGTCTGGGTAAGCCTAGCTCGTGATGTGCTCCCCGCTCTCCTCTCCCAAGCTGAACCAACTCAGGTTGTTTCGCTATGCGTAGCGTCGCTGCCGTGGAGTGGCTACTGAGGGTCACGGGCAGGAACACGCATCTATGAATCATGCTACTGAAGTACCTATATGCTATAAACTGCGTACATTATGGAACAAGTAGTGTGGAAGTATCCATTAAACACATTGAAAATTGTGTATGCATTGTATTCATTACTTTTAGTCATATCACTACCACATATATCTAATAAAAGCATTTTCGGTTGTATGATAAAGTTCGAAAGTCAAAGACAAAACAGCTCTTGCAAAGAGTAATTAGTTTCCCTACTTTGCTTCATATTCTTCGCATCAATGCGTTATTTATGCTACAACTTTCAGAAGTATTATGAGGTCTTCAAGTCGAAAAACTCTACTGCACTAAACCTCAGGAAAATCCGTCCCCGGTAGCTGAGTGGTAGCGTGACAGAATGTTAATCCCAAGCGCCCGGGTTTGATTCCCGGCTGGGTGGGAGATTTTCTCCGTTCAAGGACTGGGTGTTGTGTTTTTCTAATCATCATCATTTCATCCCCATCGACGCGCATGTCGCTGAAGTGGCGTCAAATCGATAGGCTTGCACCCGGCGAACGGTCTACCAGACGGGAGGCTCTAGTCACATGACATTGGATTGGACCATAAGGAAATAAGATTTGGTAGTCTTATTAAAGATATGTGCCCTCGCCAATTTTTAACAGTACCTCAGTTTCGTTTTCATGCAGCTCAGGTGTTTATGACGTCATATCCGCAGAACAATATGTCGTACAATGATAAACTTTTGTGTTTACATTCAGTGGCATATGTGGATACCTTCTGTAAAACATGTTGCGAATAATATTAGTAATAAAGAAGAAAGAAATTTAAGCTTCATGGCTGATACGACAGTGTTAGTGTATGGACGGTGAAAATGCAGTAACCAATAACGTTTTTTCCTTTCATCATTTTGTAGGGGACATAAGAGAAAAAGAGTTTTGTAAAGATTTGAAACTATGTGTAAAGATTGTTGCAAGTCCCTGGGTGCTCTCATTCTCAGATACTAGGCGAATTAAGTCTGGGTAATGGCGCGTCGTGTCCTATTCTTTCTTTTCACCCCCACTCCTTTGGTAGGTGGTTCTTAGCCCCAGTCCGGAACCGCGCTGCTACTACGGTCGCAGGATCGAATGTGTGTGATGTCCTTATGTTAGTTACGTTTAAGTAGTTCTAAGTCTACGGGACTGATGACCTAAGATGTTAATTCCCATAGTGCTTAGATCCATTTGAACCATTTTCTTCCTTAGCAACACAGTGATTTTTTCCAGCCAGAAAGTGATACGTGTACCAAGTTGGTTTGAAATCCATCCAGTGTTTTCTGAGGAGATGTGGAACATCTATACATACATAAGCCCATACATTTTTATAATACTCAAGGATATCTTTTTCCCGTGAACCGACGTTTATGGAATAAAGTCTGTACAACGGTCAAAGCTACTCTTATATTACCTGTGAAATTGCCATGACGGTTCGTATAGCAGTTTTGGAAATTAGCACATTCAAATAGACAAACTGGTAGACACAACGGTTTTGGAAAACATTTATATCCCGAAAGCTTTCGTTTCGTGATCTGGTTCGTTTGTGTAGTGTTATAGAATTAACTAACTCGAAAGTATACATTTATGTTTTCCAGAGTAACGTGTGCACTAGGAATAAACCAGCAGATGCAAATAACTGTAAGAAATGCCTTTAAGTCGATCTCATGACATAAATAATTCTTGCGACATTCAGTGTTTCGTTTTTAAATCTAGCAACAGCTACAACAAAACACCTCCCCCACCCCCCTACCCCTCCCTCAAAATGCTCCAGACATTCATTAAATGTTTAACATTTGCTGATAAATCGTTGTTGTTGTTGTGGTCTTCAGTCCTGAGACTGGTTTCATGCAGCTCTCCATGCTACTCTATCCTGTGCAAGCTTCATCATCTCCCAGTACTTACTACAACGTACGTCCTTCGTAATCTGCTTCGTGTATTCATCTCTTGGTCTCCCTCTACGATTTTACTCTCCACACTGCTCTCCAATGCTAAATTGGTGATCCCTTGATGCCTCAGAACATGTCCTACCAACCGATCCCTTCTTCTTGTCAAGTTGTGCCACAAACTCTTCTTCCTAATTCTATTCAATATTTCCTCATAAGTTACGTGATCTACCCATCTAATCTTGAGCATTCTTCTGTAGCATCACATTTCGAAAGCTTCTATTCTCTTCTTGTCCAAACTATTTATCGTCCATGTTTCACTTCCATACATGGCTACACTCCATAGAAATGCTTTCAGAAACGACTTACTGACACTTAAATCTATACTCGATGTTAACAAATTTCTCTTCTTCAGAAACGCTTTCCTTGCCATTGCCAGTCTACATTTTATATCCTCTCTACTTCGACCATCATCAGTTATTTTGCTCCCCAAATAGCAAAACTCCTGTACTACTTTAAGTGTCTCCTTTCCTAATCAAATTCCCTCAGCATCATCCGACTTAATTCGACTACATTCCATTTTCCTCGTTTTGCTTTTGTTGATGTTCATCTTATATCCTCCTTTAAAGACACTATCCATTCCGATCAACTGCTCTTCCAAGTCCTTTGCTGTTTCTGACAGAGTTACGATGTCATCGGCGAACCTCAAAGTTTTTATTTCTTCTCCATGGATTTTAATACCTACTCCTAATTTTTCTTTTGTTTCCTTTACTGCTTGCTCAGTATACAGATTGAATAACACCGGGGAGAGGCTACAGCCCTGTCTCACTCCCTTTCCAACCACGTGCCCCTCAACTCTTATAACTGCCATCTGGTTTCTGTACAAACTGAAAATAGCCTGTCGCTCCCTATATTTTACCCCTGCCACCTTCAGAATTTGAAAGAGAGTATTCCAGTCAACATTGTCAAAAGCTTTCTCTAAGTCTACAAACGCTAGAAACGTAGGTTTGCCCTTCCTTAATCTAGCTTGTAAGATAAGTCGTAGGGTCAGTATTGCCTCACGTGTCCCAGTATTTCTACGGAATGCAAACTGATCTTCCCCGAGGTCGGCTTGTACCAGTTTTTCCATTCGTCTTCAAAGAAATCGTGTTGGTATTTTGCAGCTGTGACTTACTAAACTGATAGTTCGGTAACTTTCACATCTGTCAACCCCTGCTTTCTTTGGGACTGGAATTATTATATTCTTCTTGAAGTCTGTGGGTATTTCGCCTGTCTCATACATCTTGCTCACCACATGGTAGAGTTTTGTCATGACTGGCTACCCTAAGGCCGTCAGTAGTTCTAATGGAATGTTGTCTACTCCCGGGGCATTGTTTCGAATCAGGTCTTTCAGTGCTCTGTCAAACTCTTCACGCAGTACCGTATCTCCCATTTCATCTTCATCTACATTCTCTTCCATTTCCATAATTTTGTCCTCAAGTACATCGCCCTTGTATAAATCATTAGACGATTCGAAACCGGAATGATAAACAAAAACTGAAAAATCACAAAAGACGACTGGTCGCTTTAATTTCTGGAAACCTTTTATTAATCACAGTCGCTGCGTTCCACATCCACAATGACTAAAATTTTTATTTTACAGTACTGTGTACTGCGTATAATAAAGAAACGGTTTGGAGATGACTGTTTGTATCAGCACAAGAATATATGGTGTCATAAAGCAGCTTCGGTTAGGCAATGTTTTGTGTACAACAACATTCCTGAAATGGACTGGAGTGCCAAGAGTCCCGACCTTAACCCACTGAAAGACCTTTGGGATTAGTTAGAACGTAGACGTTACTCAAAACCTCAGCGTCCAACATCACTATCTTCTCTCCTTTCGACTGATGAGGAAGAACAGGTTGCCATTCCTCCACAGAGATTCAGACACCCTACTGAATGTGTCCTTAGCAGGGCGCAAGCCGTTAAAAAGGCGAAGGCTGGATGCGTCCCTCATTAACGTCTAGTAATTTGTGTCCAGATACTTTTGATCAGATCGTGTTTTTCCCGCTACGGCCTTGTCTATCGTTCACTTTGTCGAGGAAAGCCTAATTCACACTGACCGTCAGGTCACGTCCCGTTGCGTCAAAACATTCCGCATTTCATTTCAGATGGCAGCACCCATACTGGCCGTCACGTCGCCTGTAACGGCAACTTCGAGGTTTCACGGGAAAAACGTTTTGACGGCTGACGTCATCGTCAGTTGCTGGTAACGTGATCCCAAGCTTATTTCCTACCAAAACACAGCCGTCCGTTAAGCCTCCATACTTCGTTTCATCGTGCTTGACATCAGTTGTTAATTCTGTTTGTGTGAGGCTGATTCCTAAATATCTCAAATCTTCTCACAATTTGTGTTGTAATTATGATGGGCCAGAAACGGATTTACAATAGCTCATCTAAATTACCCGCCCTCTACTAAATTTATAAAGTGGATTTTTATTGATACCCATTTTTAAAATTTTGCAGTGAAATGAATTGCAGTGTGGCAGCCACATGACATGAAAAAAGTATGTCGGTAGAATCAGATGGATTAGTAAGTGGAATTAATTTGTATGTTGCCAGTGAATTGTAATTTTTCATAAAGAAATGGACTGAAACCTCTAGACACTGCAACAGTGGCAAAATACTCTTTCTGTGAAGTATGTAGAGTGTAATATATTAGAGTTATTTGTTTAAATATATATTTGTGGCAGAGTTGTATACTGCCGGCCCGTGTGGCCGAGCGGTTCTATGCGCTTCAGTCTGGAACCGCGCCACCGCTACGGTCGCAGGTTCGAATCCTGTCTCGGGCATGAATGTGTGTGACGTCCTTAGGTTAGTCGGGTTTAAGTAGTTGTAAGTTCTAGGGGACTGATGACCTCCGATTCTAAGTCCCATAGTGCTCAGAGCCATTTGAACCATCTTGTATACTGCTAAGCAGCACGGTGCCTTGTGTGTGAAACAGCTTTGCAGCCATCGCTGCTCAATATTTATGTCGTTCCACTAATTAACCCCAGAGCAATTAAAGGCGCCTGAACTATCAAAAGTAAAATACAAAATTTTGTGGAAACCTATAAATCTTGAAGTAAGAGGTATTGACGGAGATACACCTACGGCACCAAAATTTGCAGTGGACTGGAAAGTAAACTTAGTCTTACGCAAGTTAGTTTTTCACTGAGTGAGATGGAAGCTCGTAAGACTGTGTCCCTTTTAGTAATTCTGGGTCCAATTTCACGTAAGAAATGAAAAACGTGGTGCTTGGATATTCTAAAATGCAGCGGAGTGTGCGCTGATATGAAACTTCCTGGCAGATTAAAACTGTGTGCCGGACCGAGCCTCGAACTCGGGACCTTTTCCTTTCACGGGTAAGTTCTGGAAACATCGCCAAGGCTGTGGCTAAGCCATGTCTCCGCAATATCCTTTCTTTCAGGAGTGCTAGTTCTGCAAAGTTCCCAGGAGAGCTTCTGTAAAGTTTGGAAGGTAGGTGACGAGGTACTTGCAGAACTAAAGCTGTGAGGACGGGGCGTGAGTCGTGCTTGGGTAGCTCAAATGGTAGAGCACTTGCTGGCGTCCTGAGTTCGAGTCTCGGTCCGGCACACAGTTTTAATATGCCAGAAAGTTTCATTCTAAAATGCAGATTCCTCTTCGTCGACCTCTTTGTAGTGTGTGTGAAATTTCCCTTCTGCGCCCTACACACTTTTTTCTGCGTTGTTTGGAACTTCTGTTCTCCTCCTCTAAGATACAAGCTATCAAGCTATCCGTGAAAGCTGCTAACCTTATGAGGCCGATAAATGTCAATTTAAAACAAATGTGGATACCAGCGTCCACGTAAATAAGCTAACTCGTGTTTACGTGCACTTCCCGCGTAAAAACAGTTGAGAATCATCCTGCGAAGGCGTCGTGGTGGTGGTGGTGGTGGTGGTGGTGGTGGTGGTGGTGGTGGTGTGTTGGGGCTTATGGGCGCTCAACATCGGGGTCATCAGATCCCTGACACACATTAAAATGAACGTATGTGGACAGACCTAAGAAAACTAAAGCACACAACCAAGAAAGCAGGAAAAGAAGGAAAATGCTACATAAGAAAGTAAAACCTAAGGAAAGGGGAAACATAGCAACAAGAATGTCACAGTAAATTGTTATTGGCTGGTCACTTACATAAAATATGGGCGAGCTTCTCACACAGTGAGCAAATTAAATCCTCTCCCTAAAATCTTTCTAAAAACATTTGACATGACACAGAACTTTAAAACTTTAGCCACTTTCGTCCGAGTGTTGCCTAAAAGAGATGGCAGGTCCGCTGGCAAGTCAGCCGCGGCCCGCTGGTCAGAAAATAAAACGCAATCCAATAAAACGTGGCGCACAGTGACCTGGACGCCGCAAGCACCACACATTGGAGGGTCCTCTCGCCGGAGCAGGAAGCCATGCGTCATAGGGCTGTGGCCTATTCGAAGCCGAATGAGGAGAACCTCGTCCCGTCGATGGGGCTGAAAGAAAGTACACCACACACGCGTTGTGGGCTTGACTATACGGAGCTTCTTGTCAGTCACTTCCACCCACTCACCCTCCCACCGACGCATGACCCGTGAGCTCGACAGCGAGGTGAGTGCGTGCAAGGGGATACCACACTGAGATACTTGTGGGGCGAGACACGCCTCCTTGGCTGCGAGATCTGCCCTTTCATTCCCAGCAATGCCGACATGCCCCGGAACCCAGCAGAAAGCTACAACCTTCCCCAGTCGCTGTAGTCGGAGGAGGGCATCCTGGATGGTCTGGACAATTTTGTCTGCCGGATACAAACGTTGCAATAAGTGAAGGGCACTGAGTGAATCGGAACAGACAAGAAATTTAGGAGAGGAAGAATGTCATATGTGCTCCAGTGCCCGCAAGATCGCAGACAATTCTGCATCAAAGACAGTAAAAGTCTGAGGCAGTCGGACCTTGAGGACACGATCCGGAAAAACAACTGGGCAATCAACAGAATCGCCTTGTTCCGTAAAAACAGCTACATAGTCGTGGTGCTCAGATAAAATGGCAGAAAATGCTGCATTAAAAACGGTGGCAGGAGCGCAATCTCTCTTGTACTGCAATAAATCTAAAATCACTCCGGGCCTCTTCAGTAGCCAGGGTTGCAGGCGGCTAAAACCCTGGATTTGGGGTTGTACAGACTCCACACCGAGGGACTCTAGTACACGTTGCACACGGATCCCAAACGGCAACGTAGTCCGGGGACGGCGGAAAAAAAGGCAGTCCAGAGGTGGATGGGCAACAAGATGGTGAGCAGGCGAGCTGAGAGCTGCAACAAACTTACCAGCCTGGCGCACCAGCAGGAGGTGCAGCCGGATGGTAAGTGGCGGTTCCCCAGCCTCAGCACAGAGGCTGGGTATGGGACTGGTCCGATAAGCACCCGTGGCCAGTCGAATCCCAGCACGGTGAACAGCGTCAAGGATCTGCAAATAAGAAGGCCTCGCTGACCCATATACTGTGCACCCATAGTCCAGCCGTGAACGCACTAAAACTGAAGGAGACGCGCCCTGTCCGCTCCCCAAGACCTGTGGCTGAGGCACTTGAGGATGTTCAGTGCCTTCAGGGTTCTAGCTTTCAAGTCACGTAGGTGTGGCAGCCATGACATCCTTGGATTAAAAATTAGGCCCAGAAACCGCACTGTGTCTCTGAAATCTAGGACAGTATCCCCCATATGCAAGGCAGGCAAAGTAAAAAGACGACAAGAACGATTAAAATGAACACAAACACACTTATTGGCAGAAAACCGAAAACCCGTCTTTGCAGCCCACTCCTCTAACCGCCGCACTGTTAGCTGCAACTGACGGCTCATGGTTGCAACACTAGAGGAGGAACAGAAAATAGCAACGTCGTCCACAAATAAGGAGCACTGTACTGGACTCCTCACTGTAGACGTTATACTGTTGATGGCTATGGCAAAGAGGGTAACGCTTAAAACACTGCCCTGGGGGACACCGTTCTCTTGCTCAAAGCGATCAGACAGTTCCCGTAAGAAAACAGCTGAGGACAACCATGCGAATTGAGATCACGTGATCTGAATTTACTTGATGTAACGAACAACGACAGTCCGCCCTGGCGTGACGCTGCTGTGACGACGCCTAGCGTGAACTGGCCTTCATGGTTGCAACTGTAGCCGAGGCGTTCATTTTTACAGTATGTCGGGGAATTGCAATTAGGAATAATTTCATGGAATAAATAAGATAGATAGACAAAGCAAAAAAAGAGGAAAAAAAGATAGGTGTTTACAGCGTCGCTCAAGCGTGTCACGTTACAATGTCAGCTGCTTGCAGAGCGTTACTTCTGCTAATGCAGACTCGCTCGCGACTGCAAGCCCGTGTCCTAGCGCATGCTGCCCGACGTCACACAGATCACGCGACGGTAATTACGTTTTATTGCCAGTTACAGCGCACACTCGCCGATCTCCACTTACACGGCGCGTGCCGGCGAATACTAATGATCCCGGTGTCATGACATCTTATCCGATATTTTGCGAGAAAAATAAGAATGAACAGAATGCAAATTTTCGTTGGGGCACGTGACGTTCGCCTGGCGAGGGTCGCGTTATAACGGAAATACTGCGGCTCGCCACTCTGAATGCCACACACCGTTATGTCACTGATGTCATCAAGACCCGGAGGTAGCCGCTTTGCAACAGGGAAACATCTTTGAGCTTTGCAAGTTGTTTCAGTTTAGCAAACGAGATGAAGGAAAAAGTTCAGAAGTTCTCTAAGGAATGGCTTGTAATCAATCGTCGGTTTTGCAGCTGCGGACGTTGGGTCGGTAGATATAGCAGTGGCTACGAAACTTGTCCAACCGTTTTTCTCATTGTCTCTAAATACAGAGCCTTCTTACGTGCGTTCGAGAATAGTCCTCATTTAATATGTGAACCATATTTGTAATTTAGAACTCTGACTGTATATAATTAATACCTGATCGGCAAAGTATGCATTCCTCTACTTACCTACGTCTAATTCTGTGGCTACTTTGAAACAACACCCTATTTTAGTAGCATAACTACAGCTTGTAGACGTTAGTGTAAGATGAGACATAGCCAAGCTGCTTGTTACTGGTTCGAGTCGCACATAGCCCTGTCTCGGCAACCAGTCTTTTCTGAGTAGTCGCTCGGTTAATTATAATTAAAACTTTGTCATTCGGCTTAGGAAACCAGTAAATAAATCGGTTGTCCCTTAACCACGGAAATTAGTGCATCAAATAGCGTTTAATATGGTTCAAATTCCTCTGAGCACTATGGGACTTAACATCGGAGGTCATCAGTCCCATAGAACTTAGAAGTACTTAAACCTAACTAACCTAAGGACATCGCACATGCCCGATGCAGGATTCGAACCTGCGACCGCAGCGGTCGCGCGGTTCCAGACTGAAGCGCCAACAACCGCTCGGCCACACCGGCCGGCAGTAGCGTTTCAATAATGTCACAATGGTGCTGTTAAGAATCTAGCTTATATAGCTAGTGTGAAACATTGTTACTGTTAATGTTTTCTGTAATGAAAGTAAAGTGTAACTAAAACAATATGAACCGGTAAGTATACTCTGAAATCATGTCATGTTTCCTCTTTTTAGAATTTTAGTGAATAGTTGATTAGTCTTTTGTCCTTCACCTAACCGTAACTTACTTATTTCTGCCGTTTATTTCTGTATTGGTATTCGCTATTTTACATCTTTGATTGTGCGGTGCATGATTTACGGAGAAGCTGTAACGTTTCATCATTTTACTGTTTAGTACCTTTTATTAACAGTATTTGACAATATATGTGCAGAACAGATATACTACCTATTCCAATACGTCTTTTACATATATCAGTAACGTAGTAAAGATTTCTCGCTGCTGTAATTTAATAGAGAATATCTGCGCTCGCTGAAGTCGATATATGAAAAACGCCTTTAAATTGGTTGTGGAAAAGTGATTTTGTTTCTTTGATACATGTCGACGTCGGCTGAAATTCGGTTTACTAATTTTTTTTTGCCATTTTCCTCGATTTATTGCATAAATAATTCCAGCATATATTTTACCGTTATCTTTTTAATTTCCCGTTTAACGTGAGTTGCTTTTCTTCATAGTGACGTAATGAATTCGAGAGACCGAAGGTGAATTCATCAATTTAAACAAACGTGTATACGTCGGGTTTGTACCGCCTACTGTTTAACACCAAATACTGTGAAGTATAATCAGTCTGTATAAAACGTATGACTCGATGATTGTCTACAATGTTCGTTGCCACTGCTTACTCAATAACTTGCGTTTTTTGCCTTCGCGAAATGGTTTCATTGGTGTCAGTGCTATCTCAAACATAACAGCGCTCATTTTCGTTTTCTTCATTTCATTATTTGTAAATTTTAATTTACGTAATGTGACTTTGCGTCATCTGTAGCGCCACAGGCAAGTCATTTCGAATCCTGTTTCTTAGTCTGTATTGTATGTGGCTTTGCTGAATGTTTCTGCATATTGGAGAGTGTACTCTACGTCATAAAAAGTCTCCCCATATTGAAACGTCCCCTTAGATAAATTATACATGACTGTGCTTAAACGGACACACAATATTTCTAGCGCAACGGAATCTGACTTTCAATAATCCCTACAATGGAATGGCCCTGACTAAATTAACCTATACGTTTCACAAATCACTTACCTCTCAAAAATCTTCGTTACTCGAACTACTGCAATACAGCGACCGCCACAACTGCCAGCTAAATAAAAGAACTACTGAAGGCACTGACTACTGATACGCATAGTTAGCAAAAGAAAGATTTTGATAGAGAACAAACAATTTATTTACCTTAATAGTGTTCAAAAGTCATAAAATATATATCAGTCCATGATATCCAATATTACAAATTCACTCTTTTCGATGGTCACACGTCCAGATCGTCCGCTCTCAAAATTCCGCCATCTCTCTCCCCACACATCCACCACTGCTGGCGGCTCACCTCCAACTGCGCAACGCTACGCGCTGTTAACAGCCAACAGCCTAACACTACAATAGCGAATATTACAACAGTGCCACCCAGCCACAGACTGCACGCAGCACAGCCAGTGATTTTCATACAGAGCGCTACGTGGCGTTACCACTATAAAAACCTAAACAACCTACTTACAATATAATGCGTAATTGACTACTGCACATCACGAAAGTCGAACCCACCAGTATAAAAGGAGGCGGAGAGCCAGTAATAGTAGATGCGTCGCTCGGAAGAGCTCAGTGACTTCGAGTATGGACTAGTCATTGGATTTCACCTAAGTAACAAAACCATTAGGGATATATCAACACTTTGAATCGTCCTAAAGTCGACTGTTGGCGACGTGACTGTGAAGTGGAACGCAAAGGAGCAACCACAGTTATAAAATGATCAGTCAGACCTTGTCTACTGACGGACAGGAATCGTCGAGCACTGAGGAACTTGGTCGTAAAATATCGCGTTAAATCAACGGAATGAATAACTAGTGAGCTTCAAAGTAAGACTGGCAGTCCAGCTAGCACAATGGCTGTGCGTAGGGAGTTAAAAAGAATGGGATAGAACGGTCGAGCAACTCCCCACAAAGTTACAGTTTTCTGCAGCCAGTGCTGTGCAACGCTTGAGCTGGTGTGAAGAAGGACGCCACTGGACAGTGGACGACTGGAAATGAAAGATTTAGAGTGATGTATCCTTTGGCAATCCGAAGGGCTTGTGCTGATGCCTGGAGATCTCTTCCTGTTGTCATGGATATTTTGGAAATTTGTGGTAAGTCCTATGGGACCAAACTGCTGAAGTCATCGGTCCCTTAGTTAACACACTACTTAATCTAACTTACACTAACTTATGCTAGATACAACGCTCATACCCATACCGGAGGGAGGACTCGAACCTTCGTCGGTAGCAGTCGCGCGAACCGTAACAAGGCCCCCGAGACCGCACGGCTACCCCGCGCGGCCCTGCTGTCATGTGTCGTTCCAACAGCGAAGTACAGAGGAGATGATGTTACGGTATGGAGATGTTCTTTGTGTTTAGGGCGCGGTGGCTTATTTGACATTACTGTATACGGCCTACAATAGAGGAACAGTCTAGAGACTGTGGTTATTGGTGTTAGCATGACAATGCATCCTGTCCTAGAGCAACATCGATGAGGCAATGGTTTGTGTACAGTCACATTCCTGAAATCGATTTGTCTTCCCACACTCCCGGACTGAGCGCAATGGAAATTATTTGAGATCAATTGGAACGTCGACTTTGCTCCAGACCCCTATGTCCTACATCATTACCTTCTATTGTTTCGGATCTTGAGTAAGAATAGGCTGCCGGCTGGAGTGGCCGAGCTATTCTAGGCGATTCAGTTTGGAACCGCGCGACCGCTACGGTCGCAGGTTCGAATCCTGCCTCGGGCATGGATGTGTGTGATGTCCTTAGGTTAGTTAGGTTTACGTAGTTCTAATTTGTAGGGGAGTGATGACCTCAGATGTTAAGTCCCATAGTGCTCAGAGCCATTTGAAGAATGGGCTGCCATTCCTTCGCATATATCCCGACATCTAACTGAAACTGTC
This sequence comes from Schistocerca gregaria, assembly GCF_023897955.1. Taxonomy (NCBI): domain Eukaryota; kingdom Metazoa; phylum Arthropoda; class Insecta; order Orthoptera; family Acrididae; genus Schistocerca; species Schistocerca gregaria. The sequence goes on along the minus strand of NC_064920.1, from coordinate 885,303,726 downwards.
CGCAGCAGAGTTTGGGACGGCGTAAGGGAGAAGGCTGAATACAACCCATAGTAATGTACACTAGCAGATGCTCGGCGAGTTTTCATCTGATACTGCATATGGACTGTATTATTGTGTTCACCAGAAATGAAAGTATCACCAGGAGTGCCCCAAGGAAGCATTATATGGCCTTAGTACATAACAAAAATTTATCAGATAGCGTCAGCAGCACTGTCAGATTTTATGCTAGCAACACTGTGTATAGGTAAGTGCCATCGCCGGACTGTCAGAAAGAAATGGTTTAGTGGGCCAAAGAACAGCAGCTCTCTTTAAAAGTGGATAAATGCAACAGGTCGGTATAGGCCATATCAAAGCGTAACACAAATACTAGGGAAACTTAAATGGAAATCTTTGGAAGATGGCAAGCTTGTTGGATAAATTTAGAGAGCCAATGTTTGAGGAAAACTGAATGACAGTTATAGCTCGAGTAAGGATAATGAGAATAAGTTTAGACAGAACAGGGTGCGTGCAGACAGCCAGTTTTGCTTCCACCAATACGCGAATGGCGTAAGACAAAATGGATCATACTGGTACATTACCCTCCGCCACGCGCTACAGGTAACTTACGGAATATACACTACGTGCCAGGAGGATTGGTTAATATTCAGGTATATGACAGGAACGATCCTCCGAAGCAAAAGTCTGGTAAACAACGGCTCTAATGCATACCTTAAGAGCTATGAGCAGTTCCTCATCTTCGATAATGAGAAACAAATCTCTTTCGCTGTAAGCTCTTTGCTTCTCACCTTTCGAGGAGTTGTAATATGGACCGCAACAAGAAATAGATGTCCCGCAACCAAGAGGTCTAAAGTGCATACCTTAACAACTATGGACATTTGTTAATATTCGCTACCGAGCGCGGTGGCTAGCACACTGGGTTCGCATTCAGGAGGACGACAGTTTAAACTCGCGTCGTGCCATTCAGATTTAGGTTTTCTGTGATTTTTTCCAAAATCGCTCCAGGTGAGTGACGGGACGGTTCCTTTGAAAGGTCACGGCCTATTTCCTTCCCCATCCTTGACACAAATCGAGCTTGTGTTACATCTCTAATGACTTACATGTCAACAGGACATTAAATCCAGTCTTCCTTCCTTCATCTTCGCTACCGTGAAACACGTCTCTTCTACTGAGCAGGTGCTCATAGGTTTGAAGGAATACGTTTCAGAGCCAATGTTTACTAGACAAGTTTTTCTTCTTTAGATCCATACTACCTCCTCCCAAAATGCGGAAAACAACTTGCACTAGAAGACATTTTTTTATATTATCGAAGATGAAATTGTAATTCGAGCTCTTCAGGCAATGCATTCTAGAGCCAACATGTACTATACTTTGCTGCTTGGAATGATCTTTGCTTCCATATCCCTGAATACTTACTATTCCTTCTGGAACACTTTGTGCATGTAGATGTTGAACGCCTTCGGACTGTCTTCTTCGGCGTTTTTTCATATCAGACTATCTGCTACATCTTATTTGGGTACATTGGCCCAGCATTGCCGTGGTTAACCCACATATAAAAGAACTTCTTAACTCATATTACTTTGGAGTGGTTAAGTCGCTTGTAGCTAGCATGAAATTTTCCATTAGCTTTCGGACCATACAGTTATCCAATCTGTGCTTCATACTAAATTTTGAACACACGCAAACGTCGACAGGCGGAAGCTCCACTCATATGTGGGACAGTAGGGATCATCACCTGTATCTACCTTCACCCATCCGCCTTTGAGCCATCTCATTGTTTTATTGCTGGAGCTAAAAATGAGCCTCCGAACAGCTTCCTGATTCGCCACCTCGCCTCTGAGTGAACACGCCCCCTCCTAACAGCCTCACCTTATTTCACGGACCCCATCCTGGCCTTTGTTTCAGCTCTCCCCTCGAGTCTCCCGGGAGATTTATCAGTCTATTATACTTTGTTTCCTTTGTCCCTCCTGGAAATAAACAGCGAGGGGCGTTGCGCAGAAAAGGGATGATGTTTACTCTTACAGCTAATCTCATCCCATCTAAAATGATTTGTTGCTGCGTTTTACCCCGCAGTAATCTCTGCGGAATTGCCTTGTGGTTGTTTAGAGAATTTTCCGTCTTTATGGAAACTCAGGAGGGGTAGCAAATAAGGCAGCAGGTAGGACTGAATAATGCAGCAGGGAATCCAAGGCGCCTTGAACACTTCCGGCGATAATGTAGACAAATTTCGTGTCTCTGCGTTATCTCCGAGAAATCCGCATTTTCTGCCGCAGCTCCTGTTTATACAGCACGAACCTCACGTAGCTCTGGCGACAGCGCAAGTGGGCTTGGTGCTTATTGTTTTGTTAGGTCGCTAAGCACCTTTCAACGGAACTCATAAATACCGTGTGCAGCTTACACGATGAAAACAACGGAACTCGTTCCTTCAACTGAAAATTACTCATCACTAACTATCTCTGAATACATTGTAGCCACAGTTTCAGATTTGCTAGTATTCATCATTAATAACTGTTTATTTTGAAGAAGAAATGTGCGCATGAAAATAATGTGCACTTCATCAGTGGTGATAAGACACATTATCATCATGTTTTGTCACAGGTTTCTTCGTGCTCACATCACAGCTTCGTAGATGCTTTTACTGTCAAAAGTTGAAATGAAATCTGGGCTTTGAAATGTTTGTTGCGAGGGTTGGAACTTAAATAGTGGCAACTATTTATTCACAATTGATACAAAAGAGTTACATGTTTTCACGTGTTACTGTCCTTCAGTGTAGTCACCAGCGTTGTGTAGAACCCGTCGCCAGCGATGTGCAAGGCGTAGTATACGTTAGCAGAGCCTATTCTGTTTAAAGTGCGATTGGAGCGGTCTACTGCCTGTCGAATCTCTCGAGCAGTTCTGAAGCAGATGCCACGAAGTGGTTCCTTCATCTTCGGAATCAAATCAAAGTCACAAGGACCTAAATCCGGGGAGTACGGTGGATGGTAAATACTTCCCAGTCCCATCGACAGAACAGAGCAGCCGCAGCTTGCGCTGTATGCGTCCGCGCATTGTCGTGCAAAATGATGGGTGGGTTGCGCAGAAAGTGTCGCCGATTCTATCGCAAAGTTTGTCGCAGGTGGTGCTCCAAAAACGAACAATAATACTGTGTATTGACGGTTTGCCGTGGAGGAACGTAATGCGTTAAGATAACACCACCACAGTCGTGCACGAGAATCACCATAACCATACTGAGGCTCTGACGCACTTTCAACTTTCGCGGCGAGCCATAATGACGCCATTGGTTGGATTGACGTTCAGTTTTGGCTAGTGCGATGTAGCCCGTGTCTCATCCAGTATTACGATATGGCGTAGGGAAGCCTCTCATTCACACACATAGTGGTCCAGGTGTGTCTGAGTAGCGTCGTAACGCATCCATTTCTGCATTCCCGTCAAGTTATGCGGAACCCATCGTGATGCAATTTTTTGCATGCCCAGGCGTTCCTTCAGGATGCGAAACACAGTCGTATGCACTAATCCGGTTTCGCGGGCGAGCTCACGAACTGTATGGCGCCGATCACTGTCCACTAACGCGGCAACAGCATGCACTTCTTCTTCAGAGACGCCAGGACGACCTGCCCGATGCATGTCTGCCACAATCTGCCGACCTTCGTTGAAGACTTTTACCCAACGAGCCACTGTTCTGCGCGGCAAGGCCGATTCCCCGCATTCTTGAAGACCTTGATGACACTCTCGTGCTGTACGACCTCTGGCACATTCAGTCTTCATCCATCTCCATTGTTCCTGTTTCGAAACCATAGTGACACCGTTACGTTAGACCGCTCGCTATCAAGTAACTGCGTTTCCCTCGACTGTACGGAAGCCGGTGACGTGGGACGGGCGAGTCCATTTGCAGCGATGTAAGGTAGGTATGTCAACAACGTGTGCTATCAACGACAATAGTAGATTCCATTGTGTAGTGCCTCCACAGCAGTGTTGCCACTATTTAAGTTGCAACCTACGTACATGTACCAGTGAAAGCTTAGGGAAAAGAGATACCTGAAAAAACTCCAATTTAGCTTACAAAAACTGCCACCATTCTTGCTACTTACTCAGCGGCAGTATTTGGTATTATTTTGTTCATATGGTAAAAGGTCATTCGTATTTAGTGTATTGCTGCGATAGCAGTTAATAGTCTTCAGTAAGTGGCTTTTGTTCACTGATAACAGGAGATTAAATTTAATCTTCTATATTTTTAAGAGCTTGGTATTATATCAGGAAAATCTTAGTTTAATGTATGCTGTTATTGCGTTATTCGTCTATAATTTCTAACTGCTGTGATGTCGTATCATAAATACAGATCATAGTAGTCTACAGTGCAATTACAAATTCCATTATACGATAAGATAAGCTGATAGAAAGTATCCCTTCAGTGTAGTCGTCAGTCCAAATCATAGGTGCAAACTCTCATAAAACAAGTCTTGCTGTTCCCTATCAGCTGCACTTTAAAAGTATGTCTTTTCCTGTCTAGGATTCGGGCATATAACCATCTTCAGTAGCATCTGACCTAGAGGAGAAACAAGGAACTGAATAAATGCTAATGTCTGTAACATAGGAACATTTTGAGTACATCACAGTACAAGTACAAGGCTACTTATGTATTTTGCACGTCTGTTTCAAATGACGTGTGTGTCAAGTATTAAATCTTTATGACAGAAAACAGAGTATCCCGTGGATTAAAAACCTAATCATAACTACACTGTCCAATCACATTAATGTGACCATTTGTCAGAACACTGAATATCCCCATTCTGCAGCGCGGACAGCATCGAGACGTGCAGGATTAGTGTCAGTGAGGTTCTGTAAGATGCCGACAGGGATGTGGAGCCATGAATTTACAATAAAATTAATACAATGAAATGACTACTACTAGCTGCATACAGGCGTTGATATAAGTCTACGGGGGCAGTTGAAAATGTGTGCCCCGACAGGAACTCGTACCCGGGATCTCCTGCTTGCATGGCAGACGCTCTATCCATCTGAGCCACCGAGGACACAGAGGATAGTGTGACTGCAGGAACTTAGCTCTTGCACGCTTCCCGTGAGACCCATATTCCCAACTTAATGTCCCGCACTATATTCGTAGTGCTCCCGTCCATTACACTCACTACTCGCGGCTTTACCAAGAGTTCGGGCAATGTGTTCATCTGCACAGAAGGTGGTCAAGTGGCCCGTGAGCCTTCAACTACATATATATGAAGATGGTATCTGTTCTTTCGGACGTGTCCGAAAGAACAGATAACGTCTTCGTGTATGTGGAGCCATGCCGACTCCACTGCCATAGGCAGCTACGCCAGATTTCTCGTCTATGGCTCCATGGCCCGAACAGCCCGAGCGAAGTGGTCTCACAGAATCTCGATTACGCTGGAATCCGAGGTGTTTGGAGGCCAAGTAAGTGCGGTAAACTCACCCTGGAGCTTTTCGAGACAAGCACGTACGCTACGAGCTGTGTGACACGTAGCAGTCTACTGCTGGTTGATGGCATCGTCCCGAAAAAAAGCAACAGCAGGTAGGCGTAGATGTGGTCCCCAAGGATAAATACATACCTGTGATGATCCCCTGTGCCTTCCAAAATGACGATAACACCCAGGGAATGCCACCAAAACATTCCAACATTCCTCAGAATATACGCTCCCTCTTCTGGCCTGGACGCTTCAAACGACTGTTGCAGGATGCTTTCAGACGTTTCACGCCGTACACGCCGACGATCATCTGCCTGATGGAACATACAACATGATTCATCTGAAAATGCGAACATTCGTCACTCAGTGGACGTCCAGTTGCGGTTCCGGCTTGCAGATTCCAGCCTTTGTCGCTGATTAACAGCATACAGCAGGTTTGCTTTCGCCACCAGTATCTTGTTTTCATCCTGTGACAACAGTGTGCAATACCATTAAGAATTGTGGCCGTTCCACGTTACACACTTGTAACGTGCGCACGCTGTAACTTGTATACCAAAGGTGTGTGACCACCTTCGATGTCAACCTGCAATAGCTACTCACAGACAGCAGGTGGCAGTTCTATGTGAGGACGGTATGTAAAGCGAGGCGGATGGGGGAGGGGCGGGGGGAACAGAGAACATGTTGCGGTAATGTAAAAAAGGGTGATTTATCTGGCGTTCAAATGGGCATGACATTGGTTTTCGTGCCAAGAATCGAAGGGTTTCCGAAATGGCTAATTTGTAAATTGTTCGCGTGCTGCCGTGGTTAAAGTGTACCATACATGGCCAAACGGCACTAACCAAAACTGGCGCCACGAGTCATGGGTGACGGGAATGAACAACTGCTGCGAAGACATGTATGGGCGAATAGACGTGGCCGGCCGGAGTGGCCGAGTGGTTCTGGGAGCTTCAGTCTGTAACCGCGCGACCGCTACGGTCGCAGGTTCGAATCCTGCCTCGGGCATGGATGTGTGTGATGTCCTTAGGTTAGTTAAGTTTAAGTAGTTCTAAGTTCTACGGGACTGATGAACCCAGCTGTTAAGTCCCATAGTGCTCAGAGCCATTTGAACCATTTTGTAGATCGCTTGAGAAAGAGAGAATTGCTATAAAATAAGACAGTCGCGTGGTAAATCTTCCACACATTGATGTGCTATGTCTTTCCAAATATCACTTTATATGTTATAATTAAACAGTGACAATTATTAAACTTGTAACGTATTACTACCTTTACGACGTTTCTCATCGAGCCATGTACTTTATCTCGCATTTCTAGCTGCTTCTCCCACACAAATAATGACGAAAATTCAGAAATTCCTGGTCGCCACCAGCCTAAGCCCTTGCTAACCATATAGAAAAAAAAACGGAGCTGGAAAGTTATAATTTTAATTACTTTAATAATTTAATTACAAGTACGCTAATTTCTTTAAGCAGTCAGATAAATAGCACTCCATCTCGTGCATGAAGCAACTTGATAAATTCATGATTGGAAATCAGTAGGGGGGCAAGACCGACACCAAAGAATTCAGCCAGTGGGCTGTTGGTGCGCCCTTATATACGCTAGCTGCCGGCTGTGACGTCACTGGTGCCCGTGACATTGCCATATATGGGCAAGCTTTGAGTCGGCGTTCGATGTGCCCTCTTCAACCGCGCGATCGCTGGATCCCACGCAGCGCTGAGCTGTAAGCCACGGTCTCTATTAAGGGTGTTTGTGGTAATTTTTATTTTAATAGCTTCCTGTATTAAACTGTCCCAGAAATCCGTCAATTACTGAGACCAGTTAAAGACGCTGTAGGTTTCAGAACACCTGGAGTTTACGAAATACCTTGTGAGTTTGGCCAGAAGTTCATCGGACAAACAGTGCGCACTGTGGAACAACGCAGGAAAGAACATGAGAGGTATTATCGCCTACGCTATCCAGAGAAATCTGCGTTAGCTGAGCATGCGTTAGAAAACGGTCACCACATAAAATTTGACGATACCTCTGTCGTGGCTCGCACTTCTTCAGAAACGCTTTTCTTGCCATTGATGGTCGAAGTAGAGAGGATATAAAATGTAAACAGGCAGTTATTTTGCTCCCCAAACAGCAAAACTCCTTTACTACTTTAAGTGTCTTATTTCCTAATCTAATTTCTGCAGCATCACCCGAATTAATTCGACTACATTCCATTATCCCCGTTTTGCTTTTGTTGATGTTCATCTTATATCCTCCTTTCAAGACACTGTCCATTCCGTTCAACTGCTCTTCCAAATTCTTTGCTGTCTCTGACAGAATTACAATGTCATCGGCGAACCTCAAAGTTTTAATTTCTTCTCCATGGATTTTAATACCTACTCCGAACTTTTCTTTCGTTTCCTTTACTGCTTGCTCAATATACCGATTGAATAGCACCGAGAGAAACTACAACCCTGTCTCACTCCTTTCCCAACCACTGCTTCCCTTCCATGTCCCTCGACTCTTATAACTGCCATCTGGTTTCTGTAAAAATTGTAAATAGCCTTTCGCTCCAAGTATTTTACCCCTGCCACCTTTAGACTTTGAAAGAGAATATTCCTGTCAACATTGTCAAAAGCTTTCTCTAAGTCTACAAATGCTTATTCTAAGATAAGTCGTAGGGTCAGTATTGCCTCGCGTGTTCCAACATTTCTACCGAATCCAGACTGATCTTTCTCGAGGTCAGCTTCAACCAGTTTTTCCATTCGTGTGTAAAGAATTCGCGTTAGTATTTTGCAGCAGTGACTTACTAAACTGATAGTTCGGTAATTTCCACATCTGTCAATACCTGCTTTCTTTGGGATAAGAATTATTTAATACTTCTTGAACTCTGAGGGAATTTCGCCTGCCTCATACATATTGCTCACCAGATGGTAGAGTTTTGTCAGGACTGGCGCTCCCAAGTCTGTCAGTAGCTCTAATGGAATGTTGTCTACTCCGCGGGCCTTGTTTCGACTTAGGCCTTTCAGTGCTCGGTCAAACTCTTCACGCAGTATCATACCTCCCATTTCATCTTCATCTACATCCTCTTCCATGTCCATAATGTTATCCTCAAGACCTTATCCCCTGTAAAGGCCTTCTATATACTCGTTCCACCTTTCTGCTTTCCCTTCTTTGCTTAGAACTGTGTTTCCATCTGAGCTCTTAATATTCATGCAAGTGGTTCTCTTTTCTCCAAAGGTCTCTTTAATTTTCCTGTAGGCAGTATCTATCTTACCCCTCGTGAGATAAGCCTCTACAGCGTTACATTTATCCTTTAGCCATCCCTGCTTAGCCATTTAGCACTTCCTGTCGATTTCATTTTGGAGACGTTTGTATTCCTTTTTGCCTGCTTCACTTGCTGCATTTTTGTATTTTCTCCTTTCACCAATTAAATTTAGTATTTATTCTGTTACCCCAGGATTCCTACTAGCCCTCGTCTTTTTACCTACTTTAATCCTCTGCTGCAGTTTATCCAGGTCCCATCTCCTTAAATTCCCACCTTTTCGCAGTTTGTTTAGTTTTAATCTACAGTTCATAAGCAATAGATTGTAGTCAGAGTCCACATCTGCCACTGGAAATGTCTTACAATTGAAAATCTGGTTCCTAAATCTCTGTCTTACCATTATATGATCTATCTCAAACCTTTTAGTATCTCCAGGGTTCTTCCATGTATACAACCTTCTTTCATGATTCTTAAACCAAGTGTTAGCTATGATTAAGTTATGTTCTGTGCAAAATTCTACCAGGGGGGGCTTTCTCTTTCATTTCTTAGTCCCAATCCATATTCACCTACTAAGTTTCCTTCTCTCTCTTTCCCTATTGTCGAATTCCAGACACCCATAACTATTAAATTTTCATCTCCCTTCACTAACTGAATAATTTCTTTCATCTCATCATACATTTCATCAACTTCATCATATGCAGAGCTAGTTAGCATATAGACTTGTACTACTGTAGTAGGCGTGGGCTTCGTGTCTATCTTGGCCACAACAATGCGTTCACTGTGCTGTTTGTAGTAGCTTACCCGCACTCTTATCTTTTTATTTATTATTAAACCTACTCCTGCATTACCCCTATTTGATTTTGTATTTATAACCCTGTAGTCACCTGACCAAAAGTCTTGTTCCTCCTGCCACCGAACTTCACTAATTCTCACTATATCTAACTTTAACCTACTCATTTCCCTTTTTAAATTTTCTAACCTACCTGCCCAGTTAAGGGATCTGACATTCCACGCTCCGATCCGTAGAACGCCAGTTTTCTTTCTCCTGATAACGATGTCCTCTTGAGTAGTCCCCTCCCGGAGATCCTAATGGGGGACTATTTTGCCTCCGGAATATTTTACCCAAGAGGACGCCATCATCATTTAATCATACAGTAAAGCTGCATGTCCTCGGGAAAAATTACGGCTGTAGTTTCCCCTTGCTTTCAGCCGTTCGCAGTACCAGCACAGCAAGGCCGTTTTGGTTATTGTTACAAGGCCAGATCAGTCAATCATCCAGACTGTTGCCCCTGCGACTACTGAAAAGGCTGCTGCCCCTCTTCAGGAACCACACGTTTGTCTAGCCTGTCAACAGATACCGCTCCGTTGTGGTTGCACCTACGGTACGGCTATCTGTATCGTTGTGGCACACAAGCCTCCCCACCAACGGCAAGGTCCGTGATTCATGGTGGGAAGACATAACTGGTGCCTGACTCGAAATATTTAAGTAAGAATTACGTGAGAATGAAACAGAGCACAATTTAACTACAGCAAGAAGAAACACAGAAGACGGGGGTGGGAGACAATTATACTATAATCTCCTTTGCATTAATACCATAAAAAATCTCAGTGAGACTTGCATTACGATTCTACGCATGCACTATTCTAGACAGAGGTTTAACCAATACACAAGGCTGTGCGATAATTATTTAACGTACTAACTGCGTCTGCTGCTTGAAAACGGCCGAACGAGAGCACATGGTGCATTCTGACTCAAACTGTCGTGCTGCTTTGTAGAAAGCGCACGAAAGAACAGATATTCTTGCAGAAATTATAGCTCATTAAGCAAGCAAACTGTTAGAATAAAGCCTATTGCGGTGCCGCGGTGGACCAGAAGGATCATTGATTACCAAACACGTGGCTCAAGATCGACACACAAAAACAAAAGCAATTTCCACAAATTATGAGATTAAAAATCATTAAAAAAATAACTCTTTTCACACGCTTCAGTTAAGGTGAAGTTCTTTATTATTTCACCAGATAAACATAGCGAAGTCCTAACTAACCTGATGCCTATCACCTGAAACCTTCCTTAAGAGCTACGATCCGTACTCACCAAGCGTTCACCGAAGAGTGCCCCTTTCTATTTCGAGATTACCTATCTCCCCGTGCAGCGGAAGGTACCAGAGATCTCCCCGTGCAGCGGAAGGTACCAGAGGGGTAGCCCTCCGTCACCAACCTCACACACAAAAACAGCCTTTGAATAAGAGGGGTAAACCTCTCTGTTCAGGTATTGGAAACCTAAGTTGGTCACCCTGTACTCTCCTTCGACCGAGAATCAACATCGTCTGCTCCCAGCAGACGATGACCAACTCAGCGTTTCCCTCAAAACAAAACCGAAACCCCACATTAAAACACACCTGTAATATTCAATAGGCCTTATTTGAGTGCTCAGTCTTTCTGGAAGAGTTCATGAACTGAGCTAAAATCAGGTAGTAAAGTGAATAAGTTGTACCGAATTCGACAAGCGTCTTATGAAACGGCTTTACAGAGACGTTTCAAACTATATGAAATAAAATCGCAATAACTTCTGAACGGTGTGCGTTAGAACGTTCTAACTACATGGTTGACCGTGGAGCATGATGGGAATTAATATGCGCATGCGTCGTTTGGTTTAGCGACAAATCCCACTTTCACTTGGATGGGTTCGTCAATAAGCAAAATAAGCGCATTTGGGGGGACCGAGAATCTACATTTCGCAATCGAGGTCTCTTCACCCTCGATACATGACTGTGTGCTGCGCAACTTCCAGTCGCGGAATAATAGTGTGACTACCGAACGGTACGTGAAGGTGGTGGAAGATGATTTCATCCTCATTGTCTAAAGTGCCTCTGATTTCGACGAGATGTGGTTCATGTAAGACGAATCTCGACCCTATCAAAGCAGGAGAGTGTCTGATCCTGGGGAATGCATACTGGCTCTGGGATACCCAGAGGTCAGTGGCATGGTCCTCAATTCGACGCCATATTCTCCGCATCTGAGCACATGCGACTCCTCTTTGTGGGTCTGTATTAAAGACAAGGTGTACAGCAATAACCCCAAAACCACTGCTGAACTGAAAACAGCCATTCAGGAGGTCATCAACAGCATCGACATTCCGAACTCAGCGGGTCAAGCAGAATTTCGCTATTCCTCTGCGCCACGTCATCGGCAATGTAGGCAGGAATATCGAAAATGTCATAAGCTAAATAAGTATATTTGTAATGAGGTTTACATGTTGGATAAGGTGTGTGCACGCCGTAACTTTTAACTAATTTACGTTTCTTTCATGTAGTTGAATAACTGTCTCTCTGTAGAAGATAATGCTGGATGCATTAATGCACAGGGAATAAGACAAACATGAATCCACCAGTGCAGCTGCTATAATGCTAATGTAATACAAGGCTTTAGGTCCGATATGAAATTCCGAACTGATGTGATAAACCAGCTGCACCTCTGTACTCACTTGAATTTTGACATTTCGGGTAAATTTTACTCCATGTGCCCTAGAGTTCTGACCGGCCAACCGCATTTCAAATGTTGTGAAATTTGTTATTACTTAGTTGAGATTCTATCACTCCTTCCACATAGATCTGATACACAGTTCCAGGCCACGTGGAGATCTAATTGGCTAATGGTTTGAACACTGTAGAGCCCGAAAACGATATGGTTCAAATATTAAAACTATCATTTATAATACCCCGTCCAGGCTGTCAGTGTTCGCTGGTTCGGCTACCCCAGGAGCGCCTGTATGTCGGCTGTACTTCGTCCGCTGGCAGGTAATCTGAATCTCGGCCACAGGGTCGGAACGGTGTGACCACTTCTCAGTCCCTATCTCACGCAACCGGAGTGAACGGCATTTATTGTCTCACTGTCAGAACTAGTTAGTGCTCAGAAATCTTGGAACAGTCCTGACAACGTGTACACCAAACTGCTCGATTTCACTAGAGAAGCAGCAACACCGAAACTAGCAGTGCTGTAAGACAATTCCCAGAGTTGAAAAACTCTGGCACCACAAACGTGCATTCACACAGATAACTGGGTACTAAACTAAAGCAAAAGCAGAAAGAACACCTGTGATCAGGTTTTTGACACTAGTACCAATTAGGTAGTTCTTTTAGTCACCGAGACGCTCAGAGCAAAATAATGTTTTAGTTATATAGAACTCTTTCGTAGGAAGTCGAATTCTTCAGATTTTAAGGCATTTACGAAGTGTTGATTTAATAAACTGACGAAGTAAACGTTGACTCACTAGGGACAAACTTGTTTCTGCCCCACTTGATGGATATTATTCATTTCTTGGTGATCTCGACGACGCTGCATCCTCAGTAACTGCGACTTCGTTTGCACAAATTCCTTATCTCTCGACGTACATCTGTATTCCGCATACCAGAAAAGCGCTGTAATATGCGTTTGGAACCAAATAACATATTGGGATACTCGCGAGCGTATATGTAATAAAATACATTCGATGTCCAATCGGCAGCTGTGTTATCTCACTTGGACAGTTCACTATGGAAACACAAAACAATGCCTAATAAATGAGTTACTGAAGCCCACCTCTCATGGATCTCGTCAGTTTCCTTGGCGTACTCTAGACACTCAATGACGCTCGAAACATGACAAACATAGTGACAATTATTGAACTACGTGAAAAGAAACGTATTTTAGTTCCAAACTGCGACGTGCACACACTTTATTCAAGATATAAGCGTCACTACAGATTTTGGGATTTACGTATGCCATGTTCGATACGCCTGCCAGCGCTGAGAGTGATGTGGCGCAGACGAAAAGCGAAATTCTGTATGACCCGCTGAAGTGTCTGAACGTTGATGCTGTCAATGACCTTCTGAATTGCTGTTTTCAGCTCAGCAATGGTTTTGGGGTTATTGACGTACACCTTGTCTTTAATATAGTCTCACGAAAAGGAGTGGCATGTGTTCAAATCCGGAGTATATGATGGCGAATCGAGGACCATGCCACTGGCCTCTGGGTATCCCAGTGCCAGATCGCGGTCCCCAAAGTGCTCCTCCAGGACATCAAGCTGTCTCTTGCTTCGATGTCGTCGAGCTCCGTCTTACATGAACCACATCCTATCGTAATCAGGGTCACTTAGCCTAATGAGGATGAAATTGTCTTCTAACACCTTCACGCACCTTTCTGTAGTCACCTTGCCATCAAGAAATATAGCATTGATGATTCTGTGACGGGAAATTTCACACCACACAGTCACCCGGACTCTGTCCCCCAAATGCTCCAATTTTGCTTATTGACAAACCCATTTAAATGAGAGTGCTCTTCGTCACTAAACCAAACCATACATGCGCATACTAATCCACATCATGCCCCGGGGCCAACCGTGTAGTTTGAACGTCCTAACGCACTGAACACTATGGGACTTAACATCTGAGGTCATCAGTACAATAGAACTTAGAACTGCTTAAACCTAACGAACCCAACGACATCACACACACACATCCATGCCCGAGGCAGGATTCGAACCTGTGACCGTAGCAGCTGTGCTGTTCCGGACTGAAACGCCTAGAACCTCTCGGCCGCTGCTGCCGGCGTGCTAACGCAAACCGTTCAGAAGCTACGACGATTTTATTTCATACTGTTCAATTAGAATTGTCATCCCGTATAGTGTGTTTCGTGACGAGCATCTTCCGCTCATTTTAAATGCTAACTAAGTTTGTCCTACGACGCCAACGCACTCATACTCATGGCTGAACACTTCTGTCACCCACCACCAGTCTTCCCCATTGTCTGTCGTTCTGCCTTCCTGCTACTGCGAAGGCCTGGATTTAGCTGTTCTGTTTACCTTCGCGGCGTGGCTGTCACTTTTTTCAGCTGATATTGCTCTAGTAAATTGTATCCTTCCTTACATAGAGAACGTCTCTGTCTAATTTACCTTTTGTTTTCTTATTTTCTTAAATTTTAAATATCTAACACATTTTACTTTAAAAATTCTAACTGGCCTGCCTGCTGTCTACATTAGTCCGCGGGCACTCTGAAACATGTCCGTATATGGTCATCCTACAGATGTGACAGCATTGCTTGGCTTACGCGCCTCAGCACTGCGCAGCACATAGAGCACAATCAGACAGGTGGCATTGTTCAGGGTCAGAGTGGAGCAGTACCAATGTGTACACAGGGTGCCAGTATGTCTTGACGTCAAAGGCATTAGACTGTTATATTTCTTCATTCTAAATCAGTTTTAGGGAAAGTAGGATAAGGAGGATAAAAAAGTATTACTGATTGGGAAACTTCAGATACTGTATTACAGTTGTCTGTGGACAAACTAAACTTTAGGGACTTCGCCCAGAAGTCGTACTTGTTCTTAACACATTATTTCAGATCAAAGAAAAAAAAGGGGGGGGCTTGACAAAGACCAATGAGTGCTGTATAACTAAATATGAAACTGACTTCGCATTAACAAGCCATAACGAAATATCACAAGTTGTGGCAGTCCTAAACCACCTCTCAAGTACAAGTAACGAAATGCTCTTAATATGCAAACAAGCAGTACATACAATGCTAGAACGAAATAGGTTTACAGGATAGGACGGCACATACACAGATATTAATAATTTATTAAGATATAGGAATTGAGATCTGATTAATCTAAAAACAAGTTCAGCTATTCAGAAAATAAAAATAACACTTATATAGAGATAGAAGAAAGGGACAGGTATTTGACAACAATAAATATGCAAACAGCGAAATATCTTGCAAATACGATGAACTCAAAAGAAACAAAATTTCAGATGGGGGGTGGGGGACATGAAGCTATTAAATACCGGTAGATGATGAGAGTTTGAAGCCAACGATAATCCGAATCTGAAAGACTCTGCTGAATGAGACGAAACTATTCGGGAAAAGCTTTGAGAAAATGGGAGAATATGCAACTAACTCTTGGCGAGAAGAATGACTGGTATCAGAAATAGGTGAACACAGAACAGAAAGTGTGCCAGTCGTAAGTGACTATAACTATCTTATAGACTTAGATAGTTCCGACGTATGCTCGAAAAATCACAAGTGAATGCCTACTCGCAAAAGTGCAGGAGACACAGAGCAATATCAACTGTGTTACATTTTGCTTAGACAAAGATTTAGAAACCAAATACTGACCGCAAACCATACACGAGAACACACGTAGACCATACTCAAGTAAAGATGAACAATAAGCTGAAATTCAAGAGGATTAAGAAAAATGAGTATATGATACATTGGAGCACTGAACATTTAAGATAGAATGAGACGAAGTGGATGGATCCCGCAGCAGTGGTCACTAGCGTAATTAAAAGCGTCCAATAGAAGAGGAGTGGAATATAACAGTGAAGAAAATAACTGTAAAGAGCAGGTAGATATGATAAAAGCAGAGACGAACAAACCACGATTATCTCAGAAAATGATAGAGACTATGGACAGATGAGGATAATATAAGAATATTTGAGTTGGAAAAAAGAAAAAAAATTAAGAAAGATGACTGTAGCAAAAATCGACAAGGAATACAACAATTAAAACTTTAAGAGTCTTAAAACAGTATTAAATCCAGAAGAAATGGCAGAAATTTGGTAGGAATGTGTATAGTGCGTAGACGATGTAGAGGAACTACTTCGAAGTGAAATATAAGACGAAGAGGAAATTTGTGTGGAAGAAGTCAATGATCAAGTGACTGTCAGTGTTTGACAGAGCACCGAATGATCTGAGCGCAAGTTTGTCAGTAGGACTCGATTATGTACTTTCGGAGTTAATGAAATGTGTGAGAGATGTAGAATCAAGGATATGTCAAAAATGTATGAGACCAGCGAGTTAGCGTTATATTTCCAGAAAGCCTTATTATGATGTTGCCAAAAAGGGAAGTGCCGTGACATTACAGAGTCTAAATCTGGCTCATGGTGAATACTTAGGACGTAGTTTCCGGCAGGAACGGCCGGTTCTTCCAATAAGAGAGGATTGTGTTTCTGAGCTATCTGTGCACAAGTGTGGGAGCGGCAGTGGAGGTCGGATGAACGTAGAGTTGCTGCAGTTTGTCGAACTATTTCTAACACGATTCGGTATTAGTCATAGTATCTGAGTGCACTCAGCCCTTGTGAGGCAAAATGAGGAGTTACTTGATTGAGAAGTAGCGGCCCCCGGTCTCGTAAAGTGACACGTCCGGGCGAGCAGTGTTCTGACCACATGCCCCTCCATATCAGCATCTAGTGAGGCCTGTGGGCCAAGATTGACACGGCGGCAGGTCGTTACCATTGAGTCTTTATGGCCTGTTCGGACGCAGGTTTTCTATTTTTTATTTTTTTAAAGTCCACTTTAAACTGCTCCGCACGGATTTGAGCTTAATTACTGAATAACGGTCGAAACACATCGCAAGCGTTCCAATCGCCCACAATTTACATAACATATAGCAGAGCAGTATACAGCATCGTTTCAGCCCGTACATTAGTGTTCGCCTTTCTCAGTCGGCAGCTTTGCCCACGTGTAACTGTTTCACTAACAGTGTACTACAAACTCTGGAAGGTAGCCAGTGAGGTAACTAAATGCAGAATTCTTGCTAGCCTCTAAAATACAGGACTCTGTCAGTCCGCATGAGGTCTGATACTAGAGAACATAGAGTTTGGAAACTGATGCTTGAAAATTGCCGACTAGAGTAATAACTAGGAAAACGCGAAGAAATTTTGAAGAATTACTGGACGATGATCGGTTTGTTTTAGAGAGGGAAAGGTGCCACATAGCAAATCTGACAATGTGCTCAGTAACGGAAATATATGGAAGAGAGGAAACTTTCCTAGAATCTGAGGAGCTAGAGAAACCCTTCGGCAATGTAAGAGTCGGCAATCCTTAAAAGACTGCGACTAAAATATAAAAACAAGCGAATAAACTAAGACATCTACAAACCCCAATTAATAGTAATAAAAGTGGAAGCTCAAGAAAGATAATATCACGTTAATAAGTGTATAATGCAGAGCTATAACTTATTGCTACAGCTGTTAGATATGAAGTAATCTAAGAAAGTTTCGGCAAAAGAATAAAATTTCAAGAGGAATAGATTCAGGAGAGCTGTTAAAATGATTGGACAATATGCACACTACAGAGGAAAACAAAACAAAGACTATATGGGTATATTCTCTCTTCGCCTTTTGATGGCTTGGTCTCTGCTGGGAATAATTTCAGTGGATGAATGGCAACTCAGCCGGAACCAGAGGAGATAGAGATGTTGGACGCCGGGTCTGGAGCGACGTCGAAGACCTAATTCACCCAAGAGGAATTCCATTGAGTTCAGTCCGAACCAGTCCATTTCAGGAATGTTTTTGTCCATAAGCAATTGCCTCTTAGATGCGGCTTTATGACATCATCGTCTTTGAAACGTTCCTCTAATGTGCTCAGTAAACAACGCTGTGAAATTTGTACAAATCCTTTCACGATTAGCTTTTTCTTAAGCAAAATAAAGGTGTTATAACTGAACCACGGGGAACACCACCTCCTCCTTACTTCACTGTTGCCACTAGACGTGATTCCAGGTAACTTTGTCCAGGTAGCCACGACATGCAAGTGACCAAATGCCCGTAGGATGCAAACAAGCAGCTGAAAAAATCGGTACAAGATAGGGTAACGTGGAGGACAGCATGAAACCAATCGAAAGACTGATGATTTTTAAAGTAAAGTGTAACGTAGGTACTACAGACGCTTAAAAGTGACATGTAATGCTGATTGTAGACTTATTGAAGAACATGCCTGATAATCGATACCATCCCGAGAGGAAAAAGAAACTGTATGTCTGGAAGTCTACAGTGGTGGCTCCGAGAATCTAGTTGGGTTCCCAACAGCATTTCACACACAGTCTTCGGTGGCCAATTACAAGTTCGTTCTCCTCGACTGCAGAGCCCTTCGACGTTAACGGTTTTATCTTCCATGATAAGTAAATCAATTTAAAAAAATCGAATTAAGGGTAAAGGGTGTAGAAGGGCTTACGCTAGATGTATTCCACATAAATTGCGAGTAACAGTGATCGTGACAAATACAGGAAACATACAGCAAGGATACTAGAGCTTCCAAGGATTGCACTCCGTCATCTGTACTGTACATCATCAGCCCGTGATGGTTTGCCGACTACCAACTGAAAATACATTGCCAAACAAAGAAAGTGGAGGATCCAGGAGTAGAGGAGAAAACGAAACTAAACCTTACGGGTTGAGAGGGTATGTGATGTTACGTCACTGATTAAAAATTGAGGGAAGTTTACAAAGAACTTAGCAGTACGAGCCCACTGAACACTATGACGTTGCAAACCGTCTGGCCTAGATAAATGCATTAATACAGTTAGGAATGGCGTCATAAAGACATTGAAACCTTTCCTGTGGCAAGCCGACCCACAGCTGTTGTAACAGGTTTACCTGTGGTTGTTACTTCGTACGTCAACTTGAAAACATCATCACTGCAGTTCACAGTACCTCAATACTGGCACTGGAACGAAATTGATGCCCAAACTATTCTGCCACGGACAGACTTGGGGATCTTCTGGTCGCAGGAGTATCTAACCATCACGCAGACACTCCATAGAACCACGTGCCACGTGCATTGTTCTGTTGAAAAATATCACTCCGATGATGTGGAATGAAAGGTAACACACGAGGACACAAAATAACAATGTATATTCCACTCAGCTTTATGTTTGTCTTTCACACGTATATTGAATGATAGTCATTGAAGGTTAATTATCGTATGCCTGCACAACGTTAAATAAAGTAATCAAAACAGACTTTGTGTAGGCCCCTACTTGTAGAGGTTTGATTCGATGTCTATTAAGAAACACAGTGCTCACATTAAATGCGGTTCTGATTCATCTGTCGATTACATCTTTCTAATAACTAGGCCTATATCAAGTTCTGAAAAGAAGAGTTTCACAGTATTGTGTGATATTGAGATGTTATTTGAGATGATCTAAATACTAATTTAAAATCTAATATTTTGCTCTTGCACCCCAAATACCTGTACCACAAAATTTAAAATTTTTCTATACCGAATTTTAAAGTTGTGCAAGTGCGCTAAAAGACACTGCAGTGTTGTTGATTTTCTTTATTGAAAGCAACACTCAATCTGAAATAGTACTTCCCCCGGGAATGTTGTTACTTGGTCTCTCAAATCCACTGGTGAAGTGTTCAGAGAATAGTGAAGTGTACTAGAATCTGATTACCTGAATATCCTACCAGCATGGCATCAATTCTCACCATTTTAGAATAAAATGAGATGCGGTGAAGCCACAAATCTAACTTTAATTAATTAGACAATACTTGCTTCCTTACACAAATTTTATCCGTGCATCATAAAGTAGAAAATTGTACTTTCACCACGTAAATTAACCATTATGTGCTCATAATCTCATCGGCGAAAGCTTTACACACAGAAGTCGCACATCTTGCCATTGTAGCATAATAAACAACACTGAACAACGTGTTTTGGAGAGATTATTAGTTTTGTGTATCAATGAAACTACATATTTCCGTGGTACATGAGTACAAATATGAAAAACATCAATTACAGTCTGTTATTTTATAAGGTGGTTGTGACTTCTAACGCTAATCGCTGGCGAGAGAAGTAAAGTGGCGTCACAAAGTTAAAGCATTTTTAACTTTTGTGGCATTATGTTTTTCCCCTCGTCTCGTATATTCGTAAAACTTGTCTGGTAATCCCAGTACTGAGAATAGAATATACAGTACTCGTCACGTTCGTTTCCAGATAGATATAGCTCTTTCCCATGCATATTTTAATAGCAAAGGCCGCACTGCAGCACTGCGGCCAAGCACAGAAGCATCGTGTAATCCATCCCGTCCTTGGAGGTTAAAATATAACCTACTTCAGTGCTGTTTTTCTGGGGGAACGCTGTGGGATGCGCACCCCTAAACTTTTTCGTCGACAAAGTAATTTTTTTTCGATGTTGAGAACTTTGAAGAGTGCCAAAGATTTATTTCACGGACATAAATTTTTTATGTCATATTTTCGTGTTGGTAATTGCAATACGGACGATACCAGTGCAGATTTTGGTGGGAAAATCAATGTCATTGACTGTTTCAAGCATTTCGAAGGTGCGGCAAGCGTTCTCGACAACTGGATCGCTGGCAGCCAGTTCGACAAGCATGTAGTGCCTTCGCCCGCTAATAGTGGGCAATGGTAGGGCTAAACGGAAGTGCGTACGCTCAAATCGCATCCTTCATTTGAGGTGATACAAACTGAAGTGTTCGATACCACTTTCTCTTGTGTGTTTCTCGGTATCGCCTGCTTCATTTGAGCTGTAAAGTCAACTGAAGGGTCCGATACTATTTATTTTGTAGTTCGGCATGCTGATGACGTAATGGCTAAAAGCAGACGGGTGGTATCCCATGCTTCAGTTGTAACTAATTTTCGCTGCATTATATCCCATGTCGGAGTACCCTCAATCCTTTTTTTTTAGAAAAAAAGCACTGACCTGCTTCATACATAAAATAGGTTCTAGTCTAATGTAACCTAACTTCCTCGATCCCGCCCAAAACCGACGAATGAGATCGTGCACAGTGACCAAGCTGTCGGCCGATGTTATCGGGCAAGTTTTGGCGACGGCATTTGACGACTGTTGTGGATGGCACTGTGAACACAGCTTAACACCGCTGTGCCTTACTCGCCGGCGATGGTCATCTGGGTTAGTGCAGAACCGTGATTCATCGCTGAACAAAATGTGACGTCATTCATCAACAGTTCGCGCCACCCTGTCACGGCACCACTCTAAACGCAGTCGTGTGTGCTGTGGTGTTAACGGCAGCCTAGACAGGGTACGGTACTTGAGCAGTCCAGCTGCGCTAGTCTCCGCTAGTGTGCGGGATGACGCAGAATACTGAAGAGAATCCATTATTTTTTCCCACGCGGCGAGCGCAGATATGGTGCGATCACGATGTAAATGCACAATACAGTGATCCCCCTTTGTGGTTGCCAGGCGCGCTCGGCTAGAACCTTGACAACGGCTACGCCTACTCTCACGTTCCCACGAAGTCCAACATCGCGCCTCTGCCACATTCGAATGCCCCACAAATCTGGCTACTGCACAGTTGGACTATACGGCCATAGGGAGACTGACAATGGAGCCGCTTCCAAACTCACATGTAATGATAACGTTCTCTCACGCGATTAGTCGGCATTTCCACGTCATTCACAGTTATCACTCATCATCTGACGCTGTCCATGCACACTATCTGCCCTATAAGGCTTGGTAACAACACTAAAGACGATAAACGGTGATGCAAACTGGAGGCCGTTCTACCTGTCACATTGAATTACAATTATAATCATTTAAGTACCCTCCAGTGGTGGGCACATGGTACGTGTACGAAGTAGCCTTGTCAACATTCAACAGTGTGTTCTGGATGCCTCACTTTTTTTTTTTTGTCACGCAGTTTATTCAAGATACATACGAACAATATCTGTACGAGGAAGTGCATAAAAAACACAGTATTTTGTAATGATGTCGTAATATTTTATTAAAATAACTGCTGTGTTTGAGTTATTATCCGTTTAGTTCCTTACAAGGAAATCCTTGTGGGACAGGTAACAAGTTCAGTGTTTAGTGACGCTCATTTGAAGATGCTGTGTTAACAGTTATGACATCAAAAATATTAAAACTGTGTGCCGGACCGAGACTCAAAGAACTCTGGAGCTCTGCCTTTCGCAGACAAATTCTCTCTATCTGAGTTGCCCAAGCACGACTGAGGCCCGGTTCTCACAGCTTTACTTCTGGCAGTATCTTGTCTCCTGCCTTGCGAACTTCACAGAAGAAGATACGGGAAGAAGTATAGCTGTGAGGACGGGAAGTCATTAATGCTTAGGTAGCTCAGAAGGCAAACCACTTGCCCGCGAAAGGCAGAGGTCCCGAGTTCGAGACTCGGTCCAGCACGCAGTTATAATCTACCAGGAAGTTTCATATCAGCGCACACTCCGTTGCAGAGTGAAAATCGCATTCTAAAAATACACTCCTGGAAATGGAAAAAAGAACACATTGACACCGGTGTGTCAGACCCACCATACTTGCTCCGAACACTGCGAGAGAGCTGTACAAGCAATGATCACACGCACGGCACAGCGGACACACCAGGAACCGCGGTGTTGGCCGTCGAATGGCGCTAGCTGCGCAGCATTTGTGCACCACCGCCGTCAGTGTCAGCCAGTTTGCCGTGGCATACAGAGCTCCATCGCAGTCTTTAACACTGGTAGCATGCCGCGACAGCGTGGACGTGAACCGTATGTGCAGTTGACGGACTTCGAGCGAGGGCGTATAGTGGGCATGCGGGAGGCCGGGTGGACGTACCGCCGAATTGCTCAACACGTGGGGCGTGAGGTCTCCACAGTACATCGATGTTGTCGCCAGTGGTCGGCGGAAGGTGCACGTGCCCGTCGAACTGGGACCGGACCGCAGCGACGCACGGATGCATGCCAAGACCGTAGGATCCCACGCAGTGCCGTAGGGGACCGCACCGCCACTTCCCAGCAAATTAGGGACACTGTTGCTCCTGGGGTATCGGCGAGGACCATTTGTAACCGTCTCCATGAAGCTGGGCTACGGTCCCGCACACCGTTAGGCCGTCTTCCGCTCACGCCCCAACATAGTGCAGCCCGCCTCCAGTGGTGTCGCGACAGGCGTGAATGGAGGGACGAATGGAGACGTGTCGTCTTCAGCGATGAGAGTCGCTTCTGCCTTGGTGCCAATGATGGTCGTATGCGTGTTTGGCGCCGTGCAGGTGAGCGCCACAATCAGGACTGCATACGACCGAGGCACACAGGGCCAACACCCGGCATCATGGTGTGGGGAGCGATCTCCTACACTGACCGTACACCTCTGGTGATCGTCGAGGGGACACTGAATAGTGCACGGTACATCCAAACCGTCATCGAACCCATCGTTCTACCATTCCTAGACCGGCAAGGGAACTTGCTGTTCCAACAGGACAATGCACGTCCGCATGTATCCCGTGCCACCCAACGTGCTCTAGAAGGTGTAAGTCAACTACCCTGGCCAGCAAGATCTCCGGATCTGTCCCCCATTGAGCATGTTTGGGACTGGACGAAGCGTCGTCTCACGCGGTCTGCACGTCCAGCACGAACGCTGGTCCAACTGAGGCGCCAGGTGGAAATGGCATGGCAAGCCGTTCCACAGGACTACATCCAGCGTCTCTACGATCGTCTCCATGGGAGAATAGCAGCCTGCATTGCTGCGAAAGGTGGATATACACTGTACTAGTGCCGACATTGTGCATGCTCTGTTGCCTGTGTCTATGTGCCTGTGGTTCTGTCAGTGTGATCATGTGATGTATCTGACCCCAGGAATGTGTCAATAAAGTTTCCCCTTCCTTTGACAATGAATTCACGGTGTTCTTATTTCAATTTCCTGGAGTGTATTAGCTGTTAACGAGTCACCATGTTCATCTGGAGGGTGACAGAAAATGAGTGCCCGGGAGGAGCTGGGGTCGACCTACGAAGAGACGTGTATATTACACTTAACAAAATGGACATAAACGACATTCAAGAAATATTCCAAACAAACCATTAACTTGCACCATGGACACCGAATGAAAAATACTGCGTCACATTGATCACAAAGGTTTGCACCATCAAGATCGAAGGCAAACTCTTTGGGAGCTACAAATCACGCAGGACGTTCAGCTGGGTATCCATTCGTGAAGAATGCATTTATAATCACATTGGTGTAATTGGGTGATGAGGACTGATGGAATGCGTTGGCATGTAACAGAAAGCGAAAAAGTCAGTCGTGAGGCTTATCGTGAAACTGGCTCTCCATTAAGGTGTAGCTGTAAATTTTGCTACAATATGTTTTATGGGCACGGTAAAAACAAACATCCAGAAGCTGAATTTATCCAGCGGTTCCCGTATGAACTCCAGTATCACACACTTTTCTGGCGGGATACTTTCTGCTGAAGGAGAATGAGTCTTATACACAGACCAGGACTCAAGCAAAAGCAACTTATCTTGACCAGCTATTGGCTAGAAGCAGTGGTCACACCATACGTTTATCTCTCCTACGCCCATTTTCCTACTCTCCTCGCTATGACCTGAATATTCACTACCGCCCTCGCAGAATCACAAAAACGAGCAAGAATCGTTGGGGCAGAGCGCCTCCAACTTCTCACAGCACAATAAATAACGTTTCAGCCAATTTGCCATCTAGATTAATAACCAGCACAAATGGATAAGAGCGCATTGCCGGCCGCGGTGGTCTCGCGGTTCTAGGCGCTCAGTCTGGAGCCGCGCGATTGCTACGGTCGCAGGTTCGAATCCTGCCTCGGGCATGGATGTGTGTGATGTTCTTAGGTTAGTTAGGTTTAAGTAGTTCTACGTTCTAGGGGACTGATGACCACAGCAGTTGAGTTCCATAGTGCTCAGAGCCATTTTAGAGCGCATTAAGGCATTGATCATAGCTGACCTAAGTACATGTCTCTTGGTTTCTTTCATCAGCATTTCCCCTTCAAACCTCGACTTGTTGGGGTTGAAAACGAATTCTTTATTGAACGATACGATAAGTTTATTTACCTCATCTGCAAATTTTCCGGCCGGATTCCGTAGTTTGCTGTGCATCTTCAAGTTGACGCTTTGCTTGAAATTTCGTTATCTTATGTCTTCCAATTTTGTAGTACTATTCCAAGTTATGCAACCATCCACTGTCTCCTACGAAGTCACTGTACTCTATGTGATGGAAAATCTGATGTGCGTAACGTACTAGGTCACTATCGTGCACATTCTGAAATAGTATGGAGCATCCTTAAAATGCGCAAACACAACTTTTTGTAATAAGTGCGCCTTGTCATCTCGTGAATGACCATAGTTTTTCTTATGCACTACACGGTCATATTGCTGCGGACTTATTCGAAATCTGTTCATAACTGTTTTTTTGCTATGCTGTTGATAATCTTCCATGTACATCATTACGTGTAGTACCCACCCTTTGGTCAAAGATAGTCCTTTACTACGTTTTACTGAGACGGGATTTGTGGCTCCCTGTCCGGTAAGGATGATGAACTGCATCGCTCGATACCTGTTTCAGTATCGCTTTCAATTGTTAAGCACGTATCGTCACCACTATACTCGTCACGTATATTGTCCGCACATTCCACTGACTCATTTTGCAGAAACGCTAATATATCATCTGCAACTTCTTTCTCACTGTGTGAAAGTCCTTGGGTTTCTTCCTGAAGAAATGTCTGCTTCGGCAATTGTTGTACATATAATGCAATGTTTGTTTTGTTTGTCGTCGCTATTTCTCTGATTTGTATAACACGACTATCACTGTAGCACTGTTGTCAGTTACTCGTCGCCTGAACAGTTCATAGTCACATGCTGTGCTTACCTTTGGATCCAATCAGTCACTTCCCTTGTTGTCCTTAGAAGCCAATATTTTGGCTGCGTGTTAGACAATATGCCGTAAACTGTGACCTTTTGCGACCTCGCACTCATGGGATTCCTTGTTAGAGAGCACAGGCAACATGAAAATTTATAGAAAAGAAAAAAGAATATCGTGCTCGGTATGTGTAACAGTGGCATTAAAAGTCGTGTGTCTTGAACTATACAGTAATTTTACCTTCGTACATCAGAGATTGTGACAGCGATTTTCGTTGAGTCAATATCTCGGTCACTGTTGCCTTCCTCGGGTGTGTATTTCAGTACCTTTTCTAAATTAACGTGCGCAAAGAGACGGAAGATGAGCACGGGCCTGCGGTAGCGGCGTCTGCTCGCGCTCCCGCGGACTGCAGTTGCCATCTGTGGGCGAACTGTTGTACTGCGTGCATCCGCCCGCCGCCGCTTGTATTATTTAATAAACGACTCGAGGACGCAGCCTTCTTCCCGAACGACGTACACATGTGCTGCGTCCTCCGTCGTTGTATTGTCACATTACGACCTCTGCAGCAACTGTTGTAAGACTTCTCACGGACAATTGTCTCTCGTCCGTGACCGATAATAGCATGTTCTGTCGCTTAACTTTCTAGACGTAAGCTTGTTTGTCAATTGGACCTTGGCACCATTCTCATCACGTCCAGGGCGTAGTAATGGTTGCTTCATAACCTTGACAAGTTCATATTTTGAAGTATTTGGTGTCTTGCGCTAGTTTTATTCTTCGCCATCGTCTAATATCTTTCACTTTTGATTCTAAATCTCAGACTATTTAATTTACGGTATTTTTGTAAAAGTCCACTGATTTGTCATTTACGTGTTTATAAAATTGTCGTAAAAGCACGTTTAATATCTCATAGGATATATTATTAGTATATTCGTAGATTTCAAAACGTTGCATAGCCCTGTTTGGAATCGTATAACCCAAGAAAAGAAATTTACAGCGAGGACGACGATTCCGTATAATATTGTGAGGAATAGGTACAAGCGGCCAGTACAGCGCACGTGATCCACAAATTTCATGTCGCTTTCTGCAACAACCATTGGACCAGTGAGTCCCCCTTTCTTGTTCCCCATACGATTATACGCTCTTCACAACAAGTTTGTTTCTAAATTACGTTGCCCTGGAAGTATCCTTACGAGTCCGTCAGTCTGACCTTTCTGTTTCGTGCCAGGAAATCAACTAATGACAATTTTTCAGCCTAGTACTGAGCTATACAACTGACACATATGTGATTGTGTTTCTTATAGATCTTCAGCAGTATGTCGCGACAGATAAGATGAGCGGTCTATGTCTTGGTCCTGATTCGAATCACAAAGGATGTTTTCCTCAACCTCTGTGCCCCAGCTTTTTACTAGAAAGTTGGTTCTCAGGGGCGACATACCTGCTCGTAGCCAACTGAGCATTCATCAGGTCTTCTACTGAACTTTCTATTCAAAGGTATAAGTGGGCTCCATTAGAGTTTTGTGCTAAGCTGTGACATGAGAGTCTTTCATTTTAATAATTTGAACATGGCTGCACTTCCGCAACGGTTACGGGATAACAGGGGAATAAGGTAGCCAAACAGATGCAATAAACGGTGGTTTTCAGTTAACCTTAACCACGGTTTCAACGGATTTAAACTCATCTTTTTCGGAGGGACAAGAAACCTGCATACAATGCGATAGCATAAATTACAATGAAAACATAATGGACCAATAAACCTTTGGAAAAAATTACAGATCTATGAACATCTATAGCACAAAGATGGGATGTGACTGAACCACTAGCTGCAGCTCGCCTGTAGAGAACTTTGCGATGGTTACAAACTCTTATCTTTCACAAAAGAATCTTCATACGATTGCCGGTAGTCTTAGCGGGTTGTTCATTTCCTCTAATTTCTACTACACAATATTTCTGCATACAGCTTCGTTTGTCAGTTTTTGTTTTACTAGATACGAATGCCACCCACTCTTGTTACGTTTGTCACTATACAAGAACCTATGAATTACGTTTAATAGCGTGCTAAGCAGGTAAAGTTAATTCCTTTGCTGTCATTATGCTTGTAATAATGCATTTATATACAGACATCATTACTTCCGTACGATAATATACTGACGGTCGTATAAGGCTCTTTACGTATGCTAGTATATTTATCTGTATTTGTTTTTATTTTCAGTATCTTTGTCTATAATCGTTAATTCGCATGGTGTATTTCTGTAATTCTGTTAGTATTTTCAATGTATTTACGCTTATTAGCTATTGATGCCACCAAGCGTACATGTTTATTGGCGCATATGTCTCAGGAATTGTTTTCCTGTTATCTACGCTTTCCACTCTCCCTCAGTCGACATATAGCTCGTAACATAATCTGGCATTTTCTGTGATTCACTTTGCTGATGTGACAAGACTTGATTTTAGGGGCCTTAACTTTTACAAGTGGATGTACAGATCGTTGGCGACACATTCCATGTGAAGACGTTAGATCACTTTACTAATTGACTGCTAATATATCGTCAGTAATTATTGCTTGTCTTTTGTTGGTACTTATCATGTTGCTCGTGACATGCCCGCACTTGTCGTAGGTAGGAGTTCCGTACACACGTAATGTTGATATATGAAGTTTTGATTGTAATTTATGTTACCCCATTATGTGCAGCTTTATTGTCCTCATGAAGAAGACGAGTTTAAATCTGTTGAAACGATGGTTGAGGTTAATTTAAAACCATCATTTATTGCAACTGGATGGCTGTATTATTCATCTGCTATTTTCATTTTAGTTATCATCAGCACCGAATGCAACTATTGCTCCGTAAATCAGATGGCTTTCGCAGAAGGTCTACTTGAATTTGTAGTCGTATGCATGGGGTGCTATAGCAGCGAAAAAGGGTTAACAGCAGTCGAATATACCCACCACGTCAGTTATGCAAATGCTGGTAACTGACACCTGCTCCTTTCGCCCTCCAGAATAACCACAGATCATCATGCTGATAAAACAGCAGGGTAATACATCTTCACGATAGCATTTGACTACAGTGCTTTACCGACGGGAGGGATAAAGGTTCACATACGAAAGTCCTGTCTCCCGGGGCAACCGAAACGATGTGCCATTAAGTGATGACCTCATTTCGCTCTTTTGTCATCTCCGACAGAGATTCCCCATATTCTGGTTTTCCAACACTGGACAAGCATCAGCTGTTTGCTTCTTCGATCAGGGATAATTAGATGTATGTGCAGACAAACAAAATCTAACCACATTCAAAAGTTCCTTTCCCACACCCACGGCTATTAAAATATTGCAACCCACTTTAGCCCGCACGGTACTCTGCATTTATACCGACAGGCTTGCAACTGGCCTGAAGTTTCGCCTGCTGAAGTCAGACCTCGCAATTCACGTTCCATACACTGAGAACGTAGAGGCTGATCACGACCACATTTTAATACAACATAGCCTATCATATTTATTATGCTTTCTGAGTTAGAGCTTTCTGTCGTAGTTGGCGAAATGGTTATTCTGAAATTTTCTGCGGAATATTTCCGAGAAAAGTTTTACCCCGAAAACTTGTGATAGACGGACAAGTTAGACAACGAAGTGAAGATTACAGTGGATGAAGTGTCCTCCAACAATCTTTATTTTGTTTTGTAGTTAATTTAGGTAATTACGTAAGTGGCTCTCTGTTAGTATAATCGAAGCAGGAATGAGTCAGATTTGCGGCAACATCAGGCACGACGGAAGAAGGATGACGGTATGGTTGTGTTGCAAGTCAGAATGGTATCTTCCCGCCATCATTATTCTTATGAAACATCAATAACGCATCAAGCCGCGCGGGATTAGCCAAGCGGTCTAGGGCGCTGCAGTCATTGACTGTGTGGCTGGTCCCGGCGGAGGTTCGAGTCCTCCCTCGAGCATGGCTGCATGTGTTTGTCCTTAGGATAATTTGTGTTAAGTAGTGTGCAAGCATAGGTTTAGCAGTTAAGTCCCACAAGATTTCACACAATTTTTTAACGCATCTACCGACTCCATCTATGATCAGCGTTCAAAATAATATTGCGGGATTCTGTCCCGAGCAGGTAATAATAATGATTGAAATATCAACAATCATTATTATCGATTGTTTGAAATGGATCAAAATGAAAATCGAAGTATTAACACTCTGCTCAAGCTTTGAATCACCGACTAATTATCACTGCGGATCCAGATAAACTAACAGAAATCCGAAACGACCAAGATTTTATTCGCAAAGTCAATATTACTGTGAATATACTAGGGTATTCGGGTCCGCTCAGACCTCTACATGTATTATAAATTTAGACACCATTGTCTATGGAGTGAAGCGAACTGATGCTATATTTAGGTTCAAAATCAACAGTCGAGACCGCAATAATATTTGTTTATTTACCACTTTCGGCTTATGTTTAAGCGATCTTCAGAATTTTGGCCGTCTATGGCTGGTGCTGGCGGCTCCTCCGTTTTCTCGTGATACCACGATCGTACACATCTAAGTCCTTGTCACCTTAAGTTTTCTCTGAGCACATATAACACGGAAACACGGAGCTTCCTTATTTTGATGATATACATACTTACCCTCCACGACAAGATATTCTCCCTAATGCTCCACAGAGAGCTGGCCATTTTACTTTCTTTTTCTGTCTGTCTGATACTTCTCATTTGCGTACCACAAAATGAACACATCCTGTCAGCTGGCGTGACGCATAATAAGCGATGAAGTGGTGGTTGTAGTGGTCTCTCTGCTTAGTGTGTCATTTTTGTGCCCAGTTATCTTCCGCGAATCTAGAAATATTGTTCTCTCTCATAGTTTCCATTTGTGTCACAAGTGCAGCTGTACAACAAGATTTCTGTACAAATATTATCGGTATTGTAAAGCCTCAATGACTCTTCTTTCTTAAACACGACTGAAGGATCACATACTAACTACGTATCTAACATGTAGTGACACCACGTAGGCGCCACGTCCTCGGAAGTGAGCGCTCTTGTTTAAACAGGAGGGACAACATCAACATGTTTTGTGGCATATACCATTGATGAACTGACCTCGCGAAGTGAACTAATCAAAGAACATACAAGGTATTCTTGGAAGACTGGTCCGATTTCACAAGACTACATATTCTAACGAATGAAACTAGAAACTTGGAGTAAATATGAACTTTCACTCAGTAACACGACTTTTTTTATTTTCAAAACACTTATCGAATTAAACATGTGTATAGACTAATCAGTCAGAACATTATGACCACCTACCGGACAACCGCTATGTCCATCTTCGGCACGGATAGCAGCGGCGGCCTGTTGTGCCATGGAAGCAATGAGGCCTTGGTAGGTTGCTGGAGGGAATTTGCACCACATCTCCACACATACGTCACCTAATCCCCGTAAATTCCGCAGATCCAGATCTGGGGAGCTGGGTGCCAGCACGTCAGCTGGACCTAGACACTCGAACCACCCCTTCACGATACTGGCCTTCTGACATGGAGCATTATCTTGCTGCCGGGCAACCAGTGTACGGTACTCCTTGGCCGTCGTGCTGCCTTATGCAAGCTCCACTGGAGCCACGGATGCCCACGTGACCGTTTCCCAGGGCATAATGGAGCCGCTGCCAGCTAGTCTCTGTCCCGCAGTATAGGTGTCAAGGGGCTGTTGTCCTGGAAGAAGATGGATTCGGGCCCTCCCATCGGCATGATGAAGAAGGTAGCGGGATTCGTCAGACCACGCAACGCTCTGCCACTGCTCCAACGTCCAGTGCCGACGGCCACTTGCCCATTTCAGTCGTAGCTGCCAAAGTCGTGCAGTGAATATTGGCACGTGAATGGATCGTCGGCTGCGGAGGCTCATCGTTTGGAGTGTACGGTGCACTTTGGGTTCAGACACACTTGTGTTATGCCCAGCATTAATGTCTGATGTTAGTACCACCGCAGTTCGCTCCTTTTCTGTTTTATCAGTCTGCCCAGCCTCCGACGTCCGATATCCGTAATGAGAGGTGGCCGCCCAACGCCGCGACGTCTCGACGTGCTTTCACCACCTGTTGTTGAAACTCGCCGCACCAGTCCTCGATTATCCGACAAGTCGTGCAGTTTTCGAAATGCTCTTGCCGAGCCTCGAGGCCATCACAATCTGTCCTCTGTCAAACGCATATAAATCGCGCGCCTTCGGCATTCTATTCACGCACAGCACCCTCGCTTATACTATATGCACCGTGCGTGTGTTTGACTAGCAGTTATTCCTTGCCAGGTGATGGTGCTATCGTCTGGACGGGTTTACATCGATTATAGGCTGGTGGTCATAATGCTCTGGACGATCATTGTATGTTTACACGCATGCACATAGACTCGAGGTATATTGTACAGTTAGGTTTAGGGGGAAAGTTTCCACAAATGTCCAGTGTGCCCTCCGACGGAAGAATGACAAATTATTCCATATAACCGTTTCAATCACATCTTACTCTGACTGAAATGTAAGTAAATAGTCTTAATGGTTCTGTAATGAAATGTAAGAAGTAAACTAAGTACGTATTCATACCATTGACTTAACGTTTGGTAAATTGAAAACCGTTGATGCGAGAGGAAACATTTGCTTGGCACAAACTACAGAACTACAGTCCGCTACAACAACATACAACGAATAGTTTCAAAAATGGCTCTGAGCACTATGGGACTTAACATCTATGGTCATCAGTCCCCTAGAACTTAGAACTACTTAAACCTAACAAACCTAAGGACGTCACGAACAGTTTACTTATATAATTTACTGGTATTTCAGCATCAGTGCAAGAAGACAATTGCCCTTTTTACCTGATCTCTGGAGCTCAAAACTACCCTACATGTGCAAAGAGATAACTTAATTCTATTTGTAGAACACAACGAGGTGCAGCAAAGATTGACCACATTACCGTGCTACAGTATATGGGTCTAAAGATATTCTGACTCGCAACGGTTTACTTTTATTTTCATATTCTAAGAGACTGTTTACCTCACTTTTTCCGATTATCATACCACTGCCTGTCTATCTGTTTGCGAACAATCCGACTTCAATCGCCTATATTTTGATTGCATTATTTTTCTGTCATCCTTCTTTATAATTAACCACTTGACGATACTGTGTTCGACGCGATTAATTTTGAGCTAACTAAGCTTAACACTTTGCTAAAGTCACGAGAACAGGAGGATTTCGTGTGGCTTTATTACCTATTTACTTCAATGATGTGTTGCATTGTTGTACACCATTATATGGGCCTGACATTTTTTTTCTGGGTTCACTTACTAGTCAGTGTTAACATTGAAATTAAGCTCTTTGTGCGGGGAAACTACGCGCTCCTCTGCCGTGCAGCCCTAGCGGAGCCTAGAAAGTCGAAACGTGCTTATTAGGAGAGTTCTCGAAGACTGGACAGTCATGCTTTCCAGCGGCCGACTACCGCCACAGCGGACAGTTCGGCTAACTGCATGCTGCACGTTTACAGAGAAACTCGCGGACTCTGAATAGATTACAGAGAAAGATATTCAAATTGCTTCCGTGTAATATGAAGACAGGGACAGAGATACTGTCTTTCTTGTCAGTACAGTAACTAGTGGAAGAGAAGTTAGTACAACGGCGACGTGAAGTTTAACTGCTACATTCTTAATGAAGTTTATTTATAAGGATTTCAGAGAGAGAGAGAGAGAGAGAGAGAGAGAGAGAGAGAGATTGACCTCACCCACGGACTGGACCCGTTCACCTGAAGGCCCAGGCAGCTTATCTGTACAGCTACTCGATAAATTGTTTCAGATGAATGCATGATAGTTTACATCGTGACCGTAACGATCCATTCCTCTACTGTGTTTTCGAGGAAGTATAAATGTCTCATTTACAATGTTATCTTAACTAGTTTGTGCCACTCATGATCATCTAGCAAAATAAGTCCCATGACTGACTGTTACTGTCACAAACAGCAAAATAGGAAACGGTCTAATGAGGCAGATCTTGTGAAAAGAAAATTAAAGAAACAAAAGAATGGAAATAATCAGTGCTGGGTTTCCGCGGATACCCCCGGGGATGCATTCTCTTTAACTTTTTGAAGCTACATTTATTTAAATAAAATGCGGAAAAATCATACAGCAGTGACACTATTAACAAAAGTAGGTAATGATATTAGATTTCGTCTATATCTGGAATGTTTGATATTCCTTTAGGTGTCATAGCAGCTAAGCTCACTGTATTTCGAAATGTGACTACAATATCGACCTGTTAAAATATTACTGAAATCGTTCCACACATGAGTATCAAGAAACACAGATATAAAAAATAGTCTTATGCGGTCAGATTTTAAAATACATTTCGAGAAGGCACTGACGTCACTGTTACGTATTGGTGTCGTAATGGTTCAAGTGGCTCTAAGCACTATGGGACTGCCGGCTGTTGTGGCCGAGCGGTTCTGGGCGCTTCACTCAGGAACCGCGCTGCTGCTACGGTCGCAGGTTCGAATCCTGATGATCTCCGATGTTAAGTCCCATAGTGCTCAGAGCCACACTTAACATCTGAGGTCATCAGTCCCCTAAGACTTAAAACTACTTAAACCTAACTAACCTCACGACATCACACACATCCATGCCCGAGGCAGGATTCGAACCTGCAACCGTAGCAGCAGCGAGGTTCCGAACTGAAGCGCCTACAACCACCCGGCCACAGCGGCCGGCGTGTCGTAATGTTTTTTCTTCACTTCTTTAGTCGATGTTGAAGAAGTTAAGGGGAAGACTGGAATTCTATTAGAGTTTGAGTCGAAATTAATCATAAGATTAGGTAGCGGCTCTCATCCTCAGGTAATAAAAATATTAACCTATTTGACGGTGGGGGTGAAAATGGCAGAGCTGAAAAAAGTAAGGAAAAGAGTGGAGATGTGCCATTCACTTGTGGGCCTACCTATCTAAGCAGTGTCGATTGTGATCTTCGTGAATGTTGGACAATGGAACAGAAAGAAGTTACCTACTAGAAGAATGAAAAAAAAATATTCAAGAAACTGGGTGCAAAACTTGTAAGGAATTTGGGACTCTGGGACCAGAAAGAACGAAACAAGAAGTGACTTCTTCGTAGCAGTGGCCAACAATGGGAGATACGATACTGCGTGAAGAGTTTGACAGAGCACTGAAAGACCTGAGTCGAAACAAGGCCCCCGGAGTAGACAACATACCATTAGAACTACTGACGGCCTTGGGAGAGCCAGTCATGACAAAACTCTACCAGCTGGTGAGCAAGATGTATGTGACAGGCGAAATACCCTCAGACTTCAAGAAGAATATAATAATTCCAATCCCAAAGAAAGCAGGTGCTGACAGATGTGAAAATTACCGAACTATCAGTTTAATAAGCCACGGCTGCAAAATACTAACGCGAATTCTTTACAGACGAATGGAAAAACTGGTAGATGCAGACCTCGGGGAGGATCAGTTTGGATTCCGTCGAAATGTTGGAACACGTGAGGCAATACTGACCTTACGGCTTATCTTAGAAGAAAGATTAAGGAAGGGCAAACCTACGTTTCTAGCATTTGTAGACTTAGAGAAAGCTTTTGACAATGTTGACTGGAATACTCTTTTTCAAATTCTAAAGGTGGGAGGGGTAAAATACAGGGAGCGAAAGGCTATTTATAATTTGTACAGAAACCAGATGGCAGTAATAAGAGTCGAGGGGCATGAAAGGGAAGCAGTGGTTGGGAAAGGAGTGAGACAGGGTTGTAGCCTCTCCCCGATGTTATTCAATCTGTACATTGAGCAAGCAGTAAAGGAAACAAAAGAAAAATTTGGAGTAGGTATTAAAATTCATGGAGACGAAGTAAAAACTTTGAGGTTCGCCGATGACATTGTAATTCTGTCAGAGACGGCAAAGGACTTGGAAGAGCAGTTGAACGGAATGAACAGTGTCTTGAAAGGAGGATATAAGATGAACATTAACAAAAGCAAAACGAGGATAATGGAATGTAGTCAAATTAAATCGGGTGATGCTGAGGGAATTAGATTAGGAAATGAGACACTTATGGTAGTAAAGGAGTTTTGCTATTTAGGAAGTAAAATAACTGATGATGGTCGAAGTAGAGAGGATATAAAATGTAGACTGGCAATGGCAAGGAAAGCGTTTCTGAAGAAGAGAAATTTGTTAACAACGAATATAGATTTATGTATCAGGAAGTCGTTTCTGAAAGTATTTGTTTGGAGTGTAGCCATGTATGAAAGTGAAACATGGACGATAACTAGTTTGGACAAGAAGAGAATAGAAGCTTTCGAAATGTGGTGCTACAGAAGAATGCTGAAGATTAGATGGGTAGATCACATAACTAATGAGGAAGTATTGAATAGGATTGGGGAGAAGAGAAGTTTGTGGCACAACTTGACTAGAAGAAGGGATCGGTTGGTAGGACATGTTCTGAGGCATCAAGGGATCACAAATTTAGCATTGGAGGGCAGCGTGGAGGGTAAAAATCGTAGAGGGAGACCGAGAGATGAGTACACTAAGCAGATTCAGAAGGATGTAGGTTGCAGTAGGTACTGGGAGATGAAGCAGCTTGCACAGGATAGAGTAGCATGGAGAGCTGCATCAAACCAGTCTCAGGACTGAAGACAACAACAACAACAACAACAACAACAACTTTGCAGAAGAAAAAACTCACCAGGTGAACTTTCTCCGAAAAAGATACTTTAAACATAATGTTAGTTCAACCCATAAAGCAGCTTTGAAGATATTGCCTGCACAAAGTGAAAAATCTTGGGAATTTGCTTGTATTAAAGCACTTAAGAATGATAAGTTACAACTGCCTACAAAGTGACCAAAAGGAACCAACCATCGATCTTTTTTGAGTCTGAAGCTGATGTACAGAAAGTAAATGGTGTAGCCGTGGGTCGTATTCTCCTTTCCAAGTTTGTTTGTGGCAACGTCGTAAGTCATACTGCGGCAAATGTGAAACACAGACTCATCGGAAGTATATTTGAAACACAGAACAAAATTACCTTGTCACCGAAAAGATCAACAGTCAGTCAATTATAGTAATCGATTATTTGAATTCGAACAATGCTATCTGCTATGATGGAGCCAACTGATATTTTCCTAGATTGAAACAGAATGAATGACAGCTAAAAGTATATATAATCTTGTAATAAATAATGTAAAAACTTTAGGTTTTCAGAAATAGTTTTTGAATGAAAATCTCAATTTTGTTGACACTATTTGCGCGGCAATTATGTTGTGGAGAAAAGAAAGATGCAAGTTTATCCGCATATTTTAGGTTGGCACTCTACCAGACACAAACTAGAGCTATCTGTTGATGATGCCATAAGAATTTTTTTTTCCCTCAGAAATAAACCCATTTTAAATTCTTCCTGGACAAGATGCACACCATCTACCACCAGTCGTCCAAAATTGACGAAGAACTAAGAGGACTTGCAAAAGTACCTGAAACCTAAATTCCTAAAACCAGCGAAGTCTTGTGTACCTGGTGGGTTGCACAAAAAAAAAAGGTTCAAATGGCTCTGAGCACTATGCGACTTAACTTCTAAGGACATCAGTCGCCGAGAACTTAGAACTACTTAAACCTAACTAACCTAAGGACATCACACACATCCATGCCCGAGGCAGGATTCGAACCGGCGACCGTAGCGGGTTGCATCAAGCTTTAGAATTGTTATGAGGCAGTAGCCTCCAGTTTTACTTGTGCTAAGCGTGATATGAAGAGGGACAACACTAACAGGAATATGTATGCAGGTTTTTTTTTTTTTTTAAAAAAAAAAGAGCCACCAGTAAGGACTTTATTTTGGACCTGGGTTTAATATTCTATGCACAATAAGTTATCTGATCTCAGTTTAGAACCATCATATCAGTCGTCTACTGCTACCAAAAATAAATAAATAAAAACACAACTCAGGGTACTTGAAAAGAGGAAGGCAACTGGTAGTCCATATGATAATGAGCTCTCAAATCAAAGGAAC
This sequence comes from Schistocerca gregaria, assembly GCF_023897955.1. Classification (NCBI taxonomy): domain Eukaryota; kingdom Metazoa; phylum Arthropoda; class Insecta; order Orthoptera; family Acrididae; genus Schistocerca; species Schistocerca gregaria. The sequence goes on along the minus strand of NC_064920.1, from coordinate 885,265,676 downwards.
AATTACAGTTCAAGGGGATTCCTCTTAAGAAAGAAAACGGAAAGAAGTGTTGTGCTACGTGTAGTCACATTAATCCAACATCGTTTTATGAAAGGTTATGCAAGCAATTGGAAGACAGACCTTTAAGTGATGGAGATGATATTTGTTCGTGCACTAAAGTACTTACTACACACCGGCTTGGTAATTATGTAGTAACATGTGGCGAGGAAGAAAAATAAAATGTCAGCAGTTCAGATTTCCTAAAAGAAAAGTAATCTGAGCTTTTCGTGAGTTCCTAAAAGAAAATAAATGTGGGGCATCTCTATAACATGTGATAAACACAATTAACTGCATATCAATTTTCAGCAATTAATGTAAGACGGGATTTTCACAAATGTAACTTTTTAACCACATTCAGATTGTACCTGCACCTGCCACACTGATATCCATCGAATTACTAGGTTCTCCTTTACAGCTTTTCAATCGGTCTCATTTTATGGAGATCGGTTCCAGAAAGGAAGACATCCGGCGGAAGCAGGTCTTTGCTTTGGGCTATCTTAACAGACATGACTTAATAATCATCTAAGAACTTGTAGGATTGTACTTGATAATGACGTAAAACCCGAAATCTGGATAGAACCAAACATATGTGTAATAATACAGAGTCAACTGGAGATTTACTCCTTAAAAATTGTAATAATACTATTTTCACGGAAATAAAGTCAGCATCAACTTGTATATGGACGCATCGTTGCTGCTGCGATTTTAGCATAGTCGAGTATACATATAAAAAGATTTGTGCTTCTCCCACTATCAATATATTTGAATCAGGAAATATTTGACCGTGGATCAAATACTATGCAGTTCTATTTTGGCTTTGTGTATGAAGGACGTCACTGACATGACGTCAACTTCTGATGAGAGCCAGGCTGGTATAAGCATCTCTGTAAGCTCAGACTAGCTGCCGCCTTGGTAATCTGGGGCCGCATGTTGCTGACTGCACCAAATGATTTGGAATTTCGTATATCTGCGTGGCTTTATGCATGTCGTCTTTCAGCCTGCAGCCTGTTTCTCGTTTGAGAGAACGAGAATGTATGTACAGAAAATATTTTGCGTATGCTGCCACTGATTCTTACATCAAGCCGAATCCTCGCCAGTAGGTGGATCATGTCGAATTCCGAGTTTTGTGCTGCCATATTTCTCTCACTTCCCTTACTCCTCTTATGTAGGCCAAACTGTTCTGCTAGTCATCCGGAGGAATTATGTAAGTAATCTGGTCACGTCACTGATGTGAATCTTGTGGTACGGTAGCTTCCACGTCCTGTGCAGTCGTTATGAAATTCGCCTAACAAACGTTGTGACAAAACCTAACTACGAACTTACGAGTTATGACACTCTTCCGTGAAATGAACTGGAAAACTTTGCGAGCACAAACGTTCCGTTTATTGTGAACTTTGAATAAGATTACATGTGTGCAGAACAGTGTGTATTCAGCATTAATAAAATGTGTCGTTTGTGTTTTCTGTGACGTTTTCCTTTTCAGTGGCATATGAGGTACTTTGTGTGAATGTAAACGTGTTTGTCTATGAATGCATCAACAGCAGTTGGCCTATAGGCCTCCCATGAGACATTTGAATACAGGTGTGTGAAGCATCTACTCGATGGAAAATTCTTGAGGCACACCATCAGCGATGTTGCAAGTTGTAGAGTTCTGTAGACTCATAATACTTTCTTGTGCATTTGTTTTATGTGAAAATAGTTCTAATCTGTGTGGAACATGTCAGTGTTATGTTTTGTGTAGTTAAGATATCTTCACCAATGATAATGTTTGCAAACTTGTGCTTAACTTTTTCTGAGACAGTGATACAAGTGACGAAATTTTCTAATGCTTAAGAATCGATGTTGTAATGCATGTACGTGTATGGTCAAATGACACTACAGCTAGGTGTTTACGTGTGTTTTTATGTACAGTGTTTTCATCATGAATAATACTGATACTATCTAAAACTTTGAATGTTTTCCGATTATAATATAGAAAGTACGATTGTTTAATAAATAACTGTTCAGTTGACTTTGAGTACGAATGAATATGAACTACAAGCCATCCTTGTGTGTGAGAGATTCTTAACGCCGTGCCTTTTCTCTTGTTTATTGTAAATGAGTACAATTTTGTGAGATGGTGCTCCATTGTTGACATGTATTCCAAAAAAAAAAATTCCTAATGCCAGAAAAATGGAGTATTTGTTTCGAGGCTTATGGCCTTGGCAACAGTATACCAAAATACATACCATAATCAAAGCCATGAAGCACGGTAACCAACTTCCCACAAAGTAAGATGGAAAAATAGTACCCAAAACCTCAGACAAATCCCAGTACAAATATATCAGCATTAACCTCAAAAAGTGAGGAAGGGTGATGTTACACGACACCTTTTACAAAACTGCTGCATAATCTTATTAATAAAGCGTTATTCAGGAGAGGACCTCCAATCCACTTAAATTATAAATGTTGCCTTAAAGTAAGTACACAATTGAGTAACATACCAATGGACTGCAGGTGTAAGTAGGAAACTTTTCTTTAAGTCTGTATGGTGATAGGTCCTTTGGTGTTTTTCTATGAATTTGGAATGGCCTACCTGCTATGACAGTAGACAATGGCTTCAAGAGAGAGCGAGGCAGGCAGACAATAAAAATGTTTTTGTTGAAAGCTATGAGTCAGGCAGGTACGGGCCGGGAACAGAGCGCTGTTTATTTGGCAGATATGAAAACACCAGCGGGTTGCCGAGTGGGCAACAGGGTGAAAGAGATGCCCAACTGGTTTTAAACTTTCAGAAAGAGTGAAGCTTTAAGAATGCCCTTCGAAAAGATAAAATCAGCTACAGTATAAGGAAAATACGATGCGGACAGCCTGGGAGATAGTCATTGTGGGTCAACCGAAGTTACAAGTGTTCAAGTTTAAATTTTGCAAGAAAGCCCACGATTGGCACATTGTAATTAGTTTTGGTATCAGGAATTACTCATGAGTGCGTATGTGCAAGCGTTTTCACTGGCTCAAACACAAAATGATATACATAGAGGGAGAGAATTTCTGTCTACTGCTCCACTCTATGAGCAGAATAGTAGCATTGGTTAACTGTGACAGCTTCGTTAGGAGAAGGGAAATTGTTCAATTTCTTATAAAATCTTTACTAGTTGGAACTGAGAATGTGTTCTGCAATTGGCTACCGAGATTCCAGCCCTGGGAGACCCAGCTGGTTTTTGTGGAGCGGAAGAGGAATACATTTCATCCGGAGATGGCAGGCAGAACAGACTTCGTTGCAAGATGTCAAGGGGAGGGACAGACGTCTTCACATTAGAGACGATCACAGATACCAGGGTTGAACTTAGAATTCTCAGGAACTATTACAACCTCCTCTGCATCTCAGTATCAGCACAGTGGTAAGCTTAAGCCCTTTTATGTATGTCATGACAAGGGCACTGTGAAGTTTGTTGTTTCAGTTCAAAATTTCGTTCTTCTGAATTAATTTATTACCAGATATTTGCACTCACTGTGCATGTAAACACCGAATCTGGTGCTTGTTCTTACATTTCTGGGTCTTTTCTTTAGACTATTGACTTATTCAGCAACCTTTTTGGACTTCCGTGGATTTAGAACAATACAAAAACTATCTGAAACACACCCATCTACGTCAAAGTTTCTCGTACATGTTTTTTGCAACTTTGTGTCATGTTGTAATTATTTGTACGATTTATTTAGGTAGTAGAATACTATAAAAGCGTCTAGCAATAAGTCAGATTGTTATAGCAACCTTTTGTTTTATTTAGTAGCTTGATGGAAACTCTTATCAATATCTCTATCATGATTTGTAGCAGCCAAATTTGATGTTCAATCTGGCCAGCTCTGTTCCCTGTTTAATTTAGACAGGCGATTAATTTTCCGTTGCGCGACTATTCTTTGTCATTTCACATCACTTCATGGGGATACATTGGTTCACCATACAGGTCACCAAGTATTGATCTCGTAGCTTCTCAGCAATATACTGAATTCTCAACAGGGACCTCACATTATGTAAAGAAGAAATGAATGTGTATATTTATACCCTTCATTTTTTGTCTTTCTGTGATTTATGCTTAAAAAGCAAAGAAAAAAATTGAAACATATAAGAAACTGAATTCAACTTGTATGTTACCATCTTAGATCAATGGCAGAAAAATTTTCTATCATTATAAAATGTTTTTCAGCCTTGTACAACCTTGTGCTATAGTTACATTGTCGTTTAACATCTTTGAGCTTGAAGCTAGACACTGTGCTGTTCTAAAAGATGCTTTTTAAAAAATGGAGTCACATTACCCACATCCAGTTATTACTTATAGGAAAGAAATACTCAGGGTGAGCACGACATCAATCAACAAAATTTCAGATTTTTGTACAGGGATTTTTCTAGATAGTTTGGTATAACGGGTCTTTGGTCACCGGTGGTTTAATAAGGAATAATTGCATTTCGTTTCATTTCTTACCCCCATTTATCTTTGCATCTGTATAGCACTGAGAACATCTCCACAACAGTGCAAATGTAGGCATGTGCTGTGTGTCTTGGACGGAAACAAACATCATCCATTTAGTCACAGGACTTGCTGCCGACCAGACACCTGCTCACTTTACTCTTCGCCATAACTTTAAGCTTATTTTTCAGTACTACTTGGTCTGGTCTCAGGTTTGTTTTTCTAATAGTGTTAGTAGTACGTTAGCGGTGATACCGAACAGTACGGACAGCTTTAATGAAGAAGAGACAGCAGTCATATAACTCACGTATGGGTACACTGAATCCAATGCGTTGCGGAGCTGCTCCCCCAGCAATGGCAACCACATCACAGTAACTCCATTACAGGTTAAAACTGAGTGCGGCCAGTGACTCAAACCAGTAACACCTCCCTTCGTCGGGTCTTACCACTGAGCTACCTAGGCAATGTTCTAGAAACCCTCCTTCTCTCAACGTTTGAAAATGGATTATCTGTGAGGGTAAATCTATATATGTGCTGAACTGAAAAGTATACTCACTTACATAAATATTTATACCCATCAATCAAACCAGAAAGGCGACTTAACTGTAGACAGATTGTATGAAACTAGCTAGCCAGGAAACACTTTTTTGGTGCAAGGTTTTACTATGAGAACAGCTTAAGGAAATTGAATTTACATGAACCAGAATAATTGTGAAACTTCCTGGCAGATTAAAACTGTGTGCCGGACCGAGGCTCGAACTCGGGACCTCTGCCTTTCGCGGGCAAGTGCTCTACCGACTTTTTTTTTACAATTTTTTTTATTATTACAAATGCAAGCATAGTAGGAATGCACGTGGTACAACATAGTAAACATAAAATAAGTAATTCATATTAATTTTGCACGTACCGTACTTACGCATAAAATTAAAGCTAAGTCATGCACTTTTTTCAGGGCAGATGTCTAATATTCGTTGCTTCCATCTTGATCTTCATACCACCGCAAGGCCGTATATAAACATAGAAATGCTTCACTAGCAGTCGGTATATTTTCATCTTCATTTTCTGGGCTACTAGATGATGAGATGCTGGCGCCGTCAGCTTTATCAGTGGCAAGGGGTACAATTTCGCTGTCGTGCAAGATTTGGTGCCCTGGACCTGCATCATCGACACTCATTCATTTTTCGATGTCTTCATCACACTCGTTCTAAATGAGTTCTTTTAGGATACTGAGCATTTCAGACGTACCATTCTGTTTACCGTTTTCATTTTTATGATCTCGTGCTTTTCATTTAAGATATCACATGGTGGGTGAGTTGGCAGTTTGTCAAGGAGCAGTAATGTTTTCAACGAAATGACACAGTTTCAAAAAATTTGCCGGTCTCATAGAGACATCGATTTATGTATATAGACTGAAACAGCGAGTGAAAATTTGTACCAAGGCCTGGAATCGAACTCGGGTCTTCTGCTTATTAGACAGGTGCGTTAGCCACTTTTTTTTTTTGAGAATGCATAAAAAAACAAGGCAGCCATGCGCAAAAAGTTGCCAATAAAGTGAACTAAAAAGGGCCATCTTGCTCGCCGCGGTCACATTGCTAGGCGGGCGGCCATGAACGGCCGGTCGTCATTACATTGGACATCACCAGCCACCAATCGTTGGAGCGCCCGGGGCCGCTGCACACAGTCAGAGACTGTTTCTGTTACCATAGGGGAATCGTGGAAAGATCACATCTACAAGTTAATGTCTTCTCACACCCGGCACACCCCAGCTGGGTGGTGGGTCCATGAATGACGAACCCAAATAGTTCGCAAAAAGGTTCCGGTAATCCTGTCTGTTCGTTAAGACCAGAAACTCGTCGATCATATAGTACCATAAATCGAGGACGTCTTTGTCTCCATCGCGGTATATGTAGTGTATCGCCATTCCTCGTACCCAATTAACCGCATTCATCCGGATCATAGGGAAATAGACAGCGTCGGGATGAAAGAGTTCTTGGGGTAAAATCGAAACGTAGGGGCGGCGGAGCAGGAAAGCCAGGATCTGGCGGATCAGTTTCCAGCACTCACGCGCGGGGCCACAGTTCAGTCTATGTTCGTCCGTGTCTAACGTCGTGCAACGGGGGCACACAGGGTCGTCAATCAGGTGAATGGCGTGCAGCCGTTGTCGGGTTGGAAGTTTCTCGTCAACGACCACATACCACGTCGACCGCACGAAAGTAGACAGGAACGGCGCGTGGATGGCTCGTCATACCCGTGGCCAGTCGATCGTAGGGTGGCGCCGTACAATGTCGTTATCCGGAGTCCAGTGCTGGAGAGCACTATAATAAGTCTTCGCTGTCGGATTCCGTGTCTCCGATATAACCCGCAACACATAGCTATGCTCTACGAAAAACGCTCTAATATGTGACAGCGAGGGCGATAAATGTCCAACTGGTACCGGTCGGTACAGCGTACGTGGGGCCACTTCTTCAATCAGTAGGCCGGAGAGACTGGCTGTTGGTGAAAGCCAGAGTCGCCTCATGGAACGGAGATACAGTGCCAGCGCTCTGTGCTTGACGTGAGTGAGTCCAACACCGCCTTTGTCGAAGGGTAAAGTAAGCGTAACAAAACGGATCTTGAAAACAGCACCATCGTTCACCACGTGTCCAAACACTGCCTGTATCCTGGAAGCCATCGTGTCCGTTATCGGCAGTACATGGGCGTAATGGTTAAGGTGAGAAGCCATGTACACATTGACGTATTGGGCGCGTTGCAAAATGTTCAATGATCTGAATTTATTGAGACGAGCCTCTAAACGGAGTCGTCGTAAGACCATACGATACGTAAAGGCCGCCGTGCGTTGTATTTGTCGATGGAGTGATATCCCTAAACACTTGAGCATCGGGACCTTTGTCAGAGGTACGGCCAGACCTGCAGGCATTCCTCGTCCTACCTCCATGTAGCGTGATTTCCGAAGGTTGAGCACACTGCCTGCCACCGCCCCATACTGGTGGAGCCAGGAAAACGCCGTGTGTATTTCGTCACCAGACCGTGCTAAGAACATCACATCGTCGGCGTATGCACCACATAGAAAGGTTACGGAACGGAGGGTAAGTCCTTCTAAGCGTCGCCGTAGTCCGTGAAGAGCTGGTTCGAGGGCAACGGCGAAGAGCATTGCAGAAAGAGGACAACCCTGCCGGACGGACCTGTTGACACGGACGGGGGCGGACCGACAGCCGTTGATCATAATCCTCGTGACAGCCCCATGGATCAATCGAAGCACAACAGACGTCGTCAGACGCGGGACACCGATGTGTTCCATAACAGCACGCAGGAAACCATGGTTAACGCGGTCGAAAGCATGGTCGAAGTCCAGCGCAACAAGAGCGCCTTGGAGGCGGCAAGTTTGCATGAGCGCCACCACGTCTCTATAGGTGCTTAAAGTCGTAAAAACATTAGTGTCGCCCCCGAGGCAGGTTTGATCAGTGTGAATGGCCGCCATTACCGTAGGTTTGAGCCTCTCACGTAGCATGCGTGTCAACAGCTTATAGTCAGTGTTTAGCATTGTCAACGGGCGAAAATCAAGAGGGCGACGGCCTCCGCCGGGTTTGGGCACAGGGATCAAGAGCCCCTCAGTAAAGTCAGATGGTAACTGAAAATCGGCGTCCAGGAGTTCACTGTACATCCTGACCCACATTGGGCCCATGAGATCAAAGAACCGCTTGTAAAATTCAAGAGGGAGGCCGTCAGGGCCAGGCGTTATGTTGGGAGAGCCACGCAACAGAGCCTCTCGCAGTTCTTCCAAAGTCACCGCCGACAAGAGCGTAGCATCATCTTGTAGGTTCCGAGAGACTGGTAGGTCAGATAGGACTTCCCTGACCCCTGCATTCATGTGGGACTCCCTCTCGTAAAGAAGTTTATATGACTGTGTGAACGCTCGGACGATATCCATTTGTGCGTCAACGCGTCGCCCATCCTCCGTCTCAACCTCGGTAATGAGCTGCCTCTTGCGTCTTCGGCGTTCTTGAATGATATGGTGGAGGGAAGGTCGTTCACCACGAACATCATCAGTCGTCCTCGCTCGCACCCGCACACCCGCAAGACGTACGGCGTTGATACGAAGCAATTGTGCCTTGACGCGTTGTACTGCTGATTGTCGCTCTGGCGACGGCGGTTGTACAGCCAGTTCGCGGAGCGCAGTATAGTAAAAATCAGTAGTCGCAGTATACCAGCGCGCTCGGTCGCGTCCATAGCTGACTAATGTTCGGCACAGTGCGGGTTTTGCACACCGTAACCACCATTGAAGTACAGAACGATAGGCGGGTAAACGCCGGTGGCAATTGCTCCATGTGGAGTCGACTGCGCGTCTGCAATTTATCTCGTCAAGAAGGGCCACATTGAGGCGCCACGGACCCCTACTTCGGCGGACGCGCTGGCGGGTAAGGGTGAGAGTACACGCATATGCGAGGTGATCCGTGAACGCTGTCGGCCACATCTCAGCGTCGACAACGGCCGATCGTAGGCCGCGGGTGACGTAGACTCGATCCAAACGGCTCGCGGAGTGACTAGTAAAGTAGGTGTGTGCTCGACGGTCGCCGTGTTGGATGATCCAGGTGTCTAACAAGGCCAAGTCCTGTACAAGTGCCTGGAGTGCCGGGCAGGTGGTATAGTGTGGCTCCTGGTCGGATGGGCGGAGCACACAATTAAAATCGCCGCCTACTAGCAACTGGTCGGTATTGCCCTGGAAGAGCGGGGCTATATCTTCGGCAAAAAAGGTGCGCCGTTCTCTCCTTTTGCCGGTGCCTGAAGGAGCATATAAGTTCACCAGACGTACTGTACCAATCGTGAGTGCGACCCCCCGGGCCGACGGTAAATAGGAGACATCAGTGGCCATTATCCCTTCCCGCAGTAGAATCGCCGTACCTCCGCCGCCCACATCTGCAGGCATAGTGTAGGCGTCATATCCGTAGGCATCGAGACAGAGTCCTGATCGGACTTCTTGAAGGAAAACAACGTCCAGATCCGCAGCGCGTAACGTATCCTTCAGCATACGGGTCTTGACATCAGATGTAATGCCATTGACGTTGATCGTGGCGAGGCGGTATGCCTGGTCCATCAAGTCTCGGGAGGTGACCATGGTATGACAGGAGGGCAGTAGTCGTGACGTGGAGCGCCGGTCTTGCGAAGTGCTAGGCAGCGACGAGAGGTGCTCATGCCGCCCTAGGCGTCTGTCGCCGGCCGCGTAGACGCTGCCATCGGCATCGGTGCATCATCTTGGTCCTGAAACGCATCCTGCAACTCCATCTCCTGCGCCCAGTCGCCCAGGGACGTTGACACCACTGGATCTCGAGAGGCAGACGGAGGCAAGGGTGCATCCCCGGTGTCGGAGCTGCGGTGATCTCCCGCATCCCCATGTGGTCCAGACCCAGCGGTAGTGGGAGAAGACGTCGAACCGTGTGAGATGGTAGGGTCACCTGTGTCGGCGCGGTGGAGCGGTTGAGGCACCTCGTCATCCAGCGGTGTCGCCTCGGGCTGTTCTACGTCGTCGGTTGTCTTGCGCCGCTTCTTATGACGCTTGGGTGATTTCTGCTTACGCTGCCGCGCCTCTGTTTCCGACGTAGGGCAAGGGGAGGACGCTGCATCCTGTGCTTCAACTGCCATCGCACCGTCGGCGAGCCGTTGTGACGGTGCGCCGGGGTCCGACGAAAGGACATCAGTAGCATCAGCACTGAAAGACGCTTGGGGCTCCGTGGAAGCTACTGCAGGGTCCTCCAAAGCTCTCACCAATACAGTGGGGTCGTCATATACAGCTGGCGTCTCCCGTCTCGCCGCCGCAACGTACGTAATCGGCAGAGAGGTCGGTGTCGACGGACGAATCTGGTCGGTCGAGGGTGTCTGCACGAGACGGCGTTGCAGGCATTCGGTACGCATGTGTCCCGTCTGGCCACAACCGGAGCAGGTTCTCGGCTGACCGTCGTAAATAATTATTGCCCTGCAACCAGCGATCGTGAGATACGAAGGAATATGGCGATGCAGGTCAATACGGACTTGTCGCACCCCGTTAAGGACAGGGTAGGTGTCGAAGGTCTTCCATTTTTCGGCCGTGTGGCCGAGAACTGTTCCATAGGGTCGAAGAGAAAGGGTGACCAAATCCGCTGGAACTTCAAAAGGGAGCTCAAACACGCGCACATTTTGGATTCCCAATCCAGCACGTTCAAGCGTCACCACACCCACGTTTCCGTCTGAGTGGCAGAACCGATAACCTGCCGTCGAGCGTCTGAGAAGTTTGTCACATGCTTCGTCGTCAGTGAACTTAAGATATACGACGCTGGAGACAATAGATAAGTGGATACCGATCAGCTCGTTAGGATCAACATGTACCACATCGCGTAAAAAACGCTCTACTTCGTGGGCCTTGGGTCTAGAGTACGTAGTGTCGAACTGCAGCTTGATCGTGGCTTTCCGATACGAAAGAGCCATCGTGTGTCAGGAACGTGACGGCAATACGTAACACTAGCGCGCCGGCGCGGTAAACAACAACACACCCGGAAACGCGACACGGAGCGGCCGGGACGTACCGCACCGCTCCACAGCCAAAGGCCGACTCTCCGACTGAGCTATCCAAGCACGACTCACACCCCGTCCTCACAGCTTCCTTTCTTTCAGGAGTGCTAGTTCTGCTAAGTTCGCAGGAGAGCTTCTGTAAAGTTTGGAAGGTACGAGACGAGGTACTGGCGGAATTAAAGCTGTGGGGACGGGTAGCGCCGTCGGTAGAGCACTTGCCCGTGAAAGGCAAAGGTCCCGAGTTCGAGTCTCGGTCCAGCACACAGTTTTAATCTGCCAGGAAGTTTCTTATCAGCGCACACTCGGCTGTAGAGTGAAAATTGCATTCCAGAATAATCGTATCAAACATTTCATTATGAGTGAAAATGTGTAAATCAACGTGATCTATAACCGTGTGCAGTGCTATGGGCATACTGAACCAGTCTGTTATGAGTACACCACAATTATAAGACATCCGCATTGCAGCAGTGGTAACACCGGTTTGCTCTAGATCACCAAAGTTAAGCGCTGTTGGGTTTGGCTAGCACTTGGGCAAATGGCCGTTCGGTCTCCGAGAGCTGTTGGCAGGCGGGATGCACTCAGGCAAATTGAGGAGCAACTTGACTGAGAAGTAGTTGCTCCGGTCACGAAAACTGACAACGGCCGGGAGAGCTGTGTGCTGACCACATGCCTCTCCATGTCCTAAACCAGTGGCGCCAATGGCTGAGGATGACGCTGTGGTCGGTCAATACCGTTGGGTTTTCCGAGGCCTGTTCGGACGGAGTTTTTTGTGTGGAATGAAGGACTGATAATCCGTCCACTGCGTCAACTGCAACACCAACGTTTATGCTGGAAAATCATGCAAAGAAACGCGAATTATAATATTCACAGCGTTTGAATCTATTTTTGATATTAAGTGCAGTAAAACATCCATAATAATCTACCAGTTGCTGAATACATATAGTATATTTCGCCACCGGTGTTCGTATGCCGACTGCTGAGCGCGCGTCGGCATAAAACTGGTCATAAATGAAAATCATTGGCAAGGAGAAATTAATTTAAAACAACATTATATTGAAAACCACATAATTGTCTCAAAAAGGTAATTAAATCACGTTAGTACATGTAACATTGAAACTCATGAAACAGTGTTCCAGTAAGTGAAAAAATTAAGTTCTGTGCAAGATGCAAAGCATTTTCAAAGCCTCATTGATAGGAAGTGTGAAGAAATTAAATATTCTAATAGTCGGAAGAATGAGAAACAGACAGATTGTGTTGTTCAAAAAATGTGTGTGAAATCTTATGGGACTTAACTGCTAAGGTCATCAGTCCCTAAGCTTACACACTACTTAACCTAAATTATCCCAAGGTCAAACACGCACACTCATGCCCGAGGGAGGACTCGAATCTCCGCCGGGATCAGCCGCACAGTCCATGACTGCAGCTCTCAAGACCGCTCGGCTAATCATACATGGCAGACAGATTCTGTACCAAGTATCGAAACGCACTCGCGTCACCAAAGCACATGGGGCAGACCCACACACAGTCGGAAGAATGAGAGACAGACACATTCTGTACGAAGTATCAAAACGTACTCGCGTTACCAAAGCACATGGAACAGACCCACACGTTGAAGACACAATTCCAAGCCCTGAAAATTCCAGCGAAATTCTCTGTCTTCAATTTCGCGATGCGATCGAAGAAAATATTTATGCATTGTCCTCACGATTGCCGTGAACGAATAACAAACACAAACTACGAACGTGCACACTGTCAAAGCACACTGTAAAAAACAATGGAGAATGGGAAGAAAATCGGTAGATGTAATGTACATGTCTACATGTACAGAAAAACAAATGATTATAAAATATCAGAAATATTGGGTGGTTTATTAAAGACAAAGAAATTCACAAACTGAAAAAGCCACTATCACGTTGGTCCACGTCCGACCCATGTATAAGCAGTTATTCGGCTTGACATTTATTGACAGAGCTGTCGGATGTCCCCCTGAGGAGTATGATCCCAAATTCTGATCAATTTCGACGTAGATAGTCAAAAACCCCGAGCTGGTGGGAGGATGGTTCAGATGGCTCTGAGCACTATGGGACTTAACTTCTGAGGTCATCAGTCCCCTAGAATTTAGAACTACTTAAACCTAACTAACCTAAGGACATCACACACATCCAGACCCGACGCAGGACTCGAACGTGCGACCGTAGCGGTCGCGCGGTTCCAGACTGTAGCGCCTGGAACGGCACGGCAACTCCGGCCGGCTGGTGGGAGTACCCTCCCCGTAATACTCCTAACATTCTCAACTGCGGAGAAATCCGGCGTGCTTGGTGGCCAAGGTAGGACTTGGCAAACGCGAAGAAAAGCGGTAAAAACGTTCCCCGTGGGCGGAATGGAATTATCTTTCTAAAAAGTAGGCTCAGGATGGCTTGCGTTGAAGGGTAACAAAACGGGCCGTTGAATGTCGTCGACATATAGCTATGCCGTAAGGGCGCCGCGGATGACAGCCAGAGGGGTTCTGTTATCAACAGAAATGCCACTCCAGAACACCATTTCTGGCTGCTGGGTCTTCTGGTCGCCAACAGCCAGTTTGGTACCCCACCACTGACCGGCTTGTCGCCAGACACGTCTTCACTAGTCGTCGGGGATCAGTTCGAAGCGAGACTCATCAATGAAGACAATTATACTCCAGTCAGTGACATTCCAGGCCGATTTCGAAGCATGACCCCTTCTAAATCTACATCCATGCTCCGCAAGCCACCTAAAGGTCTATGGTGGAGGGTACTTTGGTTACCTCTATCGGTTCTCCCTTCGAATCCAGTCTCGTAGAGTTCGTGGAAAGAAAGATTGTCAGTATGCCTGTGTGTGGGCTCTTATCTCTCTTATTTTATCCTCATGGTCTCTTCGCGAGATATACGTAGGAGGGAGCAATATACTGCTTGGCTCTTCAGTGAAGGTATCTTCTCGAAACTTCAACAAAAGTCCGTAGCGAGCTACTGAGCGTCTCTCCTGCTGTGTCTTCCACTGGAGTTTATCTATCATCTCCATAACGCTTTCGCGATTACTGAATGATCCTGTAACGAAGCGCGCTGCTCTCCGTTGGATCTTCTCTCACTTTTCTAAGAAATCTGTCCGGTATGGATCCCACACAGCTTAGCAGGATTCAAGGAGTGGGCGAACAAGTGTACTGTAACCTGCTTCCTTTGTTTTCGGACTGCATTTCCTTAGCATTCTTCCAATGAATCTCAGTCTGACATCTGCTTCACCGACGATTAATTTTATATGGTCATTCCATTTTAAATCACTCCTAATTCCTACTCCCAGATAATTTATGGAATTAACTACTTCCAGTTGCTGACCTGCTATGTTGTAGCTAAATGATAAGGGATCTATCTTTCTATGTATTCGCAACACATTAGACTTGCCTACATTAAGATTCAATTGCCATTCCCTGCACCATGCATCAATTCGTTGCAGATCCTCCTGCGTTTCTGAACATTTTTCCATCCTTCAATCTCTCGATATACCACAGCATCATCCGCAAAAAGCCTCAGTGAACTTCCGATGTTATCCACAAGGTCATTTATTTATATTGTGAATAGCAACGGTCCTACGACACTCCCCTGCGGCACACCTGAAATCACTCTTACTTCGGAAGACTTCTCTCCATTGAGAATGACATGCTGCGTTCTGTTATCTAGGAATTCTTCAATCCAATCACACAATTGGTCTGATGGTCCATATGCTCTTACTTTGTTCAGTAAACGACTGTGAGGAACTGTATCGAACGCCTTGCCCAAGGAAAGAAACCCCTGTCTATGGCCCTCTGAGTCTCGTAGACGAGTAGCGTGAGTTGGGTTTCACACGATGGTCTTTTTCGAAACCCATGCTGATACCTACGAAGTAAATTTCTGGTCTCCACAAAAAGTCATTATACTCGACTATAATACTTATTCCAAAATTCTACAACTGATCGACGTTAGATATGTGGGTCTATAGTTCTACACATCTATTCGACGACCCTTCTTGAAAACGGGGATGACCTGTGCCGTTTTCCAATACTTTGGAACGCTACGCTCTTCTAGAGACCTACGGTACACCGCTGCAAGGAGGAGGGCATTTTCCTTCGCTAACTCTGTGTAAAATCGAACTGGTATCCCATCAGATCCAGTGGCTTCACCTTTGGTGGTCATCTGCGGCACCCTTAGAGCACAAACTGCGTCGACGATTTTCTAAGCTCCGTTCTGTTGCCCTTTATGGCAATCCATGCCGAGCTTACATTCCAGCAAGATAATGCCAGACCGCACGCGGCGAAAGTTACTACTGCTTGACTTCAAGGCTGCCAAATGTTACTTTGGACAGCAAGATCGCCGGATCTCTCCCCAATTGAGAACGTTAGGACCATTATGGGCAGGGCTCTCCAACCATCTCGGAATTTTGACGATCTGGCTCGCCAATTTTACATAATCGTGAGGACATCCAACAACTTTGTCGATCAACGTCAAGCTGAATAACTGCTTACGTAATGGTAGGAGGTGGCCCAACGCTTTATTGACTCATACAGTTTGTGAAGTTCTTTGTCTTGGCTCTGAGCATTATGGGACTTAACTTCTGAGGCCATCAGTCCCCTAGAACTTAGGACTACTTAAACCTAACTAACCTAAGGACATCACACACATCCATGCCCGAGGCAGGATTCGAACCTGCGATCTTAGCGGTCAGCGAACCCTGTCGGCGTTCATTGTCTTGAATAAATCACCCAGTTTTTCTGAAATTTGGTAGTCATCTGTTTGTCTGTAGATGTGCATCATATCTGCCACTTTCCTTTCGATTCGGATAATTCATACGTAGGGTGTCGTCTTTTTTTCGTTTATCCCCCCCCCCCCTCTCTCTCTCTCTCTCTCTCTCTCTCTCTCTCCCTCTCTCTCTCTCTCTCTCTCTCTCTCTCTCTCTCTCTCTCTCGCGCGCGCGCTATCTATCCTTGTCCTACTATGTACATCTTAGCACACTGCAGAGCTGCAAATAGGCAACAACCGCCCTATCAGACTGCAAAAGAAAACTTACTTCGTGGATGCCAGAAGACAATGACAATCTTCGAAATCGTAACCCGAAATTCCGCGAATTCCAACACTACTTCCGGAACGCCTTAAAGATACACCCAAAGCTCAGTTATGATGCTCGCAATCGACAACAATGTACAGAATAATATCTCTGCAGAAGATCTGCGCTAACTAATACGTGAAATAATTGAATAGTGAATGTTGCTGGTCAAATAGTGAAAACTGATAACGGTACCTCTGTCATACCTTCTAAATTTCACAGAAGCTTTCCTGCATAGCTCGGAGGATTATCACTCCTGTAAGGACGGATATTTTGGAGACAAGGCTTATACACACAACCGAGTGGCTGGAGTGGTCTTTCACTTAGCAACGCAGTTTACGTTGTTGTAAAATTTTCTGATAGATGAAAATTGTGTGATTTCTTTCAGAATTGCAAAATGATGTGCTTGCAGTGGAGTTTTCAGCAGATGATATCTTCGCAGTTATTAAAATTTATTTCCTAAAAACAAACAGAAGCATTTTCGCAGCACCTGAGCGCGTTCTCGCATCGTTCACACCACGTAACCCAGTTTACGGCCGATTCAGTAAAATCTGAACAGCTACGGCCGTAATCACCGAAGCGTTGTACGGAATCAGTGGCAGTGGCTGGCGAGATCGATTTCGCTCCGTGTTAGTTGCTCAGTGACGAAGAGCGGAAACACGCCAGATCGTGTAAGTGCACGGCGGAACGCTCGATCGCCTAACGAAGTCGGATGGAGATCTATTACTTCCTCTGCAAGCCTTAATTGTCCACTTATAATTGGGAGTCCAGTAACTCTCAATTAACGAGCGGCAGCGCGCCACTAAATTACTCGTAATTGGGGACGCCCGGCACGGAGACGCCCGGCGTAGCTCCTTGTCTTTTTCGAGTACAGCGCCGGCTTTGCGCAGACTGACAGCTAACACGGATAAGGCACAGCACTGAAAAAATCCTGAAAGGCTTGCAGTGGCGCCTGTGGGTTGTACGAATCACCGACCTGCGTCAGCACATCAAGTAGTTTCGTACAGTTTAAGTAAAAGAAAGCTCTCTTCTAGTGATGTTTTATGCATCAGCCGTGAAATGTGTCTGCCAAAATTGCCATTTATTTCGTTTTCTTACTTATTGACCAGGTTCCGTGGAACTATGCGAGACAACGCTACTTGATCTTGAAACAAGTTTCTACGTAATTTACAGATAGATGATGATAAAATTTACAAACGATACTGACTGAAAGGAGAATATAAGATGAACATCAACAAAAGCAAAACGAGGATAATGGAATGTAGTCGAATTAAGTCGGGTGATGCTGAGGGAATTAGATTAGGAAATGAGACACTTAAAGTAGTAAAGGAGTTTTGCTATTTGGGGAGCAAAATAACTGATGATGGTAGAAGTAGAGATAATATAAACTGTAGACTGGAAGTGGCAAGGAATGTGTTTCTGAAGAAGAGAAATTTGTTAACGTCGAGTGTAGATTTAAGTGTCAGGAAGCCGGTTCTGAAAGTATTTGTATGGAATGTAGCCATGTATGCTAGTGAAACGTGGACGATAAATAGTTTCCACAAGAAGAGAAAAGAAGCTTTCGAAATATGGTGCTACAGGAGAATGCTGAAGATTAGATGGGTAGTTCACATAACTGATGAGGAGTTCTTGAACAGAATTGGAGAGAAGAGAAATTTGTGGCACAACTTGAGAGAAGGAATCAATTGGCGGGGCATATTCTGAGGCATCAAAGGAATACCAATTTAGTACTGGAGGGCAGCGTGGATGGTAAAAATCGTAGACGGAGACCTACAGATGAATACACTAAGCACATTCAGAAGGATGTAGGCTGCAGTAGGTATTGGGAGATGAAGAAGCTTGCACAGGATAAAGCAGTATGGAGAGCTGCATCAGACTAGTCTCAGGACTGAAGACCACAACAACAACAACAACAACTGACTAAAGAATTAAAAGAACACAAAATAGTGTCTGACAGAACACAAATAAGTAACACGTTACAGATAAAGATTATCAATTACGACGAGGAACACCTGTACGGAACTGAAGGAAACTTTTGAAAGTAGATCTGCATATTTTGAGTTTGTCAGTGTCTTTTTAGTTTTGCTGGAAGGCTACAGAAAATGAAATATGGTGAACAGTGGACACCTTTCTGGACAGGGTTGAAGGAAGTAATATTCAAGTGGAAATGTTTTTCTGCATAGTTTTCACTGCATGAATGCTGTACTTTCTTCTGAATGAATCGACACCGTTTGCCACAAACCCCAAGATGAAGTGGATGGTATCGGATGGCAGAGTTAGCAATCCTGGACGCCTGAACAATGGCCTACACTAAGTCTGCGAACTGACACCTCAAACCTGCTTGACTACCCTCTTCTGAGTAAGAATATTCTTGACGACTGAACACAATTGTCACAAGATATGATACAGTAAGAGGTAATGGAATGAGAGCAAGAAAATCAGACAAACCTTCTCGTTTCAGTATCAAGAGACAGAGGAGATAATTTTTGTATTGTAGATTTCTGTATAAAATCTTGAACGAGATACTTCCAAGAAATATAACATTTTAATCATTTTAACTTTTCCAGTTTGCTTACCGCTTTCGGATGATGAAATTTCGCTTTTGCATGATTTCTTTGTCAGAAACCGTATGAACTGCGTTTAGTTGCACTAAAGTGAAGTGTTAATCTGTTCTCTGAAACCGACATGCTGATAGTAGAGACTATCTTATTAGTTACAGAAGTTGCATTACTGTACACTCAAAAATGCTACTTGGGTCTCAGCAAAGAGAGAAACGAAGATTTTATTGAGCAAACAGTTGCCGCAAAAATAGTTTCATATTTCGTGTTACACTGGATACAGAACATCATAAATTTAACAACAGGTGTTTCTGTTGTACGACGTATGTTAGAAAAGTAAAGAGACTGGTAACTTACAATTTTGTTTCCTCCCTCTTCACACGGAAGTTAAGCTAAGTCGTTTTCTTGAATCGGTACCAGGTAGGATTTCCAGCAGTTCCGACACGAGTCGTCAGAGAGCCTCAAGTGAAGCCGTATTTTATTAAGTGTGCTGCGCATGAGGACCAGTAAAAGTGTGAGCAGCACGTCGCCGTTAAATTTTGTGTGAAACTTGCAAAGACCACTCCTAAGTTACGAAGGACATACGGAGTACATTTCCTAGCAATATACCAAGCGTTCTTGAGCTCGCGTAAGTCCTTTTCAGCACGCCGGTAGGAAGCGGAAGATGGGGCTCGACAAGAAAGATCTTTCCAACATCAATAGCGTAGAACAATGTGGAAAGACAGAATCGTCCTGGGACGTAGCTTTATCGATTGACGGTGACAGTGATCATTGGTGAGTTTTTTGGCGTGTTTAGCACCGATTTAATTATTACACGGAAGTTGGATGAACGGTCTTTGTACAAAAATGGTACAAAGACTGTCCCGAACATTCCAAAGGATAAGTGTATTGATTTTCTTCACCGCCTTCACTGGGGGCCAGAATTCATTAGTCGCAGTAACACAGATTACCAGTCATGGATTTTCGAATACGATAGCGGGAAAACTCCAAAGTCGGAAACTGCACACTGAAAACTCTCTTCGTCCAAGAAAAGAAACAATTTGTCGCTCGACAACCTGTCAGTTAACGTCTTTCTCGGCTTGTCCTTCGGAAACTGAGGAGAACTGCAACATTTCTGCGACAATGAAATGCACGCGCTTTGGTACTGCATTATGACAATGTTTTCTAACTAACACATGACATCTCTAGCCATACATTTTTGACAATAAATGGCATTTCCAGATACCTCTGACAATCCTGGCTCCCCTCCCCCCTCCCCCCAGCCGCTTCCATAATTCGTCGTAATCAGTCTCAGTGATTTCTCTCTTTATTCCTTCTTCTCAAAAAACCACTTGAACGGGCTTCAGTTTGATACCTTGCACGAGTTGAATGTTTTCCAGCGGAAGACTTCCGTAAAAGCTTCCATCGCTTCCGTCACTGCGTAATTGCCGAATGGAATAAATTTAAAGTGGACAACCTTGATGCGTAAAATGAATAAAGTTCGTGGTTACGACAACCACAATCCCAATACTCTCTACCACTGCTCGTAATAATTTAAAGCATTTTTTACTTTAGATTGATAGAAGATGATGAACTTCCGTCACATTTGAAAAGGTAATTACCTAAATTTACAGCAGGTTTTCTCGACGGAATTTCCTATTTTCCTTCTTGGTCCTAGCTACTAATCCGCTACTTCTAACATTACAGCGGTAGGGAAATATTACGAGGGTGAGTCAAATGAAATCCTTAAATATTTTTTTAAATATTATTTATTGTTCAGAAGTGGTACAAAGCTGTATCACTTTTCAACATAATCTCCCCCGCGCTCAATGCAAGTCCTCCAGCGCTTACAAAGTGCATAAATTCCTTTAGAAGAAAATTCTTTTGGTAGTCTGCGCAACCACGCATGCATCGCCTCGCGTGGCGTACCTCTTCATCAGAACGAAACTTCTTTCCTCCCATTGCGTCTTTGAGTGGTTCAAACATATGGAAATCACTTGGGGCAAGGTCTGGTGAGTATGGTGGATGAGGAAGACACTCAAAATGCAGGTCTGTGATTGTTGCAACTGTCATACCGGCAGTGTGGGGCCTTGCATTGTCATGCTGCAAAAGAACACCTGCTGACACCAATCCACGTAGCTTTGATTTGATTGGAAGGCCGAAGATGATTTTTAGGTGATCTGTGTATGATGCACTGGTGACAGTGGTCACCCTGAGCATGTAATGCTAAATAATGACGCCTTTTTCGTCCCAAAGGAGTGTCAGGATAACCTTCCCTTCTGACGGTATTGTTCGAAACTTCTTTGCTTTTGGTGATGTGGAATGGCGCCATTCCTTGCTCGCTCTCTTCGTTTCTGGTTGGTGGAAGTGAAAAAAAATGGTTCAAATGGTTCTGAGCACTATGGGACTCAACATCTTAGGTCATCAGTCCCCTAGACTTATAACTACTTAAACCTAAGGAAATCACCCACGTCCATGCCCGAGGCACGATTCGAACCTGCAACCGTAGGAGCAGCGTGGTTCCGAACTGAAGCGCCTACAACCACCCGGCCACACCGGCTGGCAGGTGGAAGTGAACCCAGGTTTCGTCCCAAGTAATAATTCTCGCAAGGAAACCATCACCTTCTCGTACAAGGCACCGAAGAAGTTCTTCACAAGCATCAACATGTCGTTCTCTCATTGCAGGAGTCAGCTGCCGTGGCACCCATCTTGCAGACATTTTGTGAAACTGGAGCACATCATGCACAATGTGGTGTGCTGACCCATGACTAATCTGTATACATGCTCCAATGTCATTCAGTGTCACTCGGCGGTTTTCTTTCACTATGGCTTCAACTGCTGCAATGTTCTGTGGAGTCACAACTCGTTGTGCCTGATCTGGACGAGGAGCATCTTCCACTGAAGTCACACTATTTGCGAACTTCCTACTCCATTCGTAGACTTGCTCTCGTGACAAACGTGCGTCACCGTACTGAACCATCATTCGTCGATGAATTTCAATAGGTTTCACACCTTCACTACGTAAAAACCTAATAACAGAACGCTGTTCTTCCCTGGTGCAAGTCGCAAGCGGGGTGGCCATCTTTATACTGATAGTGAAACGATATATGTGCATCAGCACTATGCTGCCATCTACAGGCCATTCTGCACGTTGTTTATAGCACACTTACCAACTTACAGGATAACGGCGCGAATCTTCGATTTGTTATTACAAATTTAAGGTCTTCATTTGACTCACCCTCGTAAATTCACATGTCTCTCTCATTATTTCACTGCTGATCTCAAGCACACCTACAGAGTGACAGTAAATAGCCGGAATGGAACACTTAACGTGCCCAGAAACATATGTAACCACATGTTGATTGTCTAAACAAAAGTGTTGGGACACCTGTTAGTGTATATTAGTATGGGTTGTGTAGGCCCTTCCTTTTTATGACTGCTTGCATGTTTCTGGGAACACTACCCGTGAGGTGCCTGAATGTCTGTGAAGAAATGACAGACCATTTTACCTTAAGATCCGAAACCAGGGAAAGTAGTCCTGTTGGACGTTGGGGTCTGGAGCAAAGTGGACATTCTAACTCAGGTAGAAGGTGTTCAACTCGGGACTCTGGGCAAATCAGTCCATTTCAGGAACGTAAGCATACACCTACTATTGCTTCACAGATACTGCTTTATGACAGGGTGCTTTGTAATGCTGATACAACAGTCATCCTTTCCTATACTGTACGCAGTACACAGTTCTGTAAAATTTGTCTGCATCATTCAGTATTTGATGTGCTCCTAAGTTCAATAAGGGAACCACAACCACTCGCTAACCACCAAAAACACTTACTTACCTTGGAAAAAGTCAGTCAATTAGAGTGTTAATAACCGATAGACTGCTGTCATATAGTGCTATTTACGCTAACGTGGTAGAGACCGGGTGAGAAGTCATCATAAATGACATAAACAATAGCACGAGATCGAAGAATAACCACTTTACAACATTCCACTTTCCGTGTAGTTTAGATACATTTCTGTGAAGCAATGCTCGAGCAATTGTAGTCGTTCATAAAGTAAATAGTTCTCGCTGTCTTACAAGATTTTGGTATGGGCGCGTCGCGATCAGCCGAAACATTTTGGGGCCCACCATTGTCACCTGTTCATAAGAGTTTGGTTACTCTTGCAGGAAGTGTTGACCCTTTACAAATATAGCCAATTTAGAGGCGTGTGTTGCAAGTTAGAATCACTATGGAGCGAGACGCAGTGGGACTTCCCCTTCTGTCTGCTTGGGAACATATCAGTTATAAATCTGTGAGTAGTTTTCGTAATACAGCCAACGCGACGTACTCGCTTGCTCACGCACTAATCGGATGATTATAAAAAGATGCTCTTCATCTCTGGTCGTAACTTTTTTCCCGAGCTATTCCTCAGAAAGTCGCTCTGGCGCCGATCAGACACCAGCCCACAGCTTCGCATGCAACGGCTGGGCGGTCAGGCACCGCTGGTGGTCGCGTCCCTCTGTCTACAAAATAGTTACTGTCGTGACACACTAGGTAAACATCGAACTTTTTCGCTCATGGATTATAAAATAGTGCCCAAGTGCTGAACTCCATGTAGAACGGGAGAGCAACTTCTCATTTCTCTCGCCTGAGTGGCCGAACAGTGGCTATACGGTTTTGTTTGGGCGAAGCAAGCTACACGTTTTTCTCAGGAGAGGCGAAGTGAAACTGAGACAGTTTATGAAAAACATTCTGGTGCGACCTCCGAGTGGGCGGAAGCGGCGCTGGCGTTGACTGGGGAAATCTCTCGGCTCGACCAGGAATTCGGTGCGCCAGTTATTTTTAGAAGGTTGACGTACCACTGTGATTAGGATGGTGAAAGTATTTGACAGTGTTACTCCTGATTTATCCGCTATCGGGCTTTAAAGATATACAGAAAATTGCTCAACAAAATGCATAAAACAATATGCAGAATCACAATAGGCACATTTGGCGAAAACAGTATCTGGACAACAGTCAGAATCAAATTATTAAATTGCAAAATCAAAATTCCACTTGGATTATCCAACTCGTGCGAGTGTGCTGTATCCAGCCACTTGCCACGAATGTTAAAGCATAGACTGATACTGTGGAGTTAACACCTGACTATGAATAATAAAATGCATTTTCATTACAACATTTCTATTTCCTAATTCAGGGTCGAAGTCACTGTAGATAGTCATAATGAAGTCTGTTATCTGTCTCGCATATATTTTATGTCGCCGGAAGTAATATACATCGAAAACCTGTATGTACACTACTGCCCATTAAAACTGGTACACCCCGGTACACCAAGAAGAAATAGAGATGATAAACGGTTATTCATTGGACAAATATATTATACTAGAACTGACATGTGATTACATTTTCACGCAATTTGGGTGCATAGATCCTGAGAAATCAGTACCCAGAACAACCACCTCTGGCCGTAATAACGGCCGTGATACGCCTGGGCATTGAGTCAAACAGAACTTGGATGGCGTGTATAGATACAGCTGCCCATGCAGCTTCAACACGATACCACAGTTCATCAAGAGTAGTGACTGGCGTATTGTGACGAGCCAGGATCGAATGAAGGGTAGAGCCACGGGTCGTAACACATCTGAAATGTAACGTCCACAGTTCAAAGTGCCGTCAACGCGAACAAGAGGTGACCGAGATATGTAACCATTGGCACCCGATACCATCACGCTGGATGACGAATACACGCTTCCAATGTGCGTCCACCGCGATGTCGCCAAACACGGATGCGACCATCATGATGCTGTAAACAGAACCTGGATTCATCCGAAAAAATTACTTTTTGCCATTCGTGCACCGAGGTTCGTCGTTGAGTACACCATCGCAGGCGCTCCTGTCAGTGATGTAGCGGTCCGCAGCTCGTGGTCGTGCGGTAGCGTTCTTGCTTCCGGCGCATGGTTTCCCGGGTTCGATTCCCTGCGGGGTCAGGGATTTTCTCTGCCTTGTGATGACTGGGTCTTGTGTGATGTCCTTAGGTTAGTTAGGTTTAAGTAGTTCTGAGTTCTAGGGGAGTGATGACCATAGCTGTTTAGTCCCATAGTGCTCAGAGCCATTTGAACAATTTTTCGTCATGCAGCGTCAGAGGTAACCGCATCCATGGTCTCCGAGCTGATAGTCCATGCTGCTTCCAACGTCGTCGAACTGTTCGTGCAGATGGTTGTTGTCTTGCCAACAACTCCATCTGTTGACTCAGGGATCGAGACGTGGCTGCACGATCCGTTACAGCCATGCGGGTAAGATGCCTGTCATCTCGACTGCTAGTGATACGAGGCCGTTGGGATCCAGCACGGCGTTCCCTATTACCCCCCTGAACCCACCTACTCCATATTCTGCTAACAGTCATTGGATCTCGACCAACGCGAGCAGCAATATCGCAATACGATAAACTGCAATCGCCATAGGCTACAATCCTACGTTTATCA
Organism: Schistocerca gregaria; assembly: GCF_023897955.1. NCBI lineage: Eukaryota > Metazoa > Arthropoda > Insecta > Orthoptera > Acrididae > Schistocerca > Schistocerca gregaria. Next base: position 885,240,567 of record NC_064920.1, on the reverse strand, counting down.
GAGTCGGAAACGTGGTGGTACGCATTTCTCCTCCTTACATGAGGCATCACAACAACGTTTCACCAGGCAACGCCGTTCAACTGCTGTTTGTGTATGAGAAATCGGTTGGAAAGTTTCCTCATGTCAGCACGTTGTAGGTGTCGCCAATGACGTCAACCTTGTATGAATGCTCTGGAAAGCTGATCATTTGAATATCACAGCATCTTCTTCCTGTCGGTTAAATTTCGCATCTGTAGCACATCATCTTCGTTTTGTAGCAGTTTTAATTGCCAGTTGTGTAATTAGTTGTTTTTGGCGGAAAAATCATGCGTTGAACGTCTTTAGCCACAAATGAATCATTTTATATAGTTGCGTCGCTGTGAGCGCTCCAAGAATCATACAGTAGTATGTCACTAACAACACTCGCGAAAAAGGATTTTATGTGGTCTTTTGACGTTTTCCTGCTTTTGCTAGCCTCCAAATGTATTTTTGGTGGAAGAGTCTTAAATAGCTCTTTCAACTTGAGGGACTAAAGTTTTTTCCTGAAGACACTTACACAGTTTTTTTGTTAGCTAGCTATTCATTGAAAGTCCGACAGGTATTGCATAATTGTGAGTTGTACTGTGAATATAACATACAATGGCAACGGTTGACTTCCCTCGTTTTTAGGTAATTAGTTCATAATTACATGCAGTATAATCAAAATTCCAAATACAGTTTGGCTACACATGGGCGCTTGCAATTTTCTAGTTTACTCTTTCTTTTTGCAATGACCGCAATTTCGGATCCCAGTAATGCAAACATTTTCCTTTATTCTTTCCCATGTCATATTCGGATAGAATGCGTCATTTTCCCTCTGTTTCTTTGATTTCCCTATTTCCTCGAAATGGATGTGCGTTACGTCATTTGCTCTCCATATAATCAAATATTACTTTAATGTTCGATTTGCTTTTAATACATGGATGTCTCTTCAGTACAAAGCTGTAGGTGGCAAATATTTGCAAGACGTTCTTCTGGAAATTTTGTTAAAATAGTAACAGTACTGGATTTGAAACTTCCTGACAAATTAGAACTGTGTGCTGGATCGCGACTCGAACTCTGGCGTTTTGGAATTTGCGAGCAAGTACTCTACCAAACTCTCCCCCACAAAAGGCACAGGTCTAGAGTTAGAGACTCGGTCCAGCACACAGTTTTAATCCTCCAGGAAATTTCATAGCAGCTCGCACTCCATTGGAGAGTGAAAATTTTGTTTTGGAGTATTGGATTTCTTCTCTAGTGAAGAATAATGGTCACCAGACTATTAGCTTCTCTCTGAGGAGCACTGTATCCGCCATTGCCACTATCTCTACAATCATGATCACTGCTAAGTGGATTATCGTCTGTGAGGGGTTTTGTTCATCCATTATCCTATTCATTGTGACTTCAGTTGAGCAGTTAAATGAATATTCACATTTCTGAATAACCACATCCACCAAAAACATTGAGAAAGAGTCATCATCCTGTCCTATACCGTCTTCAGTTGGATAACGCCCTCTTAACTTCGGCGCAACGACGTTTAAAATGTTCAAAACATTAACAGTATGCTTCATTTTTGCTGTATGTATGACAATACTGACACAAGTGTACTAAACACGAAAACTACTTACTGAGGTAAGTGATTAACTGGCATGTTAACCCTGTGCCTTCCCCCTTCCTCCTCAAGACTGTAAAGCCTCACGGAAATTATGGAAACTCAAGTTCACTTAAATTCATTCGTTAATTCAACTAGTCGTTTCTCTTTAGCTCATGAGCGGATGACAGATTCGTTGTTGGCTGTCCATTGCCGAGCAAGTGTAATTTCATCTCATTTATAGTGAACTGACATGTCTGTAAGACATACTCAGAATCATTATTTCTGTCCCGTCAGGTCGACTAATTTTTGCCCGAACTCGTTCCAAGCGACATGTTATATTTCCTCTTGCTAGTTTTCCTTCAGGCCCAACCACGAATGTATCATGTCCATTTTTAACGTTCTTTAAAGATGTCTGTTAAAATTTAGATGTCCTTTTGTGATGTAAATGGCGTTCTGTCTATAGTTCATACCGAGAATAAAAAGTTTACGTACTTCGGAAGTGTTCGTTTATGTAACTTTGTTATTCTCGTGCACCTTATACTGTGCAGGAAAATTGTGTGTGAGGCTTTAACATGTTTAACAAATGGACCATGAGAAAACAGTAAGTACGAGTTCTTACACATTTCGCCACTATTTGTAAGTATCGATAATCAACTAAAAAGTGCGCACTTTTTATATATTGCAGGGAAGTCAACAGAAAAAAAGCAGAACTTCACACGTCAAAAACATTACGAAAAAGTGGCTTCTTCTTCAGAAAAAAAACGCACTTGTAAATAGTAACCATTACCCGAAACTCGTCTTGTAAAATGTAAATAAAAGACAATCCTAACTGCTACCACAAAAATTATTTATAAACATACCTATAATTCAGTCGATTCGACACGCAAGTCGCCGAAGTGGCGTGAACTCGAAAGACTTGCATCAGGCGAACGGTCTACCCGACTGGAAGCCCTAGCCACACGCCATTTCCATTATTCTGTCGATTTCATGCGATTATTTTTCAACCACCCTGCTCAATGCCCGACGGTCCGTGTGGGTCAGTACAAAGGTCTGGGTGGTCTTGGTTTCACTGCGGTTATTCCTTTGCGTTTCTACTTCATAATGACAACATGAACAGTCGTCTGGGCGTTTTAGAAGGGTTGCCCGCCTTTAAAGTTACTGAGTTTTCGTGGTATTGTGCTGTTACTGCATGTCTACTGTTAACACTATACATCTCGCCTCCTTTTACACTGTCGGGTCAACCTCTCTTGGCGTCTAGAATTAAGTTCCGCGTAACACATATCACATAGAGTAACGTAATTCTTATCGAAGTAGTGCAACCAAAGGATGATGGTAAGACAGTGAAACCTTCCCGTCTCCTCTATATCTCTTTTGTGTTGCGCCAACTTTCCCTTCTACAATAACCTATGAAACATTCCCTTAGGATTTCTATCTCTTGCTTGATAATAACAATGAAATCTTCCCTTTGAAATTTATTCTCTTTCTCAATCTTCGCATACAAATTTAAATGCTGCTTATTAAAAGTTATTTTCTGATTATTTCTACGAAACATAGAATCTGTCGTCGTCGTGGCCCTCAGTCGTTACCTGCAATAACCCAAAACTGTTCCTTACCTTTTTCACTGTTACTGGATCTCCATTTGACAGCTACATCGAACTGCAACATGAATATACTTACTACGGTTTACCATACTGTATTAACTGCTGGTGGGCTGTCATAATAAGTGGCTGTATTTATTACCAAAGCTGACGTTATTATTTAATAGTGAAGCTGACGTTATTCTTTAATTAATTTTCCTGACGTTACGTAATTCATAGATAAACTTTTTGTTGACAACAATAAAATTTTTGCAAAGTTTTGCTTTGATGGTTTTTGGGATGGATTATAATCAGTAATGCAAAATTGCTGGCAAAAATTAGTTATATTCTGAAAACGTTTCTTCAGATATTTACTGCTGGTAATGAAATGATTTTACAAACGTTCAAATGGGACTTACTTTTTTACAATCTTACAACTAGAGTTGCGCTAACATACTTTCAGTAGTCTTGAGTTTCGCAAAAAAAATAATTCAACAATATTAGTTGCTCTTACGATAATAGTTAGTTGATGTCTCTGTACATCCGTTTATAATCTCTTGTAAATCATAGCTGGTGGTTGGCAGGCACACCGCTCCTCTCAACCTCTCGCTTCAGACCTGCTACCAACTCGCATCACATCTCGCTTACTACTGACTTCCTACGAACGCTTAAGTGCGGTATCTCCTGCTAATAATGCTTTCTGGTGCAGACAATCCCTGCTACCATTACAAAATGTATCAAAGCGCGGTCTTTCCCGCTCTTTTTTTAAAATGTATCCATACGCGGTCTCTTCCGCCCTTTTTAAAATTATATCAATTTGCGGTCTCTCTTGCCAACAATACTTGGGTGCAGACATTCCCTGCTACCACAATTATTTCCAACATGACAAATATTAATTATTCCTACTTAATCCTGTTAATAAAATATAAACATCTTTCATAAATTGTGGTTTGACAATAGAAATATACACGTCTTACAACAGTAACTAAACATTGGTTGTGTAAGGAAGATAACTAAATGTGTATGGTCAAGACGGTGACACAAGATTACTTTAGCAACAGAAAAATAAAAAGTATAACCCATACCTCCACCTCAAAATTGGAAGGTGAATTCCACGTACAGAATCTTAAAGATTTTTTTAAAATAACTCTACAAAGTGGCACCTAACATAAAGTCACACGTTTGAGGCGAAGTGGCAGATATTCCAGAATTTACAGCCGTAGTATAAGAAATTTCGTTGCTTTTCATTTGGGGCTGGTTGCTGGCGTGAAATGGAAGCCGCTTGCGTGATGGCCGCGTTCGTTAATTGGGTCGCCCCGTTGGCAACCGCCCCACAGATGGCCGCGCAGATACCAGCAGGCAGCTGACCTGGACAGCCACGCCAAGTCGCCGGTTGCGCGGTGGACCGCTCCCATGCCGACACAGCCCATGCGTGTCCTTCTAATTCTGCTCCCTGGCTTCGACCAAGGTCCTTGTTATTTTGCAGCTGATTCCGCTGATAGCAAGGAACAAAAATAATCTGTCTACGACTCCGCACAGATCTAGATGGTTTCCACTCGCGCTAGACACACTTTGATCTGAGAGCATTCATATCTGTGGCAAAATTACAGAGAAATGCAATATGTTTTGAATACAATCTATATTAAGATAAAGAAAGGGCACTGGGCATAAAAAGGAGAAATATCGCATATTTTAGTACAGCACATCATTGTAACACTGTTGTATGCTGCTAAAACGATAAAAATTGAGAGAAAACTATGACTACCATGGCAGCATGACACTATGTGCTACAAATGTATAAATTTAGTTCTATAATAAGTATTATTATGTAACAAAAATGAAGTAAATATCTCACAAGTCTAAGGTATCTGTGTCAGAATACTGTAAGAGAGGACGAATTAAACAGATTACTATAAAATATGTATGCAAGCGGCAATATTGATACATGTGATTCTGTCAACATACCAATCCAAAAGAGATCAAAACGAGATGAATCGCCTGAGTGGTGTCGTTACTGACGAAATATTGCAAATAGAAACAAAAACTGGAGAGAAATTTCATGCCCTTTTATAGAATGAGATTTTCACTCTGCAGCGGAGTGTGCGCTGATATGAAACTTCCTGTCAGATTAAAACTGTGTGCCAGACCTAGACTCGAACTCGGGACCTTTGCCTTCCGCGGGCAAGTTCTCTACCAACTGAGCTACCCAAGCACGATTGACGCCCCGTCCTCACAGCCTTATTTCTGCCAGTACCTCGTCTTCTACCTTCCAAAATTTACAGAAGCTCTCCTGCGAACCTTGCAGAACTAGTACTCCTGAAAGAAAGGATATGGCGGGGACATAGCTTAGCCACATCCTCCTTATAGGATCTCTTTGATGACAATCTGTATCTCTATTGGCAAGAGACCATGTTTTACAGTACATGTAAGCCATAAAAAATCTGGCAATGGTTGAACTGTAATTATATCACATAAATTATTTTTTTACCGTTAGAACATATGTTGCATTCCTTAACAGTCAAAAGCACAAAAGACGAACACTGCAGCAAGCAACATAAAACGTAAGCTGTAGTCAAGTTTTAGTAAATAAATAAAATAATTTATTAAATCCTATGTATCTATGCGTATAAATTGCAGTCCGCAGCTCGGTTCGCCGATATCTGCCGAAAACAGGCAAAAATCTTTGAGATTCTCGATTCCCAGGATTGGAGAACTTAACGTATATATTATAATTAAGTTTTCACGGAACCCTTAGCCCGCGACCCTACTCGGAGTTGTCAATTTTTTGATAATGTGGACTTGCGCCCCTTGTTTATGACGTTAAACCACTTATTTCTTAATTTATTACGCTTACACGCATATTTGACGTAACTTGTCGTCCAAGCACGAAGTATTCTGTCGCCGATTCAAGTGTTTTTGTAGCTTTGTTACAGGTATCTTATAGATATATTCAGTGAACTATTATCATGTAAAGGACAAGTGTTAAGTTCAAAATAAGAAACAGCTGTTATTTAAATTTGTTTTATGACAGAGCTGTCATTCTGGATTTGCACACGTTTTGTCAAGAAATTTGTTTGGTTATTCTCTTTGTTGTGTTACCTCTTTTAAACTGAAAAAGTTTTATAGATATAATTAATTGCACTAGACGTGTATTAATGCGGCTGTCAGACAGCAATTAGTTATTATAAAACAGAAACAATTTTTAGAATTGAGGATCGTTAGCCTTTTTTCAACTTCTACTTAATGGTTCAAATGGCTCTGAGCACTAAGGGACTTAACGTCTGAGGTCATCAGTCCCCTAGGCCTTAGATCTACTTAGACGTAACTAACCTAAGGACATCACACACATCCATGCCCGAGGCAGGATTCGAACCTGCGACCGTAGCAGTCTCGCGGTTCCGGACTGAAGCGCCTAGAACCGCTCTTCCACTGCGCCCGGCTCAACTTCTACTTAGTATCTCACTATTTCATCTGTCTGCTAAGAAGTGTTATATAGATTCAATATATCTGTTGAAATATGTTGTAAGAGGTCCATAATTAGAGAACTTGTTGCCAGCGCACTCGAGCTGATGTAATTTCGATGTATTGCTCACGCGCTGCCTGCGATATGTAAGCTAGAAGAGAATCTGAGACCAAAGAGCATTATTAACTGCAGTCGTGTCTGGTGTATCGTGTTGGCTGGGCGGGTCGTGTGCAGCGATGGCAGAGCCTGAGCGCTATAGGATAAGGTAAAAGCAGTCTCGCGCATATGTAGTATTATTACATCAAGTCCCATGTAAATGTTTTTAAAAAAAATCTGTTAATAATAATCTTTCTCATAAAAAGTAACGTTTGACATTTATCTCAATTTAAAGAATTCACTAATTTCTCCAATCCTTGGCAATCCCGATTATTGAAAAGAAAAGTCAGTTCTTTCCTTTTTTTTATAAGACAAAGCTATCGGCCAGCATTGCACTTAGCTGCGCCAGGAAAATTTCTTATAGGAGCACATATATGCGCGTTATCCGGCGACCTAATGAAGGTAAGATTTTTCAGCTTATTCAGAATGATGTATCAGGGGCCATGACGTAGTATTGCTGACGTCCAAAATTTACCAGGTTAACTTGACTGTCAATTATTGAAAGGTTATAGGTTTGTCACATTGTATTATATTTTCACTGTTGGGTAGTTACGCTAAATGAGAGTATTATTCATATTATATTTTATTTTTGTGGGGAGGTTACAATGTTTTACATGGTACTTACAATTTTACATGAAACAATGAAGGTGTCCTAGCTCATTAACTTCTGGCTGTATCATACTTACATATGTTAGCTGAATGGGGTAAAAATTTGTCTGTTCGTTTTAATGATGAAATTGTGCATTTTTAACTTTATTGTCAAAAACTTCAGTAATTAATGGGGGACCTGAATAGTCCCGATCTGAATGTAGTGCTGAAAATTCTACAAGAAAATTCTAAAATAATGTTTAAGCAACACATCCGGCCACTGTGGCCGAGCGGCTTTAGGCTCTTCAGTTCTGAACCGCGCTGCTGCTACGGTCGCATGTTTGAATCCTGCCTCGGGCATGGATATTTGTGGTGTCCTTAGGTCAGTTAGGTGTAAGTAGTTCTAAGTCTCGGGGACTGATGACCTCAGATGTTAAGTCCCATAGTGCTTAGCGCAATTTGAGCCATTTTTATTATCAACACAGCGAAACGCAAGTTGTATAGCAATGAAGTTATTGAACTAGTGGATGGGTTTTTGCACTTTAGACCCTCGAGGACTTCAGCCGGATGACCTGAAAACGAAATTTCAGCATGGCACTGAGTGCCTTTGGCAAACTAAATTTTACAGTTTGACCAAAACGGAAATTTTGATGATCATTGTCTGTCACCACTGAGTCGCGCCACTCCCGCGGTTCAGGGAGGCACGTCGTTCCTGGGTCGAAATTGCCCGGTGGACTAACGACGAAGGTCGGTGTGGTGGTAAGGCGTACGTGGCTTTTAGGCGGTTTCCCACCGCAGAGTAGGTGAATACGACCTGGTAATCATGCCGCGCATCAGTCAAACAATTCGCAAACATTTCGGAAACGCCCTCACACTTTCACGGGAGATAACACTAGACGCAGTCAGATGAGATACATAAATTCCGTCCCGGTGTGACAGGAATGTCACCCAGCCACTCTCTCTACTACTACTACTACTACTAATACTATTACTAATGTTGCCAAATCCAATATAGCATTCCGACCACGTGAAAAAACGGAATAAGGACAGGAAAAGTAAGACAGAGAGAGTATGTAGTTATTATCTTGAATTGTGGCAACAAGAACTAATGTTTCTATTCGAAATCATTCACAAACTTTGGTTTGCGAAGAACTGAGATGCAAAAATTGGCTCTAAGCACTGTGGGACTTAACATATGAGGTGAGAGATGCGCTAATGGGATTAGTAGACATCAGTGAAGCAAAACTGTGGCTCAGAGAATAGACCAGAGTGGAAGATGTAACTGCAACAGCTGTGAAAATTTAAAGGAAAAGGACCGAACACGTAGTCAGGCAAATGCATGGTAAATGGACGAGACTACGACTAATGGATGAACATGCATTAGCAATACAGATGCATGCTCCTGAAGACCATAGTTCATGGAGGAGTCAGAGGGAAGCCTTAACCAACTACTGTATGAATATCAAATTACTGGTAATTATGTTAGTTATATTTTCAATCTAGACGCTAAACATTAACGACATTAGTGTTCTGTTTCAGCTCTGTATGATACTCCTGCTCAGTTTGCGGTTACGATGTCTGCTCTACTGAAAATGTGTGAGCATTGAATGCAAATTATTGCTCATTCTATATGAGGCACGCTACAAAATACAGGAAGGCATGTATGTGCTAAGCGCAATCCTTCAGGCTCTGTTGTTAATAATATGAGAACAATGATGTGTGTAACATGCTTGTTACTGAAATTACATTTCGCCTATAACGCAGTAAGGAGTGAAACAGATGTTTCATTGTGGCATGCATTTACCATTCTTCCCATCTCATGTCTCTATGCTTTCAATAATGATGTGTCACGTTATCGTCAAAAATGTATCACAATCATCTGTGGAACCATTTATTTATAGGTATTGTCATAGTAACGACAAAACTCTAAAAATGTGGTACGAATCTTTTATGGTAACATAAGAAGTTAAAATTACCTCTGAAATGAGTGAAATTAGCGTATTAATTGCTAGAATTCTAAGGAACGTCATACATAGTGATAGAAGTATTGTTAAATCAAACGTGGAATATAATAATTCTACAATAACATCAATTTCGACACAAAACTTGACATGCAAAATCTATACAGAAAAAGACACAGTAAGATCGACCTTCAGTGTTTCCTTGGATAAAAAAAAGAGAGATTTAATACGAGAAAGGACAGCGGACAAATAATGTGCTGCACATGAAAGTTGATATACTTTGTTAGCTACGATTACAATGTTAAATGATTCAGAGATGAACAACACAGAGAAATTATCCAGTAAAATAGTAGAGTCCATTCTCAGTCACTGCCTGGCAATTTTCTGGATCATATCTGAAGAAATCTTCTGGTCTGAATTGAAAGAAGTCTTCGAATAAAATGTCGTTTTATTATCGAACGATTTCCTCTGAAGATTATCTGTCAGAGAACCAGAAAACATGGAGTTATGTGTTCACTGGTACGAGGAATCGAGGATTTGGAGTTATTACCGATTTGGAGTTATTTCTTTTAGAATGGAAATGTATTTGGCTATTACAGTTCTTCGAATTTGTTAAATATCCGCCTAAGTGTGTTGGCTCATCGAGGAACAGGGAGTTCAGAAGTCCACTACCAATGCTCGTCTACCTTTCGGAGGAGAGAGGCTCACATCAGAATGACGCCCTATGAAACGTCAGAACTATGTTCTTAAACCGGTATAAGTTAAATTTGTTTCAACCTGTCCCAGCTGTATCTGTTCCTCGATGACATCCTATAACAAAAACTTGGAGAAAGCTTTTTAATTCTTTTTTAATGATAATGTTCTACGTTCCTCAGTCCTAAACCTGAAAAAAATTATCTTCAACTATGAAAAAATTTAAGACGTGTAAGAAACGTATCAGGTAACGCATGATGATGGCGAATTGTTGATCGCAACATCAAAGACAGATGTTAATGGACGATATAGCAACAGATTCCATGCCACCCTCGGTATCTCGGCTGTGAACTCAAGAGAGAAAATTGTTACTATTAACAGAATCTGAGCAGGTAACATGGGTGCTAATAAACCATGCCATTTATTAAAATTGATTCTCCTCCAAAACTGATTCCCGCACCATTGCGGAGAATATTGCTCACGCACTAGTAGAATTTGGTAAGTGCAATCATCCAATAATAATTACACACTACAATGTCTGAACAGACTACCTGTTATATATACAGGTTGTTTAGAAAACTGTTGCATATTTTGCGAGGTGGTAGTAAACATGGGCTCCAAAATGCATACCTTAAGAGCTACGAGCATTTGTGTATTAATTGTCGCTACTGTGAAACGCTTCTCTACAGCATCGAGCCCTTTGCTGTTACGACCGACTTCCAGAATGCAGTACACAAATGACAACACATTATTCTGTAAAACGGCACAGATGTAATCTGCTTGCTGTTACATACGACTTGAACTTGCGAGCTATAGGTAAAGGAGTTGCTCACTACTGAGTCAACTGATAGTGATCCACGCTTAGCGAATCAGATACTCTCTCAGACACTCCAGGTTGGTCACATATGCGCTGACAGGCGTTGATGACGTGTTCCTGTAGCGTTTGTACTCGATTAATGGGGCCGGTATCCCCCGAAGATTTGAAGTGTCCCCACAACCAAAAATCCAAGGGATTTAGATCGGGGGAACAAGCTGGCCAAAATACAATACATCCCCGACCAATCCATTGCCCATTAAATATTCGTCTGTGGCGTTCTCGAATTTTTCGGAGAAAATTGACTGGTCCTTAATTATGCGTGACCCACATGTCGAACCGTTGTTGGAATAATGTATCCTCTAGCAGGATGATACCTTGTACCAGTCAATCTGTTTGTTAGTATCTCAGTAATTCCTACGCATATATGAACTGAAAATCGGCCCTGATTCTTTGTTTCTTCATGTTCATGTAGATTTGTACTAGCAACCAATGTCCATTATGGAAATCGACAATCCCATCTCGCGCGAAACCAGCTGTTATCAAAACTGTCTTCACCACATCTATGCAACTACCATTGGCAGATCTACATCCAGCAGGCTGATCTTGTGTACGAAGGGCTTGGACTCGCTGTACGTAATATGTGTGTGGCAACTGGTCATGCAGGATCACTGAGACAAGAGGATAGCTGACCCCGAGATAAGGTGAAATTTTCCATACTCAAGTCCCAGGATCTTCTTCGACTCGTTGCGTATGAGTACGAATGGTGCGAGATCTGCCATAATACGCCGTTGTTGGAACTTCGGAGTCAGCGTCTGGTGTCCGCTGAAAAAAAGAAAAAAAAAAAGGAGGACTGCTGGATAACTGTGCACATGTTATCCCGCGTTTTGGATATTTTCAGCAGACAGGGTTACGGACTCAACGGTTTCTGTTGTTTACCAAACCATAAAAACAGATTATGTTAGCCATTCCCCGTGCGGAATGCTGGTAAGTGCAAAGATAAAATTACACTTTTCACAAACTTATCAAAACACAGACTGGTTCCATTAGAATTAATATATGTAGTGCGCTTTCCCAGAGGGCAACGGCCTTGCCGCAGTGGATACACTGGTTCCCGTGAGATGACCGAAGTTAACCGCTTTCAGGTATGATCGGCACTTGGATGGGTGACCATCCAGGCCGCCATGCGCTGTTGCCGTTTTTCGGGGTGCACTGAGCCTCGAGTAGCCAATGAGGAGCTACTCGACCGAATAGTAGCGACTTCGGTCAAGAATACCATCATAACGACCGGGAGAGAGGTGTGCTGACCCCAAGCCCCTCCTATCCGCATCCTCCTCTGAGGAAGACACGGCGGTCTGATGGTCCTGGTGGGCCACTCGTGGCCTGAAGACGTAGCGCTTTCCCAGAACTATGAATGTGATCTACAGTCACAACACTAACGGATGGTTACTGCATTGTGTTTTCATGGACAATAACAGACGAATGTGTCCTGATAAATTGACTAGATCCTATAGGTCGTTCGTAATACAAAGAGCTTGCGGTAGACGATAGGCGTTTTACAGCAGCGTCGATGGACAAGGGTTTGTAAATCTTAAGAAATGCATTTTAGAGCCTATGATTAATGGAATTTTTGACTTGTTGTGGTCCATACTACCACCTCTCAAAATATGGAACATTTGTTTAGCGCTATATATCGGCTTAAAATTAAAGATGTGTATTTGTTGTAAGGATGTAGTGAGCAAAAACTTCTAAGCTATAATTATGTTATTTTGTTGCATATCATAAACTGTAACTTATGTTTTGTCAGTGATGTCCAACAAATTTCTTACTTGAATCTCATTATGTCACACAACTGTACCAGACCAAATGGGATTTGCCTAAACTAGTAAAATAGTATCGACAGTACGTTTCCAAAAGATTGTTGTGGTGGTGCAGGATACGCTATGAAATGGAGCGAGAAGATTAATGTTACACTGAAAGGCTAAGCGAAAAAGAAGAAAAATTCTGGTTATCAGGAGCATCATTGGTAAACGACGAACGAGAAAACCAGTGAGTATGTGAGTGCAATGTGAAGTTGAGGCTATGGAGAGTCGACAGACGTCTGCCAAAGATGGTACAGGTGAACGTCATTGTTTTGGTCTGGATGCTAGAACTGGTTGAAAAATGGCTCTGAGCACTATTGGACTTAACTTCTAAGGTCATCAGTCCCCTAGAACTACTGAAACCTAACTAACCTAAGGACATCGCACACATCCATACCCGAGGCAGGATTCGAACCTGCGACCGTAGAGGTCCCACGGTTCCAGACTGTAGGGCCTAGAACCGCTCGGTCACCTCGGCCGGCTGCTAGAACCGGGCAAGGCTGTACAATAAGGGAAGAGCCAAATCGTCTGTTGTCCACGACTGCTCCATAGTCAAATACTACCTTGATATCAAACTCGACCGTTGCTCGAGTTGACCTCAGATGCGTTGCGGACCCGCCCGTGTCGGAAATCAATGTGGCGCGTGTCGGAAAACAAGAGACCGGGTCAGGGACGGCCGTCAGAGGCCGCTCTTTGGGGCCGGACGCCCAGAAATATCTCCTAACTAATTTAGACGGCGGAGATGTGAAAACAAATTAAGCACGACGTAAGTCGTGTAATCAGGAAAGGAAAACACTTAGCGCCGCAGGGTGATGAATATTAAACAGCTGTCCCGTTTATCTTTCCCCGAAGAAAATATCCGTTATGGAAATTCAGGACGCTATGTAAATGTTAGTGTGTCCGTATTAGCATAAAGTGAAGGGTCCCTACGGCGCCTTTATTGCGAATTCGCAATAGGCGGGAGTGCCGCTGCAGCGTTCGTATCTTGGTCTATCTCAGCGAATGACGACGTCCTCCAGACACAATATGAGACACTATCTCGAAATGTTATTCTGTGCAATGCCATGTTTCTTCCAGTCTACGAAGTTACTTCGTAGGAGTGCAACGGAAGACGGGGTTAACAAAATGGAAACGTACAGCACTGGAAAGTTTGACTGATTACAGGCTAACTATCCCACAGCTATGGGGCTGAACATCATCACGTGTTGAAGTAGATGCTACATGGTTTTCGGGTAAAAATGGTAAACAATTTATCAGTTCCTTGAAAAGAACCCTACGCCACCCATTCCGTACAAGGGCAGAATATGAAACCAGCTTACCACTTCTCAATTCAATACGAAATGTTAGTTACAGTTTACTAGATAGGCACTCAAAAATTTGCCGAACCACGTATTTTGCCCTTGAAAAACTTCAGCATGAGACACAACTTGTCATATTACGTCATCTTCTGACTATGTGCACTACTGTTATTCCCATACTGACAATTTAATTCCTACTACCTGCAAGAGAATGGCAGACGCTAAGAAATCGATATAGCACTTGTAGGTAATCCATTTGGATAATTTCTTCGTGCCGCGTATAATTTTTTTTTTGTGCCGACAGTATCTAAGCTGGTCATCTACAACCTGATGCACCAGACAATATTGCACTACGCAGTTGTTGTGGAAGAGCGATGGTTATCACCACAAATAATTCAAGAATCTGCAGATTCACAAATTTTTTCTATTTTTGCACAGTTAGTACAACGTCCTTTCGCTTCATAGTGCTCTGCTGAATGATTAATTCTTTGATATCTTACAGTAATTAGCAGCACATGATTTGAATTTCTTCTCCTGTTATCGAAAAAAAAACACAAAGAAAACTTTGCAAGTAATATAATTTATTGCATCGACACTACGTGTTAATGAAAGTATTAGGAGATTTTCTATGACAGAATAACCATCGTAATACTAGACGTAGTACTAGAAGCATTGGCGGTGTTTGTTTTCGCGTTGTCGAATAAGTGTATGGCGTTTCTTTATTGTTAGTTCTCCGAAGAAACGTTTCATCGTATTGATCAAATGCTCACAGGAAGTTATGATTTGATGGAATCATATCTATCCAGTAATTTGTGTTGCGCTAATTGCACACCGTTCTCCTGTTTTCGGGTGTTGTTGATATAACTGATGATAATATTCAAAACTCGAACGTCGACTCTTCGGCGAGCACAGGTACCTGATGAATGCAGCCACCGTCCATCAAAGACAGTAGGATTTTGATATCAACAAGGGCGCCCATACGTTTATTTGTAGGGTGGAGGCGATGGAGGGGGGGGGGGGGGGGAGGAAGCGGAGGCTAGACTAAGGGGTATGACATCTTTTTAATATTTTACAAGATGAAAGGCAAGCTGTCAGAAGCCATAAAAAGGTTCCAGTTCCAACTCTGTGAAAAACCTGCCTAATAACCACTTTTAAATAGTTTTCTTGACAGATAAACATTTGACTGCAGTGGTCTTATCCTTGGCGCGAGAGATAGCGGGGTGAGGGTGTCGGCTCAAACCTTGCTCTCGGGTATGGGTGCCTTTGGTATCAACTACTACATCATGGAGAGAGGGCGTTAGGCGGTTACAGTACTTTCGACGAACTTCAGCATTTGCGTTAATCAGTCGATGCACTACGGTCACTTTGTAGAATTTGAATTCTAGATTATTCACAGTTCTGTGACCAGATGCTTCTGAGACGCCAACGATTTTCTCGTGCTTCTTTCCAATACTGCTCCCGACTCGTCTAGCTTATTCGTCTATTACAGTTGATAATGTGGCCGAGCAACGCGCTGTAACGCCGTGCGATGATGGCAACCTGCTCACTGGTTGCCGTGCGACACTGAAGACGGCGCATACGTTGATGGTGAAACAACATGTATTATCCAAGTAAGCAGTGAATTACGTTTATCAATATCGCCTCAAGGGTACACTGCTGAAATATTGCATGGCTACCATTTTTAAGTCATATTTGTAACCTGGAGCGGTATGGATAATATTAGGGAACATACTGTAGTAGTTAATTCTATTTACGATGCTTTATACCTTCATAAACAACTCTGCGCAAACCTCCCATGTGCCCGATGTACGCTAAAACGTAGAGTCTTGACTTTTCGCTAGATGAGGTGTCGTCTACCGATACGAATTCCTAGTTTAGTTAACTTACACACTACACTGTGGCACTATACGAGTAGTTTTTCAATATATGTCTTCATACATCTACATCACATGTGAACAGCATGTGGCTCTGAAACAAAGTCCAGAGTGGAAATGAAATTGATATACACCTTGGGGAAGATTAGTTTCTGTTTCGGAGAACACGCGAGGCAATAGTGACCCAGCGTCCTATCTTAGAAAACAGGTTAAACAAACTTACACCACAGCGTACGTAGATTTAGAAAAGCATTTCACGATATTAATTTTGACAGACTGTTTCAAATTCTGAACGTAGCAGGAATAAAATACGGGGAGCAAAATGTTGTTTGGAAACAGTAGAGAAGCCATACTACACATCTGAGAATCGAGAGCCAGTAAAGGGAAGTATTGGTTGAGAATGGTGTGGGACATGGCTGTAGCCTACGCTTGATTTTATTCAGTCTTTACATTAAGAGAGTAGTAAAGGAAATCAAGAAGTAATCAGGAAGAAGAAGTAATAAAAAATGGGATTCTAGATGAAAGTGTAATTGTGTCAGTGAGGCATTTAGGAGAACAGTTGAACCGAATGGACAGCTTACAAAATGGACGTCAACAAAAGTGAAACAATGTTATTGGAATGTATCAATAAATGTAACTCAACCCTATGTCTGGAGTGCAGGACTTCGGCTGGTCGATTTCCAGAAATTACAATACCAAAATAACGGCTGTTGGTGTTATATTATTGGTAATGGAATGTAATCGAATCAAACCAATGTTTCGCGAAGGAATTAGATTAGGAAATGATACACTAAGAGAAGTAGATGGGTTTCGTTATTTTCGCGGAAAAATAACTGATGAAGGCTAAAGTAGAGAGGATATAAAATACAGACTGCCTTCAGGAGGAAAAGTGTATCCGGAAAAGAGGACTTTGTTAACATGGATTGTAAATTTTAGTGTTAGAAAGTTTTTTTTTCGAATGTATTTAGAATTTAGCCTTGTATGATAGTTAAACATAGATCATCAGCAGTCCAGATAATAATAGAACATAAACTTTTGATAAGTGGCGCTACAGAAGAATGCTGAAGATTAGATAAGATGATCGAGTTAGTAACAAGGGGGTACTTAACATACATCCTTAGGAATCAAGAATCATAACTTTGGTAAGCAGGGAAGTGTGTGGAATAAAAGTTGTAGAGGGAGAGCAAGGCACTAATACATTAAGCTGATTCAAATGGATGTGGACTGCAGTAGCTTTGCGGTGATAAAGAGGCTCGCACTGGACAGCCTGGCGAGGTGACCTGCATCAGATAAGTCTTCAGAGCATAACAGCTGTGAATCCTCCCCAACCCCCTCCCAGCTCTGGTAGAAATGATGTCAGCTAGTTGCCTTTCTAGATCTGTGTATAGTGAACAGCATTAATTAACCAGGGCGCAATGGATTTAATAAACCCTAATTTTCGGCCCAGCGATGGATCAGTGTGTGAGGAAACTCAAAAATTTTCATTAACTGTGTACGGGGATGACTAACTACGAAATGAAATTCACAGGTAAGTAAGATAAGTCCATGTGTTTATCTCCACAAGCTGATTTCCTTTGAACATTTTCAGGTAAATCAGTAAAAACTTACTGCAGATGTATCAACAACAACGATAAACAAATAAAAATTGAAAAGATGTTTGGTTGATAGAGTTTAGGAAGGGAAGCACATGATGGACAGCTGATCTCACAAACATATTAAATTTTAACTGACCCTTACCGGCAGCTAGGCAGCAGTCATTCCTTATGCTTGGAACAGAAGCAAAGTTATCTTGGAACTGTCCCTGCCTAGTGCTCAAGTAGAGATTAACCGTGAGATTGTGGAGGGTTACTACATTCATGATAATCTATACTGCCAGTATTGTACTCCCCCGCCCCTTCCCTACCCGCTCCTGCTCCCCCCCCCCCCCCCCCCCTCACATCCTTCCCACATCTCTTACAGAGAAAGACATTACTGAACTCATCGTGACATGTACGTGCTGATGCTAGTATCATTCAAGTGTGAAAATGCCGGCTAAGAGCGCCTGCGTGAATGCAACCACTGCGTCGTCCTCAACGAGATTTGAAACGAACGTCTGCTAGGCGAAGGCACCACCTGAAGCATTCTGACCGTACTGTGCCCTCCTGAATGAGGAACCCGAATCGTAAAACACAAAGTGACCCTGCGGCAAGCAAAGGCCGGAGAGTGCTCTCAGGAAGTAGAACCCAAAGTCCCCAGGCCGAGAGCAGAATCCGAAATGCCGAGAGAGCGCGGGGCGCATGTATTCTGCGTACTTTCCCGTGCCTCAAGAAACAACTGCCTATTAGAAAAGTAACATTTTGTGTCCCGAAAATGAAAACACTATGCTGACACCGCTATACGCCCACCGTCATAAGGAAAATGTGACCCTTCCAATCAAGTGCACTGATGCCCAACTCCTATAAGCATGCATCTAAACATTTTGCGTCATGATACTCCAGCAATCCGGATGTATTATTTCTGACGCCTTTAATGAGCTATTTTCTTGTGTGGAAACATAAGAAGAACATAAAAAATGTTGAACCGAACGAGTGGCCAAATCCGGTGACCATAATTTCCAGCGATGGCTCGTGTTGTTTAGAAAGGTTTAGAGATCTGTATTTCCCCTAGAAAGTCTCTCTCGAGAATGGCACAAAAAACTTGCCTTCGTTTAGGAAACCTACTTCCGCCAGAGAAAAGTTTCGCACATGTCCATGGCAGCAAAAAATTGTAGCTGAAGGCCCCCTGACCGACAATGATTCTCCAGGAAGTGTGCGGCACATAACGTGGTACACATAGTGGGCGGCTGCTAGCCCAGCGGAGTTCGTGACACTTACTCATTCGGACTGACTTGTGTACGGACGCGGGATGTGTTGACGTTTCTATGGAGCCCACGTCACCTTTCTACTGGGAACGGTCACTAACTGCAGTAAGAACCCGTCCACTCCCCAGTCTATTGACAGACGGCTTTGGTGTGTGTCTTCCTCTCATTCAATACTGCAGGTGGTCTCTAAACGGCAAGTAGTCTTCCGTGTTACAAGTGTTGTGAAAATGGAGTTCACCGAAACCATTAAAGGGATGCCCTTACTGATTTACTACGGGCATCAGTATATTGTGGACTATACCACAGAACAAGATGTAACCTACTGGCGTTGTGTAAACGTTATGAAGAATAAACGCAATGGAAGACAATCTACTAAAAAATAACGCAGTTTTAGGTGAAGTTTTCCATGTTTGTATTCCCGATTACAGAGCAAATAAAGAGTGAAAGTGTTTTGTAAATGCAAAAAAAGCTTACGAAAGAAACAAATAATATAATATCATCAATTTACATTGAGAAAGTAGAGCTTCAGTCGAGGCATGATATCATTCCTTGTGGACAGAACGTTTAGAAGTTTGAACAACTACTTTTGACAATTACCTACACTTCATACCGATCTTACAAGCCTTCGGGGGAAACACACTCTATTCCATCTGTCTACGTACTGCTGCCAAACAAAAAGCGAAAAACTAACGTGCTTGAATGGAACTCTGCTCCTCTGGTGTTGCATATCGAAACTGCTATTGTCCAACTAGCTAGAAGATTATGTCTTGAAACAGAGACTATGGCCTATAATTTTCATTTAAATCCGTGTTTGTGGAACCAAGTTCCGTACTGCGGTCTCGTTCCTGGCCATCAGGAAAACGTTCGTAGTATTACACAAGAAAGTGTTCAGCTCCAGTAGTTCTTCTTCTGGAACTTTTGGATGTAGGATGCTAGTTGGCTGTCTATTCAGGCGAGCACGTCTGAAAATCTAAAGCATCAGCATTTATACGACTATTTCTGGACAAGTGGTTCGATAACGAGCATATCTCGATAGGTATGTGGAATTTCATTGGAAGGTGCCATTGCACTAACAACGTCTCTGAAGGATGGCACCGAAAGATAAATACATTAGTATCGTAAGTTCATTCAAATGTTTAGTCACTTCTAAAAATTTTCCGAGACGACGGGCACCAGTGTGACGGATTAATTTTAAATTTCTAGGTGAAAAGAAGAAAGATTAATACTAACGAAACTGGTGCAAAAACTTTAAATAGCCTCCAAATTGACGGCAACTTAAAATCATTTCTGACCTAGTAAGCTACACTCAGATGTTACAGTGAAGATGAAAAAGTTACAACCTCTATTCACTATGTAAATATTGCTGAGTTGTTTAACGCACTTTTACTCATTGGAAATCTTGTAAAAATGTTTAACGGAGGCGGGGGGGGGGGGGGGGGGGGGAGGAGATATGTTACCATCTCCCCGTGATTGTTCTTGGAAAGGACACAAAATCGGCTAAATGTCTCTTGCAATTTGTAAAATATTCGCTAGTAAAGGTGGACAGTACAATCTCAAAGGCCATCCCTCTTCTAGAAAACCAATGAAGCACTCCCAGTGACGGATACTATGAGTAAAAATATGTATAGATGTACACTGAACACAAAATCGTTGCAGACGAAACGTAGGCAAATAACATGCGATTACACCCATTAATTCTTCTTCCGTTTGGAGTGTCAGAGACTACAGTTCGCTGTACTACACTGCTACACATCTTAGTGCTCCTGTACCTGTGACAAGCCGCTTACCCCAGCAAAAGACCCAGGCTCGGTAGAAATGCCACTCCATATAAAAGTCACTCTGTTTAAATCCGGCCCAGCGTCCGTCCTTCCTAGGTGAGGCTAGATCCTGTAGCCGGCGTTTTCCCTACCTACTATGGCAGCGCGGGCTAGGATGGTTCTTTGATTGAAATGTCCTGTCTGTTCTGAGACTGACGCAGCTCACCGAAATCGTCTGAAATTGCACCCAGTACACATGCAGGTAATATCTACAAGTGCAGAGATGAAAGAAAAGAAATGAATGACTTTCGTAATCATTGTTGACAGTATTGCAATTGTAAATAAACATGAGCTTGAGCGGTCTCCCCTCCCCCGCCCCCCCAGCTGCGATTGGATTTAATTATAATGTGATTAATTTGCTTATTTAACTACATATCATATAACAATTTAATTAGCAAAATTTTTCTGGGTTTGTGATTGCATTGTCAATATGTAAAACTACCGTCGTTTCGGTCACTGTTGCAAGTGACCTCCTTCAGGGTGTGTTTGTAAGCAACAACAACTTGAAGGTCATTTGCAACAATGACCGAAACGTCGGTGGTTTTACATATTGACAATGCGGTCACAAAGCCAGAAAAGTTTTGTTGAATGTGACAAATGCCGCGGAAGTCTACGTTTATGTAAAAATGTTGTTAATTTGCATAACAATATTTCACATAAACATTAGCAATACACATAGTGGTTTAGCGTGTTAGCCAAATTATTTCACAGATACGGAAGGAGAAAGCGAGCACAAAGGATGGCAGAGCAAGTTTTAAATAGGGCAATGAAAGGAAGTGACTACTAAGTGCCTCTTCCTCTAGACAATTAACGTTGGTTATAGTGGAAAGTAAAAGCGGGGGAAAGCTATCTATAGTAATGGTTGTTTGATGTATCAACGTGGAGGTTTCGATGCTTCATGAAGTGTGCAACGTACAATAAATAATTTAGCTGAGTCAATTTAGAAATACTTAAACAATCAATTAAAGTAGATTACAAATTAATAAGTATTGATGTTAACACCAATCGGCATATTATGATGGAGAGGCAGATGTCTGAAGTGTACATGTGAAAGAACTTTTACTACATTTAGGTATACGATATTGCAGTGCTAGTGTTGTTAAGAATAATGTTGCAATGTCCCTTCGGACGAGCATGGATGTCCGTAGGAACAGGGACTGTGGTGATTACAGCTGCTATGAAACACATGAAATGTACTGGCAGTTGGGAATACGAAAAACCATCAGCTGTAGAACGGACCCGGATTCCCACTTTACGCGATCGATCGCCGTAATCGCTGTGGCTACTCGTGCACGACTCAAGACCAGACCCAAACTTCCGTATGCCGTCGTTCCTACGTCACAACCTGTACACGCACACACATTGTGTAATTCCCGTACAGGGGAGAACATTTCAATTGAATGTCCTTGGCTGGTATCGGTGTATGAATACAATATTGCAGTGTCAGTGTTGTTAAGAAGGATGCAATGTTCCTACGGACATGGAACACAGGAGAACACCTATGATAATTGAGGATAAGCAGAAAAATTAGGGATAAAACCTAATATTATATCGTGGAAGAGAAGAACTTTCTATTGTAGCATTAAAAAACTTACTGCTTAAGAAATTATCAGTGATAAATAGGAAATGATCACAAATTTAGCGTTGGAGGACAGTGTGGAGGGTAAAAATCGTAGAGTGAGACCAAGAGATGAATACACTAAGCAGATTCAGAAGGATGTTGGTTGCAGTAAGTAATGGGAGATGAAGAAGCTTGCACAGGATAGAGCAGCATGGAGAGCTGCATCAAACCAGTCTCAGGACTGAAGACCACAACAACAACAACAAACAGGAAATGAATGCAACAAACATAATGTAGCACATTCGGAAATTAGAGATGCAAATTATACCATCACGAGTAACATCAAACTGTGACCAAAGAATATTAATGATAAAGTTTTATATTTGAACATGCACCTCTTAGCAGTGTGAATACTACTACCACTGCGCTCAGGCTGCGACTCTCGCACACCACAATCCGTAATAGTAACCCAGCACATCGGTGTTGTAAAATGTCACCTCCGACGTCTGTACCGATTGACAATGACAGATCGCAATACGACTGTTTCACGTAGAAACGACGTGAAACAAAATTTATCAGCCAAAGCGCTAGAGATGGTGATGACATGGTAAAATTAATGACTCATTTTACTTCCACAGAATGTATTTACCCCAAGTTTCTGCCCTACTTAATTCTAGCTCGGGACAGCTCATTTAATGTAAATGTGGAAAACGTGCCTAGAAAACCTGTTAATTAGGTGCTAAGTGCCTAAATCTTGAAGAAGAGCCTATTATCATAATATGTTGTTTGCTGTACAGTCATTAACGTAAAAGCCAACAAATTATAGTAAATAAAACCAAGACACGTTTTGTACTGGCTTATAGAGCACTCACGAATACTGGCTGCAGACTGAGATGCTAGCAGAGATATACTACTGTGACTGAACTCTTTGGCCTCTCCAGCGCGCTGGCGGCCTTCTTTGACGGCTAAAAACCCACTACAGCAGAGGCAACCCAACTGCCTCGCAGTCGCCCCAAGTCTGATATAAAGCACCTCCACAGCCGAGGAGAGAGCAGTAAAAATACACCACTTCCCGGAAGAGGAGAGTAGTTCTTACGGCAGAGATTCCAAAGTGGATAACCCAGTTAACACTTCCAGTGCTTTCAACAATACGTCGGCGTAGAACGTGCCCCCCCCCCCAACGCCCCCCCCCCCCCACACACACAGACAAGCACACAAACACTAACACGTGTTTCACTATACACTACTGGCGACAACAGCCCACCGCCATTCAGAATGCTGCCAGTCAGCATGGCGGGCACAAGACGCTGTAAAGAAAGTACACTACAGTCCATTAAAATTGCTACACCAAGAAGAAATGCAGATGATAAACGGGTATTCATTGGAAAAATATATTGTACTAGAACTGACATGTGATTACATTTTCACGCAATTTGGGTGCATAGATCCTGAGAAATCAGTACCCAGGACAACCACCTCAGGCAGTAATAACGGCGTTGATACGCCTGGGCATTGAGTCAAACAGAGCTTCGATGGCGTGTACAGGTACAGTTTCCCATGCAGATTCAACAAGACATCACACATCATCAAGGGTAGTGACTGGCGTATTGTGACGAGCCAGTTGCTCGGTCACCATTGACCAGACGTTTTCAATTGGTGAGAGATCTGGAGAATGTGCTGCCCAGGGCAGCAGTCGAACATTTTCTGTATCCAGAAAGGCCAGCACAGGACCTGCAACATGCGGTCGTGCATTATCCTGCTGAAATGTAGGGTTTCGCAGAGATCGAATGAAGGGTAGAGCCACAGGTCGTAACGCATCTGAAATGTAACGTCAACTGTCCAAAGTACCGTCAATGCGAACAAGAGGTGACCGAGACGTGTAACCAATGGCACTCCATACCATCACGCTGGGTGGTACGCCAGTATGGCGATGACGAATACACGCTTCCAATGTGCGTTCACCGCGATGTCACCAAACACGGATGCGACCATCATGATGCTGTAAACAGAACCTGGATTCATCCGAAAAAATTACGTTTTATCATTCGTGCACCCGGTTCGTCGTTGAGAACACCACCGCAGTCGGGCCTATCTGTGATGCAGCGTCAAGGGTAACCGCAGCCATGGTCTCCGAGCTGATAGTCCATGCTGCTGCATACGTCGTCGAACTGTTCGTGCAGGTGGTTGTAGTCTTGCAAACGTCCCCATCTGTTGACTCAGGGATCTAGACGTGGCTGCACGATCCGTTACGGACATGCGGATAAGATGCCTGTCATCTAGACTGCTAGTGATACGAGGCCGTTGGGATCCAGCACGGCGTTCCGTATTACCCTCCTGAACCCACCGAGTCCATATTCTGCTAACAGTCATTGGATCTCGACCAACGCGAGCAGCAATGTCGCGATACGATAAACCGCAATAGCGATAGGCTACAATCCGACCTTTATCAAAGTCGGAAACTTGATGGGACGGATTTCTCCTTCTTACACGAGGCTTCACGACAAGGTTTCACCAGGCATCGCCAGTCAACTGCTGTTTGTGTATGAGAAATCAATTGCAAACTTTCTTCATGTCAGCACGTTGTAGTCAACAGACATAAGAAACTTTGACAGATAGTTATGGGTCGGCGTCTAGGAACGAACAGCTCGGAATCAGCGAAGCTAGTTGTTGCCTGTTCGCCTGATACTCTCTTGATCATCTATGGAAAATGTCTGACAGCCGATGAAACCACGAGTAAGCGTCACAGAACAAGAAGACGGAGGCTTGCCCTATCATTAGAGCAGGATAGATGGCGACGTGTGACACATATGATGACAGAGTACGAAGTGGCCAAGGCACAAATGTTTCCTGGCTCCCCATTCACTGCACATTGTTGATCATGGGGTTCCGCAGAGTACTGATCCTATATGTTTCTGTGTTGAACCAGTAACATCACTTACGACAGCAATGACCGGGGGTCATCGATATCGTACAGTGGATGAGTGAAAACTTCTCGCCTGGTCGAGTGAACCACGTTTCTCGTGGCAGCCGATCGACGGTCGTGTCTGGACGGATACTCCGCAAACCAGGAAACTGCTGTGGCTCCGTAAAATTTCCTGGCGTGATATTCATGTCGGGTCTCTAACCGGAACATATCGTCACCTGGAAACAATGTTTCGGCGCGCCACCTGGCCGCTATCTTCATGTGAGTGATTTCCGGCGAGTCAGTGCGACGGCTTACTCACCTGAAAATGGCGGCCAGGCGACTGCCGAAATATTGTGTCCTGATGACGATATGTTCCGCTTGGAGACCCGACCTGAATATCCCCGAGAAACGCATGATTGAAACAGGGATCGAGTGGGAGGGGGGGGGGGGGGCAAGCCATTGAGGACGGTGTGATACCATGAAGGATATTCGCCTTGGCTTCCATGGGACCTATGCTAATAATCGTAAGTACTATGACACATAAGGATTGCATCAACTCTATTGCGGACTACCTGCACAGCTATAGCATCTTCCAGCAACATGTTTGTATCACAAGGTCAGAATCGTGCTACACTTGTTTGAGAAGCACGATAGTGATCGCACGTTGATGTCTTGCTCTCTAAATTTGCCTGATCCGAGCACTGTGAAATATATTTGCGACGCTATCGGTTGTCAGCTCCGCGCCTACAGACCTTCGACCCGTCTCGTATGGGAACTGTGTGAGGTGTGCGAGGACATCTGGTTCCACACAGTGGATATCTATAAGAACTTGTCTAATACGTAACCCCATTGAATCAGTGCTGTATTACGTTCCGTAGGTGAACCAACATGCTAGAAAGTAGATGGCCACAATGTGTTTATTCAGCTGGCTCTTCTCGCTAAATGCTTTTTCCAGTTAGAATGCGGAAGCAAGTTCGTGACTGCTATAAATATGAAAGTGATACCAGTGTCTGATTATACGAGAGGATAGAGTCACACTGAGCCTATACTAATCTTTGCAATCAACACCTAGTTACACCCGCTCCATACGCACATTGCTTCTCATTAGGTCATTCTAGCTGCACACTCTGCAGTCGAGTTTACTGCTTGTTCACTGATGGCGTGAAATGTCTTTTTATATTTCACAGCACATTTACCACTATATCTAGTATATTTCAGTAGGGGAGAAGGGGGGGGGGTCTCCGGCAGACAGAGCTTCGTTTAACAAGTTACGCTGATTCCCAACTGGAGGTAACTATACTCGTGTTGTGCAATATTAATTTTTCTAAGAGGTAGAAAGGAAAGAGAGTGATTATTGTGTAGTGGTGATTCCAAGTCATTTAAAGACAATCTGCCGCAAAGGCTACTACTGTCGATTGTGGCACAACTTATTCAGTCCTACTCCTTACACCTCGCTGACTCCATGGAACATTCGGAGTTGAGCGCGCCTTTTACAGCTTGAGGCACTGTCCTGCTGTTTAGTTCAACAATGCTGTGAATCGCTACCGTTCACGAGCCTTCGTGCGATAGCCCCTCCAAAGCTGTCGTTCATTTCCGCGTGAAGCGGTCGTATGCAGCCGAGTCGCACCAGAAACTATGGACAGCTTGCAGATGTTAATAAAATACGAGTCTGGAAGTTTCACGTCGAATGGTTGGGCAACGTGACTGATTAATCAGTTTATTCGCGGAGGCTACTCACGATTTACTGAACAAATCACTATCTTTATTCTTTGCCGGAAAAAGCCTTTGGAGTGTTATATCGCTACTTCAGCAGTTTTTAAGACAAGTGCGAACTACAATGACGTCGTACTTTAATTTGGAAAAGCAGTACTGCAATGGTAAACTTGCGTTTCAAAGCGAAGTAGAGTTTGAACTGTTGCCTTTCAAAAACATCATTTTCACTTAAATCGAAGAACTGTTCGTAATTAAAAGAGATACGTTTTCGTTTAGGCAACATAGTCAGGTTTTGTACGAAACATGTTCTCTTTGTTTAACATTACGTATCTCTGATGCCACAAAGAAAATTGTTTCACTTGAGAATCACCAAAAATATGAAAGGTAGGAACTTACAGTTATCGCTGTTGTATGAGACTAACGTTTATTAAATAATCATCATCGTCTTTATCACCAGACATTTGGCACCTACAAATGAATAAAGGTCTCCTTTACACGATTCAGACCATTACATCTTCAACGGAATGCCTGCATGCTACTCCTGCGCATTTAACAATGTGATGTGTGCACTTTCGATTCGGTCTTACTCTCTGTCTTTCCTTGTCCTTTAAAATGCACCAAAAATTTTAGTGCTCTACCTGCTATCTGTTCGCATGGCCCACATTCATTTAACTACAAGGCCAGTCACAATCACGCCTTTGACTCCAGTGTGATCCCTACCCCTCTTGTTTGTCTGTACAAATACGAGTCATTTCTAACACCCATCTCTCCTCTGTTCTTCGAAGAACCTTCAGTTTTGAAACCAATAACTCCCCAGCCCTATTTCTTTAAGGAATCAAACTTCGATATACGTTTCGGCTTCAATGGGCTCAGCCTACTCCTACCATATCCCAAACCCGAACCTCATTCTATACAAACCCTCAACCACAAAGCAAAAACAATAATTGTTCACTTCGAAGCTAAATTCTTTGCTATAGTTTCTCGATAGTTTAATATTCATTGGAATAATCGTTTAGTTCCGTTTCAAACTGATAGAGATAGAGATTGCACAAAATATCATGTAACGATCGAGACCCGTCTTTTCCTTTAGTATATGAACGCCAGATTCTTTCTTGATTGTTAACCGACTGACACAATAATTTCCACAATTTCAGTTGTTTTTCAATTCTCAGGTACTTGGTGAGCCATAGCTATGTTCCCTAGGTATTTGCTTGCTTGTTTCATTTTTTTTCTTAAACTGCGAGTACACTCTAGCTTTTGATTAACACTGATAGCTTGCAGAGTCAGAACCGGCAGCTGTGAGATCCACACTGACATCTCAGTGACCAACAGAGGTCAGAAATGAGCTCCGTGTGCTCTCTTTAAGCTCGCCAGCGAGTCCTGTGACGTCATCTCCGAATTCGCCGTCTTCTTGTGTCCGCAGACCAGACTCGTGAGTCTCCGTTACCGCCCACTCATCACCTGAGTCTGGTAACTGGTACAAGTGAACTCGACTCGCCCAGAAAGGATAGCGAGTACACGGGTTCGGAAGTATGACAACTGATTCGCCACATTCCCGCCACATACACAACCGTTTTGAAAGAAATTTCCTCCATGAAACCGTAAATTATTGTTTATCTATTTCACACAATCATGATTTCGGCTTTATAACCATTCCCAACTGCAAGCTGAAATGCCACAAAATGTCCGGCCTGCGTAAATGATAAATGTATACCAATTTAAAAACTGATAGGTTAGTAGTGAATATTGTTCTGTTTATATATATATAACTTTTCCGAAAACTTTGTAAATTTATTTTAATATTTAATATGTATTCAGAGAATGTGTAACAATTACTTGGACATACATATACTTTCGAGGCATTACCACGTCCGTAACGACAGTACTAGAAAATATGACATGAGGAAGAAGCACATTGCATAAATAGGGAATAAATATTAAAATAAATTTCAAACATGAATGATAACTTAGACTACTCTCTGTTTGCCCACAAGCTCGAGCTGCCACGACCAAACGAATACAGAAATAGCGCGCTTTTTTGTCGCAGGGATATAACAGTGACGTTACTCGGTGCACAGTTTTCCTTTGACGTAACACATACATTTTCTGATAATGGAGGCGAAATAACCAATAGTACAACCATTTTGTTTGTACTGGACGAAATTTGTATGTCTCTCGTCTGAAGCGTGGTCTACCGCGTGAAACTTATTCCAGATACCACTTCTCCTCTAATGGAACACATTTGCAGTTGGGTACTTTGCATCAGTTGGTTTTAGTCTAACACTCTCCAAAGTCTCACAAAACACAGCTTCGTTGAAGGCTATCTGATCCCGACAACTAGCCATTTGGCTTTATCAGTGCCAATTTACAGCAGACAGACCGTGTACTCATCTTCCGTACCAACAATAAGTCACGACTAGCCTCACACTCCTGTACACTTCAATAACAGAGAACGAGACGACAACTTAAGCGACCGCATAGCCACAGTTCTCAGACTCGTCATACCCGCGGAACAAATAGCGGAAACGAAGGACGGAAAATTAAGATAAATTAGCACTGATGTAAGAACGGCGCTTTGGTTTATCAACTGTGCAAACAGCAACATTAAATCTGTTCCATTTCGGATCTCTAACGGCCAAGCAGGTCTGGCCGCAGGTAAGAAGAGCGATCGGAGAGTACCCGTGGCGAGTCCACGCAGTCTTGAGTCGGGCGGCTGGAGAAGACGTAGTGTCGACTGCAGTGAACGAAATACAAACTGTATATTGCATTTCGATGAAGTGACGTTACATATCTTACAAAAAATGACACAGTAAATTCAACCACGCCGTAAAATCTATGGAAATCAGAACAATAAATTCAACCAAACCGTAAAAGTTATGGAAATCAGAAGACCTCATTGCAACTCGAAGCATGAATCCACGATAAGTATTAAGAAAGTATCAGATGATTCTAATTATAAATATTGTGCAAGACAACGGAAATTAATAACAACCAAACCGTTGGATCTACCGCATCAGATGAAGTATCAAATGAAAGATGATGACGTCAGCAAACACTGCAATAGGTTATATTTCTGATATCGCATGTGTATCAGAAGTCACAGAACATTTTGTAAAATACAGATATGCGTATGTTCCATAGACATAAATCTTCCATGAGTGTGGAGGCAACGTAAGTGAACGAGTTACACAACTAATCATCGCCAATAATAACTACCCACAGTTACCCATTAGGTACACATGAAATGATTATGTACGGCGGCTATTCGGAAAGTAAATTCAGATCGGTCACAGAATAAATCAATCAAAAATGTTTTATTTGAAACAGTGTGCTACACCTTCCAGCTACTTCTCTACAGAGTCGCCGCTCCGACCTAGACATCTGTCGTAGAGTTGAACCAACTTTCCAATACCCTCGTCAGGGAAGGCAGCCGCCTATGCTTCCGACCATTTCTCTGTGCTGGTCTGCACATTATCGTCTGTGCCAAAATGTTGTTTTCATACCCAATGGTTCATGTGGGACATCAGAGGGAGCTATCTACGAGCTACATGGTGGGTGATCAAACACTTTCCATCGGAAACGCTACAAGGGAGTCTTCAATGCATCTGATGTATGCGGCCAGGGATTTTCATGTAGAAGGAAGTGCATGGCAGATGCATTATGTGGGGCTGCACGAAATCAGGTGAAACCTCGCAGAAGGCACCCGTACTTGGCAGGAGACACTGTTGTTCGAGGCATCTTTGCATGCTCACTGTGTGCTCACTACCAAGAAGAGCGACGTGACGCCATCGACAGGCATACTAGAGACACTATCCAACACCTGAGTGAAAGCTTCATTGGAATTTCACTATTGTTTCCATTTTGCTATCTATCGGATCTTACTTCCCGTATAGCCCTCTTGTATAAATGGCCACTAACAAAAGCTGTATTAAATCGCTGAGGCAGTGCGAATAATAAAAAAAATATTCATGTAAACATGGTTAGAAATTTTGCTAATAATTTATGTACACTATTCTTTTTTTGTAATGAGAGGTCGCGAAAGCATATTATCAATTATTATGCCAGGAAAGCCTTCGTAATCACATGCACACGGTCTTTTGTCAGAAACCTGTCATCGCTGGATGTTTACGTCTCTCGCGACTAGTACTGCATCGACGGATGTTTTTGCGGCAGACGAAGCAGACACGCTTGCTAAATATGAACCTTTAGTTGGATTTAGAAATATTTGACGGTGGTTGACTCTGAGTGCCTCTATGAACTTTAACTTTGTTTGAGGGCTAGAAGCAGCTGAGACTTACATGTGATGGTCTTGTTTACATGTTAGCCCCGTAAGCATTTAGGATAATTAACTTCAGCTTCATGTCACGATTACTAGTGAGACACAGATACTGTGCGACTTCAAGCGTTTGTTGTCGAAATCTGTGATTAACGGGCTGTCAATTGAACTTTGCAAGCACGTTTTCCGTTTAAGTTTTTCTTTTGTACTACATTAATTGTTATTTATCTTCGTTTTCAATTAAATCTGCAATTGTGTAAAACAACCATATACAAATGTATGAATTATTTGTTAATAATATTACTTGAACTTAAACGATGCCTTTTTCTGTTTCAACAACATCATTAAAACACAATATTCATTTATGAAGGTTGAGGCTGATTTACTTCACTAACCTCCCAGTTCAACTGTTATGGACTGAGACTCAGTTCTTTAATAAATACATGGGCTTTAAAGTGATGGTGTACGATCAGCCTCTACGACATTAAATTGTGCCAAGCTAATAATCTAAGTCGTGCACTGTCAA
The DNA here is from genome assembly GCF_023897955.1 of Schistocerca gregaria. Lineage (NCBI taxonomy): Eukaryota > Metazoa > Arthropoda > Insecta > Orthoptera > Acrididae > Schistocerca > Schistocerca gregaria. Next base: position 885,209,053 of record NC_064920.1, on the reverse strand, counting down.
CGCCAAGACAGGATTGATAAAACCACAGGGCAGTCATACTGGTTATGTTTTCTTTTAGGATTTTTCTTCACCGATCCATTCCCTTCATGTTTTATTAGTGTGGTCACTATGTTATAGGGCAATGATTATCAATAATTATACACTGTATTAACCATGCCCCAACGTCTGGCAGTCAAGGAATATGGCCTGAAGAAATGTTAAATGTCAAAGCCATTATTAATGATGAAAGCGATGTACAGTGCAAGAGCACTAGAAAAATAGTAAAAGTCTATTTTATGTGACTGAAACAATCAAATTTAAACTCAAAGAAATTTCTAAAAAAATACCAAAAGGATTTAGGGAAATTTCAGGTCGAGAGTATTCTGAAGAAGGAACATACAGACCAAGATACAATAAAGAGATTGAAAAGAATATCATCTATCTGGATACGAAAAAATACAGGCATCTTGAAAGAATAGAGACAACCAGATTCGGTTGACAGGTTATGGAATTTTAAGAAAGCTGTAATAAAGCTAAGTTTGAAAAAATAAAATGGATCGGTGCAGTGAAAGAAGACCCGAAGGAAACAAAACTAACAACCTGATATACCAGCCAGAAACATGTACTGCCAGAAAATTCACGACTGTACATTTGGAATGGCATAAGAAAGAAGAGCTTGGTCTTAAAAGAGAGCATTCTGAGAGAATGAAATGCATGTGGGAGCAAAGAAAAGCTAATAAAGTTGAAAATGTCCTTTATTGGGCATCGCTTGGTTCAGTAGAGCCCAACGTTAATAATAATAATAAAATAATAATAATAATAATAATAATACGTTATAAATAAAAAATGTTCTTGCGGATCATTTTAGAATGCAGCAACGAAGTCATTAGGTAAGTCCAGATATATTCTGTTTGTAAACACATAATTACATAGTAGCTGCTTTCATATACATTTAACATTAAGTAACACTTGGATAGATCTTAAAATGGAAGAAAAAGAAGTTCCAGAAGAAAGTCACAACTAAGATCGGAGAAGAGAAGAATATCTGGCTGTAATAAATGGTGCTCAGGTTGCAGAATATTCTTCAGTCGAGCTGTAGCATACATGGCTACGTCCAGTACGAATTCATACAATTTATTGTAATTTATGTGCAAACGTATGAACAGCACGCGCCTATGCTCCCTCACGCCGGAACTGGCAGGCACGGGCGCAATATGTGCCTTACGGGAATGTCCGCGATAAACTACAGACCTGTTGTTACAGCATGCACATTGAGATATACGAGGTCCGGACAAATACCTTAGCGTTACGAGAGAATGCTGAGTGTCTTCATAAATTCGACGCTCGAGATTAAACAGTAATTTATAATGTTGCGCGTCCCTGCCCCAGGGCCAGAAATATATGAGCAAGAAGAGATAAAAGGGTTTTAGAGGGTCCGTGTTTTATTGAAGTTGTATTTCAGGGCGCCATGCGAGAGATATACAGACGCTACAGAGATACATATCGATGCGAGTGCAGCAAATGTGTTCTAGTTAAGACGTTATGAATAGCAGCCAGTTGAAATATTTACTGCACTACTAAGGTGTGGGCAACAAATTGGTACAATACTGGGAAAATAAGTCACAAGCACGGAGAACAAGTGTGTGAATTACCTGACATACGACCATAGACTGTGGGATACGGTAACAAAGAAAGGTCTACAAAAAAGAAAGAAAAAAGACGAGAGAGCTTCGGGTACAAACTAAGCTCAGCGAATATAAGAATAACAGGTTATCTTAGATTTCCGGAAATATTACGAACACCAGCCGCGTGTATTTTTTGCTGTTTTCCGAATTCATGCAGCTAGAAAGCTTACTTCTTCCTGACTTTCTTAGAAATTTACAGTTTTTGTATATCCTTTTCATCTCTGCCCAATTACGTGAAACCCATGAGCTCCCTCCCCCCCCCCCCCCCCCCCCTCGAAACTACCTACATGTGTAGTTTCATGCGTGTTTTCTTCCTTGCTCGGGATGTGAGGTATATGTTACGATGGCCATGCTGAACGTAAGGAGCAAAGATTTTTAAAATTTTGATCTTTATTTTTTTAGACAAACCAAGTACATCATCTTAATCTACATAATTTCTGCCACCTTTCAACTTAGTCTCCATTCCTTTGCACACATTGTATCAATTGTTCTGCGAGTCTGAAAACACCCTTACGACAGAACTCCCCCCCCCCTCCCCCCCCCCCTTCCCCACGAGCTTCCTGAGGAGACACACATTGCTTGTCGACCATTCAGCATCTTCTTGTAACTTTGGCCCCACATCTGTATCTTAACAGAACAGAAAAATGTGGTAGATAGTTGATGCCAGGGCAGGACTGTAGGTAGGATATGAAAGAGTTTCCACCCCCAAATGTGCTGATTATCTCCACAGTTCAAATGGTTCTGAGCACAGTGCGACTTAACTTCTAAGGTCATCAGTCGGCTAGAACTTAGAACTAATGAAACCTAACTAAGCTAAGGACATCACAGACAGCCATTCCCGAGGCAGGATTCGAACCTGCGACCGTAGCGGTCGCTCGGCTCCAGACTGTAGCGCCTAGAACCGCAGGGCCACTCCGGCGGGCGCATCTCCACAGTAACACGAGCAGTGACAGGGCGCGTGTTATCCTGTTGCTGGATGACCTTCTTCCCAGGGCGTCTATCGTGCGTTGTACGATGCAACTTCAAAAGTGTCTGGATATAATGGGCAGCATTCATGATGTGTCCGGGTTCAAGATAATCAATCGGATTGCAGCCCTGTGTATCTACTAAGTTCGAGGGCGACAACTCGTGTTTCCGTCTTTAAAAAGTTTCACCCGTTTCCAACCACTGCCGGACACACATGCAGACATCTCCATAGGTTTACTTAATCTTAAAGTGTATTTCATTACTACATTTTCCCTCTTTCACAAGGAATTCAATGACTATATTCTATCCAAACGAAACATTGAAGTCGACCATTTTGGATATAAAGCCTTCCTTCACGCGATAGACACTAATGCCTTCACAATATGGTGACTTGCGCCGTAAAATTAGACAACGACACTGCAGTCTCTTTGATGGATTAGAATTATTGCACTGGGTTGATCATGGCTTTCAGTATGGAACACAATACTAAACCATCGTCTGTAACATCACTGGTTTTCATTATTTTCACCGACTGTGAAACTTACGTGTTGTTTTTCCTAGCAACAACTAGTTTTATTCTGTGTGCCATTCCTCTGTCGTAGGCTGACATAACCTGAAAAACTAGACTCAGGTGCAGGTGTGTACAAACGAGCCACCGGAATCTGATAGCGTATCCTATTCATTCAGGTAATCTGTTTTCGACAGTGACGCACGACGCAGCCAGCAGAGCAGCGGTGGACTACTTCTTGCCTACAGCAATAAGGGCTACGTGGTTGGTTTGTAACCGTTGGCGCACTTCTTGCTAGTTGGCCGCTGTGTTATCCCGAAGGTCTCCTTTTTCACACTGTTGAAAGCAAGAGACTGTATGTGCTACGTGGTGCTGCCGTGTTTAATTCGGTGTTCTGATGCCTCTGACTGTTGTGTTACCCAAGTTGCGAATTATCAGGGGTATTTTAGTAGACAGCCACCATTCGCGAATGTAATCCAATCGGTGTGCATAGATCAGTCTATACATACGTCCCACGTCCGATTTTATAGAGTGAATATCTATGACTTCATAACTACCTTTATGTGTGGAAATCTTACGGATTTGTAACAAACAGCTTCTAAGCGTATCGTATCAGCCACTATAAGTAGAAGTAGAGGGAGAATAACTACACCTTATAATTAAGAGAAAGCCAAGGGATGGACGTCAATTTCCAATACGTGTTCACGCCTTCCAAATTGTAAACGGCAGCCATAAGGTAACGACTCCATAAACCACTGTGCAGAGAAAAAAGTATGCAGATAGTTGTGATGATAGTTCTAAACTTACCAAACGTTTCACCAAATTCGTTGAGTCCTGGCAGGGTAGTGAAACAAGTATCGAGTTCTTGGGACGACTATATTCTAGCCTGAGCGAAAAATATTGATACTGATTTTTTTTAGTATTTTGTGTATATGAGCTACAGTTTCAAACATTGAAATTTATTCCTGAATTTGAACTTCACTACAATGTACTATCTGTAGTGACAGTGAAAAGTTGGGCAGGACTAGGACTCGAACCCGGATTTCCCTTCGCCTTAGATACGATGTATTACTATAAACAGGAAAATTAAAGACCACCAGAAACAGTCATGAAAATCATCTCCAGCTATGTACGAAAGTGCTCACTCTCTGATGATGTGGTAGAAAACTCTGAGAACGGTGTGATAAGCTCCTTTTCCTCTTCTCAACAGCTCAGTGTTGTGAAATCACACTTGTGCCTCAGTTCACAATCTCCAGTCTTTGTAAAACACGCCATGCCTTTACGCGACGTTGCAAAGAGACTGGGAAGGAACTTCACAGTCGCTGTATGCGTCTTTGCTCTGTGGACAACTTTCGATAAACCTCGCCAACCTCCATTCTGTTCGCTATGTACGTTTAAATACTCACAACTGTAACACAACTGGTCATTTCCCTGTGATCGGATTGCACTGGAGATAATTCCAAGATTCAAACGGCGGATCAGAAACGGTAGCAACCTCCGTTTAACCTTTGCCAACAAGCTGGGCTATGCCAATAAAGATAAAAAAAGGTCTAAGGATAACATTACAAACATGTGAACGTCAGAAATGTTTACCAAATTCCCGGGGACAGCTCAGTTTATTTACACTGTAATTAACCTCGTCTTGTCCGTGTCTTCGACGTGCCCTTCCTCCAGAGAATTGTTAGCTCCGTAATGGAAGATTAAACTCTCCACATATAACAATAACAGCTTGGATTAAATTCCGATTGCCTTGGATTGGAAAGTTTTTGACTTCCAAAAAGATAAAGCTACTGCTGCAAAATAAAGCGCGTCTGCTCGAGAATGATCAAATGATGGCATTCGGAAATGCCGATAACACTTCTGCATCTAGATGTACATGCGTATTCTGCAAGCTACCGTAATGTGCGTGGCGGAGGGTGCACTTTAACACAACTGGTCGTTTCTTTTCCTGTTCCACTCGCAGGTAGAGCGACAGAAAAACGACTGTCTACTCGTATAAGCTTTCGTATGAGCTCTGATTTATCGTATCTTCGTGACCCTACGCGAAATGATTGTTGGCGGCAGTAGAATCGTTCTGCAGTCACTTTAAAATACTGGTTGTCTAAGCTTTTTCAGTAGTGTTCTTCGGAATGAATGACTTCTTCCGTCCAGGAACTCCCGCTTGAGCTCCTGTAACAGTTGTATGCTGATCGAACCTAACGGTAACAAATCTAGCAGCTCGCCTATGAGTTGCTTCGATGTCTTCCTTCAATCCGACGTGGTGCGGATCCCAAACACTCGAGCAGTACTCAAGAATATGTCGCACCAGTGTCCTATATGCGGTCTCTTTACAGATGAACCAGCTTCCTAAAATTCTCCCAATAAACCGAAGTCGACCATTCGCCTCCCCTGCCACAGTCCTCACATACTCGTTCTAATCGCTTCGCAACATTATGCCCAGATATTTAAACGACGTGGCTGTGTCAAACAGGACACTACCAATGCCGTATCCGAACATTAAGAGTTTGTTTTTCCTCCTCATTGCATTAACTTGCATTTTTTTACATTAAGATCCAGTTGCCATTCATCACATTAACTAGAAATTTGGTCTAAGTCATCTTGTATCAACCTACAATCACTTATCTTCGACACCTTCCCTGTACAACAGAGCATCATTAGTGAACAACTGCAGATTGTTGCCCACTCCGTCTGCCAGATCATTTATGGATGTAGAAAATAACAACGATTCTATCACACTTCCCAGGGGCGTTCCTGATATTACTCCCGTCTCCGTTGAACACCCACCATCCAGGTCAACATATTGGGTTCCATTACTTAAGAAGTCTTCCAGCCAGACATATCGGGGAGCCTGTTCCGTGTGCTCGTACCTTCGTTAATAGTCTGCAGTGGGGTACCGTATCGAAATATTTTCGGAAATCTAGAAATGTGAACTCAGCCTGTTGTCCTTCATACATAATTCGCAGTATTCAATTGAGAAAAGATCAAGCAGGGTTTCGCACGAGAGATACTTTCCAAAGTCTTACTGATTCGTGTAGATGAGTTTTTCGCTCTCTCGGAAATTTATTATTTTCGAACTCAGAATATGCTCTAGAATTCTGCAACAAATCGATTTTGTTGTGGTTGGCAGGAGAGCCAACACCGTGTTACTAGAGGAGGCCTAAAGGCACGCGTTTTAGCTCAAGCAGGCTGGCGTGAGGTCTGGAACAGGACAAGGAAATTACAATTTAGAAAAAAACGGACGTAGCTGGTGGAATACTTAACTTTAATCCATTAATGATGAACGTCGGTTTTGCCGGTACATGATTCGTAATACCACGAGTAACTGATAATGGCGACTTGCTAGGTCGTAGCAAATGACGTAGCTGAAGGCTATGCTAAACTATCGTCTCGGCAAATGAGAACGTAAGTAGGCAGTGAACCATCGCTAGCAAAGTCGGCTGTACAGCTGGGGTGAGCGCTAGGAAGTCTCTCTAGACCTGCCGTGTGGCGGCGCTCGGTCTGCAATCACTGATAGTGGCGACACGCGGGTCCGACGTATACTAACGGACCGCGGCCGATTTAAAGGCTACCACCTACCAAGAGTGGCGTCTGGCGGTGACACCACAGATTTTAAGGATATTGGTCTCTAAACGAGTGGTCGTCAAACATTTTTGTTCAGGAGTCATAGCATTGTGGGGTGGCACTTCTTATTATTAATTGGTAACGGACATAAATTGATATGTTATGACTCCCCAATTAAATGGCAACAATAAGCGTGCGATAAGTTGGCCGCCTGCCCCTGGTGCTACTCGTGAAAAATCGACACCTTTCCGAATTCTCCGTGTCGACTGTTCTCTGTGACAGATGGGTGCCACCCTCAGCGAGCCCCAAGTTGTGAAACTGTAGTTGCGTCATAACGTGTAATTTTGATGTCTGCGTGAGCGGATGATTAATTAACAAATTTAACCGGACTTACATTTAAATATGTTATGCAATATGAGACAACGCCACTAATGTTTACTTGATGTTTTGAATGTCATTTTTCTTCTATCGTTGTATGATACTATACCAGCATAAAATAATTTCAGTTTCTTGCTTCATTTGAAGATGATCGTCTCTGTAATGCGCATTGACAAATTCATGCTATTCCGTGTCCAAACATGTGCCATATCAGCTGATGCGTACGAGTCCCGCACGCCCGTGGGTCGTCAATACTGGAAGACAAACATTAAAGCCTGTCATGTCCTCCAAACCCCAGTGGCTGTGGTACATATCCCGATACCCATGAGGTAAGCGGCCAAGTTTAGTTAGCTCACGACCCAATGCATCAACGACAGTTAAGCTCGTCTTAAAATATTAGTGCCTTTGTAAGTATTTTGTTTCTGATCAGGAAAATTACCCTCTTAACATTAGTTGACGTTTTCAGCTACGGCGTATTATTATAAAATAATGATAGCTGATTGGGGCCGCATGTGGCTCGTGAGCCTCAGTTTGATGACCAGTACTCTGAACCAAACTTCCTTCTTCGATGACGGCCCACAACCTAAACAGTCAGGACTGTAACTCCAGAATTCCACGACTGTATCACTCTCATGACCATTCTCACTGCTTCAACCGCCTCTGCACTGATAACAACTACCAACTTGTAGCTGAAGCCTAGGCATATCACTTTTGTAACCAAATTTGTCACATAAATAGCCATAAATTTGTCATGACGTCACTGGTAACCCACCAAATATTGCAAGTAAGTTAAGGCATTCTCGAGCGCTATCTTATCCTAGTATTTGGAAAAATACGCACCATCTCTATATGGCATCCAATGACGGTTGAGTTGAAGCTCCCATGCAGTCTGAAACGTCTTCAAAAACATTCCAGCAGATACTTGCCCTTCATCAATTACTATAGGCTGTCTGTTGCGCCGATCTTTAAGCACGGCGACCTATCCATACCACTCTGAATATATATATATATATATATATATATATATATATATATATATATATATATATATATATAATGAGAGTTTTAGGCAGTACCAAATTACGACGAATCTCACACCAAGATGTTCAGGACAATCTTCAAGCAAAGTCAACTAAAAAAATGAAGAGCGATTCTTCTATGAGAAACTTGGTTGAGGCTTTAGAAGAAAAGAGAGGTCTTACATGTATAGAATTTGGCAGCATTCTTCCAGGAGAAACCAGGTATAAAATAAAGGTGAAGGCGACGAATAGTTTTAAAATAGGGACTCACTGTAACTGATCAGATTCTAAAACTCTTTAGATCTTTAAGTGAGACACAGTTTGAAATGCAAATGAACATAGAAAGAAAGGCTTATAAGCCAGTAACACAGAAATGTGGATTGTGATAATTTGTTGAGTAATTGAAAATACATGTTAAATTAAGCAACATTTTTAGTAACTTACATAATGAAAGTTTTACGAGGAGATCAGCCGGGCACTACTGATGAACACAAGATTTCCCAGGGTTAACACTAGCTACAAAAAGACATATAGTATTGGCGTCCTACGCTCAGCACTGACAATGGTGAAAATCCCAAACTTTTTAGGGACGGTTACAGCTAGTAGCAATTGAGCTTCAGTAAAATAAAATCAATGATTGCAAATGAAAAGTCTTGTTCGAATTTCTGCTGGAAAGGACTAATCGATTCCACAATGGTTAGATTCACGTTTAGATACAATAGGAGACAATTATTAATTGACAGTAAAAGTTGATGTAACTTCGTGACCAAAGCGTGTCAATAGGGACCATTTCGTAAGCGTCATCAAATAGTATGGGATAACTAACTTAACTGACCATCAAGAAAGCTATTGAAAATTTCAATACTGACCTCGATGCACTGTCAAAATGGGCACAGGAGATAGGTCTAAAACTAAACCCATCTAAAACACAAGCGGTACTTGTTGGTCACTCTAAGCTCATTAGTCCAAAACATCGGGAATCCTTGTAATTGCAGTGTGCAAAAAAAGCATCATCATCCCTTCATGTTCTACAAAAATATAAAAAACTCTTCCCTTTCGATCTGAAAAAGAAATTAGTACAAACGCTTATACTCCCAATCATTGACTACAGCGATATTATCCTACAAGGCGTCTCTCAGGAAAATTCCCGACGTCTAGAACTGGTCATGAATGCCTGGGTCCGATATATCTGTGACGTTCGACTTTTTGATCACGTTTCACCAGCATATGCAAAATTGTCCTGGCTGCGTGCAGACAAACGCAGAGATTTCCATACACTCTGTCTCATCTACTGCCTTGTAAATGTAAACTATCCCTCATATCTCTCCTCGTCCCTAACGCTCATGTCGGAACAACATGACAGAAACCCAAGTTCCCATTATAATAAAATCCTCTTCGTTCCACTGCATCGCTCAGTCACCTTCTCCAAGTCCTTTACAGTAGCAGGAACCCGACTCTGGAATAACCTCCCTCGTTATGTTAGAGAACTTAAAAACATGTCCAGCTTCAAAAAACAGTTAATGACGTACCTACTTAAGCGACAGTAATGCCTTCCTCTGTACATGAATGCACTTCACCTCATTACTTCCCTCTTTCCCCCTCCTCAAATCCCCATTCCCCAAAACACGCTAAACTAGTAAACATCTACTTTACACACCAAGATATTATGTACATCTGCACAAACCTTCGTTACTATTGCCAATCCTACTATGTTTGTCATTATTATTTGATTTTTTTACTGTTGTTATTATTGCTTATTATCTTATTATTGCTTTTATCATAATCTGTATGTATAGCACCTGCTGTAAAAATACTGACAGCATTTAATTTATTAAGTCTTTGTCATGTTTATCATTACATTTTATTATTGCTTTTATCATAATCTGTATGTATAGCACCTGTTGTAAAAATACTGCCGCATTTACTTCATTAGGTCTTAGTCACTACTCTTTATTCATATTGTCAATAGAGTAAGCTAACATTCTCATTTAAACTATTGTCATGATGTAACTCTGATGTGTGAAATGCTGCATGTGTGGAACACTGGTCCGATGTAAGAGAGGGCCTGATGGCCCTGATCTGATCAGGTTAAATAAATAAATAAATAAATAAATCAGATGCGATACGCCACTAATGAACGTTGCTCATTAATTGAGAGGTAATTCCAAATAGAAACACAAGCACACGCACCAGCGTTCGATAGGATTAATACATGTATTACAATAAGACTGTGTAACATTGAGAAATCAATATGTGTTTAGTTGTTGACTGTAGAAACTTACAGTGCTAATTAATTTCATAATGGGCAAAAGGTACTAGGAAATCAAATTATTAGTCGACAATTAGAAACGAATACAAAAGAATATTATATTGTTTGCTTGTCTACTGTTAACTCTAAATAAATTTTTTTTTACCATACAAAAATTATGTTAAGTGACTCCCTTTTTAGAATACCTCCTCTGATAACAGTTACGTCACTGGTACAGTTTTATCGACAAATCAGCAAGCAAATTTAGGTCTGGAGTTAATTTGGGTTGCATAGTTGAAATTTTGTAAGAGAATTGCTTACTGGTGTAGTGAGAGGGAGGAAGGAGTGTGGAGCCTGGGCGACGGATGGGCGAAGGCAGACAGGACAGGTTGGGAGCAAACGAAGTGGAACATGTGGCAGTCTGAGAGGCTGAAACTTCTTTATTTAAATGTGTGTGACTGTACTTAAATTGCTGAATTACTTAGAAGATGAAACTTCTGCGTTATTTGATTCTGAAACAGCTGAGTAAAACTGCACGTACTGAGCCTACATTCTCTTTACTTTTTATTACCATGTCAACACTGACCAACAATATTCTAGCCCAACGCAATCCGACTGCTCAAAAAAAAAATTACAACCTGACTTCAAATAATTAATTCAAAAGAATGGTCCTGACTAAAAGGAAATCGTAACAATAACGTATACATTTCATTAAGCATTAACCTCACAAAAATCTTCATTATGTGAACTATTGCAATACAGCGAGCGTCAATAATGCCAGCTAAATAAAAGATTCTAACTACTAAGGCCCTTAAATAGTAACAGCATGTGGTTAGCAAAGGAAAGAGTTCATGGCAAACCAAATAATGTGTTTTTTACCTTAATAATGTGACATCCAGTTCAAACACGAATATAAATCGTCATTGACATCTAGTATAAAGGTATATAATCATGAATAATACTCAACCTCTAAGTCGAACATGTACAGATCGTTAGCCTACGCTACCACTTCAGACCTCTACCCTCCATCAATGCTAACTTCTCACATCTAGCATCCATCACTGCTGGCTGTTCACCTCCAACTGCCCAACAGTACTTCCATCACTGCGGGCGACTGAACTTCCAACTGCCCAACACTATTGGCGATTAACTTCCAATAACGAGTCCGACCAGGCACAGAGTCTCTTACAAAGAAAGCGCACTCAGAGATCCACGCAAAGCGCTACACAGAGCTGCCAACACAGTAGCTGCCCATTTACAAAGAAAGTGCTAACCTGTCTCTGCGTAAATCCTGTTTATTAATTACAAAAACAACCCTCATCTCGTGGTCGTGCGGTAGCGTTCTCGCTTCCCACACCCGGGTTCCCGGGCTCGATTCCCGGCGGGTTCAGGGATTTTCTCTGCCTCGTGATGGCTGGTTGTTGTGTTATGTCCTTAGGTTAGTTAGGTTTAAGTAGTTCTAAGTTCTAGGGGACTGATGACCTAAGATGTTAAGTCCCATAGTGCTCAGAGTCATTAGAGCCAATTACAAAAACAGACCTTTATGTTCCTTATAACGCTGCGCAACAACATTAAGTGATCGCTTTTTCGAAATCCCGTAATTGTCTATTTTTCCGACGCATAAGTTTGAAATTGGACTCAAACATGCCCAAAATCTTCATCCGTATTTGTGCAAAAACAAGGTGCCCTGCCATGCCACGCTCGGGCTCGTCGACGCTTCAAACAGCAAAGTGTTAACACATTCGAGAAAATAAACACACAGCTAAAAAATTATTGTGAGCTTTAAAGTAGGTTGACACAGTAACACCAAATTTCACCACAATTCTCCCAAACGCCACCAGGTCGTGTTACGCTATGAATACGTCGCCCCACCACCTCTTACCCACATTTAAAATCTTGTTTTGCCACCTCTGCGATGGAGGTCAAAATAGCGACACGCAGAGTTAAAATCGTGCGGTTTTCTTACGTGTGGCAGAGGGAAGTATTTCAGACACACCGCCGCCAGTCAGAAACAGCACGGAAAGGCTTCAGGGAGTGGCATAAAGGGCGTGTAAGACACTATCCCTTCCACTGGGGTGCTGATTCCCACGCATTTCGTAGTTAAAACCACAGTCTGCCTTGTGATTAGCAGCAACGCGACGTTCTCGACAACGTTCGACATTGCTGCCAAACCTTGGGCATTTCAACGTTACTAGAAGGATAAAGTGAGGCTGTAACCTCATTGAACGTGATCTGACCCCTTTGGAGGGAAGCGCCACAGCAGTTCTCGCTGTGGTGTACTGGACTGAACCATTCTACAAAATTTGAACGTGATCCGAAGAAGCAAAGGGATTTTATGCTTTCTTCTGCGCCTCTGTTTCACGCCCTCTTGTGGCCTGATCTAAACAGAGGGGAGCCGGGGGATGGTACATTATCAAGTGCGTGAATAAAACGGCAAGTCTCCGTCTAAGAACCCCATTTCATAACACCGTCTGCGTCGGCAACGCATCTTTGTTGACCTCATTAAAGATGTAGCTCTCGGAAGTTTCGACGCCAGTTTAGTCTCGCGGCTGGACCGACATGCTATTAAGTAGTTGGTCATACAGTTTTCGCTCATCGGTGTACAAGGGTGGGCAAAAATATAGAAACCCAAAAAAGAAATACATTAGCAATCCTAATACGCTGTAGGAAACCCGTTGACATTCAAAGCTCGGAATTGATAGGTATAGTTCCTGTATAGTTTTCAAGGGAATTGTATATCATTCTTTCGGCAAAATAGTGTCAGCCTCAGGTGAAGATGATGGAGATGGATAGCGATCATGCATTCTTCTCGGCAAATATATCACAAATAATATTGAAATGTGATGGCTGTGGTGGCAGGGCAGATGAGACAATTCATTCTGTTGCCCACAAGAGAGGTCCTGAACGGTACAAGCTGTGTGAACAGAGCTACTGAAGTCTTACAACACAGCACCACAACTAGGGAACAAAGATTGTTCAGTGATATGGATCTGTCCAGCGAAAATGGCAACATAATCCTTGGCAGTATGGTAACCTTGCAGAGAAAGCGTGAGGTCCATGGAATACCGCTACATGGCTGTCCAAACTATCACCGAACCCCCAACTTGTATCACATATTGGGGCGTAAACTCAGCCAGAAATTAGAAACAGTGTGAAATAAGACTCAACCGACCAAATTACTTCCTTCCATTGCTCCATAATTATGGTTTTATGACTACAGCACCACAGTTTCCTGTTTTGGCTTTGTAATTCCGGCTCGCACTGCAGTTCTCTCCTTTGTATTGTTTGGTGTTGACAAGTTAAGTGTGTGTGACATTCAGTTATGCAGTAATTTTTGCAACTGTCGTCCTCTTACTTTTAGTCACAAATCCTCTTCAGTTACTATCTGTCAAGATCAGCCAACACACACTTTCGACCACGTTGTGTCTTAGCGGGTAATGTTTTTCCACTTTACCTGGATACAGTTTAAATATTACATACCGTACCTCTTGAAACATCAAACACTTTGGCTCCCTGGGTTACGGAAGCACCAACCATACATACACTTTGTGCATGTTCGAATTCATGTAGCTCGGACATAGCGCACTCCTAACTACACAGAAATCTGTTCTGACAACAACCTAAGGAGTGGGACAAGGGGGTATCAGAACAATTTGTTAGAGCAGGTTGCTGACATCAGAGGCTGGTATACATCAGGGGCAAACCTGTTGTTCTCTTTTGATTCACAGGTCCTTAACCTATTGTTCTGCTAAGAGGATTAAGACCGCCTGGTGATAATCCTTCCTTTTGATTGACAGATCCTTAACCTATTGTTCCCCCAACCCTCCCTCTCCCCCTCCTCCTCCCAACCCCTCAGGAAACTTCCAACACTCCCCCCCCCCCCCACCCATGCTTTCAGCCCTAAGTTATCCGAATAGCCCCCTCTCACTCTATGAATTTGATTGACTACTTAATTAAATTGATCAGTTAATTAACCCCTCTACCTTGGGTAAAACCCACAACTATACCACAGCCCGGCATTAGCCGAGTGGTCTAGGGCGCTGCTGTCATGGACTGTGCGGCTAGTCCTGACGGAGGTTCGAGTCCTCCCTCGGGCATAGGTGTGTGTGTTTGTTCTTAGGATAATTTAGGTTAAGTAGTGTGTAAGCTTACGGACTGATGACCTTAGCAGTTAAGTCCCATAAAATTTCACACATATTTTAACAACTAAACCCCCACCCCCTTCTTTCCCCTGTCTTCCCCTTCCCTCCCTACCTGGAAATTGATGGCTCTGTGCTGGAGAGGAGGGGTTTCACGACAGGTAATTCAATTATAAAGCAGGGGGTATATCTTTGCCCCTGAATGTATACCTACCCCTGATGTAGGCAACCCACACTAAGATATTGTCCTGATGCCACCCTTGTCCCACTACTAACCGCCACTTGCAAAGTGTTGATGACATTACACAGGCGCCATTCTTGGTCAAACAGAATATCTCAACCTGCAGTCTTGGCTACATTCCGCATTTATGTTCAGGCATGCATTTCTTGCTGTGTTTCCAGTTTTGTGTCCAACCCCTCCGTGTTTGTTTCGCAATCACACAATACAAATGTAACGGTGCGCGTGGCAGCAGAGGAGGAATATGGCGCAAGTGATTTTACTTGACTTAGAGCGGTGCGAGCTACGAGCAAACTGCCACCGTGCGGTTAACGTTTCAGAAAATAGGGCCGGTGCGGGTGCGCTGCGTTCTGTGCGACCACAATAGAATGCGGACAATGGCGGACTGCGGATCCGGCACTCGCTGAATGCGTGGTGGGCCGCGTGATCGTCTGGTGGAAACAATGCCAAGAAAAAGCTCATTATGCCGCAGATTAATGCGCGGCCCTCCCACCACACATGCATCCGCGTACAAATGAGCCACGTCGCTGCACAGTGTTTCAGAATAAATGCAGAGCGTGTTTTTTCATCACTGTTTTGCCACACTGTGCACCGCATTTTCAAGTACGTGGTTTTTTGCACCAGTCGTGCGGGTAGAAGCCTGCTTGTGGACATTTTTATCGGTACTTGTTAATTCAGATCTGGAACTACCAGGTCTATTAACTAGCACGTAACAAATATATTTTTTCGAGTCGAAATACTGTTCTCATTCTTTAAGACATCCACCGAAAAACGCTAAGTAATTGTTGAGCAATTTCTTGTTGTTGTTGTTGCTGTTGTTGTGGTCTTCAGTCCAGAGACTGGTTTGATGCAGCTCTCCGTGCTACTCTATCCTGTGCAAGCTTCTTCATCTCCCAGTACCTACTGAAACCTACATCCCTCTGAATCTGTTTCGTGTATTCATCTCTTGGTTCCCCTCTACGATTTTTACCCTACACGCTGCTCTCCAATACTAAATTGGTGATCTCTTGATGCCTCAGAATATGTACTACCAACCGATCTCTTCTTCTAGTCAAGTTGTGCCACAAATTTCTCTTCTCCCCAGTTCTGTTCAATACCTCCTCATTAGTTATGTGATCTACCCATCTAGTCTTCAGCATTCTTCTGTAGCACCACATTTCGAAATCTTCTGTTCTTGTCTAAACTATTTATCGTCCACGTTAGACGCAGTAAACTGTATTTGACACTGGAGCATGTTGTTCTTGATGCAGCTATTTTTCTGGCTGTGTGAGTCTGTAGTTGGAAAGGTCTCATCAGTATTATCGAAAAAGTAACTGCATAGACTACGAGATCTTTCTTATTGCTATTAATTATGAGTTGTTAGACTCTTACGGCAATAAACAGGATCTGCTTCCATCGGGTGCTTTTGGAATGATCCATTCCAACAAAATAAAAAATAAAAAAGAAAGACAAAGTGACTAGAAAGTTCGCTTTCAATATGCCGAAACTAATATTCGGCCACCTCTGTTTCTCTAAAGCTCTTTTTTTATTACAAGTTACATTGGAGTTAACACTAAAGATCTTAGTAAATACATTTCAGAGTATTCTTCACCAGTTGCAATTGCTGCTGACTGCGCACTGCACGAGGTATAAAAAAATTCAACTTTCCAACAACGCAGCTAAACGCATTGCAACATACAAAATTCTAGTCTGGGAGGCATTTAACGATATTTTCAGTATGCTGATAATCAGAATGAATTTTATAATAAAATGATTTGAAAGGAAAAGACAGATAGACTTCATTACTTGAAAGATATTGATGGAAAAACTGACAATTATAACACTAAATTCGAGTGGAGGTGCAGTTTCAAGATAGTATTTATACTGGATAGCATTGTTTTGATACTATTTGAAACAAAGATTATGCTTTTCGGCCACAGCTGTCTTCAGAATCAAAAGAATACAATTAGATACAACATATATCTTAGTCTGACAAAATTCTTCGACTCAGTTTTCTGTTCTTGTACATCTAAAATGGTTGTGTAGACGCCTTTTGAATTTTCGTATCAATAGTCATAAATTTTTTGAATATGAAGTAAGAATTATTGGGAAAAAAGGTAAAACCTCATGTGTAGCGCTAAAGAAGCAACACAATTGTTGTACAAACTCCTTTAAAGTATCGTGAAACAACAGTTGATGTTTTAGAATGAAAGGGGACAGCGCTGGAGTATCCGAAAGACTGTACTCAATTAATAGGTACAGCAGGCGGTAATTTCCTAAAGAGCTCTGGTAATTTATAAGAGATATTCAGTTTTACCCGATGAGAGCAAAAGGGTTCAAGTGGCTCTAAGCACTATGGGCTTAACATCTGAGGTCATCCGTCCCCTACACTTAGAAGTACTTAAACCTAACTAAACTAAGGACATCACACACATCCATGCTCGAAGCAGGATTCGAACGTGCGACCGTAGGAACAGCGCGGTACCGAACTTTTTTTTTATGACATCCACTGAAGTTCATTGTTGATCTTTCCACTCATTATTTTTATTACAGAGACACGCCAGGTCTCTGACTGAACACGCTGAACTACCGTGCCCTCACGACGATGTGAGGAGGGAACGGAATATTTTCATTGGACTGAAGCGCCTAGAGCTCCGCGGCCACAGCGGCCGGCCGGATGAGAGCAAATTAATGCTTTTGCCGCGACAGCTAAAACCAAACATTTGAGATATCTCATTTAGTAATAAACGCCCACAGCGACAGTACGATGATATTGGATCAATTCACAAATGACTATAATGAAAGGCAATTTGTAAAGGAACTCTCTCTCTCTCTCTCTCTCTCTCTCTCTCTCTCTCTCTCTCTCTCTTCTAGCGTTTGACATTGCTGGGTCATCTTTCCTTAACTTTATGTCTGGATGTCGCGTGCAGTCTATGGATTGTGTGAAATTTGTTCTGTGAGATAGCGTGTGCTAACGTATTTTCTGAAAGTGGCGGCTGGAAACCAGCGAGTGTGGAAAACCACCTAAAAACCAATTTCAAGGGTCCAAAGAACCATGGCACCGATCGATAACCGTTCGCTCGAATTCAATCCGGCTCTGGCTCATCTCCCTGTTAAGTAGCCTAATGCGCTGTGAGTTAAGCTATTCTGGTAGACCAAAAGAAATATATCTGAATTTTAAAATAACGTGTTACATCAGAGAAAAATTCTATCGTTTTAACGACCTTCTATACAATGCTCTCGTCGTGGGGAGATGACTGCGTCATAATTTCCACAATATAAACGAAAGAATTTCGTGAAGCCTTGAGAGAATAAGAGTGACTTAAGGGTGAACTATGAAATTCACTGTCCCAGTACTAGAAATAAAATCCTTACCGGTTATGCGCCCCCGTCTATGGTTCGGACAAGGCAGGGAAGACAAGACTTTAGTTCCCCGTCAGTGACGATATTATTAGCGACGGAGCACAAGCTCGGCTTGAGTAAATTTGAAAGATTATGGCCGATTTTCTTCTCCAACCAATCTCGCATTCGTCTCAAGCGATCTACGAAAAACACAGCAAAACCTAACCCAAGATAGCCGGACGGGAATTTGAACCGAAAGGGATTTAGCCGGACGGGAATTTGAACCGAAAGGGAAAAATCTTCCAGCAGTAAATGTTTCTTCAAACGAGTATGCAGCTTGTCGAAACATGCTAAGACATCAGCTTGAAATTAAAAGGAGAAACAAGGAGAGAAAAGCGAGTCCTCGTTCTTCTTAAATCTTGTTCAGGCGGAAGATAAACAGAATCGATCGGTCATCATTTTAATTAATCCAAAATATTCTCCGACATTGCTCTGGCTTATGTACGTGAACTGACTTCGACGAACTCCCAGATACGGTTTTAAGTTCTTTAGTTGCGAGATAAAACAAAACATGGGAGGAGGGATTGTGGGAGGGGGCGTAGCCTAGTTATTTAATGCTGCTGATGTAAAATAAAATGAAACTCGGTGGGGTACAGAAAAAAATGCCTCCGATCAGTGGCCAAGTGAACAGAATAAACTCTCATCAGCTAATTAAGAAGAACACCAAACATAATCGGTGCTGACGCATTCACATCGCGTCGAAGTACAAAACTTTTATGTATTTCGCTTGTATTTCGTATGCAGTAAGGCACTGTTTAACATTTACTGAAATAATGACGAGATTTCTCAATGCCTACAATAAGTAATAGTAAATTATTAGTTCGTTACGACTCATGTTGCCCTGTCACATGAAAGATGAAACAACAATTTTTCGAAGTCGTCTGAGAAACGCTGTGGTTTTCCCATAAAAAATTTCGCTTAATGACATGATAATATTAATTTTTATACACGTGAAACCTATGGCAGATATTAGAAAATGCGCTAAAGAAGAGACGTCGTACACTCACCAAATCACTCATGTAGGCAAAGTGGTGACTGTATTTCACCAGCGGATGTAACCCAGCCACCACATTGTCTGCACGCGCGATTCGTTTCTGCACATATTGTGAAATAGTTTTTATTTTTATATTGAATATTGTTGTTGAAGTGACCACAGGACTCTTGGTCACTTGGTGTATGGAACTGTGGTTATACTTCTATCACCTTATTAACAAGACCAGTTCCCATACCTTCCATCTCAGGCTCCGCCCTCTTTCCTCCTGTTTATATCCTCTACGCTGCCGATATGCCCAACCAGCTCCACCAGCCCATCTCTTCAAATATGCTGGTGACGACGCCTTCCTGTTCCTCTTCCCTACTCTCCAGAAATCCCATCGACCCTTCAAACCCACCTTCATCAATTTATTTTCTGCTGCAACCAAGAGTTCTTCAAGATTAGCCCTTCAGAAACCCAGGCAATAATTATAAGGGGAACGACTCTTAGTTTCCACGTCCATGAGTTCTACCTCACCATTACAACTTTCATATCGTATCGAGTTACTAATATGCTAAATAAGTTGGACTGACGATAGAGCGGCAGATGTCATGGAAACTTCACCTCCTCATTGTTCAATAAAAATTCCATATTAGACTAAAATTGTTAACTGACCGAACTTAGGAATTACACCCTTCCACTACGCTCCACACCTATAAAACCTTGACCCGACACATGTCCTCCTTTGCAAATGTTGCATGGATATGTGTTCGACTCACGTTCTGTTAGTCCCTCCAAAGCATTGAATGCCATACACTCCGCCTTCCCGAATCGTTTTCCCTTGACACTAATGGATTGCTTAGTGTCGCACCAAATCCCCACCTCTTCACACTCACACTGAACACCTTGGAACAATCTACACCATTCGCAAACCTGAGTCCCAACAATCGTATAGCCTCCCATCCAACATCTGTTCCCATTATGCTTCCACGCCTATACCGATACATTCTAGCAACCCTATTTCCACACGTTGTCCACATCTTCTACCAAAAATTATTTCAACCATCTCCTGCTTCTAGACGATGAAATCTGTCCTCTTAACTATAATTTCACTTTCCCCATTTCATCTTATCAGCGCTCCCGTTTTCTCTCCCATCCCCATTATTCTCTTTCCCTGTTCTCCTCCCCTCCCCATTTTTCACTATCCGCTTTTCTCTTCGTATTACAGTCATATCCACAACCCAGTCTACTCTTTCCTTCCTGTCTTCCCAACATCATCTTCTTCTCCGATACTACTACCCATTAGTCCTTCATACTTATACCCTTCACCCTCCTACAGTCCGTAAAAGCCTCTTTTAACTCCAACAAGACACAATTTTACCAGGGCAAGTCCTTCAGCTGAAAACGCTGTGCTCCATTTTTAAGTCTACCACTCTTCATCTCTTAGTTTCCAATTTGAAACTTAAAAAACAGAAAGGATCTTGTTTCTTTTGCATAAATTATTCTTTGAATTCATCTTTTACGAATTTTAAAATCAGTGACCGATATCTCACCTATTAATGTGTGTTTCGTCTTTATGTATGTTCCTTAACCTTTCGTTGAAATGTGGGATGATGAACAACTGTCAGCCCACCCTTCACACGTGTGGGGCGAAGTTGATGAAGCAACAATAAAGAAAAAAGAATTTCATTCCGCTGAACAGAGCGAAAAAAGTTAACTTTGTAGCATGGGGTTTAAAATGATTGAATGTGATAAAATGTCAAAATTGCGATAAAAAAAAACATTTTCAGCCGTCACAAGCGGAATGATTACATACAATAATTAGATAAAGGTTGTCGACGCAGTACTCATCAAAACTTACATTTATCTTAACATAAACCCTTCTTTAGAGAAGTTGTGTTGTCAGACTGCATTTTATAGCCCCTTGAATTCTTCCATAGCCATTCATTTTGCTGGCAAAGTAGCAGTATTTGCGTGCTAGTCTCAGGGTCTCATTCCCTAAATTAATTGAGTCATCTTAAACAGACTTAATTCTACTAAACTCCGTTACCTACACTTTATTGATGTCAGTCTTAAACCAATGAATATTATGTTTTAGTTAAACTCTTTGTTTCTATCCACTTGATATAATGTTTCATTTAGATGAAACATTTCTAGAGTTGCAAAATTGTTATGGGGCAACGCTGTTTTCAATCAAACTTACTTTGATGACAAAAGGAGCGAGTATTATTTGTTAGACATATTCCCGTCTCTGTCTTTCTATACGACTTTTGCCGTCTATGGCTTCCTCCACTACCATGGAAAAATGGAATGACTTGCCCAATGTCATAGTGTCCCTTCTTAAGTTCCATGAACTGCTCTCCTCGTCAGTTCTGCAAAGAACCTCCTCATTTCTTGTCCTATCCCTCTTCTCAATTTTCGACATCGTTCTGTAACACCATGTCTCAGACGCTTTGATTCTTTTTTTTTTTTTGTGGCGTAAGGTAGGGCCATTTCCGTCGTATTTATGGGCACACTAATAGGGTACGACAATCTAAATTGGTGCAAGACGTTAGATATCTTCAAACACTGTGTGTAAGCTGTAGGAAAAGACGAGTAACATAGAACAGCAGTGTCGGACATGAAGTTTCGGAAGTGGGACTAAAGTTTAGAGTGAAAGTATCAATGACACCGATAGAATTGCTATCCTCATTGTAAATGAGGAAGTATTGCAAGACTAAACGCGGTTGCTCTTCTTATTGCACAAGTTTATTCGCACAGATCACCCAAAAATACATAATGATTAATGTTTTCAGCGAAATTAAATCGCCATCTTCAAATAATTTCTACAGAATTTTTTCACGGCTAACCCATTTCGTCTACTGTTCACATTAATTGGACACAAATGTAACGTATATAAAAGTTAATTACGGAAAATTCTAACGTCAAACCAACATAAAATGCCTACAGATTCAAGGTGAATATGCTTTATACAGACGACATTCCACATTAACGTCTCGTCACACAATATGAGAAGATCGCCTCAAATACGACTGACAATGTCAGGTATCATCATAATTGCAAGGCTTTTTCAGTGAAAGGTTCTCTGAAGTTCACTGTCTATGGATTGAGAGAAAATCACAGAAGGAGAAATTACTCAGAGGTAGAGAACCACATGCTAGACGAAATTAAGCTACTCTGCTACTTCGGAGGCTAAATAACGCAGGGACGACGAAGCAAGGAAGATGTAAGAAGCAGTTAGCAAAGGAAAAGGGGACATATCTCGCTGAAAGGAGTACACTAGTATCGAACATAATGCCTTTATTTCTGAAAGAAATTGCTGAGAATGTACAGCAGGAGCACAGCGTTGTAAGCGTACGCTACCTCTTGCAAATGCTCCGCCGGCCACCACCACAATTTCTCAGCCTTCTACAACAGCAGCCACAGTACGACAGGCAGCGCAGTTGGTAGCTTGCAACTGGAAACGCACTGACGCTCTATCTTCTCAGGGGAGCAGACGCAGAACACCCTGGACAGCCGGCTGTCGCCATCAGAGCATGCGCGCCGCAGAAAGCTCTGTGTCTGCAGCACAGTTGCCGCGTGACGTATGCAGCTGTTCCCGCGCGGGTGTGACGGCTGCTGATATACGAGACGCCCTGTACGTATGAATCAGGTGTGCTCTGCAGGAGGCGGGAGGGTGCCGCTGTGACAAGTGGCTGGTCTTCCCTGGTAGCTGTTCCGCAGCCCGCTGTTGATAATCTCTCCAGTCAGTCTACGAAGGTACATACGCAGTAACAAAAAGACTTTCGGCAACATTTTTACTTATTAGGTACAGCCGAACGCACTTAGATGCAACTTTGATTCACCTATCTGCATCCCACGTAGCCGTTATCCTGATCGCAAAACTGACAGCTTGGACATATCACAGTTTAACGCTTTGACTCCCATCAATATGACAAAAACATACAAATTTTTCCACATAAATAAACTTTCACAGTAAGCAAGTCATAGAAGAAGAAACTGGCAAAAAGTAACCAGTTGTTTTGTGGAGGTGATTCCACTCTGGAACTACTAGGACAATTAGTTTTCTGACACCCACCACTTCGTGTAACACATTTGAAAGCAACTTCCCTTTTTTCCTAGACACAATATCACATTTAGTAACTTCCACAAATTCGTAATGTCTCAAACCAGTTTCAGTCCTAAATAACAAGCTAAAATGGACGAAAAATTTAATGTATTTTGTATCAGAATAATGTACTGGTCTGGTAGTTTCATTTCGAAACTCATCACAAAAGCAGCAGTAGCCTACAAACTCAAACTTACGCTGAGATGACAGAAGTCATGGGACAGTGATACGCGCATACACTGATGGCGGTAGTATCGTGTGCACGAGGTATAAAAGGTCAGCCGGCCGCGGTGGTCTCGCGGTTCTAGGCGCTCAGTCCGGAACCGCGCGACTGTTACGGTCGCAGGTTCGAATCCTGCCTCGGGCATGGATGTGTGTGATGTCCTTAGGTTAGTTAGGTTCAAGTAGTTCTAAGTTCCAGGGAACTCATACCTCAGATGTTAAGTCCCATAGTGCTCAGAGCCATTGGAACCATTTGATCATGGCTGCACAGCGGAAATTAACCGACTTGAAATGGTGCTTAGAGCTGGACGCATGGGACATTACATTTCGGAAATCGTTAGGGAACTAAATATTCCGAGATCCAGAGTGTCTCAAGCGTGCCAAGAATACCAAATTTCAGGAATTATCTCTCATCACGGACAACGCAGTGGTTGGCGGCCTTCAGTTAACGATCGAGAGCAGCGGCGTTTGCATAGAGCTGTCAGTGCTAACAGACAAGCAACACGGCGTGAAATAATCGGAGAAATTAGTGTGGGACGTACGACGAACATGTGCTTTAGGAGAGTGCGGCGAAATTTGTCTATGGCAGCAGACGACCGACGCGAGTGCCTTTGCTAACAGCACGACATAGCTTGCAGCGCCTCTCCTGGTCTCATGGCTTAGACAATAGGAAAATCGTGGCCTGGTCAGCTGAGCCCCAATTTCAGATGGTAAAGAGCTGATTGTAGGGTTCGAGTGTGGCGCAGAGCTCACAGAGCCACAGACCTAACTTGGAACAATGTTAGTAGAAATATGCATCGTTATAGTCGACTATGTTTGGATTAATAAGTGCAGTTTATTTTACACTTTGAACAGATTAGAGGCGTCTGCCAGATCACAGTCTGTTAGCTGCATTATAAAATCACATAATACACGGTGAGCAGCACTCCTGTACCAGCTTTACTTTTCACGGAAGAATGGAAGTGATCCCCGTTAGCTTGAATCATAATTCACAACTTATGTGGTAAATTACTAGGTCTTGTTCACATTTGTGGGTGATTAAAAATGAAAGTGCAGTTTCAAAGGACTTACAAAAACAAGTCGCACCAATATATTTTACCGGCTGCTCATCCGGCAGCCTAATTAACTTGCGAAATTAAAAGCAAGGTCCACAATGAGAATATCACGAAAGGAGCTCCACTATTAAACACAGAGGTGAGTGCGAATAGGTGGAAAGAGATCGTTGAGGACGTTTGCGAACAGGACGTACTGCATACTGAAGAAGAAATGGGTTTCGATCTGGAACACATTACAGGAGAGGGGGCACTTTGAGAGTGTAAGTTTCAAAGAGTTTTGGGTGGCTTGCGATCAAGCAAGACAGAGACATCTTTCTTTCAGAACTACTAAACCCGTTGGCAAAAATAACAACCAGTTTTTCAAAGTAGTGTGTGGAACCTATGGTACTAGAAACACAGGCCTACTATGCAATTTTCGGTAAAATGGCATGGACAGATAAATGAGAGAACTGTCGCATTATCAGCTTAAGGTCTCATGCATCGAAGTTCCTGACTAGAATAGTACACTGAAGGATGGGAAAGAAAATTAAGTATTTGCTAGATTAATAAGGTGTTAATAATTAAAATATGTTATTTCTGGTGACGTCTATATTCTTAAGCGCAATATCAGGATTGCCCCTTTAGTGCTCTTATCTTTCATAATAAAAAATATTTATTTACTTCGTAATTTTTGATTCGCTAAAACTAAAGCCCTCCCTCTCTCCCCATAGGGTGGGGTTTGAGAGAAAGGAATTAGACTTTTACAAATGTTTACCCACATATTAATTTTTCCGCAGATTCGGGTCGACATTTGTAAAACTCAAATTTCTCTCTCCCAAACCCCACCCTATGACAAGAGAGGGAGAGTTTTAGTTTTAGCGAATCAAAATTTACGAAGTAAATAAGTATTTTTTATTTATCCGTAACCATTTTCCACACAAAATTGAGAACATTGATTTTCTTGAATTACAGCGCCATCTACCAAGAATCAAAACAAATGCTGAAGACAAAATGAACGTAGTTTTTTACGTAGAATCTGTTTCTGCAATAAAAAAATGGGGGTTCCCATTTGAAAATTTAAATTTGCCTCCTACCCCAGCCCCAGGGGGCTGGGGTGGCGGGCTAATTATACCAGCAGCAGATGTCCATCTCGAAAATAATCAACTTTGTATTCTACATTTTTTCGTGTGAAGCTTATTTTTCGAGTTATTCTGGTTTGTCAACTTAAAATTTACACCCTTTTTATTATGCAATGAATGTGTGATACTGTGAAATCCCGTTGTTATTGAAATAATACTCTTGAATCAAGTAATTGGCTGAGACTGCCGACATAGGTAGATCAACGAAAATAATAAAAATAAAACAATACAAAATAAATAAAATAGTAATCGGGTTTCGAACACAGGGCACAATATACGAAAAGACGCGACGCTAGCCACTCAGTTACCATTACAGCTGAATATACAATGCGTAATACGGCACAAAAAGTGCCTCGAAACGTTGGACTATAATTTTTTTTCAGAGACAATAGAATGTCTACGGATAAGTCGAGACACGTGTTCGCTTATATTGACTCCCCTTCCACTGTGCGAAGTTCGTGAGAAATGGGGTAATGACAGTTACATCGTTAGTCTGCAGATTAAAGACAAAAGACCTAAGTCGACTTGAAATGCCAGAAATGAAGTTCCTTAGCTGAACAAGAGATGAAGAGAGAAGCAACGAAGAAATAAGATCAGAAGTGGAGTTGCTGACTAACTGAATAAGCAAGCAGCATTGGAAGGAGCATTGCGTACGTCACATCAGAAAATCCAACGACAAGCGACGGAATACATTTGATAGTGAGGCGGTAACAGGGCGTAAAGCATTATCCTCGATTGACAGAAGAAGAAGAAGACGGTGTTAGTTGCAGATAACATCCAACCGACGTTGGAGACTTTTCCTGAACTTCCACAGTATCCTAGAAACTTTCACCACATTTCGCGTTTGAGTTTCAGGTGCTGAAAAAATGATCTATCCCTCGTCTCACAAGAATCCTGTTCCATAGGAAAGCGTTTACGTAGCGAACCTTCTTAAGTCTTCTTGTAGCACGACGCGTTTGTCTCAGTGAAGTCATTGTGATCCCGCGTAAATGCCTAAGATATATATTTGGTATCTTAAATTTCTTGCGACAGTTAATAAGGTGTTAATATTTAAAATATGTTTCTTCTGGTGACGTCTCGATTATTAAGCGCAATGTCAGGATTGCCCCTTTAGTGCTCTTATCTTTCATAAAGCCAATCTGGCCGTCATCTAGCAAATTTAAGTTTTCAAATGGGAACCCCCATTTTTTATTGCAGAAACAGATTCTACATAAAAAACTACGTTCATTTTGTCTTAAGCATTTGTTTTGATTCTTGGTAGTTGGCGCTGTAATTCAAGAAAATCCATATTCTCATTTTTGGGTGGAAAATGGTTACGGATAAATAAAAAATACTTATTTACTTCGTAAATTTTGATTCGCTGAAACTAAAACTCTTCGTCTCTTCTCATGGGGTGAGGTTCGGGAGAGAGAAATTTGAGTTTTACAAATGTCGACCCGAATCTGCGGAAAAAATTAATATGTAGGTAAACATTTGTAAAAGTCTAATTCCTTTCTCTCAAACCCCACCCTATGGGGAGAGAGGGAGAGCTTTAGTTTTAGCGAATCAAAAATTACCCCATGAGAAGAGAGGGAGAGTTTTAGTTTTAGCGAATCAAAAATTACGAAGTAAATAAATATTTTTTATTTATCCGTAACCATTTTCCACGCAAAAATGAGAACATGGATTTCCTTGAACTACAGCGCCAGCTACCAGGAATCCAAACAAATGCTTAAGTCTAAATCTACGTACTTTTTAATGTAGAATCTGTTTCTGCAATAATAAATGGGGGTTCTTATTTGATATTTTAAAGTTGTCTCCCACCCCAGCCGCAGGGGGCTGTGGTGGCGGGCTATTTTTAGCACCTGCAGATGTCCCCCTCGAAAATAATCAACTTTGGATTATACACATTTTTTGTGTGAAGCTTATTTGTTAAGTTATTCTGGTTTGTCAACTTAAAATTTACACCCTGTATATGTGTGTAGTATGTTGAGCCGCTACAATCTTTTTGAATTCTCGTATTCTGATATTTCACTCTCATATCAATTCTTCTATTAATTCTCGAATTTAATTCATACGTTTGTTCTTCAGAAAGATTTGATACATTGAAGTTAAAGGTTATTGCCCCTGTCTCATACTTCTTGTCCACCGTTTGGAATGCATAAACGAAATTGTTAGCTTGAGCTATATAGCCATTTCCCAGGCCTTGAACTGAAACAATGCTCGTAGAGGAGTTTCGGTAGAAATGTACCATTTTCAGAGATAGAACTCGCCCTTGTCATACAAGTTGTTATCTGGATGAGTACCTTGCGCTTGCTGTAGCTGGGAATACCTGCGCGGCGCCAAGTACCAGCAAGAGCTAGCACCACTGCAGCCGGACGTTATTTCCCTGAGTAGTCGAGAATGGCTCCACGTTTCCAGGTTACTGCGGAATCAAGTTTACGGCCGCCCTCGCGCTCCACGCTCGCGTAATGACCGCACTTACCGTAACGGCGTGAGCTGAAATGCGGAGGAGCGCGACGTCGCCGGCCGAGGCGAGTGCCGCCGACACGGAGCCAGCTTCGCCCTCTCACTGAGGGAGCACCAGCGTAAATGTGACCACCTTCTGTACGCAAGTATGAGATTTCTTACTGGCTACTGCGACAGGGGTTACACAAGGTCAGTGAAATCCAAAATAAGGCCAGCATAACTTCTGGAAGATAAGTGAATGCTCGTCTCAATGGTACGAACTCAAAAATAGCTAGAAGAAGTGATCATGGTACGTTGCCTCACATCTCGGGGACATTACAGTCGGTAAAATTCACCACAAGTCAGGGCGTGGTACATCTCATTAGTAATCGTGGTCCCACACTTTCTTGTTTTGTAAGGGTCGTGGGACAGAGGAGAGAGGTTGGGGGGAAGGGGGAAGTTGATTGTCGTCTTGTAAGGGTCGTGGGACAGGGGAGGGGGGGGGGGGGAGGAATGAGTTGATTATCGTCAGTGAGAATGGATTGTGGATTGATGCAGTCTACGACGACTTCCATTTCTGTGTCAGTCTTTTCACTTCGGAGTAACACTCTTTTGTCCTCAGGCTTTTTTGAGGTATACCAACCCTGTCTTCCTGTACAGTTGTCACATTCAATTTCCTCTAGTATTATGGAAGCTAACCTCTGGAGAACCTCTCCATTTGTTATCAGTACACTTAATTTTCCAAATCGTTCTCTAACACCACAACTCCAATGTTTCGAAGCTCTTCTGCTCTGGTTTTTCAACAATCCACCATTATCTTCTTTCCCATACTGTACAACCAAACGTACATTCTTAGGAAGTTTTTTCTCAAATTAGGTCCTATGTTTGATACCAGTAGAATTCTCTTGGTCAAGAATGGCATCTTTGAAAGTCCTAGTGTGGATTTTAAGTTCTCCTTGCTCTGTCTATCATGTTTTGGTTTTCTTCGAAGGTAGAGGATTCCTTTTACTTTCTCTACTTCGCGACCATCAATTTTAATGTTAAGTTTATCGGTAATCTAATTTCTGGCACTGTTCATTACTTCATTCTTTCTTTGGTTTACCTTCAGCCCATATTTTGTGTTCATTAGACTGTTCATTCCATTCAACGGATCCCGTAATTCTGCTTCACTTTCACTGAATACAGCAACCGCATGAGCGAATGTTACATTAATGCTCTTTTATCCTCGGTTTTAATCCCACTCTAGAGCCTATTTGTGATTTTCATCATGTATCTTCATTGTATGGGTTGAACAACAGCGGCGAAAGACTGCATCTCTGTCTCACACACGTTATGATCTCAGTACATCGAACATGGCCTTCCGTCTTTATTGTTCCCTCCCAGTTTTTGTACATACTGCATATTACGTCCCCACCCCTCCCCACCCCCCTACCTTCTTCCCCAGCACCTTACAAAGAATTTTCTGGGAAATTCGTTTCTACTCTATTTTACACTGTCGAAAGCTTTTCTTAGATTAACAAATCCGGTGCACTTTTCCTGTTTTTTTCTTAAATCTTGCTTCCACTGTTAAGGGCAACATCAGAATTACCTTTCTTGTTCCTTTAGCTGTGCCAGAGGCACCTTAACCGTCATCTAAAAGAATCTCAGTTTTCTTTCCCATTATTCTGTATATTGTTTTTGTCAGTAGCACTGAAGCTTGGAACTGTTAAGCCCACTGTATGATGGACTAGCGCCTGCTATCTTCGGGAGTGAGTAGATGATATTTTTCCACAGTCTAATGCTATATACCTACAGATTCTACAAACTAACTCGAGTAATCGGTTGGGTGTCACTCCATCCAAAGATATTTGTATACTTGTTTAAAATTGGGCAACGAGTCTTCGAAATGAGTGACAGGGTCTTTCGGGACTGTGGACAATGTATGATAGGTGCTGGGGTACAGGTTTCAATAAATACGTTTTCCAGCTTTCAAACAGACCAAGATCTATATTGATCGACCGGCCCAAGTTTCAAAATTAATGCACCGTAATTTCCTTGGTCGAGCTGTTGCCAGCTATGTGTATTAGTCAGTATACAGAATATGACAAAAATGTACGGCGAAAATTGCGGGACACATTTCTCAGATGTAGACGAAGAAATTATGTTATATGAACATGGATCTGCAAACGCTTTGTTTCCATGTTACAGCTCGTGTTCTCCAACGAGATAGGCCTGTAAATTTTGACGATCGATATGTACAGGAAGGCGTCAATCCTCATCGAACTGTTGAAGCAAGTCATCAACAGAGACTTCCAGTGAGTGTTTACGCCGGCATTGTTGATGACTGTGCGGTAGGTCTTCACTTTCTTCCGCCGAGCCTCCACGGACAAAGTTATCACCGTTTCGTAGTGAATGTTCTACCTGATCTGTCTGCAGATGTGCCTTTAGCTTTGCTACGAAACACGTACTTCATGCGCGATGAAGCACCTCCTCATTTTAGTGTTAGTATCCGAACGGCTTCTAAATTACAGATTCGGTGACAGATGTATCGGTAGAGATGGACCAATTGCCTGACCTCCATGCTCTCAGGGCCTAAATCCACTGGACTTATTTGTGAAGGCATTTGAAAGCTGTTGTGTGTATAACCCTGGTACAAGATGTTCAGAGTCTCTGTGCTCGTATTGGAGAAGGTTGCGAAACTATACCAAATACTCCAGGAATACGTCAATACATCCGAGTTTCAATACGACGGCAAGCTGATGCATGTATCAATGTCCAACGAGGGTATGCTGGCGTGTTCTGTTCGTGTATGTTACCCAAGATTAATGAGTTGGAGAAAATGAGTTGTAACATGGAAGCAAAGCTTTTACAGACACACGTTCATATAACATAATTTCTTCGTCTACGTGTGAGAAATGTCCTGTAATTTGTGCTGCACATTTTTGTTACACGCTGTATAACTCTTACCAATGTATACGAGTAATCTTACCGATTTTGATGTGGAACCCTAAAAACATCCCATTCGATAGCCCGAGCCAATAAATTCCAATAAACGTGAAGTCGATGGTCCAATGACACCGTTACAGAAGCGATACATTGAAGCTCCAACTCTTCAGCTAATTAGTCTTTGCCCTGAGGAATGCGGGTGCAGCTCGGCCGAAGCGATGATTTATTTTAGTACTTTATAAGATGACGTGACAGTACTCCTAGAGTATTTTGATAAGATTGACATCGAATGCGGAAGCCTCCGTATTTGTATTTTGTTTGAGGGCAGCGTCCAGCAAACTGCGCGGGAGGTTTCTGTAATATGCTCCTATGACAGTTTGCCCCTTACGATAATAATCTGTTGACAAAAGAGCACGGCAACACAACAAAAGCCTCACATAACTTTGAGCTATAACAAGTGTTTGCCACTTACGGAGGTAGCGAAGCCACGTGTTTCCAGTTCTTACTTTACTCCTTTGATTCGAGGTCATAACGACATAACCACCACTCGTTCGCGATAGTAACTAGGCGGTTAAAGGCGTGATCTGTATTGGCCTGCTATATATACTACATTTCTGCTACTTGGAGTTTTTGCATGGATGTGGGCAATCGTGGAAGTTCCCCAACGGTTACTGCAACTGTCTTGAGCATGTTCAGAATGTCATGATGCTATGGGTTGTCAAAAAATGGTTCAAATGGCTCTGAGCACTATGGGACTTAACATCTGAGGTCATCAGTCCCCTAGAACATACAACTACTTAAACCTAACTAACCTAAGGACAGCACACACATCCATGCCCGGGGCAGGATTCGAACCTGCGACTGTAGCGGTCACGCGGTTCCAGACTGTAGCGCCTAGAACCGCTCGGTCGTCTATGGGTTGTCATTTTCTGCACAGTACCATCGACTCTTGCTCGCGTAGCCGACAATTTGGACAACAGCCATTATATTTATGAAGTGCCAAGGTCGGTGGCTGCACCTTTTGTTCGTTGTCCTTGTGACGATGCAGAAAAATAACGCAAGACCGAAGACAATATATTGTCCATGCCGTCCCAACCAACGTCGATACAGAGAATGTTCGACTGTTGCCCTGGCATGAACTCCAGATCTCTATCCGCTTAAAACGCCTGGTCACATATTAACTTCTCATGGTCGGGGTTCACTGTCACGTAGAATTTCTTAAAGACCATCATAATCGCCATTGATTGTAGAAATTATTTATTTCAAAATCGCAGTTTCAGCCTTTGGGCCATTTTCAAGTGTTATTGAAAAAGATTTTGCTTTAGCACATGTCATCCGACAAAAACAAGCCATTTCACTGTAGAAATACAGTACCATCAAATGAATGCGAAGCTCTGTGTGTCGGGAAATTTACATCCTTTTACGATGTAAAGAGCTTCGCAGTTCTGCAGTGAAAAGGCTTATGAAGCCTATAAAGGCTTATAAAGTAAATAATCGCATGGTTCCTTAGCTTGTTTATGCTCGTGGCGTTTCCTTCATAATTTAAGAATATTAATGTAATTGGCTCCTTCAAGCCAGATCCCTCTCGTCCGTTGAGCGTCGGCTTTTCCGTCCAAATGACACTCTAAATATAGGCTTATGTTTGTGGTATCGAGCATACCCTTGAGAGTAAACATCTTTTGTAAACATCAACCAGCCAGTTCTAATGCAACTTTTGCTAGTTCATGAAGATGCTCTCTTTCAGCACTATTATGAGCACATTTCCGCACACGTAGTTCTCTTATCACCCACCACTATGGCCAAGATGTTCTGCAGACATCTCATTTAGCATAGTCCTGAACGCCACTCCTTCCCTCCCCCCCCCCCCCCCCCCTCCCATTCTCCAAACTTGAATGAGTCGTGGCCTTGTTGGGGCTGGACGTGTTCCGGATCTATTGTATAGACAAAATCTCTGGACTGTTGTCCACAATCTAAAGAAGGAACATGAAATACTATCTCTTAAGATGAGATTTAGCAAAATGGTTCAAATGGCTCTAAGCACTATGGGACTTCACATCTGAGGTCATCAGTTCCCTAGACTTAGAACTACTTAAACCTAACTAACCTAAGGACATCACAAGCATCCATGCCCGAGGCAGGATTCGAACCTGCGACCGTAACAGCAGCGCGGTTCCACACTGAAGAGCCTAGAACCGCTCGGTCACACCAGCCGGCTGAGATTTGCCATACCTACATAAATCTCTGTGCACGATTAGAAGACTGTATTGAGGCTAGTGAAGGGAACATTCGACGTGGAGCAACACTATTTCTTCTCCTTTGTTACTCTCTTAATCTCAGCGTAGCAGCTACAACCACACATCTCGCGAAATGACAACGACGAGAAAACCGCGGAGTTGTAACTCATATCGCAGTTTATCGAAAGTCATTTTTCCCACGCACTGTTCGTGAATGGAACAGGGATGGAGGAAATTATATAAGTACAAATATACCGATCAGCACACACTGCTGCTCGCTACTATTCCTTCTAGTACCATGAAAGCTTTTCTCCGATGACTTAGGATGTAATGTCACCCTGTCACTTCTTCTGGTCAGTATCTTTTACAGGTTGGGCCAAATAAAAGTGGATACGATTGGACGTGAACGTATGTATGTAACCACACCCCACGACACGCAGACGATGTGTGCTCCCGCTTCATGATCCACGCCGGTTCAAAGTGTAGTGGAGGTTGTGTCAGTGTAAGTGGAGCAGTGCAAAGGAGACGATGGTACCCACAGAGGAACAACTGGTGTCTTTGTGCAATGTTACGTAGCTACAGAGTCGTGGAAACGGTGTGGTCAGTTGTTTGCTGAGAAGTTTAATGGTGTTAAAGTGCCAGCAAAGAGTACCATACAATACTTATTCCGAAAATGGTGTCAGACCGGATTTGTTTTGAACAAGTCAAAAAACATACCGAAGCGTACCTGCATACTGGCTGCAGTTCAGAAGAAAATGCTTCAGAGACTTACATAATCAAATCGATGCCTGTCTTAAGAGGCCAGCATATCTCGTCGATCATGTAGACGAGAACTCCACCTGGACCTACACATGTGCATCCCTACCGAGCGTCTGTTGTTCATGCATTAAAACCAGCAAATACTCCTCAGCGCCTCCAGTTTTGTGAAAGGCTGTTCAAGGAGACAATAATGAGTGGCTTTTACATGGGTCTGTTCTTTGTGTCTAATGAAGCCTGGTTTCATCTGAGTGGTTATGCAAACTCGTAGAATCACAGGTCCTGGGCAGCGGAGGATCCGAATAACTTCCACGAAACACCATGGCATGATCAGAAGGTTGGGGGTTGGGTGTGCAGTGTCTGCCCCCATCTTCTTCCACCAAACGTTGACTTCGGTGCCTTACATTACCAACGTTTTGAAACCATTTGTGGCAGCATTAACGGAGGAGGAAAAGATCTACAGTTACTTCCAACAGGATGGATCGACTGCCCGTGCAGCTGGCCGAAACTTGGAGCACAGTGACACAATCCTCACGGCTGACAAAGGTCAGACTTGTCGCGGCTCTGGCTGGTCACTCAGGCCACCTGGTCTGTCAGAGTGCGATACTTTGTGTGGGGAGTCCTCAAGTCTAAGGTCTATTGTGACAACCCTCATAGTCTTCAAGAACTGCAGCACAACATTTCGGATGAGACTGCAACAATTCCAAGCGTCCAGCTTCGATCCGCCTTTAGTAACCTGCTGACCAGGACCCGGAAATGCCGAGGATGAATGGTGGTCACTTCCTGCATCTGCTACACTCAGGTTGGTACTGTATTTCCTTTCCTCTGCTGTGTTTCTTTGTACCCTGGAAACACTGTTCTCCGGGCCAGTTTTATTTTCCCCACCCTGTATGAAGTAATGATAACACCGTCGGCGGTATTTACTGGCTTTATTCATATGCAACCGGGTCTGGTGTAACAATACACAGGCCCCGCTGCGGCTCTGAGGGCTCACGTTGACTCTGGGAATCATCACTATGCTATTTCTAGAAGATCCGAAAACCATAAATGTTCGCAAAATGTCATATCATCATTGGTACGTATGGCAGATATTTTTGGACTTTCTACGGAAAGTATTGCGATGACTGCTGATGTCAACACGACCATCCCGCGTCATAGAGCGGCCTGAAGTAGTATATTGTGATACTGGAACTGGCTACATATGAATAAAACTGGAAAATAGGACCAATGGTGTTATCTTTACTTCACATAAGACAGAATAACAGCTATTGTCCTCATATATACGTTAGAAGTTGAAGTATCGACATCTAATACTCACTGTTTTCCATGTGTTGCTTTCCTCGTTGAATCAGCGAAAAGGCTCCTCATTCCTTGTTTCGTCAGTCCATTTTTACGATCCTTGCATCATACCATATCTGAAACGCTTCCACTCCCTTCTTTTTTTGTTTTCTCGACGTCCATGAGTTACATCCATGAAGTGTTGTGCTTCAGACGTACATTTTCGGATATTTCTTTATCATTATTACGGTCTATGTTTCATACAAACCTGAGATCTTTTAACGAGGGTCTTTTCCAGTGCTAGTGAACTTCGTCCGTCATGGGTTATTTTGCGATCACAATAGCAGGAGTGCTTGTTTGGTCTACTATGTGGCCTCCATATTTTGATGGGAGCTTAATCGCTAATCTCATTTCTGCTGCTTTCGCCTTCCTTTGGTTTATATTATGTGCTCATTAGCCTGCTTATTCCATTCAACAGGCCCTGTAATTCTTCCTCACTTTCACCGAGGATAGCAATCCCGCTACCGAATCATGGTATCGTTTCACTCTGTACTTTAATCTCTGCCCAGAATCTTTTACTTCTGCCATTGCTGCTTCAAGTTACAGGATTAACAGTAGTACCCTCATTGTTCTTGTACATGTTGTACATTCTCCGTCTTTCTCTACAGCTTATATCACTTTCTCTAAGCATTTCAAAACACTTGTGCCATTTTACGCTGTGGTTACTGAAAAATAAAAGAACAGTCTACGCAAGAAAATTACTTCTTTATAGCCATATACGTGTTACAAAACATCTGGCAGGAAAGAAACTAAACGATCCTTCTAGTATTTAAAGTACCACTAAACATAAAACTCTCTGTGGCCTTGTATGTGAGTGGCAGTTTCAACATTTATTGGTCGTGACAAACGTCTCTTTCTGCATTTCATCGTACTAAGGAACATGTAGTTTATCCATTAACACAATGAAGTTACAGAAACAATATTTGTATTAAAATACAAAGCTCTCCTTATCTTACATCTCGCCACAACCATGCAAGTTAGACACAGATAAGAATTACTGCTGAAGTACGAATTATCGTCACAACTATTTAACTGCACTTTCACAAATAATCATATCTTATTTCTTCATGGTCGCTCTCGATTGGAACATTTTCGCTTCCCCTTAAGGCTTTCGTTTTGATCACGAAAATTCGTGACTGACTACAACATCAGCATATATTTCACCACGTAGATGCATGTAAAATTTACTGAAATCCATATCAACATTTAAGTTTCAGATACAGATAGTATGAGTTTACTCCTTGCTCAAGTAACGATGCATGGCTTCAGTTGCCATAGTCTAGAAAATAGAAATGAATGAAGGGTAATATAAGAGTGATACAATGTCAACTGGAAAAAGATCTCATTGTAAGTAGAGTAAAGTCGTTCTCCTATGGCTATTGAAATCAGTGCCAAGAGCAACAACAGAATTCCCGTTCCCTCCATGAAAAACTATTCATGAAACTGACGTGAAAATGTTGCGAAAGCTTTTATGTTTGTCGCCATGCTCAGATAACCAACAAGTGTCGGTACCGAAGGTGCACAAAACAGCTAGAATGCAAATAGACTTCTTCTACCCTGCATTGTGCCTCACACTCGGGTGGTTCGTACACGCTGTGAAAATTAGTGACGTTACTGTTCTTGATGATGTTACTGTTTATTGGCGGTCAAAATAAGCACTCTTATGTACAGGTAGTAAGAAAATGACACAAACTATAAACATTAGGACGATGGTTGTTACACTTTGGACATCGAACGAAGGAGAAACGTGGCTTTTTTCACACCAGCTTTGCAATTGAGAGAATCTGTGACTGATAGCAGCAAACTCCTTGGACTGGCAGACGATAGAACTCTAGACTTCTGGATATGTAGTCTTAAATTCACCCAATTTCTTAAGATTACCTATTTCAGTCATCAAAACGAAAATAAGGACACCAGTACTTCAACGGAATGGATTTTGAGTTGCTATAAATTCAGGAAATGGTCGGACACTTACTTCAAAAATTTCTCCGCCTCTCGAATGCCTCTGACATAGACCACGACTCAGACATGACATTGCTGTCGACAAAAATTGTACAAAGTGGAAAGAGAGGAAAGTTATATACTTACTACAATTCCTTATCACCTGCTTTTTTTCACAAATCAGTGGTTACCGTACCACATATGGTACAGATCACCTCGAAATTGATATATTTTCAATATTACGAGATGTTTACCAGTGTGGAATAAATCTGTCTATAATTTAAAAATTTAATTAATAACTAATTCCGTGTGGAATAAATTTTTCAGTTGTTTGGCGATACTGTCCGTAGTTGCTTTACAATCCTTGAGGGTATTTTTGTTCAGTCGTTGGAATTAATGCGTGATATTTTTTCACCAGACACGTTTCGCTTTATTAATGCAAAGCATCATCAGTGGTGGTGATTTTCGCTTAATTTCTCGCTTACATTGGGAAATGCAGTGTGCTAGCACATCGTTGTTATCAGTGTCTAACCCATAAAATAGCAATGTGCTAGGAGACGGTATTCCCGATGTAAGCGAAAGGTCAAGCGAAAATGACCACACTAATGATGCTTTACGTCAATAAAGCAAAACGCGTCTGGTGGATAAAATCGTTCATCCGAGTGGAATGCTTATTTGTTAAACGCTTCACTTCAAAAGAGTTGTTGAAACGTTTATTGGAGGATTGGGGGTTGGATTGTTTGGGGAAGGAGACCAGACAGCGGGGTCATCGGATTAGGGAAAGACGGGGAAGGAAGGCGGCTGTGCCCTTTCAAAGAAACCATCCCGGCATTTGCCTGGAGCGATGTAGGGAAATCATGGAAAACCTAAATAAGGATGGCCGGACGCAGGATTGTACCGTCGTCCTCCAGAATGTGAGTCCAGTGTCTAACCACTGTGCCACCTGGCTCGGTAAACGTTTATTAGGACTGTAATGATAAATTATAGAGTTGATGTTACTGAAGATCAAGTTCTCAGATTGATGTACTGATCGATATTTTAGAGGTGTAGAGGAAATTGTGATATCTTCTTCTTCATTTCTTTCAGAGTTTGTTATCACAATAGGAGGCTTCCCTGATGACAGACAATTGCCCACTCACGATTTCGCAGTTCATTGTATTTCAATTTTGTAGCCTAATGCGTTTCCTGTTGCATTATTACGATGTGTGTACCATCTGTCAGAAAACAGTGTAAACTTCAATACGTGGGTGATCGCATTTTAAGAGTCTACAACGTTTGTTCTGAAGCGGAGACGTGGGACCAGCCGGGTTTGATATACGCTAAAAACTACTTGACAATGATACTCTACATCTACATTTATACTCCGCAAGCCACCCAACGGTGTGTGGCGGAGGGCACTTTACGTGCCACTGTCGTTATCTCCCTTTCCTGTTCCACTCGCGCATTGTTCGCGAGAAGAGCGACTGCCGGAAAGCCTCCGTGCGCGCTCGAATCTCTCTAATTTTACATGCGTGATCTCCTCCGGAGGTATAAGTAGGGGCAAGCAATATATTCGATACCTCATCCAGAAACTCTCCCTCTCGAAACCTGGACAGCAAGCTACACCACGATGCAGAGCGGCGCTCTTGAAGAGTCTGTCACTTGAGTTTGCTAAACATCTCCGTAACGCTATCACGTTTACCAAATAACCCTGTGACGAAACGCACCGCTCTTCTTTGTATCTTCTCTACCTCCTCTGTCAACCCGACCTGGTACGGATCCCACACTGATGAGCAATACTCAAGTATAGGCCGAACGAGTGTTTTGTAAGCCACCTCCTTTGTTGATGGACTACATTTTCTAAGAACTCTCCCAATGAATCTCAACCTGGCACCCGGCTTACCAACAATTAATTTTATATGATCATTCCACTTCAAATCGGTCCATACGCATATTCCCTGATATTTTACTAGTATTGGAGAGTGAACCAGGACATCAGTCAAGCAGACGGATGCAATCCGGATGTTGCTCATCTCTCCATTTCACAGGACAGTGCGTTTTGCGTTCATCGTAATGACCGGGCAGAGTAAATTTAAAATCATGGTGGATAAGCGTAGGAAACATGAATGAAAGGTGTCAGTCAGGACATTTCTCAGCCAACTCGCGATGCTCGTCAGAAGTCGTCGCGTTAGGTGTAAAAAGAAAGGTGGAGAGGAAAGAAGTAAGTAAGAACGTCAGGTAGTTAGAGCGGCAGCGGGCAGCACGCGGGGCCCAAGCGTTGAGTGCGAATACACGCATTCAGCTCGGCAACAAGCATCATAAACAGGCGGGCGAACTGCATAATCGCAGCCGACGCGCTGACAGCTCATTCATGAGATTCCGCGTGGGCGGCGGGGCACCGCCCCCTGACACCGCCGAGGTGCGGCACCTAGCGCCTGCCAGCACGCGCAACAAGGCGGGATCGCGACCGGGCGCTGCGTCATCGCCACCAGCGAGCACAGTCTTACATGCACGTTGCTTGTTCTTCGCGGGACCACCGCTAATATTCCGGCGGAACAGCAGTCGCATGCAGCAAGTAACGCTTCTCTCACGATGTCGTAAGAAGAGGCAAAACGGTACAACACGCTCGTATTATGCGTACAGCTGTCAATTACGCAAGTTCAAACCCGGATCCTTTCATACCACAGCCCTGCATCAAAATCACATATTCTGTTTCCCGACCTGTCCTCTCCTAGCACAGAAGGTACTGTCTCCGATATGCACAACTGATACTGGGGACAGTTTTCCGGTTTCTTTCTTGCTACTGTTCTGCTGTCGTTCACCTTCCTTATGCGTGCACGCCTACAGCAAACATAGGGGTCCTAAATGGTTCAAATGGCTCTGAGCACTATGGGACTTAACATCTGAGGTCATCAGTCCCCTAGAACTTAGAACTACTTAAACCTAACCTAAGGACATCGCACACATCCATAGCCGAGGCAGGATTCGAACCTGCGACCGGACTGAAGCGCCCAGAACCGCTCGGCCACAACGACAGACTCGGGGCCATACACAACTTGTGTAGCATATTCTAACATTGACTGCCACAACAACATTTCTTGTCTAATTTTTACTCCAGGAAAATTTAGCTCTTCCATGACACAGTTGTAGGTATCCCACCAAATTATTCTTCTGTGAGTAAGCATATTTATAAGATTCCAACCTTGCCAGTTATTTCTAATTCTTTTTATCAATTCGTATTCCAATAACTAACATGATAGAAAATATTCTTCAAAACAGCCAACTGTTTCTTCTTCTCTAGCGATTACGTGTTGTAAGATGGCTATAATTTCGCACCTTACAAGAACTCATCCACATACTTTGCCGTGATTTACACAACACAATAAGGTATCATGTGATAGGTTATAAATCGTACGTCTTGTAAATAATTGTTAGCGCTTATTGCATGAAAGGTGACGGAGTGTCTTTATTATAAAATTGGCGCAATGAATGATTGCCTATACTAGTAGAGGTTGGAACGCCAGTGGAGATAAAACTGCGGGCAGAACTCAAGCTCTGGGTGGAAGGCCCGCACAGGTATTGGTCCTGCTTAAACACAGGAAGTAGCTAGACAGACGTCGTGGCACCTGAGCTCTGGAGCACAATAGGGTGGCGGCTGGCCGATAATACTTCCGAACGCTGAAAGTCTTGGACGCAGGTGAGAGGAACGAAGGAGCGGCACCTCGGAAACCACGCAGGCTGGGCTGTTTCCAAGGATTTTTACTCAGAAGCGTACCATTGTACGAGTATAGGTTTTCCCTGGCAAACTTTCCGCGCTGGACGACAAAGGACTAAAATGTGGTTGGTAGGCGTTCGGAAGAATCTGTGGAGAGGGAGAATGTTCCGTGATTTCGGGAATATGGTTCGTTTACGGAACTACGATGGTGGGGAGCCGAGCCTTGCTGGGAAGCCAGCGCTGGAGAGACGGGGTCTTCCGTTGTGAGCGCCCGTATATGACGGTCGGTCGATATCAGCTTTTATTAGTACAGACCGACTGGCTGTCTTTTTGCTCTCAGGAGAGTTTATAGTTACAACAGTTAAGCACTGTACTGTTGCGAACCTATACGATTCTGGACTTCACCTCCGAATTGGAAGTCGTCGTTGAGTACGCAGAGTCCAGTAATTCCTCTGCTTATACTTACGTCGAGACGTTACCTGAACTCCGTCCTTGTGGCTGGGAGTTCGTGTTTCTCGTCTGTAGATCACAGAGAGGAGAAGACAGTACTACTAGAGTATATTAGTCAGAGGACCGCTTTCTGCCGTCGCAGTGTTTGAAAGAGGTAATTTTTTTTGGTGGTGGAGTTCTTCAATCGTCGCACACTTGTACGAGAACCAGCACCCCGATGCACGAGGCTCTAAAGATAAACAGCTGTGATCACGTTAGTTTATTTCCACTGAGGTTCCGCAACACAGTAGATCATCTTTGAAAGTAGTGTCTTCTACTGTTTGGTACGTAGATGATGTCAGTCATTTCACGTTATTGATATTAGATCGCGCAGTCATAATAAGGGGCAGAGTTGGGAAACTGATTAGTAATTTTACTAAGGAAATGTAAACTTTGTAATATTAGTTGTTTTTTTAATCTACAATAAATGAGTAAGCAGGAACCACGTTTGTCATTTAGTAGTATTAGTTGCTCTCATCATTCAGTTATATTTAGATTGTAATTTATAGAATTAAGAGTTCCTAAGATCTGCTTCAGAGGGTAGTCAGACAGGGCCAAATCATCATTTTAGCGTTTTCTATTCTCCATTGCGCGCATTCATTTTACACCCTCCTGGAGTAGCATATTGGAATGTCGTAGAAAATATTTAGTACTTTATTCCGCGCATTTATTTAGGTGATTAAGTTAGCTTTTTTTCCTATTTCAATGGCAGGAAATTACACACTCTGTCAGTAACAACTTCATGGTGATCACTATCTCATGCAAAGACGGGCATCCAACTCTCAATGTAAATAAATAAAATATAATGAGCATAAATACAGTGGAATACCTGAATCGTTTGATTTTGCTATCGGCGATCAGTCACTGCAACTGGTCACAGTCTAGTGTCCAAGAAAGCTACGTGATTAAAAGGATCCGGAAGCCCTTATGTAATGAGGAGCTAACCATTACATATCGCGAGAGGCTGCTCCACTAGTACATAGTTCTCAATTCATAAACAGTAACAGCACTATAGATCGGTCAGAAGAGTTCATTGACTTCGAACGTGGACTAGTCATTGATGTCAGATGAATAGCAAACCGACCTGGGACATTTGACCACTTCTCAAGCGGCACAAGTCGATTGTTGGGGGTACGATTGTGAATTGAAAACGTCATGCAACGATTGCAACTAAAACAAAACGAGACAGACATCGCTTAGCGACGATCAAGGACTGTCAAGCACTGCGCGGTGTGGACGTAAAGGAATGGCATTAAATCAACAGAGCAATTCTTCCCTGAGCTCTGAAGTGGTACCAGCAACCCAACTTGAGAGGTATAAATTACGGGGTGCAATGATCTAACAGCTATTCGTACGCCACACGTTTCTCTAGTCAGCGCTAAGCGATGCTTGTGGTGCCGTAAAGAGGTAAGTAGATGACTGGGAACGAGAGACGTTGAGTGAAGAATCACGCTGTACCCTTTGGCACTCCGATGGAAGTGTTTTAGTTAGGCGCATGCCCGGAAATTCAAAAATGGTTCAAATGGCTTTAAGCACTATGAGACTTAACATAAGAGGTCATCAGTCCCCTAGATTTAGAACCACTTAAACCTAACTAACCTAACACACACATACATGCTCGAGGCAGGATTCGAACCTGCGACTGTAGCAGCAGCGCGGTTCCGGACTGAAGTGCCTAGAACCGCTCGGCCAACAGTGAAGTTCGGTAGTTTTACGGTATGTACGTGTTGTTCGTGGTTAAGGTATAATCAAACCATTGAGCTTAAAAAAGTGCTAAATCTGGAAAGACATGAACACATTTCACAACATTGTGCACTGAGTACAGTAGAAGAACAGTTTGGAGACGACGACGGCGAAAGCGAGACAAGACAACGCATCCATTATAAAGCAACGTCTGTGAGGCAATGCTTTGTGGACAATGACTTTCTGAA
This sequence comes from Schistocerca gregaria, assembly GCF_023897955.1. NCBI lineage: Eukaryota > Metazoa > Arthropoda > Insecta > Orthoptera > Acrididae > Schistocerca > Schistocerca gregaria. The sequence goes on along the minus strand of NC_064920.1, from coordinate 885,165,740 downwards.
ATGGACTTAGCCTGCCCTGAGTCCCGATGTGAACCTAATCCCAGTGTCCAACATCGCTAACTTCACTGATTTCGGCTCCTGGGGTACATTTGGGTGCCATTCCTCCACAGACATTGAAACTTCTCCTTCGCATGTAAAGAATGACAGTGCTGGAGAAACTCTTACGTTACTTGATTTTCAAACAGCTGAGCAAAATTGAACGTATTCAGACAATTCTCTCTTTACTTATGTTGATCGTCACTAAACTGACAAACAATATTTTTAGTGCAACACAATCTCACTTTCAATAATCCCTACAAATTAATAGCCCTTCCTAACAATAACCTCACAAAAATCTTCGTTACTCGAGCTACTGCAATACAGCGAGCGCCAATACTGCAAGCTAAATAAAAGAATCTAACTACTGGAGGTACTAAATACTCATAGGCATAGTTAGCAAATGACAGATTTTGATAGACAACAATGTATTTACCTTAATAGTGGTCCAAAGTCATAAGATATATATCAGTTCATGACATCCAGTCTTACAAATTTCCTTTTTCTGACGGACACACGTCCAGATCGTCCGCTCATAGTAACCTCTCAAAACTCTGGCATCTCTCTCCCCACATCCACCGCAGCTGGCGGCTCACTTCCAACTGCCTAACGCTACGGGCTGTTGACATCCAACCGCCCAACACTACACAAGTGAATATTCCAACAATGAGTCCAACCAGCCACAGGCTGCACACAGCGCAGTCAGCGATTTTCATACAGAGTACTTCATGGCTTTACCAACATAAAAACCTAAACAGCCTACATACAACATGCATAATTTCATTGAAAGTGTTCCCGGCAGGGTTCAAGCCGTCATAAGGGAAAGAGTGGACACACCCCATATTAACGACCACAGTTACGTGCCTGGTCTTGATCACACACCGTGTATCTGTCCGGAGCAATTTAATGTTCAGCGTTAAGCCTAGTAGTGGGAAATTCATGTGCCACACTAACTGCAGCACACATTCCAAGCAATGAATACAACAGTAAAAATATAGAAACACATACGTCTACGGAATGTACTGCGTAACATCCATGAATGGAATAAATATGTACCCCTTTCCACATACAGTACGGTTTCTTACCGTATACAGGAGAAAAGCAAGTGTGCGAGACATTTCCTTTTAGACAAGTACTATTAATCGAAAATTTCGTGAGTGTGATCGAGAAAAATCTTACTGCACAGGGCAAACTAGATACCGAAAATTCAGATCAGTGTTGTAAAACCACGTTCCAACGCTCGTTTTTACTGCCAATCTACGTCTTAGCTACTTCAGTCTTCGTACTGTCATCACAAAATTTTATGCCTGTATAATTTTCTGTCACGGAGGAACGTTAAGTCGTAAATAACTGAAAGAATATTCTGTACCTGGAGTAATATTTATGAACGCTAATGCTATTTTATGAGCGGTTGAAACTCTCTAATAGCCACTCATTTTCAAGTAATTATGAGTTTTTAGACTGGTTTGATGTTTTGCGTCCTTCCTGCACACGCCCTGTACACAAAACCGTCACAGATTGAAATGTATTCCACTATGTGCCTCTAATATTCTGTATCTTAGAGTGGGAAGTTTATTCCTGGATGTCGCATCGCATATCGAATTAGCCTGATCGTTTGCCTGGCAAGGATTTTCCATAAAGTTATATCACCTATAAACTCTACGACCTCTAAATTGCGCAGTTGATATCTCTTCTAGCTTCTTATCCATGGCTTCGCCAGCATAAGTGTATGTGATATGTATCTCAAAACATAGAAGTATGGCCATCTGAACAGTTATTCCGTACATTGAATTTCTAGTTATCACAGTTTACGTGTCTCCTATAGGGTGTTTCAAAATTATATTGCTAATGAGGCATTTAACAGTCAAATAATTGCTCACATATATGTATGCATTTCTGCTGTTTTACACCATAAGGCTCCAGATAGGATGTTAAATTTGTTTGCCTCTCTGTCTCCTCAGACTGTCCCACTTTCACCTGCCTTGTCATATCCTCTCCCTTTCCCATCTGCCCATTACCCCTCCCCATCTGACACCCGTCTCCGAAACCTTCTCCTGTTTTCTCGCTATATCTGTCCATCCCCCTCCCTCCCTCTCTGTCCATGTCTTCCTCCCACCTCTCTCTGTCCAGCTCTTCCTTTCTTTCTGTCTCTCCCTTTCTGTGTTTCTGTTGTCCTCCCTCTTCTCTCTTTCCATCCTCTCCTTTCTCTTTATCTCTGTTCTTCTCTCCATTATCTGGCCATCCCCTTATCCTACCTCTGTCTATCCAGCTCCTCTAACCCCCACCCCGTATGTTCATCTGTCAACCCATTTTCATATCCGTATCCCATTGGAATGTGGTTCTCATCCCTCAGTACTTACATACAGACAATAAGTGCTATGTATCCCAAGTTTGTCTGAAATCCATCCAGTGATTTAGAAGAAGATGTGGAACATATATATTTTTAGAATTCTTCTGCAGCGTTATGTATCCAAACTAAAGATACCTCAAACCATAGAAGTATGACCATCTGAACAGTTACTCAGAACTTTGAACTTCTAATTATCACATTTTACAGGTCTCCACTTTGTTATATTATCGAAGTTTTGATGCTGCGTGGCTATTGGGGCAATTAGCAGTCAAATTAATTTAGAAAGAACTGTAGAATAATAGACACTGTAGTCAAGGATGTAGATGGGGGTCGTGCAGACTGTTACGTGACTATTTCTTGGAAACAGTCTTATAATTTACTTTTGATCATAATGCAAAGACCCATTAGATCAGAATGATGAATCAACACCGAGAAATGTAATACATAACAGTACTAGTGTTGTCAACAGCTTTCTAATGTAATTTACTTTTAATTTACTGAAATTTGTAAGCCTTATATAAATAAGAGGTCGTTGAAAGCAGATTGGGATGAAGTGAAAAATTCATGGAGTCCTATATTTTGAGTGGTTCTCGGGAAGGGAGCATTAGGAGGTACGCAAGTCATTGGATCACAGGCCACAGCGCAATCTTTTGTGGTGCCCTTGGGGGCCGAAAGAACCACAGGCAAAAACAGATAAGATCTCCTGTGGCATAAAGCCTCAAGCTGTAACCCGGAAGCGGAATCAGAAGGAAAGCTGTTTTTAGCAGAGTCCAAGAAGTCACTATAGTTCACAAAATTTAGAAAGCAATGTTTTCTCCGGAACGTGCCATATACCATAGAACCAACAGTTTTGGGACGCTGTGAAGGCGTGAGTTGTCACTGGACGTTGACTTCACAAAAACCAAATCTTTATGCAACCTAAGAAATGTCAGGATTGACTAACACGAATAAAATAGAGGCCAGACAGACAAACTCGATTGTACCGATGGGGACCCACCCCATTGACCATGGAGAGGGGTGGAAGGAGAGCCAGGTACCTTTTTAGCGTTAAATGGTAGGATGTATGCTACTTGGCTAGCCCTCTAAAGAATAACCCTTGAAGGAGCCGCATTTTCCAAGAAACGTTTTACCGGTCAATGCTCGGAAGATCTCTAGCCCGAACAATAAAAATAGAGCAAAAATCGAAAAGCGGAAATGCGATTTTTCTTTTTAGTGTGCACCCGGGTCAAAGTTACTTTGAAGCATTTTGAACCACTGAACATGAAGCTGATTTACAGACGTAACGAAAACTAATTAACATTCATTTCATTCGCTTAATCGCGCCCATGGCGTGTACTGATACAGTGAGGCCTACTTTTTCGTATAACACACACTGTGAGGCGCCCAAGTGCGTGTATATTGTCTTTACCTAAATCACATAAGTCGTCTGCATGGTAACTTCATTAGAATGATCATGGGTGTTTTCTTGTCCCATCCCTTTCCAATCTGTGATTGTATAACGTTTCTAATGATCACATTGTCAACAGGTTGTTAACAATAGTCTTTTTTGTTTTCCTCAGCAGATCACTACAAATAATACAATTAACTGTACCTGAGTTCTGAATCAAAGTGAAAATCTCTCTAACACTCACGATTTTTCATGAAGGTAGCCTACAATACTTACGATCATCACGTCAGCCACACTATAACAGATCGACTTCTTCTCATCTCCGTGACGCAACATTCATCCACTTTGCTATATTGGACGGTCAAAGAAAAGAAAGAAGATAATGGTTTAACACCCCATTGAAGAAGTGATTATTAATGACAAGCATGAATTTGGAGAGGATAGCGACGAACATCTGTGTGCTTTCCAAAGGATCTATCAAGGCACAGCCCGTAAACGATTTAGGACAACCTCCGAACGCCTAAACCTGGATTACTGGATGGGAACATGATTCAACGCCACCGTCCCCCTCCCCTCCCCCTCCCACTTCCCGAATGTGAGGAGTTCAATGCAATATCTTAACCACTGTGCGAATTCACCCATGACCCGCTCCCAAAGCATCTCTTATCTATGAAATATGGAGAAGCATGAGAGCAGTGCGTGCAAGAGAAGTATGTGAGGTTAGTGAAGGAAATGTACAGAGGAGCAATGACACAGGTGAGAAGTAGTGTGGGCGTGACAAAGGAGTTTCCAGTAAAAGTAGGGTTACATCAAGAGTCTGCGCTTAGTCCGTACCTCTTTGACCTGATTATGGATGTGCTGGTGAAAGATGTGAAGAAGGAAGCACCGTGGAATATGATGTTTGCGGATGATGTGGTTCTTTGTGAGCAGAGCATCGACAGACTTGAGGGAAAGCTGGAGGATTGGAACAAGGTACTAGAAGAAAGAGGGATGAAAATTAGCAGGACAAAGTCAGAATATTTAGCACTGAAGGATGTGCAGGAGAGGTCTTCCAAGATCCAGGATGATGAGCTGAAATCGGTCTGCAAATTTAAACACCTGGAATCGTACATACAGAGGGATGGAGGACTAAAAAGCGAGACACAACACCGAATAAATTGCGGTTGGAACAATTGGAGGAAAATGAGTGGAGTGTTGTGTGACAAGAAGGTGAGCATTGGGTTGAAAGGGAAAGTGTACAAGTCGGTGTTAAGGCCTGCTATGATATACGGGGCAGAGACATGGCCAATCACAGTAGCCCAGGAAAGGAAGATGGAAGTGGCGGAAATGAGGATGCGGGGGTGGATGTGTGGGGTAACGAGGAAGGACAGGATTATAAATGAGCTGTGAAAGTGGGACCCATGGGGAAAAAAATACAAGAGAGCAGACGAAGGTGGTACGGACACTCACAGAGAAAAGGGGAAGAGTATATCGGAAACAGAGTTGAAGATATACCTGTAGATTGAAGGAGCGAGAAGGAGAGGAAGACCGAAGATGAGGTAGAAGGATAAGGTATCCGGGGACCTAAGGGAGAAAGGATGGAAGAAGGAAGAGGCAATGGATAGAGAACTATGGAGGATGAGGATCCAGAGGAACAACGCCAACCCTACGTGACGTGGGACAAGGCGACGATAAAGAAGAAGAAGAAGAAGAAGAAGAAGAAGAAGATAGGTTAATAATACTTTTGTGATGGCACTAGCAAGAAGATGGTATTTTGTATTGTTAAAAGTACTCTGACGCAAAAAAAAACCAGATTGCAGGTTAATGTAAGCTGGAGATATGCGTTTACAAATGCGACACGCTGGTACATTAATAATCGGTGTAACCGCCAGAATATTGAATGGTGGAACCGCCAGAACATTGAATGAAAGCATGCAAATATGCATGCATTGTCTTGTACAGCTGCCAGATGTCATTTGTGGGATGGAGTTCCATGCCTGTAGCACTTGCTCAGTCAATAAAGCGACGGTTAATGCTGTTTGTGGATGACACGAAGTTGTCTTATGTATACTCGACTGGCGACAGATTTGGTAACCAAACAGGCCAAGGCAACATGACGACACTCTTTTAGAGTATATTGGGTTACGACAGCGGTACCTTGGCGAGCGTTATCCAGCTGCAAAACACCCCCTCGAATGCTGTTCATCAATGGTAGCACATCAGATCGAACCACCAGACTGACGTACAAATTTGGATTCAGGATACGTGCGATAACCACGAGATCGCTCCTGTTGCTACACGAAATCACACCCTACATCATGCAAGCTAGCCTATGGTTGCAACAGTTCTCCGTCTGCCAATTGACTAGAAAGTTGTAACCACCACACCCAAGAGGTGCCACATTCATCAATAGCGCATGGAAATTAACCAGTCCCCCCTGTGTGGGCCACCCCTGAGTAGGCTAACTAGACATAAAATTAATTTAATTACTTCAAACTCAGAACAAAATAAATGACATCGTAGGAAACGAGAACGGGTGTAGGTGACAAAATTAATAACAAAGACCTACGGTATCACAAAGAGACTTATTAACTAATGTCATGGTCAAGTAAAGAACAAACATATAAGCAGAAACTTCAACTGTGTAACATTGCATTAACAAGAACTCCGAAGGGTTGACATTAGACGCCGGCCACCGAGCGGTTCTAGGCGCTTCAGTCCGGAACCGCGCTGCTGTTGCTGTCGCAGGTTCGAATCCTGCCCCAAGCATGGATGTGTGTGTGATGTCCTTAGGTTAGTTAGGTTTAAGTAGTTCTAAGTTTAGGGGACTGAAGACCTCAGATGATAAGTCCCATAGTGCTTAGAGCCATTTGAATCATTTGACAATAGACACCTAAGTGGAATTTACGTGTAAATGAGACTGGCTACTGTGAGTGGAAGGACTCCAATATAGGCAAGTGCACTCTACTGCAAACTCCCACTCCTTGTCTCTCACGTCAAGACATAATTAAGCACGCAATGGACACTGGCAGTGACTACTGCGTTTACAAGCTGCTATGAAAACAGTGGGCCGTGGAAACGATTGATAGGCTTTTGAATTTGCCAAAGCAGCGCAACGTTACCAATATGGCCGGTGAAAGACGAGACGCCGTCGTCCACGTGCGGGGGCTGCCGAAGCGTCGTACTGCGGGAGATGACCACCACGTCCGCCGGTGATTGTCTCACGTCCGCGAAAATATAAGTTTCTCCCGGGTGTCCGGACGTCTTTACAACTAACTGCTCTCTCCGTATAAACGGAAGAGCCCTAGCGACTGTTCTCCGCGACAGCCGAGAATCAAGTCCACGCCTCTCCCTTTTGCTCAAAACCTTCCGAAAAACAGCCGTTCCCCCAATGTTTTCGAATAAACCTATCATGGCGCAGCAGTGGCCAACCATGTTTTCTAGCAAGGAGACCCGATCTTCCTCAACCAATCACTGCAGTACAGTACAGACACTGTTGTCCGAAAAATCAGCTCACATTGTCTGGAGGTCCTGCAGCCCAAACCCCTTGCGTATTTCAGAAGATGAAGGAAGTTTCCAAATGAAAACAAGCTCCGTCTTGTCTATAAAACGATTTATTGGGCGTCTTTTCGGCGGGGCGCGGCTGCATCCAAGAAACGCGACATCCGGAGACATTGATCGTCCCAACGTACGCTGTTCTTATAATAAACACATTATCCCGGTGCCAGCCCGACGCCCCTCTACCTGGACCCGCTAATGGAATTATGGACCAGACTCCCACACCACGTCCACTCGCTAATAACGCAGTTAGGTGTCATTTCGCTATAAGCTACGGCGTTTCAACCCTCTTTCTTGGCCGCAAACGGAACAAGGCAGGCAGCTAGAATGGTGGCCCATAAACCACTGCTCTGCCAGGCCCACGGCCCGTTTCGGTGACTCCCAAAGGTATATGAGAATTAGCCTGCTGCTCGGGAAAAGTTCTGAAGTTGCCCCGAATACAATGGTCACCTCCAGCGTCCAAAACTGTCTCTATAGCCGAGTTTAATTTTACTACTGGTACTCCAGTTGTAAGTAGGATGTTTAGGTTTTTATATTGGTAACGCCACGTAGCGCTCTGTATGAAAATTACTGGCTCTGCTCTGTGCAGCCTGTGGCTGGGTGGCATTGTTGTAATATTCGCTATTGTAGTGTTGGGCTGTTGGCCGTTAACAGCGCGTAGCGTTGCGCAGTTGGAGGTGAGCCGCCAGCAGTGGTGGATGTGGGGAACTGAGATGGCGGATTTTTGAGAGCGAATGATCTGGACGTGTGTCCATGAGAAACACTACATTTGTAAGAATGGATGTCACGAACTGCTATATATATTATGACCTTTGAACACTATTAAGGTAAATACATTGTTTATTCTCTATCAGAATCTTTCATTTGCTAACTATGCCTATCAGTAGTTAGTGCTTTTAGTAGTTTGAATCTTCTATTTAGCTCAGAGTAGTGGCGCTTGCTGTATTGCAGTAGTTCGAGCAACGAAGATTTTTGTGAGGTAAGTGATTTGTGAAAGGTATAGGTTAATGTCAGTCAGGGCCATTCTTTTGTAGGGATTATTGAAAGTCAGATTGCGTTGCGCTAAAAAATATTGTGTGTCAGTTTAGTGTTGATCAGAATAGGTAATTTTTTTGATGTTGATCAGAATAGGTAATTTTTTTGAGGTAAGTGATTTGTGAAAGGTATAGGTTAATGTTAGTCAGGGCCATTCTTTTGTAGGGATTATTGAAAGTCAGATTGCGGTGCGCTAAAAAATATTGTGTGTCAGTTTAGTGTTGATCAGAATAGGTAAAGAGCGAAATGTCTGAGTACGTTCAGTTTTGCTCAGCTGTTTGAAAATCAAATAATGTAAGAGATTTATCAGCACAGTAATTCAATAATTTTTCTAAGGGGACGTTTCATATGTCGACCCTTAGCCGAGGATACCTCCCTGGAATCTTCTGATTTTTTCTTGTAGTTTCTGTAATTAGTGTAGCTTTTGTTTATTGCTAGCGCGAATTGTAGAGAGAATCTCCTTTGTAGTTGCAGTCTTTCATTGTTGTACAGTAAAACAGTTGTGGTATGCATGTAGATTTGCACCAAGTATTTCGCAGCTGCGCTTGTAATTAACTAGATATTATTTTCAGTGCTATGATAATGTGTTCTCTTATTGTTGCTCTTCAAATTGTGCTTTTCTATGTCATCGTGTGAAATATTGTGACAATAATGGCGTATGAAAAACGTAACACTAGGCTCCAAAGTAAACTTAGAAATAATAGTGGTAACTGTGCATAGGGAAATGAAGCGGGCTGCAAATAATGGAGTAGATAGTGAAACAATTAGTGAACAAGGAAGCATTATCGATCGATCGGTCGGCAACAATTCACCTCAGTAATCCGAAATGACAGGACGTAATCTCGCAAGTACTGTAGATTCAGGTTTTGGGTCCTTACCGTTTTCTCAAATAAGTCAAGACACATTTTCTGCATGTCAAAATGTGAATGTTGCCGGTGCAAATTCACTGCTGAAAAGCACTGAGGAACATGTTTGAGACACTAGTGCATTGTTATTACAATTAATACGACAAATGGAACAAACAAAGTAAAAGCTTCCAAAGTTAGACACAATGGAACAAAATCTTCAAAGGTTAGACACCACGCTTGAACAAACACGTGAAGATTTAACTACTGAGCTACATAAAATCGAATCTAAATGTCAAAAAGTTTGTAATGACGTAAAAACACAAATGTGTGGGCATTTCCAACCTATATTTTCGCGGCATGAAAATACGTTACAGAATCGCGAAGCAGCCATAAAAGAACTGCAAACTATTGTTAATGAAAATCATGAGACCTTGCAAGCTAAAATTGACTCAGTTGCATCTACCGATTCGGTTACTCAACTTGCAAGAACTCAGGAAAACTTAAAGGACACAGTGGATACGATTTCAACACAAATGGACACTCTGAAACTTGGTTCAGAAGAACACACTGAGGAAATGTATTCACTATCGGAGAAAGTAGCCGAACTTTCGGATCAGTTCACTAACTTATCTACAAAGGTGGACGATGATATGAATGACACAAGACCTGTAGCCTTCACTGACACAGAAGAGTATGAACAAATTAAGAAATTCAAACAAAATCAGAATAAAATTAAAACGCAACACAAATGAGAAATCCGGGAAGTAGAAGATCAGTTGGCACAAGTAATACAAGAATTACATATTTCAGAGGACACTCGCGATCCAACACCGGAAGAGGGACTTAGAAATACGGAAAAACCACAAAATAATAACACAGTGCATTTCGGAAATTATGAAAGAAATTGGCAAGGTGCACCGAATTTTGAGATGGAACGGCCTACACGACGTAACAATGACCGATATGCGACTGGCCGACACGATGATTTTGACTATAAGCTATTTATTACTACACGTAAATTTAAAACATTTAAGAATTCCGGCAACGACATTCATCCATAAGCGTGGCTTTATCAATTCTCTCATTGTTCTCCTCCCAACTGGTCATTGGAGCACAGGTTAGAATTTATGTGTGGCTATTTAGAGAATGAACCAGCTGTAAGAATGCGATCGGTCATTCACGATTGCCACAGTGAAGGAGAATTTTACCATGCCTTCCTGTCAGCATATTGGTCTGAAGCCACACAAGACCGAGTAAAACATAGCATCATAATGGTCAAACATTTCGAACAATCTGAATTTTCCAGTCTTGTGAAATATTTTGAAGACATGTTGCACAAGAATCAGTACCTGTCAAACCCTTACAGCCCCTCAGAACTCATCCGCATTTGCTTAATCAAACTGGCTGAACATTTACGACATATCATTTTGGGAGGACGTTGCAAAGACGACACTGAAGTTTTTCAGGGACTCTTACAAGAATTGGAAATCGACACTGACAATCGCGGGTTGCGAAAACAGGAACACAACAATTACAGGTCACATCCACCACAATTCCGCAAAAAATGAAAGAAATAATAACTGGACACGACAAGGCTATCCTTGCAACGTAAATCCTGACCCAAACAGATACCACCCGTATGACAACCGTTGGCAGAATAATAGTTACAGAGAAAGATCGCATTTCCATAGTAATGAATGTGGCAGAGACAACCATAGAAACAGACAATATGGGAACCAAAACAGTTATTATCAAGGGAGACAGAATAACTTCAGACACAACGGTCAACCGCGTAGTTACGACTCAGGGAGAAATTCTCCACCGCGTGACCGACAAGAAATAAACAATGGAATCTGCCGACATGACGACAGGCGATATAATCGTAACAACAGACCTGAATTTTATCAAAACTGGCTTGATTCAAACAGGGCAGGGCCCTCCCGACAAGGTGAATTTGTAAAAGTTAGGTCTCCAAATCCCAATAACGACGCGCGCCAACAAAGAGATAGACAATGACTCACACTGCAGGCAGCCACGTGCGCCGGCTGTCTCGGAGAAAAATAACATAGACGTTAACCTTGAGAAAAATTTTAGCTTTCCTTACCGACGCATACAACATGATTATTGCTTTGAAGTTGAAACTCTGCGTACTAGGAAGAGTAAAGGATTGTACCACATTTCACATGTAAAACCGTTTATTGGGAGATAATCTGCTTTTTAACTTAGTCTTTCTTATAAAATTTTTCACTTTACATTACTAGTATGCTTTGTCAGACTTAGAATCTGTTAACATCCAACAATGTTTGAAGTTAAACATCCAGTCAACAACAGAAGAGAACTTATTTAAATAGAAATTAGGAATGCATTGTTATAGTGAACAGAGGACACAGTGTTATTGTGTCTGTACATTCTTGCTTGTTAATTGCAAGATAACGTAACGACTATAGGGCTTACATACATATATTGCTAATGAGATTTTAATGCAACATTTTGGTTTAGTTGAAAAGACATTCTTTATTTGAAGTACTTTCCGTGATATTAAAGATGACTTAGTATTTGGTTTCTTTGAAAGCTAGACGATTGTATTACGACGCTACTAATGTGTGACACAATTTAAATTGTAGCTTTTGCGGTGTATCTGTTTTATGTTATTTGATTGCAATTTTTTTTAAATTCATGTGACCGGTTTCGATTCATTCAGAACCATCTTCAAATCTGTAAAAATAATGATACTAATTTACTATTTCACGGAAGCAAATCTTTTTCATCCTATCTAATCAACATCAAATGTACCAGAGCGTACCTGATATTTCAGTTGCAGGAGTAACCCGTCCAAATCCAGCAATTTTCACATGCTACGTCACATAAAATTGGTTGGCAGAGTGCACGTCATTTATACTAATTATAACACTATTACCGACAGGTGGCGTCTGGTACATTTGTTACATTCCATTTGCACATACTGTATTCAGTAGATCTTTTTTTAATTAAAATATGTAGATGTCAAGGTTAAAATCTGTACTTGTCAGCATTAATAAAAAACAGTAAAATTATCATTTTTATACAATCTAAAAAACATAGGGCGATTTATATATCTATGGTGATGGTGTGAACTTGTTTTCCTCTACGGTCTGCTTCCGTATTTCCCGCCATTTCGGTGTTGTGCCGCGGTCCGCTCAGTCGTCTGACGTCCATCGCCGCGGGCAAGAGGGCCGCACAGGATGTGCCAGGCACCGCACGCGTCTTCCGGCTTCTCCACCGCGCACCATCTCTCATCCCTCGGCCTGGATCTCCACACGCAACAGTTGTCATCTTAGTAGGTCGTCATAAATGCTAAAATAGGCGTTATGATTGAATTCGCTTTGCCCGTTGAGGATTAAATCCGGATCTTTATTTTTGTGGGTGTATATTTCAATTTCTTCCAAAATGTTAAGAAGCCGTCCCTTATGAGCTCTATGCAGGATGTCTAAATTGTGTTCAATGTTCGTGACTGAGTGCTTTGTCGCAGACATATGCGCCCCAAAAGCTGTTTTGTTTTGAGAGTAGGTGTGCTCCCTGAATCTGGTTTCAAAGTTCCTACCAGTCTGCCCTATATAATGTTTACAGCAATCATTACATTTGATCTTATATACATCTGAATCCTGAAATTTATTCCTACTATTACATATTCTATGCCGGAGCTTCAATTTTAAGGTGTTATTTGTTCGGAACCCTATTTTAACGTCGGATTTACGAAAGCATCTTTCTATTTTATCTGTAATTCTTCCATTGTAAGTGAGGGCTACATATTTTTTCTTGTTGTTCCTCTTAACTGCTACTTTACTTCCTTTTATTTGTTCCATTTGCCTCTTCTTTATCTTCCTATAAATATTCATCACCTGCTTACACGTATATCCGTTCGCTACGGCTACTTGTTTTAAAACACTTAACTCCTTTTCTACTTCCTGTTGGCTTAGTGGCAATCTTAGTAGCCTGTATACCATCGAAGTAAAATATGCCCATTTGTATTGAGGTGGGTGACAAGAGCGCTCATTGATAACGAGATCTGTACAGGTATGTTTTCTGAATATGCTAAATTCATGCTTGCCATCTTTCCTTATTAGTGTTAAATCTAAGTAATCTATACGGTTGTTTTCTTCAAATTCCATGGTGAATCTAATTTTCGGGTGTTGAGAGCTCATTTTTTTGTGCTAAGTTTTCGATATCATTTTCATCTCCTTTGTATAATAAAATGGAGTCGTCAGCATATCTCCTGTAATATACAATTTTCTCAGCGATATTAGGATTTTCATCAAAGAATTTGTTTTCTTAGTGATTTCCAAATATGTCAGCCAGCGTCCCAGCTAAACTGTTCCCCAGTGCCAGTCCGTCTTTCTGTTGATAAATTTTACCATTGAAAGTAAAGTAATTGAACGACAAGACTTGTTCCAACATTTCCACTAGTTCAATCACTTCCCCCAGTGCCAATTTACCATGAGTGAGGAGATTGTCCTTAATGATCTCAATCGTTTCTTTTGCGGGAATGTTTGTGTACAGATTGGTGATATCCAATGAAGCTAATGACGCATTCTGAGGTATAAGTACGTCTTTAATTTGCTCAGCAAATTCGTAACTGTTGCTAATGTTGAAAGTCCGACGATATGTATATGCCGCCTTCAATCTGATATTTAGCTCTTTATTTAATTTATAACTTGGTCTGCTGGTGTTATTAACGATTGGGCGAATCGATTTTTCAACTTTATGGAGCTTTATTTGTGACCACAATTCTGGGATTCGAGGATTCATTAATTTCAGTTTAAACTTTTCCTCCTCTGTGAATAAAAACACACTGTTATCTATTTGTTTCTTATTTCTGTTTGAAATTTCTTGGTTAAATCTTTCTTGACTTCTACTATTCCGTTTTCCATAAAGAACTTTTCAATTTTCTCTATACAGTCTGTATCATGTATTATAACCATAGTGCCGCCCTTATCTGCCCTTGTGACGATAGCCTTATGTGATTCTAACTTCTTATTCAAGCCCTTAAGAGTTAGTAGTTCGTTTCTGTTCTTGTGAGCAGACTGCATTTCATCTATAATCTTTACTTTAACTGCCGTGTTGGTCTGTTCGTATCTATTCATTTTTGCGATATCACATGCAATTTTCACTTCTGCGACAGTCTTTTTTATTGTATTTGAGTTAATTGCGGGATTTAGGTTATATTGCAGTCCTTTATTTAAAAGGTTCTGCTCATCATTTGTTAATTCTATCTCAGTTAAGTTAACGATTCTTTCACAAAAAGTATGCAACTTTTTATACACCGTTTCGTTATCAATATTAAAATCTACACCTAGGTTAAAAAGTTTCTTCTGATGTCTGTTTAGAGTTAATTCTCGCTCCCTTTCAATTCTATTTTCAATCTCTCTGCTTACGTATGTGAACTGTAATGGAGATAAAATGTCACCTATAATCAAGTGAAGATTAAAAGCTTCTCTATTTAACTTGTCTTTCATTTTATATGCTTCTCGAATTTGAGTTTTAACCCATAATACTTCACTTTTACGTTTTACTATTTGTGCTATGTTTGAAATATTCCTGATTTTTACTTTTGCGTAATTAGGAGTAATCCCTACGTCCAAGCATGTTTTGTTAAATTTTATTTTCAAGTTTTCTTTCATTATCTTTGTCCTAATACGTAATAATTTCGTAATGTATCCCGAAGCCTGACGTGGCACAAACTTTGCAAAAATAGACATAATGTCTTATGGGATAACAGCAATCAGTGATTTTATAATGTTACTTAAAAACCGTCTTGATTGCAAATTTCAGGATTCAGGTGTATATAAGATCAAATGTAATGACTGCTGTAAACAATATATAGGGCAGACGGATAGGAACTTTGAAACCAGATTCAGGGAGCACACCTACTCTCAAAACAAAACAGCTTTTGGGGCGCATATGTCTGCGACAAAGCACTCAGTCACGAACATTGAACACAATTTAGACATCCTGCATAGAGCTCATAAGGGACGGCTTCTTAACATTTTGGAAGAAATTGAAATATACACCCACAAAAATAAAGATCCGGATTTAATCCTCAACGGGCAAAGCGAATTCAATCATAACGCCTATTTTAGCATTTATGACGACCTACTAAGATGACAACTGTTGCGTGTGGAGATCCAGGCCGAGGGATGAGAGATGGTGCGCGGTGGAGAAGCCGGAAGACGCGTGCGGTGCCTGGCACATCCTGTGCGGCCCTCTTGCCCGCGGCGATGGACGTCAGACGACTGAGCGGACCGCGGCACAACACCGAAATGGCGGGAAATACGGAAGCAGACCGTAGAGGAAAACAAGTTCACACCATCACCATAGATATATAAATCGCCCTATGTTTTTTAGATTGTATAAAAATGATAATTTTACTGTTTTTTATTAATGCTGACAAGTACAGATTTTAACCTTGACATCTACATATTTTAATTAAAAAAAGATCTACTGAATACAGTATGTGCAAATGGAATGTAACAAATGTACCAGACGCCACCTGTTGGTAATAGTGTTATAATTAGTATAAATGACGTGCACTCTGCCAACCAATTTTATGTGACGTAGCATGTGAAAATTGCTGGATTTGGACGGGTTACTCCTGTAACTGAAATATCAGGTACGCTCTGGTACATTTGATGTTGATTAGATAGGATGAAAAAGATTTGCCTCCGTAAAATAGTAAATTAGTATCATTATTTTTACAGATTTGAAGATGTTTCTGAATGAACCGAAACCGGTCATATGAATAAAAAAAAATTTGCAATCAAGACGGTTTTTAAGTAACATTATAAAATCACTGATTTTTGTTATCCCATAAGACATTATGTCTGTTTTTGCAAAATATCTGTTTTATATCTGCACAGATTTTCTGAATTCCTCAGGAAAGTAGAACATGTTTTAGTAGTAACTTTTGTGGTGTAGCTACAATGAGACAGCCTTTTCCGTAGCACAACAATACGTTACAGTACAGTACTTTCTTCATCACGCGCAATAAACATAATATCTACGATATCTATACGCAAAGCATTTCACTTTTGTTTATGATGAGGTGAATACATTGACTTCAGCAGAACTTTGCTTACAGAGGAGGATAACTACGACAGTTCCACAGAATTATCTTATAGCAAGACGCACATTTAGCGCTACGGGACACGCATTTGGTGATTAATTTTGTACTTAAAGCATTTATTTTTAAAGATTTTTGAATTACAAAGAAATTTTTCCGTGATACATTTCATTCCATTGCTGTAATCTGTAACACCTGAGGGTATAATTACTTTAATCCTCAGGGGGTACAAGCCTAAATTTTCTACTATGTGTCTGGCAAGCACAAGGAGCCCTACCTAATATTGTGTTTGCTTATACAACTTTACACATCAGTACCATATTTCTCTAACACAGAATTACATAGGTATCTGATCGTTTAACTGAGAGAGACAAACCATTTTTTTACTACTTCAGTGACAGATGTTTACGCAATTACACAGTTGGATACCTTCACACTTATGAATCTGTATTTTGTATGTACTTAGTGAACTCTTCTTATTTTTTCAGAACCATTGTGATACTATGAGAGCTTTGAATGATGTATTTGGTATGAGATCATGATTTTTAAAGTATGTTTGAGGTAGATGACACTATTAAAATGAGCAGAGAATATTTTTTAGGGTTTGAAATTATTGCAGAAAGGTACGACGTTCTTGAGATTTGGCTGAGGTTTTATGATATTATTATGATGACACTGTGTATTATGCTGTTGAGCTACGTTAATGATCAGTAAGCTGATGCTATATGAGGAATTTGATTATGCTATGTATTTATTATGATGAAATATTGAAGTGTCGGCGAATATGTTGAGAAAAAGGATGTTGGAAACCAAGAATCGTACTTTAAGGGTTATGAAATGTGTGTAAATGCGTGAATGTATCACAATGCCGGCGAAATTTTTTTGGAGACTGTTATATTTATAGGATTTTGTTTCTACACATTTCTACTGTAATTTCTCGACTTGGGAAATTTTTTTGTGTCAAAATGTCACTTTAGCGGAAACTTCTGTTGTAAATTTCGGTAAGAAAGCTGAGTGACCTCGATGTAATACGTCGTTGACGCCGAGCTGTGCGTCGTCTAGAGAAAAAGCCATTAGGTGGAGAAAAAAGAGGCCATTAACCTGGATACTGACAGTTCTTTGTAGAAAGCATCGCAAATACGACACGTTCAAACTTGAGAACATGATTACACTGTAGAGTTCTTAATTTATGATATTTACTGAAATTACATGATGAGAAACATTTCACATCTATTGTCTTGCTAGTTGAAAGATTGGTTACTGCATTATGAAATGCCATATGGCTAGTGAATGACTTTTCACGCCTTGCTTTGCCTATTTTTGTTTAATATCTAGTTTCTAGCTCAACTGCAGCATTCGTTAAAATAAAATTTTATAGATGTACTAATATAAATATTTTATTCCTACAGATCCAGTGAACAATAACTTTATGATGTACTTTAAAAAACGAAGGAGCACGAAAAGACATTTCCCTTCATAGGAATTGCATATAGAATTTTCTTTTCAAGTACTTGGTCATTTCTTTTGCAGAATAAGTTGTGGTGCATCACTTTAATGATATAGACACTAAGGTGTGCATAGACATTTCCCTTATATGCATAGTTGTCTTTAGTGTACTAAGTTTTCTGCTACAGCTTTGTCATATTTAGATATAAGTTATTACATTTGCTGCTGCTGTTTGTCAGGCATACTGCTACTGAATTTCGCTATGTATTACTCTGTTAAGTCAGTTTTACTACTGATTTATTTTTCTTATTTGCTGCACATTGGCTTATATTAGTTGTTATGTTGCATTTGCTTTGCTAATTTAGATATACTGCTGCTTGCTTTGCCACTTTCCATTTTTTTGTCGTTGCTGTTTGTGTTAATTGTTTTGCGCTGATGCATTGCTTCGTCCATTAGTTTACCATCTGAGCTCAGTAGATTTAAGTTAGCATAAGTTGGGTAGGCTGTATAAGAGAACGAATTGTGATGAACTGGAAGACATGCATTGAGAAGCTATATGAATATGGTTTATCCAAAAAAGTATTTTGAAAGAGGATATGCACAAAAAAGTAGGGTTTAGGGACAACAGGTTTAAGTACGATTTTCTTGGAAATAAATGATGAGGTAAGATAATAGAAAATAAATAATGAGGTAAGATATATGTGAACATATAAATATAGAATGCATGCTTGGATAGGATTTTTTTTTTTTTGGTTGGAAACAAATGTTGAAATAAGACAAAAGATCTATGGAATGAAGTTTTGGGCTGGACTGCAGAACCAAATGTTACACTGAAAACAAACCCTGTTCTTTCCTCCTGTGTTATTCTGCTATGTGTTTGTGTACTCTTGTGTATTTGTGTTTTCCTGTCTTTATATGTTTAGCTAATAACATTTACGTTGTAGAATTTTTCTAGTACTAAGCTACATTCACTATGATGAAGAATACTTTTATCCTCAAATATATTTTGCATTAATAATAACTTATTTTCTTTGTAAAGATGTTTATAGACATTATTAATTCCGCTCTATTTCAATGCTTATTTGCGAAATTAATGTTTAGAAAACTATTCTCATTATTTTATTTATTTACTTATGTCACAATTCCTGTAACACTGATGTATATGTCTATTTCTATTCTTTTGTAAAGCCAGTATTACTACAAATGTTATGTGTACTATTATGTTCTTCAATGATGTATTGTGTACCTTTGTAATTGTATTCATATGTTGTAAATTTATAATTGTATAGACACCAGTTCTTCAAGTTAAGTTACATTTCGCTGCACACGTTTTTGATGGTCATAGTAATGCACAATATGTGAGAAGTTGGGACTATTAGTACTTGCACGTGTGTTAATAATTCAGCAAGGAACTGGATAACAGCGTTGCTGGTTCTAAGGACATTTCAAAAAAAAATTCGTGAGTGCACAAGTGATGGTTCATGGACTTGCTACATTGTCCACAAGAGTCTTACATGGTGATTGTGCACTTGCACAGTCACACCGGATGGGTGCTGGCCATTTCTACAAGGACTACAGTGGGTCTACACCACTGATGACCCAACAATACCATTATTTCTACAAGGACTGCACTGGGGCTGCACCTCTGGTGGCTCACCAATACCGTAATCTCTACCAGGATTACAGTGGGTCTGCTCATTGATGACCTACCTACCAACATTCTTCAAAACTTCGACTGACTCTGCGGTGAGTTTGCTCTGTTGTGGCCTATTACCTGTCTGCATGTCAAGAGTCAGCACTGTCTTTCCATAGGAAGGACAACGCTACTTCTTCAAGACTGCATGGAAATCCACTACTTCCGTGTGCATTCTCTTTTACTGCTCAAACTTTGAGAAAAAAAACACTGCAATTTCATTGTGACGAATGATCAGGACTGTCTTTATGGACTGTGAGAAAATTTTAGCTTTTGACCAACATTGTATCAATAAGTGTGTGCATTTGATTTCTTTGTCATTGTAATTATGAAAAAAAATTTCAAATTTGTATTGGCCACTGCTCAAAACAATTTGTAAAGATTTTTGTGGGGAGCATGGGGGCTATGTAAGTAGGCTGTTTAGATTTTTATATTGGTAACGCCACGTAGCGCTCTGTATGAAAATAGCTGGCTGTGCTGTGTGCAGTCTGTGGCTGAGTGGCATTGTTGTATTATTTGCTATTGTAGTGTTGGACTGTTGGCTGTTAACAGCGCGTAGCGTTGCGCAGTTGGAGGTGAGCCGCCATAGTGGTGGACGTGGGGAGAAAGATGGCGGATTTTTGAGAGCGGATGATCTGGACATGTGTCCATCAGAAACAGTACATTTGTAAGAATGGATGTCATCAACAGCTATATATATTATGAGTTTTTAACACTATAAAGGTTAATATATCGTTTATTCTCTATCAAAATCTTTCATTTGCTAACTGTGCCTATCAGTAGTTAGTGCTTTCAGTAGTTTGAATCTTTTATTTAGCTCAGAGTAGTGGCGCTCACTGTATTGCAGTAGTTCGAGCAACGAAGATTTTTGTGAGGTAAGTGATTTGTGAAAGGTATAGGTTAATGTTAGTCAGGGCCATTCTTTTGTAGGGATTATTGAAAGTCAGATTGCGTTGCGCTAAAAAATATTGTGTGTCAGTTTAGTGTTGATCAGAATAGGTAAAGAGCGAAATGTCTGAGTACGTTCAGTTTTGCTCAGCTGTTTGAAAATCAAATAATGTAAGAGATTTATCAGCACAGTAATTCAATAATTTTTCTAAGGGAACGTTTCACAGTCATGCAAGTACTGTGAGGTAAATGAGTGGTTTACATTAACTCTAATAGTCCATCAGATTAATATCAGTCAGGGAAAATTTAGATGCACCAAATGCGAATGAAATTGTATGTAATCACCGAAACACAATGAAAGGGGAGGTGCCTGATAGGTATTACCACGGCAGGGGCCGGCCCAGGAGGCACCGTCATCTTTCAACCATAACTGCCAGTTTTGGTCTAGTGTGTCTAGCACACAGACAGGTTGGTAACAGGTCCTCAACTAGTCACCTTCTAACATGGAACGACGATCATTGTCACCGAGGCAGAAAACATAACAGACATCCACCCTGGACGCCACTGAAGTCCAAAATGATGATGGCTTGGGATGAGGGATCTGGACATCAGGCTTGGAGATGTCCTCGAAGTAAACGATTTGCAACAGTCCGTTGTGTGACTGTGGTGCGAACTGCTGCTCACATTGCTGCTGCAGATATAGTATGCTGCGCCAGAGCCACACGCCGAACAGGATGTTCTTTCCCCTTGACAATGCCACATGGCCGTGTGGAATCCGGCCTCCTGGTGACCAAACGTTGTCCTAACCACCTCTTCCAGCAATCATGTACAGTGGCTACATTCCTTCAAAAGCTTTCTGCACTATTGCAGAAGGAACGTCCAGCTTCTCGTAACCCTATTACAAGACTTCGTCCAAGCTCAATGAGTGTCGATAATATCATTTTTGTCGCATTAAAAGTGTTCTTGACTAAGATCTCCTGTCCACCTCAAGCCTCAAAGGTAACTATCGCCCACGATCGCTACATCGTGTATTTAAAGAAGACGCTCTAGCGTCACTCTTAAGTGACAGGCGTGAAGTCTCAATAGACCACATTTTTCAGATGTAGGGATACGCCTACCAACTTTAGTTTACATCGCACACCTCCTTGTTAGGGTTACGATTCTTTTTCTTTGGTGTACATGCAATGTATTTATTAAACATATTTATGAAACAGTCTTTTATATCTGGATTTAGGTATTAGGCTCTTTTTATAGGTTTTAAGTATCTTTTGGAGCAGGTGTTTCCAGGTTGTAAAATCTCACTAATTTTACTCATAGTTTTCCTTGTTCTGTTGCCACGCCGACGACGTACCGATTTTTTTCTTTCTGGGTTTTTGGTGTGCTCTGTTAAGTTACATTGATTTCTACTGTTATACTTGTTCCGACCCCCCCCCCCCCCCCCCCCCCCCATGAACCATGGACCTTGCCGTTGGTGGGGAGGCTTGTGTGCCTCAGCGATACAGATGGCCGTACCGTAGGTGCAACCACAACGGAGGGGTATCTGTTGAGAGGCCAGACAAACATGTGGTTCCTGAAGAGGGTCAGCAGCCTTTTCAGTAGTTGCAGGGGCAACAGTCTGGATGATTGACTGATCTGGCCTTGCAACATTGACCAAAACGGCCTTGCTGTGCTGGTACTGCGAACGGCTGAAAGCAAGGGGGAAACTACAGCCGTAATTTTTCCCGAGGACATGCAGCTTTACTGTATGATTAAATGATGATGGCGTCCTCTTAGGTAAAATATTCCGGAGGTAAAATAGTCCCCCACTCGGATGTCTTGATGGGGACTACTCAGGAGGACGTCGTTATCAGGAGAAAGAATACTGGCGTTCTACAGATCAGAGCGTGGAATGTCAGATCCCTTAATCGGACAGGTAGGTTAGAAAATTTAAAAAGGGAAATGGATAGGTTAAAGTTAGATATAGTGGGAATTAGTGAAGTTCGGTGGCAGGAGGAACAAGACTTTTGGTCAGGTGAATACAGGGTTATAAATACAAAATCAAATAGGGGTAATGCAGGAGTAGGTTTAATCATGAATAAAATAAAAAGGAATGCGGGTAAGCTACTACAAACAGCATAGTGAACGCATTATTGTGGCCAAGATAGACACAAAGCCCATGCCTACTACAGTAGTACAAGTTTATATGACAACAAGCTTTGCAGATGATGAAGAAATTGATGAAATGAATGATGAGATAAAAGAAATTATTCAGGTAGTGAAGGGAGACGAAAATTTAATAGTCACGGGTGACTGGAATCCGTCAGTAGGAAAAGGGAGAGAAGGGAACATAGTAGGTGATTATGGATTGGGGCTAAGAAATGAAAAAGGAAGCTGTCTGCTAGAATTTTGCACAGAGCATAACTTAATCATAGCTAACACTTGGTTCAAGAATCATAAAAGAAGGTTGTATACATGGAAGAATCCTGGAGATACTAAAAGGTTTCAGATACATTATATAATGGTAACGCAGAGATTTAGGAATCAGGTTTTAAACTGTAGGACATTTCCAGGGGCAGATGTGGACTCTGACCACAATCTATTGGTTATGACCTGTAGGTTAAAACTGAAGAAACTACTAAAAGGTGGGAATTTAAGGACATGGAATCTGGATAAGTTGACAGAACCAGAGGTTGTACAGAGTTTCAGGGAGAGCATAAGGGAACAATTGATAGGAATGGGGGAAAGAAACACAGTAGAAGAAGAATGGGTAGCTCTGAGGGATGAAGTTTTGAAGGCAGCAGAGGATAAAGTAGGTAAAAAGACGAGGGCTGCTAGAAATCCTTGGGTAACAGAAGAAATATTGATTTTAATTGATGAAGGGAGAAAATATAAAAATGCAGTAAATGAAGCAGGCAAAAAGAAATACAAACGTCTAAAAAATGAGATCGACAGGAAGTGCAAAATGGCTAAGCAGGGATGGCTAGAGGACAAATGTAAGGATGTAGAAGCTTATCTCACTAGGGTAAGATAGATACTGCCTACAGGAAAATTAAAGAGACCTTTGGAGAGAAGAGAACCACGTGTATGAACATCAAGAGCTCAGATGGAAACCCAGTTCTAAGCAAAGAAGGGAAGGCAGAAAGGTGGAAGGAGTATATAGAAGGTTTATACAAGGGCGATGTACTTGAGGACAATATTATGGAAATGGAAGAGGATGTAGATGAAGACGAAATGGGAGATAAAATACTGCGTGAAGAGTTTGACAGAGCACTGAAAGACCTGAGTCGAAACAAGGCCCCTGGAGTAGACAACATTTCATTAGAACTACTGGCGGCCTTGGGAGAGCCAGTCATGACAAAACTCTACCAGCTGGTGAGCAAGATGTATGAGACAGGCGAAGTAC
This sequence comes from Schistocerca gregaria, assembly GCF_023897955.1. Lineage (NCBI taxonomy): Eukaryota > Metazoa > Arthropoda > Insecta > Orthoptera > Acrididae > Schistocerca > Schistocerca gregaria. Next base: position 885,142,042 of record NC_064920.1, on the reverse strand, counting down.
CCTCAGACTAAAAGAAGAATATAATAATTCCAATCCCAAAGAAAGCAAGTTCTGACAGATATGAAAATTACCGAACTATCAGTTTAATAAGCCACAGCTGCAAAATACTAACGCGAATTCTTTACAGACAAATGGAAAAGCTGGTAGAAGCTGACCTCTGGGAAGATCAGTTTGGATTCCGTAGAATTGTTGGAACATGTGAGGCAATAGTGACCTTACGACTTATCTTAGAAGAAAGATTAAGAAAAGGCAAACTTACGTTTCTAGCATTTGTAGACTTAGAGAAAGCTTTAGACAATATTGACTGGAATACTCTTTTTCAAATTCTGTAGGTGGCAGGGGTAAAATACAGGGAGCGAAATGCCATTTACAATTTGTACAGGAACCAGATGGCAGTCATAAGAGTCGAGGGGCATGAAAGGGAGGCAGTGGTTGGGAAGGGAGTGAGACAGGGTTCTAGCCTCTCCCCGATGTTATTCAATCTGTATATTGAGCAAACAGTAAAGGAAACAAAAGAAAAATTCGTGGTACGTTTCTAGCATTTGTAGACTGAGTGAAAGCTTTAGACAATGTTGACTGGAATACTCTTTTTCAAATTCTGAAGGTGGCAGGGGTAAAATACAGGGAGCGAAAGGCCATTTACAATTTGTACAGAAACCAGATGGCAGTCATAAGAGTCGAGGGGCATGGAAGGGAAGCAGTGGTTGGGAAAGGAGTGAGACAGGGTTGTAGCCTCTCTCCGATGTTATTCATTCTGTATATTGAGCAAGCAGTAAAGGAAACAAAAGAAAAATTCGGAGTAGGTATTAAAATCCATGGAGAAGAAGTAAAAACTTTGAGGTTCGCCGATGACATTGTAATTCTGTCACAGACAGCAAAGGACTTGGAAGAACAGTTGAACGGAATGGACAGTGTCTTGAAAGGAGGATATAAGATGAACATCAACAAAAGCAAAACGAGGATAATGGAATGTAGTCAAATTAAATATGGTGATGCTGAGGGAATTAGATTAGGAAATGAGACACCTAAAGTAGTAAAGGAGTTTTGCTATTTAGGAAGTAAAATAACTGATGATGGTCGAAGTAGAGAGGATATAAAATGTAGACTGGCAATGGCAAGGAAAGCGTTTCTGAAGAAGAGAAATTTGTTGACATCGAATATAGATTTATGTATCAGGAAATCGTTTCTGAAAGTATTTGTTTGGAGTGTAGCCATGTATGGAATTGAAACAAGGACGATAACTAGTTTGGACAAGAAGAGAATAGAAGCTTTCGAAATGTGGTGCTACAGAAGAATGCTGAAATAAGGTGGATAGATCACGTAACTAATGAGGAGGTATTGAATAGGATTGGGGAGAAGAGAAATTTGTGGCACAACTTAACGAAAAAGGGTTGTTAGGACATGTTTTGAGGCATCAAGGGATCACAAATTTAGCATTGGAGGGCAGCGTGGAGGGTAAAAATCGTAGAGGGAGACCAAGAGATGAATACACTAAGCAGATTCAGAAGGATGTAGGTTGCAGTAGGTACTGGGAGATGAAGAAGCTTGCACAGGATAGAGTAGCATGGAGAGCTGCATCAAACCAGTCTCAGGACTGAAGACAACAACAACAACAACAACTTGTTCCGAAATATTCTTTCATTTACTTAGCTGTTTTCTTCGGAACTTTTTTCTCTTACCATTATGAACAACCGTATAGCACAAAATTTGTCAATATGGCGATACAAAATTTACAGAGACACGACACAACCAGTGGTTTCACTGCTAAGGACAGTTTCCAAGTGACCTAAACTGTCGCCAAATCACCTGACATTGGCCACATTCACTATAGCTTGAGTGTTCACCGCCTTAGTGTCACGTGAACCGTGATTTTTGGGCGTTTTTACTACAGAGGAGCATAGTAGAAGATGACACAGCTTGACGACAACACTCTGGACCAGTGGAATTGCATTAGAGAAAATACAGACTGCTGAGAATATTAAATCCTTCATTTCGCACGCTGTGATGGTTATATTTCAACTAGAGAAAGAGCAGTCCCATGTTGCCCGCGATGTGCAAGTTCCCTTCGCAGTGAAGCAGAAAAGGCATCTTCCTTGACCTGTCCGTTGGCAAACTCAAGTACAGAATACCGTCATTCTCGAGCGATACGACAGTATTCTCCAGGAAGAACAAAGCTTGTCTTTGAATTTTTGAGCAATATAGTACTAGAAATAAATTGAATTCCTGTTTGCAATTACATTAAAAATATTTTCACAACGTACTTGTTTTGTACCTAAGATTTGGTTGTATTGGTCCGGGAGTCTAATTTTTCATTTGCATCACTAATTACATCATATAAATTTTTGGCTCTCTTTGTGAATCATTTGGTGTTACGATTTCTATATACAGCTACGCAATTCCCGATGTCATACTCTTCGGGCAGTTTCTTACTCACGTTTCTACTGAGAGTGCTGTTTTTCACTGCAAACAGGTACGTTTAATAAATTATTGTTATGGAATAATATGGACTGCACTCTTCCGTAACTGCAGAGTACAAAATTACTGAACATTCGCATCTAATGAGGACGGGTTGGGGGAAATGGGGTGGGGGGGTGGGGGGGGGGGGGGTACTAAGACACTGGTCCGGCCGACGGGAAGAATGAGGCTGCAATCCGAAGTTTCACTGTCACACTATTTTTTGGGATCACTTGTCGCCAATGCTGGAGTGATACCTTCAACAAGGCAACTGCATATTTCCTTTGCCATACTTGCCCTAGCATGCAATGCAGGCCAATGACTTCAGCGCTATCGGAAATTCAATTATCCTTCATTACTGAGATTCTCTGATGTTGAGGAACGTAATTTTTTATTAATCTGCCACAGACTTCAACACAAGGATCTCGTCTTCAGCACGAACATTCGTTTCCCTGTGTATTATGCTGGGATCAGAATTAGTGTGTTTCTGACAAAGTTGAATAAATTGAATAAGGTGGAAGAGAGCCACCTAGATAGCAGGAAACGGCAATCGTCTGCGGCTTAAGCTGTGCCAGCTGTTAACCGTGACTCCAGAGATTTACGGCCTAAGCGCTCTGCTGGCCTACAGAAGCCTCTCTGGGTCCATTACGCACTCGAAGTGACCCCGCACACACGGCCTCTGCCACTTTGCATTCAATAGCCACTCTCTGACCGGCACGCGGCTTATACTGCGATCTCGTTGCCACTTGGAAACATAGAACAGCTGTACATATTGTAGGATATGGGCACCAGTGTTTGTTACAGACACTTCATTATTGCTATTTTTCTGGAAAACTGAGATTCTGAGCCCATGACTGTGTGCAAAATATAGGTTGATCCTTGAGAGAAGAAGATAGGAATAAGCACCTATTGATAATGCTATTTATTTATGTAAATAGCGCTGTAACCGGTTTCGAACCGACAGGTTCATTTTCTCATGGTTGCTCGTGTCGGATGCACATTTCTTGAAGTTTACATAAGATTTTGGCTTTTTATTCCATTTCGTGCTGAAAGATTCCTAGGATGGTGGTGCTATCTAAAATCCCGCGTAATTTTGTTGGAATTCTGTAGGCTTGTATTCACCAATTACTGTAGAGTACATCCAGCATTTATTCTGTTAGTGGTTCGATTCCCGGCGGGGTCAGGGATTTTCTCTGTCTCGTGATGACTGGGTGTTGTGTGTTGTCCTTAGGTTAGTTAGGTTTAAGTAGTTCTAAGTTCTAGGGGACTGATGACCATAGATGTTAAGTCCCATGTACAGGTAGATGTACAGGAAGACAGCTATTTTTTTGCCGATGTGACTTTCTAATCCTAGTGTGCGATGACCTCCTATTTTACTTTTTTCTGAGGCCTGAAACATTACAGTCTTTAGTGAATAATTACTCAACATATTTTAACTTTAGAATGTCGTTCGATGAGATGTTTTTATTTGATGTTTTTAAGTGTTGTCAGCCACTTGTGTTAAATGGTTTGAGATCACTTTGCTTATAGGCACACATCAAGAAATATTTTGCATCACCTCGGTTCCGAGAGTTCCGGAACAGGTACAGAAAATTGGAGTAGAAATCAGCATAAATATCATTTCCATCCTTTTTATTGCTCACGAAAACCACACATTGCATGTTGTACCACCATACACCGAGACCTTCAGAGGTGATGGCCCAAATTCCTGTACACACCGGTGTCTCTAATACCTAGTAGAACGTCCTCTAACGTTGATGCATGCCTGTATTCGTCAGGGCACACTATCCACAAGTTCGCCAAGGCACTCTTGGTCCAGATAGTCCCACTCCTCAACGGCGATTCGGCGTAGATCCCTCAGAATGGTTGGTGTGTCACGTCATCTATAAACAGCCCTTTGCTATCTATCCCAGGCATGTTCGGTAGAATTCATGTCTGGAGAACTCTTTGGCCACGCTAGTCGAGCGACGTCGTTATCCTGAAGGAAGTCATTCAAAAGATGTGCACGATGGGAGCGTGAATTGTCGTCCATGAAAACGAATGTCTCGCCAATATGCTGCCTATCTGGTTGCACTATCGGTCGGAGGATGGAATTCACGTATCGTACAGCGGTTACGGTGCCTTCCATGACCACTAGCGGCATACGTCGGCCCCACATAATGCCACCCCAAAACAGTAGGGACCCTCCACCCTGCTGCACTCGCTGGACAGTGTGTCTAAGTCGTTCAGCCTGACCGAGTTGGCTCCAAACACGTCTCTCACTCATGGGTGAAGAGAACGTGATGGCAATGCTGAGCGGTCCATTGTTCACGTTGTTGGGTCCATCTGTACCGCTGCATGGTGTCATGGTTGCAAAGATGGACCTCGCCATGGACGTCGGGAGTGAAGTTGCGCATCATGCAGCCCATTGGACACACTTAGAGTCTTAACACGACGTCTTGTGGCTGCACGAAAAGCGTTATTCAACATGGTGGCGTTGCTGTCAGGGTCGCTCCGAGCCGTAATCCGTAGGTAGCGGTCACCCACTGCAGCAGTAGCCCTCGGGTGGCCTGAGCAGGGCATGACATCGACAGTTCCTGTCTCTCTGTATCTGCTCCATGTCCGAACAACATTGCTTTGGTTCATTCCTTGTTGAGAGCCCTTCGTGTCACTAACAATGCGGACGTGATCGAAGCGCTTTATTGACCGTCTAGGCATGGTTGAACTACAGACTACACGAGCCGTGTACCTCCTTCTCGGTGGAATAACTGGAATTGATCGGCTGTTGGAACCCCTTTGTCTAATAGGCGCTGCCCATGCATGGTTGTTTCCGTCTTTAGGTGGGTTTACTGACATCTCGGAACGGTCATCTTTGTCTGTGATACAATTTCCACAGTCAACGTCTTCCACCTTTAGGAGTTCTGGGAACCGGGGTGATGCAAAACTTTTTTGATGAATGCAGTTCTTCGTTCTAGAGCTTTCGCTCTGCATTGGTCTTGTGCTCTCAGGAACCGAAGGGCGCATACACCGTCGTTGCTACCAGTGATGGTCGAGATAAGCGGGCTCTCGCATCTGTTGCCTAGCTCACTTCATGCACGCCGGGCGGTCCAGATTGGCATCGGATTTCACGATTTGTTATGTAGTTTGTTATGAATTAGGAAAAATGTATAAATAGAAAACTGAGAAATAAATATTTTAGCCCAACCACATTCCGCCGCAAACAACACAATGTTTCACTTTCCGACCACATTACGTGGTACAAGTGATAGGAGACAGAATAATAGGGAAATAGCTGAAAGGTCGGGGAAGAAGGCCAGTGTTCACTCTGCCTGCTTGCCGGGGGGTCTCATCCGAGATGTGGGGGAGGCCCTACCGGCGGTGATAGAGAGTACTGGGTGCACCAATCCTAAACTCAGATTGGAATGTATACCGCAGAGACAGGCTGGACAGTGAAGGGGAAGGCGTGTTTATAGCGATAAGAAGTGCAATAGTATCGAAGGAAATTGACGGAGATCCGAAATGTGAAATGATTTGGGTGAAGGTCACGGTTAATGCAGGCTCAGACATGGTAATTGGATGTCTCTATAGGCCCCCGGGCTGAGCAGCTGTTGTGGCAGAGCACCTGAAGAATAATTTGGAAAATATTTCGAGTAGATTTCCCCACCATATTATAGTTCTGGGTGGAGATTTTAATTTGCCGGATATAGACTGAGAGACTCAAACGTTCATAACGGGTGGCAGGGACAAAGAATCCAGTGAAATTTTTTTAAGTGCTTTATCTGAAAACTACCTTGAGCAGTTAAACAGAGAACCGACTCGTGGCGATAACATATTAGACCTTCTGGCGACAAACAGACCCGAACTATTTGTAACAGTTAATGCAGAACAGGGAATCAGCGATCATAAAGCGGTTACTGCATCGATGATTTCAGCCGTAAATAGAAATATTTAAAAAGGTAGGAAGAATTTTCTGTTTAGCAAAAGTGACAAAAAGCAAATTACAGAGTACCTGACGACTCAACACAATAGTTTTGTCTCAAGTACAGATAGTGCTGAAGATCAGTGGACAAAGTTCAAAACGATCGTACAATATGCGTTAGATGAGTATGTGCCAAGCAAGATCTTAAGAGATGGAAAAGAGCCACCGTGGTACAACAACCGAGTTAGAAAACTGTTGAGGAAGCAAAGGGAACTTCACAGCAAACATAAACAAAGCCAAAGCCTTGCAGACAAACAAAAATTACGCGAAGCGAAATGTAGTGCGAGGAGGGCTATGCAAGAGGCGCTTAATGAATTCGAAAGTAAAGTTTTATGTACTGACTTGGCAGAAAATCCTAAGAAATTTTGGTCTTATGTCAAAGCGGTAGGTGGATCAAAACAAAATGTCCAGTCACTCTGTGACCAAAATGGTACTGAAACAGAGGATGACAGACTAAAGGCTGAAATACTAAATGTCTTTTTCCAAAGCTGTTTCACAGTGGAAGACTGCACTGTAGTTCCTTCTCTAGATTGTCGCACAGTTGACAAAATGGTAGATATCGAAATAGACGACAGAGTGACAGAGAAACAATTAAAATCGCTCAAAAGAGGAAAGGCTGCTGGACCTGATGGGATACCAGTTCGATTTTACACAGAGTACGCGGAGGAACTTGCCCCCCTTCTTGCAGCGGTGTACCGTAGGTCTCTAGAAGAGCGTAGCGTTCAAAAGGATTGGAAAAGGGCACAGGTCATCCCCGTTTTCAAGAAGGGACGTCGAACAGATGTGCAGAACTATAGACCTATATCTCTAACGTCAATCAGTTGTAGAATTTTGGAACACGTATTATGTTCGAGTATAATGACTTTTCTGGAGAGTAGAAATCTACTCTGTAGGAATCAGCATGGGTTTCGGAAAAGACGGTCGTGTGAAACCCAGCTCGCGCTATTCGTCCACGAGACTCAAAGAGCCTTAGACACGGGTTCACAGGTAGATGCCGTGTTTCTTGACTTCCGCAAGGCGTTCGATACAGTTCCCCACAGTGGTTTAATGAACAAAGTAAGAGCATATGGACTATCAGACTAATTGTGTGATTGGATTGAAGAGTTCCTAGATAACAGAACGCAGCATGTCATTCTAAATACAGAGAAGTCTTCCGAAGTAAGAGTGATTTCAGGTGTGCCGCAGGGGAGTGTCATAGGACCGTTGCTATTCACAATATACATAAATGACCTGGTGGATGACATCGGAAGTTCACTGAGGCTTTTTGCGGATGATGCTGTGGTGTATCGAGAGTTTGTAATAATGGAAAATTGTACTGTAATGCAGGAGGATCTGCAGCGAATTGACGTATGGTGCAGGGAATGGCAATTGAATCTCAATGTAGACAAGTGTAATGTGCTGCGAATACATAGAAAGATAGATCCCTTATCATTTAGCTACAAAATAGCAGGACAGCAACTGGAAGCAGTTAATTCCATAAATTATCTGGGAGTACGCATTAGGAGTGATTTAAAACGGAATGATCATATAAAGTTGATCGTCGGTAAAGCAGATGCCAGAATGAGATTCATCGGAAGAATCCTAAGGAAATGCAATCCGAAAACAAAGGAAGTAGGTTACAGTACGCTTGAACGCCCACTGCTTGAATACTGCTCAGCAGTGTGGGATCCGTAACACATAGGGTTGATAGAAGAGATAGGGAAGATCCAACCGAGAGCAGCGCGCTTCATTACAAGATCATTTAGTAATCGCGAAAGCGTTACGGAGATGATAGATAAACTCCAGTGGAAGACTCTGCAGGTGAGTCGCTCAGTAGCTCGGTACGGGCTTTTGTTGAAGTTTCGAGAACATACCTTCACCGAAGAGTCAAGCAGGATATATCTCGCGAAGAGACCATGAGGATAAAATCAGAGAGATTAGAGCCCACACAGAACCATACCGACAATCCTTCTTTCCACGAACAATACGAGACTGGAATAGAAGGGAGAACCGATAGAGGTACTCAGGGTACCCTCCGCCACACACAGGCAGGTAACTTGCGGAGTATGGATGTAGATGTAGAAATTGTTTGGGCGGTCCGGGATCGAAACCCAGACCTTTGGATTTGAAGCCTATCAGTTACCCCCGTAGGCTTCTCCCCTTTTATCCCTTCTCTGAATAAAATTCTCATCCTCCTGCTAACGTGCAAGCTGCATTGAGAACTATCTCACAAACATTAATGGAAGGTGGGATATTATTTTACCAGTTTCAGGTGATGTCTGTAACGGTCGCATGTTAACAAAAAAGTCATAAAATATTGAGGAAAAACTAGGTTTATTTTGAAGTTTCCGTCAAATTTTGGTAAAGCATCGATCTTCGCCGTTATTAATTTCTAAGTCGATGTTCCACTAAACTTACAGCCTGAAACCTAATACAAGCCACGCTAAATCATTCTACATAATAAACGCTTCAGACCAGTGCTGCCTTGTACCCAGTGCGAACAATATCTTTGGCTCCCGTTCTATGATGCACTTACTTACTTTATTTCTCTCTCTCTCTCACACACACACACACACACACACTCACTCGCTCAGCCGGCCGGAGTGACCGAGCGGTTCTAGGCGCTAAAGTCTGGAACCGCGCGACCGCTACGGTTGCAGGTTGGAATCCTGCCTCGGGCATGGATGTGTGTGATGTCCTTAGGTTAGTCAGGTTTAAATAGTTCAAAGTTATAGGGGACTGATGACCTCAGACGTTAAGTCCCATAGTGCTCGGAGCCATTTGAACCTCATTCGCTCACTCATATTCCAACACTCGCTGCGTGATGCTAAGCGCAAAGGAAACGTTATCAAGCCTATTTCTAAGGCTAGGAAAAAAAGCAATGTGCTTTTAAATATACATAACAAAACGTAATTTAGAAAATTGATCGAAATTTCACTTACAACTTGTTTCAGGTAAAGTGTGTTAGTATTTGACTGAAAACATAATAAGTGAAGAGGAATATTTACTTAGAATAAACGGCAGAAAGGTTATGAACGTAATTTGCTTTCTTACTTTCCAGAGGGTTAAAGCAGAAAGTCATAAAGTTTTTTAAATAAATCGTTCTGTTATTTGGTTCTTGCACAAAATCACACCCAGAATGGGCTGGAGGACCACAGTGTTGGACGAGCGTACGGTTTCTCTAGTGTCTAGACTCACATTTTCTACAATGTTGGAGACACAGGGTTGATACATTTCAGCTGTCAGAGTTCGTGCAAAGTAGTCGGGACCGATTACTTCATCTCCAATGGCTCTACTCCACACAGTAATGAACCACCTATTTTTACCATTTATATGACGTTCCCACCTAGGACGTTTTGTGACACAGTAATGCATATTATGACGGTTCGCTGCACAATAGTTTGTGAACTTAGATTCAACGGAGAACGCTTTTAAAGGCGCCCAGTGTGAAAATACACACGATCCTACTGCAGAACGCAGCACTCCGACTAAAATCGCTCTCAACCAGTTCCGCTGCGCGGGGTAGCCTCGTGGTCTAAGGGCTCCTTGTCACGGTCCGTGCGGCTGGCCCCGTCGGAGATTTGAGTCCTCCCTCGGGCATGGCTGTCTGTGTCCTCCTTAGTGTAAGTTAGTTTAAGTTAGATCAAGTAGTGTGTAGGCTTAGGGACCGGTGACCTGAGCAGCTTGGTACCAGAAGACCTTACCACAAATTACTTAAATTAGTCAACCAGTTCCTGAGTCAGTGGTAGGTAGTACAGGTGAAACTTGTGACCGTGTACTATTCACCACACAGATGTAAGACTTATACCAGGGACTGTAGCAATTTCTCGTTAACTGACATAGCTACCATGGTGTATTGTAGTTAGGACAAACACTTTCATAACCGCACTTCTTGCCGGTCTTCTTCTTCTACCGTCGCGCCTTCTCAAACTACTTGTTTCTCGAAGTTGTTGTTCTGGACGTAAGAACCTAAAAGCTGATGGTACTCCCCCACCGGGATATCTTAAGGGGTTAGCCATGCCTACTTCATTGTTATCGTGTTGGCATTCGCCGGGCGTCAGCAACATGTCATCGTATTTGCTGGATGTGTATGCCATGTTTATTCCACACCTGAACTGTGGAAGAGCGAAAATAATTTGTTTGAGCATTTCGACTTGTCTTGTAAACCGCAGGGTCAGTAAACATTCTACAGCCTATCCAAAAATGAGTTCAGGAAGAGCATCGAGGAAGTTTGTCGCTCCGTGACACCAATAATGGAATTTATGACATTTGTGGTAAGGTCTCACGGGACCAAACTGCTGAGATCGCCGGTCCCTAGACGTACACACTACGTAAACTAAATTAAACTAACTTGGGCTAAGAACAACACACACACACATACACACACACACACACACACATGCCCGAGGGAGGACTCGAACCTCCGGTGGGAGGGGCCGCGCAGTCGGTGACGAGACGCCTCAAACCACGCGGCCACTCAGGGCGGCTTTCACTCACTATTTTCTAAGAATAATACTTTATCCAAAACTTCCCATACCTACACACATACAATATACATAATGCAGTAAACTGATAATGAGATCTTTGTCGCCTTAAACGCGTTCTTGACTAAGATCTCCTCGCCACGTCATGTGTCAGAGGTCAGTAACGCCCACCGACCATTGCAGATTGTATTTAAAATAGTCCTGTTTTGCATCTTCTTAGTGGCGCTATAGCGTCAGTCTTGCGTGACTTGCGCGAAATCTAAACAGACATCATCTTTCAGATGTAGAAATACGGTTATCAGCATTCGCTTATTTTGCACACCAACTCCTTAGTGTTACGACTTTTTCCCTTCGGTGTATATAAGTACATGTATTACACGTATATATGAAACAGTCTCGTTCATCTGGATTTAGGCATTAGGCTCTTTTTGTAAGTCTGAAGTATCTTTCGGAGCATACGTTTCTAGGCAGTTAAAATCTCACCAATTTTACTCATAGTTTTCCTTGTTCTGTTATGACGTCCACAATATGCCGATTTTTTCCTTTCTGGGCTGGTAGTGCGCTCTGTTATGTTAAATTGCCTTCTGCTATGATACACTAGTGGCCATTAAAATTGTTACACCAAGAAGATATGCAGATGATAAATGGGTATTCATTGGACAAATATATTATACTAGAACTGGCATGTGATTATATTTTCACGCAATTCGGGTGCATACATCCTGAGAAATCAGTACCCAGAACAACCACCTCTGGCCGAAATAACGGCCTTGATACGCCTGGACATTGAGTCAAACACAGCTTGGATGGCGTGTACAGATACAGCTGCCCATGCAGCTCCAACACGATACCACAGTTCATCAAGAATAGTGACTGGCGTATTGTGTCGAGCCAGTTGCTCGGCCACCATTGACTAGACGTTTTCAATTGGTAACAGATCTGGAGAATGTGTTGGCCAAGGCAGCAGTCGAACATTTTCTGTATCCAGAAAGGTCCGTACAGTACCTGCAACATGCGGTCGTGCATTATCCTACTGAAATGTAGGGTTTCGCAGGGATCGAATGAAGGGTAAGCCATCTGAAATGTAACGTCCGCTGTTCAAAGTGCCGTCAATGTGAACAAGAGGTCACCGAGACCTGTAACCAATAGCACCCCATACCATCATGCCGGGTGATACGCCCGTATGGCGATGACGAATACACGCTTCCGACGTGCGTTCACTGTGATGTCGCCAAACACGGGTGCGACCATCATGATACTGTAAACAGAAACTGGATTCACCGAAAAAATGACGTTTTGCCATTCGTGCACCCAGATTCATCGTTGAGTCACCATCGCAGGCGCTCCTATCTGCAGCGTCAAGAGCAACCGCAGCCACGGTCTCGGAGCTGGTAGTCCATGCTGCTGCAGACGTCGTCGAACTGTAGATGGTTGTTGTCTTGCAAACGTCCCCATCTGTTGACATAGGGATCCAGACGTGGCTGCACGATCCGTTACAGCTATGCGAATAAGATTCCTGTCACCTCGACTGCTAGTGATACGAGACCGTTGGGATCCAGCACGGCGTTCCGTATTACCCTCCTGAACCCACCGATTCTATATTCTGCTAACAGTCATTGGATCTCGACCAACGCGAACAGCAATGTCGCGATACGATAAACCGCAATCGCGATAGGCTACAATCCGACCGTTATCAAAGTCGGAAACGTGATGGAACGCATATCTCCTCCCTACACGGAGCATCGCAATAAAGTTTCACCAGGCAACGCCGGTCAACTGCTGTTTGTGTATGAGAAATCGGTTGGAAACTTTCCTCATGTCAGCTCGTTTTAGGTGTCGGCACCGGCGCCAACCTTGTGTGAATGCTCTGAAAAGCTAATCATTTGCACATCACAGCATCTTCTTCCTGTAGGTTAAATTTCGCGTCTGTAGCACTTCATCATCGTGGTGAAGCAATTTTAATTTCCAGTAGTGTACTTGTTCCAAAATGTTGTTTCATTTGCTTAGTTGTGTTCTTGTAAATTATTACTCGTAGCGTTTTGAACAAACTTTTAGTATAAAATTTGTCGATATGGTTTCACAAAATTTACTGAGACAAGATACGACCACTAATTTCATTTCTAAGTGCCAGTTTCCAAGTGACCTAAACTGTCCCAAAATCACATGACATTGGCCAACCTCATTACAGCTTACGCATTCACCACCATGTGAACCGTGATTTTTAAGCATTTTTACTAGGAACCACATAGTAGAGGATCCCATAGTTTATCGACAATGCTCTGGACCAATCGAGTTACATGACTCAGAATGCAAAGTCCTGAGAATTAAGAAATCCTTCATTTCTCAGCCTCTCAACCACCAAATCGAAAATAAAGCAGCAAATTACATTTATGGACGGATTTGTGTATAATCATTAATCTCTCGAATAATGCAATTTCCACCTTTATGTTGGATAAATCGATCAATTCATACCTTCTACGCAATGTCCTTGGCACGAGCGCATGCTGGAAAGTAGTGCCTCAGAAATTTTTAACGTGAAAACTGTTAAAGCTTCTTAAATAAAACAAACCTTATTAATTTCTTCGTCTTTATTCTTCATATCTACATACTTATTTATCAACATGGTAACCCTGCCGACAAACGCATCTCTGCCAACGAGAGACCATTTTGTTTACATCGTCACTGTGGAATGTCTGACTTTGGTGACGGAGCCACAACCTCACGTCTGCTTGCACCACTTTATCACTATCAAAGCGGAGTCCTCGAAGGTGCTCTTTCATATTTGTAAACATGTGAATATCGGATGGGGCGCAGATGAAACGGTATGGAAGATGATCGATGACAGTGTACCCAAGACGTTGAATTGTTGCAGATGTCGCAGCGCTCGTGTGTAGCATGGCGTTACCATGGTAAAGGATTGGGTGCTCCATGTGTGGATCAACGTTGTCTGTATTCGTACATCCATATTTAAGGTGGATGAAGGTAGGACACAGCTGGTATAATTTTTATTAAGTATGAAATTCCTCGAGCTGGACTTAAGATTTTTCATTTACTTCGCTACTAGTTTCGACGTTGCGTCGACGCCATCTTCAGGCTCGTACACTTTGATGAAATCAGTTGTGTATGGCTCACTCCAGATGTCCGCGGTGAGACCAACACGTGCTCCACATGGATCCATGTATAATATTAAAATGTAAAACATTGTCTAGCATTTGTTAAGGAGGCTAAATATAATAACTATGGAGAACATTTGGTCGAAAAATAGATATATTCACAACAGAATACAACAATATCCCGAAGCACGTGTTGTGGAGCACGTGTTGGTCTCACCGCGGACTTATAGACTGAGCCACACACAACTGATTTCATCAAAGTGTACGGGCCTGAAGAAGGCGTTGACGCAACGTCGAAACTAGTAGCGAAGTAAATGAAAAATCTTAAGTACAGCGGGAGGAATTTTGTTTTCAATAAAAAAAAAAACACTGTCTGTGTTTAGAAACTCTATTACAGTACTCTGTTTCTCACGCACTTACATAGTTACGTCACACACCGCTGTGTTACACGCTACTTTTCGGAGCCCTCTAGCGGCAGAATTAGCAACTTGCCTCAGTATAGCGGAAAGGTCGACCGAGTAATCGCTCAACCAATATTCAGTACATAATACAAAATTAGGAGGGATTGCTTTTCGGCAAACTGTCGTATTTTGTTGTGAATATTTCTATTTTTCGTGCAAATGTTCTCCATAGTTATTATATTTAGCCTCCTTAACAAAGGCTAGACAATATTTTGCCTATTGTAGATAAATGTTTTCATACTACCCTTTTCGGTCATTTTCACTATCTCCTTATTTCATAGTTCATCCGCTCACGAATCATTTAGTTAAGATAATGGCATTCACAGCGAAGGCTATACCACAACGGCAATTTTTTTTTTATCTCAGTGGCGAGAGAGGTCCTCGGAAAAGTAGATCTGGCAAATAAATTCGGCAGAAGGAGCACAGTGATGTGTATTGTAAGGGTTTCAACGTTCGCCGCGGTGGCTGGCCGCGCCTGCTTTGCCCGAGCAGAGGGCCCATCCATCATGTTTCCAATCGGTCAGCAAGTCGGCAGGGCGGCCGCATCTGTCCGCGCATTACTCTGGGCAGTTGTCGCAGTGAATAGCCGACCGCTGTCCAGGTGTCCCCAGCCCCGACCGGATCGTTCTGCGGGCCCAATCCATTATGCTGGAGTGGCTGCCTCGCCGAACCGGTTCCTCCGCCTCTCTTTGAGCCACTGGAGGCAGATGCGCTCCGCACGGGCCTTTGGAAGTCCCGACGTAGGGGGCTACTTATGCAAACAAATGCGCTTATTGTTCTGTTGAGAGTTGGTCGCCAGTTATGTATGAAAGTATACTTTTATTTAAGACATTAATCGCTAACATGCAAAGAAATGTTTGGAGTTAAAAATAAATCGAGAAAAGAGTTATAATTCTTTGGTGGTTCGAATATGTAGTATGGCTAAGATCGTGGATCTTTCGCAAAGCTAGTGAGATCAAAATTCACCCAGCAGCAGCGAAATTTCTGAGGACTATCAAAGGATGTTACCTCTTTGATAACACTTCACGTAACTTTCTAGAACTGTGCTGAGCATGACCTCAGGGTAAAAATCACGTTGGCTTCAACATGTACACATGCAGAAGGAATAAATGGCACCCTAAAATAATACCTGCAGATATGATGGGAAAGTCGACATGGCTACACTACTAAAGCAATGGACTAACACGTGAAAACTGGAGCACAATATAAATCACGGAAGATGATGAAAGATCTAATTTACAGAAAGGTATGCCAATAATGCATCTTACTGGGACTATTACGTTTTAGCATCGGAAGAGGAACTGTGAATGTTGTACAGCAAAAACAAGTAATTACTTGTACGGTTTTGTTGTTTCGAGTTCTCCAGTTCGATGACTGGGCTAATGCAGCTCTGCATTCTATCCCGTGCACAACTACCACGAGATACATCCATTTGAGTCCACTCGCTGTTGTCAAATGTTTGTCTGCACCTAAAATTTCTAGCTCCACACTTCCCGTCATTACCAAAGTGAGAAGAGGATGGTACACTATGCGATCAAAAGTATCCGGACACCTGGCTGAAAATGACTTACAAGATCGTGGCGCGCTCCATCGGTAATGACGGAATTCAGTACGGTGTTGGCCCACCCTTAGCATTGCTGACAGCTTCCACTCACACAGGCACACGTTCATTCAGGTGCTGGAAGGTTTCTTGGGGAATGGCAGCCCAATCTTCACCAAGTGCTGTACTCAGGAGCGGTATCGATGTCGGGGTGTCCGGACACTTTTGATCACATAGTGTATCAGTGAACCTAAGGCTGTGCTAGGCGTGAAAACATTTTTGCTTGGTTAGAGTGACAGGATACAAAATTGAAATTTGTGGTGTGGTCTTATCGGACCAAACTACAGAGGTCATCGGTCCCGAGGCCTACACACTACTTAACCTAACTTAAACTAAATTACGATATGGACAGAATACAGACTGCAGAGTATCTAAGCAGTCAGAATCAAATATTTTGTGTTGAGGATGAAGATGTGGAACACAAATGGAAAAAAATTCAAAAGCATTGTTCAGTATGCCTGAGACAAGACATTCCACGGTTTAATAGCCGTGTAAGAAAACTGCTACTTAAACCAAGAGAGCATTATCACAGATTCAAGAAGAATCGTAACCTAGCACCCAAATAAAAGCTGAACGAATCGAATATGAGAATAAGGAAAGCCACCAGGAAATCGTTGAATGACCTGGAAAGTAAAATTTTATCAACCAGTCTAACAATTCTAAGAGGCTTTGGTCTGAAGTACAATCAGTAAGCATTCAGAAATTCTCTATTAATTCAATTAGTGACCATACTGGCACCAAAACAGACGATAAAAGACAGAAGACTGAATTACTAAATTCGGTCTTGCGAAATTGTCTCTGCAGGGTTGGTCATAACATGCTGCGTCCTTTGAATCATCGCATTAACGTTGAAATGGCAGAAACTGAGATAACCGATGACGGAAGAGAAAAGCGATAACAGTCGCTTAGTAGCGGAAATGCACCAGGAACAGATGAGACACCTGTAACATTCTAGACAGATTATGCGAAAGCTTTCTCTTGTAGCAGCAGTTTGTCGTAGTTCGCTGGGGCAACGAAGGGTACCTAGCGACTTGAAAACAGAGCAGGTCAATACCGTTTTTAAGAAGGACCGTAGGATAGATGCAGATAATTAAAGACGTTTGTCGTTGACGTCAGTCTGTTGTAGAATTATGAAACATGTTTTGTGTTAAAGAAATACGACGGTCTCGCAGAACGAAAATCGACATTGATTCCGCAAACAGACATCTTACGAAAATCAGTTCGCAATGTTCCCCCATGAGATCCATAGAGATCTGTAGACAACGGCTCTCAGACTGACGCCTTGTTCCCTGACTTCACGAAGCCATTTCATATCGTACAGCACTGTCGTTTGCTGAAAAAATACGAGGTTGTCGAGTGTCGGACTAGATTTGCGACTGGATTCAGAAGTTCCTTGTAGATGGAACTCAACACGTTGCCCTTAACGTAAGAAATTCAACAGCTGTGAAGGTAATTTCCGGGTTACTCCAAGGACGTGTCGTATGATCGTATCTGTTTGAAATATGCATAAAATGTCTAGTAGAAAGGGTCGGAAGCTCTTAAGACTGTTCGCAAGCGATGCGGCTGTCTGCAAGAATGTAGCAATTCTACAAGGCGGTATCCACTTGCAAAATGACTTACAGAAGATTGATGAATGGTGCAGCCTCTGAACGCCAATAAATGTGACATTTGGCGCGTATGTAGGAAAAGAAATCCACAACTGTACAAATACAGTACTCATGTGAAATTGCTGGGAACAGTCCCTACCGCAAAATATTAGGGAGTAACTATCCAGAACTATCGTAAACATAAAGACCAAAAAGCTAAAAGCAGGAAAATCAGTTGCCAGATTAAGGTTCATAGAAAGAATCTCAAGGAAATATAACTCACACATGAGAGAAATAGCTTGTTCGGCCGATTAATGTGTGGGGTTCATCAATCTGAGATCACCACCAGATAAGACTGACGGAAAAAAATAATAAGATTCAACGAAGAGTGGCGCTTTCCATTACAGCATCGTTTAGTTGGCACGCTCAACAACTACACTGGCAGACGCTACAGGAGAGGGATTTACTGCTGAAATTTCCGGAAAGAGTTAGACAAAACTTCCTCCCACACACGTTTTGCGAAATGATCGCGATGAAAAAGTTAGAGAAATTAGAGCTAATTCTTCCCACGCGCAATTTGCGAGTGAAACAGGGTAAGGTGATCAGTCTGTGGTACCAGAAGTACCCACCTTCACGCAGCGTCAGGTGACTTCTAGAGTAATGATGTCAATTTAGATTTCCTTATACCTCTGGATGTGTCCTCTCAACTGACCCTTGTCTTAGTGAACAACTTCACAAAGAGAAGGGATCAGTTGAGAGGACACATCCAGAGGTATAAGGTATATGGACTATCAGACCAATTGTGTGATTGGATTGAGGAGTTCCTAGATAACAGAACGCAGCATGTCACTCTCAATGGAGAGGAGTCTTCTGAAGTAACAGTGATTTCAGGTGTGCCCCAGGGGAGTGTCATAGGACAGTTGCTATTCACAATATACATAAATGACCTGGTGGACGACATCGGAAGTTCACTCAGGCTTTTTGCAGATGATGCTGTGGTGAATCGAGAGGTTGTAACAATGGAAAATTGTACTGAAATCTGCAGCGAATTGACGCATGCTGCAGGGAATGGCAACTGAATCTCAATGTAGACAAGTGTAATGTGCTGCGAATACATAGAAAGATAGATCCCTTAGCATTTAGCTACAAAATAGCAGGTCAGCAACTGGAAGCAGTTAATTCCATAAATTATCTGGGAGTACGCATCAGGAGTGATTTAAAACGGAATGATCATATAAAGTTGATCATCGGTAAAGCAGATGCCAGTCTGAGATTCATTGGAAGAATCGTAAGGAAATGCAATCCGACAGCAAAAGAAATAGGTTACAGTTCGCTTGATCGCCCACTGCTTGAATACTGCTCAGCAGTGTGGGATCCGTACTAGATACGGTTGACAGATGAGATAGGGAAGATCCAACGGAAAGCAGCGCGCTTCATTACAAGATCATTTAGTAATCGCGAAAGCGTTACGGAGATGATAGATAAACTCCAGTGGAAGACTCTGCAGGAGAGACGCTCAGTAGCTCGGTACGGGCTTTTGTTAAAGTTTCGAGAACATACCTTCACCGAAGAGTCAAGCAGTATATTGCTCCCTCCTACGTATATCTCGCGAATAGACCATGAGGATAAAATCAGAGAGATTAGAGCCCACACAGAAGCATACCGATAATCCTTCTTTCCACGAACAATACGAGACTGGAATAGAAGGGAGAACCGATAGAGGTACTCAGGGTACCCTCCGCCACACACAGGCAGGTGGCTTGCGGAGTATGGATGTAGATGTAGATGCAGATATCGGTTACATCTACATCTACATGGATACGCTGTAAATCATATTTAAGTGCCTGGCAGAGGGTTCATCGAACCACCTTCCCAATTTTCTTTTATTCATCTCGTATAGCGCGTGAAAAAATGAACACCTATATCTTTCCGTACGAGCTCTAATTTCCTTTATTTTATCGTGGTGATCGCTCCTCCCTATGTAGGTCGGTGTCAACAAAATATTTTTGCATTCGGAGGAGAAAGTTGGTGATTGGAATTTCTTGATAAGATTCCGTCGTAACGAAAAACGCCTTTCTTGTAATGATGACGAGCCCTAATTCTGTATCATTTCTGTGACACTCTGTCCCATATTTCTCGATCATACAAAACGTGCTGCCTTTCTTTGAACTTTTTCGATGTACTCCGACAGTCCTATCTGGTAAGGAACCCACACCGCGCAGCAGTAGTCTAAAAGAGGTCGGACAAGCGTAGTGTAGGCAGTCTCCTTAGTAGATCTATTACATTTTCTAAGTGTGCCAATAAAATGCAGTCTTTGGTTTGCTATCCCCACAGTATTTTCTATGTGTTCGTTCCAATTTGAGTTTTTCGTAATTGTAATACCTGGGTATTTAGTTGAATTTACGGCTTTTAGATTAGACTGATTTATCTTGTAAAGTTATGTTGCTGCTTAGAGAAAGAAACTCATCTAATACTTTTCTAATTTAAATCCGAATGAAAAAATGACTCTGTACACTATGGGACTTAACATCTGAGGTCATTAGTCCCCTAGAACTTAGAGCTACTTAAACCTACGAACCTACGACCATAGCAGTCGCGGGGTTCCGGACTGAAGCGCCTAGAGCCGCACGGCCACCGCGGTTGGCTAAATCCGAATGATTTCATGGCTTAATTCGACTACATTCTACCATCCATATTTTACCTTTCTTGATTTTCATCTTAAAACCTCTTTTCAAGACACTGTCCATTCCGTTCACCCGCTGTCCCAAGTCTTTTGCCTTCTCTGTAGTAGGTTAGTAGGTGCCGTTGTACCGTGGAAAAACAAACTGCATGTCGAGACGGTCCCCCAGGATGGATACATACTTGTGTTGATTTTGCAGGCCGCTGTGGCCGAGCTGTTCTAGGCGCTTCAGTCCGGAGCCGCGGTGCTGCCACGGTCGCAGGTTCGAATCTTGCTTTGGACATGGATGTGTGTAATGTCCTTAGGTTAGTTAGGTTTAAGTAGTTGTAAGTCTAGGGGACTGGTAACCTCAGATTTTAATTGCCATGGTGCTCAGAGCCATTTGAACCATTTGTTGATTCATTGTGTCTTCCAGAATGACGAAATCACCCAGGGAAACATTACCCAGATCGTAAAACTCCCTCCACCGGCCTGGACCCTGTTTCTGGCTGTACACGCTAAAAGCCGCGTGTCCGCTGGTAGACTAAACGTGATAATCCGAAAAGGCCAGCTGTCACCACTCAGTGGACATACAATTAGGGTACTGGTGTGTGAATTCCAGCCTAAGTCGCCGATGACCAGCAGTCAGCATGGGTAAACGAACCAGCCGCCTGCAGTAACATTCTCTGAACGGTCTTTGAGGAGATATTGTTGGCAGGCCTACGTTCATCTAGACGGTCAATAGCTCAAAAGCTGGACGCCTATTGCTCGTACACTTTTCCGCAACCGTTGTTAACAGTTATCATCTATGGCCCATGGTGCACTATTGTTACCTCGGCGCTGGTTTTGGATAGCGCCATTTTACTATGAACGGTATACTTTAAGCACGGCGACGCGAGAACCGTTTACAAACTTAGCCGTTTCGGAAACGCTTCCATCTTAAGCCCGAAAGCTAATGATCTTACCCTTTTGGACGTAAGATAAGTAGTTCCGTTTCCGCATTACGACGACGACAGCGCTGTTTTCCTAACCCCACTGACGCATTCTATAATCACCCCATTGCGTGTTGCAACCTGCCGTCTGTGAGAGGTTATTGCACAGCGGTGGTCAGATTAACGGCAAATATCTGCACTTTGTTTTTGCAACTTGTAGCTGAAGTCAGTCCAAACAAATACTGCTCTTCACATCATTTTGTTTGTAATGGATCACAAACCCACGCTTTTCGTCGACCCTGGGCGTCATATGAAAGACGTGATGGGCAGGATTTCTTTGGGCTGACTCCAGCTTCCCGTTACAAAAGGGAAACAGCAAAAGAATTGCTTCTATCGACCCAATGGAGAGACATCCGTGTATCCAGTGTGTCAGGGGTATAAATGCAGACTTGTGATGTTTGGTACATTAATATATACCAACTTTATAGTACTGGTTCTTTTATCTCTGCGTCTAACTGTCTTCCCACAAACACGTCACATAATTTACTATCTGAAGTTTTCTGTATGGCCATAACTGCAGCATTAGACTAACATTTTTGCATCCATCGTGTCCACACTTCAATGCATAACCTGCTACCCAGGTGCAAATAAGCATTAATGGCTTGCTCTTGTCACATGTACCTGGATATGATACCCAACCTCAAAACATAATATTCCTTATAACCATAATTATTACTCTGCAAATAGATTAAATACTGAGGCCGGCCGAAGTGGCCGTGCAGTTCTAGGCGCTGCAGTCTGGAGTCGCGAAACCGCTACGGTCGCAGGTTCGAATCTTGCCTCGGGCATGGATGTCCTTAGGTTAGTTAGGTTTAACTAATTCTAAGTTCTAGGGGACTAATGACCTCAGAAGTTGAGTCCCATAGTGCTGAGAGCCATTTGAACCATTAAATACTGATATTATGTTGTCCTTAGTCACCAATAACAATATCCACACTTGTAACCCTACCACCATGTGTATCAGTTTTTCCCTTTCTGGCAATGCTTTTTTGGCGTGAAAAATTATGAATCAGTGTGGAAAGAAATGGGCTATTGAACTGCTGATGAATGATCAGTTTTAAGTTCCTTAAAAACGTGGATACTGTTATCAGAAATACTTCAGTGGGCACTTCATTGAAAGAGGAATGGGGATCTGCAAAAAGAGCTGTCATATATTTTGGACAGAGGAACATAGGTACATGGAAGGTAACTGCGCATAAACCTTGGGTAATAGAATAAATAGCTTCACTGATCGATGAAAGAAGAAACTACTGAAGTGTTAAGGGAAATACAGGAACACAGCACTACAAAACATCTAGGAATGAAATAAAAAATAAAGTTTAGAGCAGGTAAGGTGAAATGACTATAGGAAAAAAGCGAAGAAATCGTAAGAGAAATGATTCTCGGAACGGCTTACTTAAACTACAAAAAAGTCGAAACAGCCGTCGGTGAACGTAAAAACATGGGCGGCAACATTAAGAGCGCAGATGGAATTCTGGTAAAATTAGAGGAGAGAGGGAATAAGTGGAAAGAGTACACTAAGAGCTTCTTTGAAGGCGAAGGACTTGTCTGAAGAGGTGACAGAAAAATAAATTGGAGTCGATATGGAAGACATAAAGCACCCAGTATTAGAGGCATATCTAAGACGAGCTTTGGAAGATCTGATATGAAAGATGACAGTAGGTGTAGAGAACATTCCTTCAGAATTAAAAAAAATCGTCGATCGTCGAGGGAAATGGCTGTCCAAGCGTTTGTGTTATGTGATGCTGCAGAATAATTTTGAAAATTAGGTCGATTGATAAGATAAGATTTCTGCCGGAGCGGGATTCGAGCCGGCAGCTTCTGCTAAATAGGCAGCTATGTTGACCACTACACCATCTGGACACAGTGATCACCACAATGGCACCGACTACCCCAGCACGACTTTCACCAGGCCCAAATTCTCACCTTATACCCACACGCTACTGATCTAGCGCCCCTGCTCATTAGACTCATTACTCGCAGCATCTGCGCGATTCCCGTAAGAGTTCGAGCTTGTTGTGCATCTGCACTGAAGGGATCATTGGCCATCATCATCCTAATTATATAGGAGGTGTCTGTTCTTTGGGAAAAACTGGCTAGGTAAGTCAGCTGAAAGGTCAAAGGAAGCCAACACCTTATTAGGTGTCAAAGGTTCATGCATAGTAAGATACCTTCGCATCACTTACTTATTTGATAACCTAACAAAAAGAAAACAAAAGGCATCAGAAAAATACTTTTAAATATCTTGTTGCGACCCACCTACATAGGGAGAAATGACCATCTTCATACACTAAGAGAAACCATAGCTCACACGGAAATATTTAAGTGGTCGTTTTTCCTGCACGCTGTTCGAGAGTGGAACGGTAGAGAAATAGCTGGAACGTGTTTTGATGAACCCTCTGCAAGGCACTAAAGTGTGAATTGCAGAGTAATCATGAAGATGTATGCGTACATCTACATAATGCAGAGAGATACGTTTATAAAACTCCTGGAAAATGCTACGCATCAGGAGATGAATTGGATGGTGGCAGACAGTTGTTGTGGTCTGCCCAAGTCCGGATGGAGTAATAGCACCAGGTCTTATTCCCTATGATCGCAGCCTGCATAAAGAATGAATTACAGTCAGATGTGTCAGCAAAGTCTTCAAGATTTCATGTTGGTTTTTGTTCGTCAGCCAGATCGTTCGATAAACCCGTCGTCAGGCTGTATATACCGACAGAAAAGAAATCGCTACACCAAAAAGAAATAGTTTAAGGAATACTTGTGTCTAGGTAACATATTCAAATTATTAACATAGCAAGACCACAGCATAATGCAAACCAAGGGAAATGTGAAATGGTGGTAGAGTTATAACCGGTGTAACTCACCGAATGCTGAATGGAAGCATGCAAACGTGGATGCATTGTGCCTCACATGTACCGGATGCCAGTTTGAGGGATGGAGCCGCTAAAGACACCCCTTCGGTAGTAAAAGATATAAAAAAAATAGTTATTCTGACCTTGACGGGACTTGCTAGCAACAAAATATTAACAATATTGAAAATTTGACTAACTCAAATACTATGCAATTAACGACATTTATTATAAGGAAAGAACTAAATGAAAGACTATCAGATAATACGAAGCATGAAACTCTAAGTAAATAATTCAAAATATATGCCTTAC
This sequence comes from Schistocerca gregaria, assembly GCF_023897955.1. Taxonomy (NCBI): domain Eukaryota; kingdom Metazoa; phylum Arthropoda; class Insecta; order Orthoptera; family Acrididae; genus Schistocerca; species Schistocerca gregaria. The sequence goes on along the minus strand of NC_064920.1, from coordinate 885,117,592 downwards.
GAACACCGAGACGAGATAAAGTGACCAGAGATAACATCGATCCAAGAAGAGGGTTGTAGCTGCAACGAGCTGTAAGTTCGCTGCGATTACAATGTAGAACTTCAATGGAGATGTTAATTCACTCTCTTGTAGACGTTGCAAAAGCAGTGCGCCTATTGACCGCTACTAGACTGTTTCAAACCGATCAGGAGTTTTAAAGCTTTTCCAGTTTCGTCTTGACGTACTAGTCAGAATTGTGAAAAGATGTAAGATAATAGTTACAGCTTATCCAGACAACGGAACAGTTATTATACGTGAGGGAAAAATAATTCGTGTGATACTTAATCAATTCTGGGACCTAATCGTCGTAATCTGTGATAGTCACGATCATTGAAGTTTACAGCAACATAGAAACCGCCGACATAAACTCTACAAACAGCCTTGAGTAGGAAACATCTACCCGTGATCATGAAGAATTCACACGTACGCTTTGTTGTCGGTAGCTACAGACAATGTCAGAATTGCTGATGCAATTAGCTTCAGTTCCCTGAATGACAGATCGGTGTGCTTTCAATAATTCAGAAGTTCAATAATCTCAGAGGTAACTTTAATGCTTCGTGTCGGCTACATCATTTAATGGAACTTTACTGTATAACTGTGAAATAATTATTTCTTGAGATAACGCCAAAGTTAAATGTGATCTTGTGACATTATTAGCAGGGAACAGTAAGTTTACATCGAAATACGACGCCTTCTGTACGTTGTTTAGAGAATACCTTATCTCTGGTTTTACGACGCAGGAGTAGCTGAATGAGCACCGTAGCAACGCTTTAACGACGCTATAATACTTCATAAATCAACATCCTTGCAAGACTATAATGTGGCAACAGCTTGAATGGTGGAACTTACAATTCGAGACATCATATTATCTACGTTTGAACAATCATTTGCAAACCGAGCATAAAGAACTATGGTTATCAAGTTTCGCGTAAGCTTATAAGCCCGTCGCGAACACGCGAAAGAGATTTGGTTTATTGTTTCAGATTAAGGGAGTTGCGGTATCGAGTGGTGCAGTCACTGTTTGTGGCAGTAAAGAAGACAGACATCTTTCGAACACCATCCATCGATACGCGAATACCTGTTAAAGGGAGATAGTATCTGAAATTAAACAAACAAAGCGAGGAGTTTGCTTCAACAGTTACAGATCGGAGTTGTCGCTATCGACCGACGCCGACCTGTGTCAGCTAGACTAGAACCACAATCCCCATCGAGCTGAACCCTCCCCCCCCTCCACACACACACACACACACACACACACACACACACACACACACACACACACACACACTTATTATACTAAGGCAAACTACTGATGTTTCAGCTGAAACATTTTCCAACAGTGTAAAGAATTGTATCCTGACATCCGTCCCTGTTAACGTGATCTACAACGTCTTACAAATAATGCTGCATCACACGTTGACTGAGTATCGAAATGAACAGAAGGTACCAACATACAACAGATCTTCAGCATTACTGAAAATGTGTATAATTTTAACAATGATTTTTACAATGCAACAGTTAGCAGTGTTTTTGACGCGTTTGCAAGTGCTTCAAGTAGTCGCAAAAAACTGTCAACTGGGAATTCAGTGACGGCATTTACACTCCTGGAAATTGAAATAAGAACACCGTGAATTCATTGTCCCAGGAAGGGGGAACTTTATTGACAAATTCCTGGGGTCAGATACATCACATGATCACACTGACAGAACCACAGGCACATAGACACAGGCAACAGAGCATGCACAATGTCGGCACTAGTACAGTGTATATCCACCTTTCGCAGCAATGTAGGCTGCTATTCTCCCATGGAGACGATCGTATAAATGCTGGATGTAGTCCTGTGGAACGGCTTGCCATGTCATTTCCACCTGGCGCCTCAGTTGGACCAGCGTTCGTGCTTGACGTGCAGACCGCGTGAGACGACGCTTCATCAAGTCCCAAACATGCTCAATGGGGGACAGATCCGGAGATCTTGCTGGCCAGGGTAGTTGACTTACACCTTCTAGAGCACGTTGGGTGGCACGGGATACATGCGGACGTGCTTTGTCCTGTTGGAACAGCAAGTTCCCTTGCCGGTCTAGGAATGGTAGAACGATGGGTCCGATGATGGTTTGGATGTACCGTGCACTATTCAGTGTCCCCTCGACGATCACCAGAGGTGTACGGCCAGTGTAGGAGATCGCTCCCCACACCATGATGCCGGGTGTTGGCCCTGTGTGCCTCGGTCGTATGCAGTCCTGATTGTGGCGCTCACCTGCACGGCGCCAAACACGCATACGACCATCATTGGCACCAAGGCAGAAGCGACTCTCATCGCTGAAGACGACACATCTCCATTCGTCCCTCCATTCACGCCTGTCGCGACACCACTGGAGGCGGGCTGCCCAATGTTGGGGCGTGAGCGGAAGACGGCCTAACGGTGTGCGGGACCGTAGCCCAGCTTCATGGAGACGGTTGCGAATGGTCCTCGCCGATACCCCAGGAGCAACAGTGTCCCTAATTTGCTGGGAAGTGGCGGTGCGGTCCCCTACGGCACTGCGTAGGATCCTTCGGTCTTGGCGTGCATCCGTGCATCGCTGCGGTCCGGTCCCAGGTCGACGGGCACGTGCACCTTCCGCCGACCACTGGCGACAACATCGATGTACTGTGGAGACCTCACGCCCCACGTGTCGAGAAATTCGGCGGTACGTCCACCCGGCCTCCCGCATGCCCACTATACGCCCTCGCTCAACTGCACATACGGTTCACGTCCACGCTGTCGCGGCATGCTACCAGTGTTAAAGACTGCGATGGAGCTCCGTATGCCACGGCAAACTGGCTGACACTGACGGCGGCGGTGCACAAATGCTGCGCAGCTAGCGCCATTCGACGGCCAACACCGCGCTTCCTGGTATGTCCGCTGTGCCGTGCGTGTGATCATTGCTTGTACAGCCCTCTCGCAGTGTCCGGAGCAAGTATGGTGGGTCTGACACACCGGTGTCAATGTTTTCTTTTTTCCATTTCCAGGAGTGTATGTGAACAGATATGTTCAGAAGACAGACGACTACAGGAAAGTAGGGTAGGGCAGAAACTGTGGAAAAATAAATTCCATCTGTGACACGATTCAGAATAGAATACAAGTCAACATGACTATTGTTGCTTTAAATAATAATTTCCATCGTTTCTCGTATTTCCTAACGCACCAGAACCGATGGTCCAGGGTACCGTTTCTTTTCAGAGCAGGAGCCCTTTGGTTGTCATCCGTGGGACCTTTACGGCACAACGGTACTTGGACGAAATTCTATGTCCCGTTTTGTTGCCCTTCGTGGCAAGTCATCCTGGGCTTACATTACAGCAAGATAACGCCCGACCGCACACGCCATGTTTGTATTAGTGGTGACAAAATGCTACCTTGGCCAGAGGAATCGCCGGACCTTTCCCTTTTGGAACTTTACCGGCAGGACCCTCCAACCGACACGTGATTCTGACGACGTAACGCGCCGTTCGGTGAGAACTTGGTACGATATCGCTCAGGAGGACATCCGACAACTGTATCAATCAATACCATGCCAAATAACTGCTTGCATAAGGATCAGAGGTGGAAAAAACGCGTTATTGACTTGCTCAGTTTGTGAAACTCTTTCTCTTGAATAATTCATCCAGTTTTTCTGAAATTGTAGATTCGTTTGTGTGTATATGTACATCACATCTTTCGATTTCTGTCCCAGTCGGATAATTCCGTCGTGGTGCACCCTTTCTGTATATGGAGTTCATTTCGAGAACTACACATCGGAGACATTGAAATATTTCGAGAACTACACATCGGATGAAAGAGAATATAGTTCCAATTTGTTTGTCTCGGAGGGGGACATCCCATCACACTTGACACGTCACCCCACCCCGCGCGTGGGTGGCGGGGGTCAACTTTCAAAATTCCAATGGAAACTACCGTCTTTACTGCGGATTACGCTTCTACTACAAAATCTACATACATTTTGTCTGAATCATTTTCTCCGTTTCGCCACAGATAGCGCTGTAATCTGAAAAATAGTAATGGGTACCCAGTCGCAATTTGCGACTTGCTACTCAATGGCCTTTGCATGTCCAATGGCCGGTGGAACCCTACCTCCATGCTGCGAGAGTTGAAAAGGCCAGTATTTCATAATGTCTAATTGGAAACCACATTTGCAACGTCGTATTACTCCGAAATGCCGAATAGGGGACCATTCGACGCTCCACGGTGGCCGTGTAGGGAATAACGTTGTCTCATAAAAGGCAGTACACTGCAGCCGGAGCTCACGTATGGTGCAGACGTAGATCAGATAGCGGCTGTAAACGTTACAGTACTTGCAAAGTATTTATTGCTGCATGACTACCTATCACTTGGAGAACAGACGTGCAACTGGACAATGAATGTTGCACTCACAGAAGACAACGGTGATTGTAGGAGAAATCCATGGAGATGGGATCCCACGTGCTAATGAATGTTCAGGAGCCATTGAGAAACATGTCGTAAATTGAGATTAAGTACCTATTTCTATTTCTCCGATTACAGTGCAGTCTATGGCGAAACGGAGAAAATGATTAAGACGTAAGTATGTAGATTTTGCTGTAAAATCGTAATCTGCAGTAAAATTTTGGAAGTTACACCTCGCCACCCAGGCGCACGGTAGGATGTGTGTTGAGTGTGTTATCGTTGGGTGCCCCTCCGAGACAAACGAATTGAAATTACAAGTTTTTTTAACCGGATGTGCAGTTTTCGAGATATTTCAATGTCTTCAATTAAAATGAGCACCCTGGTGTTCAAATGAGAACCTTAGAATACTTTGAGAGGTGGTAGTACCTATCGAAACAAGAAAAAGAAGTCCAATAAAAATGGGTTCGGAAACGCCTAATTCTCGAGACAAACACGTTTTTATAGGAAAGGATGCGCGACGCTTGGTTGCGGAAATTAGTACAGTCGTTGCATTAGCACTCCGTCAAATGTGTCGGCAGGGTATTATGATGTCTTACCTTGGTACTCTACCTACCTCTGCTGTCAGTTGTGTGGTTAGAGTCGTGTTGTAGTCGTTAAGTTTTTGTTGAGATTCTGTGCCTTATTTGACGCTACTGTCAACCCTGAGTACCCATAATGGAGCTTTACCTTATGCCGAAACAGAATTTACTTACACTACTGGCCATTAAAATTGCTACGCCAAGAAGAAATGCAGATGATAAACGGTTATTCATTGGACAAATATATTATACTAGAACTGACATGTAGTTACATTTTTACGCAATTTGGGTGCATAGATCCTGATAAATCAGTACCCAGAACAACCACCTCTGGCCACAATGAGTCGAACAGAGCTTGGATGTCGCGTACAGGCACAGCTGCCCAAGCAGCTTCAACACGATACCACAGTTCATCAAGAGTAGTGACTGGCGTATTGTGACGAGCCAGTAGCTCGGCCACCATTGATCAGACGTTTTCAATTGGTGAGAGATCTGTAGAATGTGCTGGCCAGGGCAGCGGTCGAACATTTTCTGTATCCAGAAAGGCCCTTACAGGACCTGCGGTCGTGCATATCCTGCTGAAATCTAGGGTTCCGCAGGAATCGAATGAAGGGTAAAGGCACGGGTCGTAAAACATCTGAAATATAACGTCCACTGTTCAAAGTGCCGATAATGCGAACAAGAGGTGATCGAGAAGTGTAACCAATGGTCCCCATACCATCAAGCCGGGTGATACGCCAGTATGGCGATGACGAATACACGCTTCCAATGTGTGTTCACCGCTATGTCGCCAAACACGGATGCGACCATCATGATGCTGTAAACAGAACCTGGATTCACCCGAATAAATGATGTTTTGCCATTCGTGCACCCAGGTTCGCGGTTAGGTACACCATCACAGGCGCTTCTGTCTGTGATGCACCGTCAAGGGTAATTGCAGCCATGGTCTCCGAGCTGATAGTCCATGCTGTTGCAAACGTCGTTGAACTGTTCGTGCAGATGGTTTTTGTCTTGCAAACGTCTCCATCTGTTGACTCAGGGATCGAGAAGTGGCTGCATGACCCGTTACAGCCATGCGGTTTAGATGCCTGTCATCTCGACTGCTACTGATACGAGGCCGTTGGGATCCAACACGGTGTTCCGTATTACCCTCCCGAACCCACCGATTCCATTTCTGCTAACAGTAATTGGATCTCGACCAACGCGAGCAGCAATGTCGCGATACGATAAACCGCAATCGTGATAGGCTACAATCCGACCTTTATCAAATTCGGAAACGCTATGGTACGCATTTCTCCTCCTTTTACGAGGCATCACAACAACGTTTCAACAGGAAACGCCGGTGTACTGCTGTTTGTGTATGAGAAATTGGTTGGAAACTTTCCTCATGTCAGCACGTTGTAGGTGTCGCCACAGACGCCCTCCTTGTGTGAATGCTCTGAACAGCTGATCATTTGCATATCACAGCATCTTCTTCCTGTCGGCTAAATTTCGCGTCTGGAGCACGTCATCTTCGTGGGGTAGCAATTTTAATTGCCAGTAGTGTACAAAGTCAACTACTTGTATATTGTTTTGTTTTATAGCTACCAGTCTTAATTTATTATATACATGTTCGTGTCCATCATATCCTGGTTCCCTATCATCATGTCAGTTTGGAACAAGTTCTTGTTTGTGATGCACAGTATGTTACATAATCTTCAATCAAACAGGTATACTTACAAAATGTCTGTCATTTTTTTGTATACTACTTCTCTCTATGTCACGTTGATCCCTGTCAAGTGTCACTACGTGTACAAATTTCTTGTGTATGAGCCAATAGTTACAAAACGTTATACACAATAATATGCCACAGTTACACGAGAGTATTTTTGTTTGTTTTGTGTATGCGGGCGGCATATCTGCGGTTACAATTCTGGTTAGTGGTGAATGGACCATCAGTCAGTCATCCTTTCTGTTCAGGGAAACGGTGTGAGAGTGGTTAAATGATTCAGCCATGAAGCATAGAAATATTGTTTGTCTTTTTTTCTTCATGCAGAAGAATGTGACTGTATCAGTTGAGCACCTGTAGCCAATTCTTAAATGTTATCTCAATGAGAAGCTTGCAGATCCAATAGGTCAACATTTTACTGCAGCTTCAAATTTGGCACTGTGTTCAATATAAGTATGGCTGTACGAGTATGTCCATGACTGGCAGTGGGTTGCCAGAGGGTGAATCTGTGTTGGGTGTGACTTATTGGTCAATTTAAGTCAGATGTAGGCAAAGTCATAAGAAAAATTCCACCTTTCGTTTTTCAATCATTTTCCAATTTAATCTGCCAATTTCTTGTTACATTTTGTTTGGACAGATTCTTTTTCAGTGATTGACACCCTACCTATGTGAAGCGACTCAACCAGTACCAAAAATAATCTAAAGTGTCAGGGGAGGGGAACGGTAATGAGAGGTTCCATGCCCTCTTTTGCACGTCACAGGCCGAATAAGGTTATTCTAATGAGAGTGTTTGTACTGAGAGCTCAAAATACTTTTCACTTGATTGCTGTACGTGTTGGGAACTGTATGTAATCTTGCTTTTAGTTTCCTCTGTTATTTTCCTGGGTGCCCTGTGCGAGGCAAACACCGGAGTACGCGCCGTTTCCGATGGGAGGCTACACTTCCGCAATTACTGAGAGAGTCGTACATCAATGGGCTTGAGCGACTGGTGGGATGACTAACCTCAGTCGAGTTTCGCCTATTGTAGGCAGAGCGAAACGACATGCGAGCTGTGTGAGTGTCGCCGCAGTATATGTGTTTACGTTCCGGCGTGTCTGAAACGAAGACTGCTGGCGCTGTCTGACTGCATTGTCCTCATTATTCTGAGAATACTCGCGAACCGTGCCCTGCTGGGCGCGACTGTCAGGCGCTTGATGGCCTGTGGTCTGGACATGCCGATTTCATAGCTGGTCAAACGGCAAGTGCAATGCTCTGAGCTAAATAGCAGAGGCATGATTGGTCAGGTTAAAATGAGGCCAGTTGAAATCATAAAGGCCTGCCCGAAATTGAAGGGAACAGTCGATATTGGAGCGAATGATGTTCTGAGACAGTGCTGTGGAATTTTTTCGTCGGTAGTGGGAAGTTGAATAACGTTGGCTCCGCTCTTGTGTTCCACGGGTGCAGGGCATTCGGCATCTGATCTTCGTCGGAGTCGGACAGTGTTGCGATTTAGTCGCACTTTTTCAGCAGAACTTAGGATTCTTGGACAATCTTCGAGGCCACGGGTTAAAACAGAGTTGCTGCGCAGCAGAAGTCGGCGCCTACATCATCAGACCGCTTCCTACCGACGACGTACTGTACGTTTCAGGGCTGGTAAAGTATTTTGCAGTTTCAGCGTTGTAGGACCTATCATTTTTATACTGAAGTCCTCAGCAGCACGCACGCTTGCTTTGCTACAAGTCCACCTTGCTTGTTTCTCCATGTGATTCCGTTTGAGCTATCACTACTAATCGCAATATTGCATTATACTCGTGGAGCAGGACCTAGGATCAAGAATATGCTTAAATATAACCTTTGAATGAAACAGAATCTGATTTTTGCAGTGTAATGGAGAACTAACAATGGTTTGTGTAAGGTTACATGAACCCTTTCTTTAAAGTGTTTCATGTCCAGCTGAAAAATGCTTCTGTTGCAGCTCAAAAAATAAATGAATTTCTCCTCTTTAAAAGATTGTGACGGAAAAAGGGGGTGGGGCAGCTGCCTCAATGCCCATTCCACCTTCCTCCCGTAAAATTTTGGTATACGAACAAGTTTACACTCTTTCAACACAGAACATTCTAAATCCTTTCACCCATTCATTCGCCCCTGTCTGTCATTGTTATGAAGCCTTCGTACACACCCACCCCCACCCTCTCTGCCACTGTCTGTATGTGTCCCTCCCCAAATGTCTCCTTTTCCTCCCACTGTCGCCTTCTCCTTTCTGTCTTTCCCCTTGTCCGTCTTTAAGCCTTTCTCTCACTCTTCCTTACTACTGCCTCCTTCTCTACCACTTTCACTGTCTCTTTCCACTACGACCATTTTCTTTGTCCCATTCATTTTTCTTTCTCGCTTAAAATTCACTGTCTTTCTCTTCAACCACCACTGTCTCCAATTCGCTCAGGCCCTGCGTGGTGGCTGCTCAGAGTTTTGACATCTAGACCAGAAAACTTCAGCAAGTGGGTACAAGTGATGGGAAAAGTGGCTAAATATTTTCTTGTCCGTGGTCGCCGGTCTGGAGGGACCCAGAGACCGCAAGGCTATGTGTGATCTCCACTCACCTCTCTTTTAATTTCCACTGTATCATCTCTGTTTCACTAGCACTGCTATTACCTCCATCCATCCCTGTTTTTCGTTTACTGCCATTGTCTCCCAATGACCGTCGGTATGTCTTCTCTCTTTGCTCCTTCTGTCTTTGCTATTGTCTTCAACCACATCTTTTTCTCTTTCACAGCTATTTTCTCTCTACCACCATTAACGTCTACTCCCTCCTTCTCTCTCACTGCCGCTGTCTCCTCTCTTTTCTCTGCTACTCTAACTCAGCATACAAAAGCGCGAATATGTTGCATGCCAAAATTTTTGGTGAGGAAGGTGGGACGAGAGTTGAGTCAACTGGTTCCCCAATGTTCCATCATAGTCTTTTAAAGAGCAGTTGTTCCCCATTTTTGAGCTACAACAGCAGTATTTTTTAGCTGGGTCCTCCTTTTCCACGCTGCAACAGCGAGTTCTACAGTTCAGTAAAGGTTTGACAATTTATTTACATAGTTCGACTCACTTACTTACTTTGAGACTCTCGTGTGATTTATGATAATATTAATATTTTTCTCTTTCTCTTTCTATGAATGTCGTTATTACGTGGTAGGCTTTTCTCAAAATTAATTGCTAATTTGGTTATTAGTTTAATTTTGATTTTTCATAGGTTTGAATTAAACTGATTTTTATAAGACGGTTTGTTCAATTAAAGTAAATCCTTAGCAAAATGATTAATCACGTTAATAATTGTAAGACACACTGATCGCCGGCCGGAGTGGCCGTGCTGTTCTAGGCGCTACAGTCTGGAACCGAGCGACCGCTACGGTCACAGGTTCGAATCCTGCCTCGGGCATGGATGTGTGTGATGTCCTTAGGTTAGTTAGGTTTCATTAGTTCTAAGTTCTAGGCGACTGATGACCTCAGCACTTAAGTCGCATAGAGTTCAGAGTCTATACATTGATCTTGTTACACTTTACATATAAGTTGAAAAATAAATAAACTTTTTTAGATTCTGGCCTCGGCTAAACGTTTCTGCTCATACACAAGATCTCTGATTATTATTTTCATTCGCCCACACACGCGCCAGAGACTAATTTCTTACCACTTTCTTTCGTAATGCATTGGAGTCTGAGTCGTGGCTCTGGATATCGGCTGTTAAACTGAAAATAAAAATCCTAAAGCTATGTCTTCCGTTGCAGCGGCTGGCGGCTGTGGAAAAAATGTGTATTATAACTGATGCGGGCGAATAATTCGCTTTCGCTAATTTCATAAATTAAAATTCCCACGTAATCATGCTTGTGGCTGCAACGTCTGCTGCAATTATTGCGCTGAAAATAACTTGAGCTACTGATATTCAAAGGAAGCGGACATGAGATAGGGCTCGCCTCTTACAATTAAAAGTGAGTAATTGCATGAAACTAATATATTATATGATTACAAGTACAATAATGCTTACATTCAACAGCACTCGCCAAGACGTCAAACTACTCACATGGAAGACAAGAGAGAGAGACTGATAACGGGTGATAGATGACAAAAGATGGTTCCTTTTCCATCTACGTGGTCTATTATTGTTACAGTGCATCTTTTTTATTCTTTGCACTCGAAAATGCAGCACAGATTTTTATATGCTAATAATAATAATACACATAAGAGAAAATTACATATCGCCTGAGCGGTTAATGTTCACGTATAATCCAATATGATTTATTTTTTTCAAATACGACATTCAAGTTTTTGTAATATTTCCACAGGGGACAGTACAGAACATATAATCAAGAAGTAGATACGCATAATATAACATTAAAACAAATTGTCTCCTCTCCAACGCAAGTTCACTTAACCATACTTTAAAAATGCATGACATTTTTGGGCTAAATCTACAGTATACAAAAAAAATGTAGTGCTTGAATTGCAAGTACAAAGAATTTCATAGGACAAAATAGTTTTTGTTAGGTGGTTACACCACCGCGTTGCACCATCGAATAATTTCCAGGTTAAGGCAGAATGTATAGTTGTCAGACGCCCATTAAACAGAGATAGCATGTCTCGAAGTTTTATTGGTGAAAAAGTAGCGACTAAAAACATAGTTTGGTGACCCCAGAACGCTTGCGATGACATCAGAACCTTTGTCATGTGTTCACTACGTCACTTAAAACCACCTCCCAGATCGGCTGTTACGTGAATATTCTAAGCGCGTAAGCATGGTAGGTTTGAACCTCTCGATATCAGTTACGGATAGTGATGTCGAAAAAGTTTCAAGGTTCCCGAGAACATTATCATGAGAACGCATGAAAAAAATTACGACGATTTGCCATGAAGATATATAAGTGGCCAGCACCCCACTATTGATACAGTCGGTACCTAAAAATAACAGTTTCTCGGTTGTATCTTGATTACGGACTAAGATTTTTGAAAACTGTTAATTGGTTTTCCTAGATAAATGTCTGAGAAATGTGCAGTTAAAATATGAGCTGTTTGCTTTAGTTACTGCCCTGCAAAGACGGCTAGAATCCTGTTTTTGATTTTCTCTGTGTAAGTTCGGTATCTTTGAGCATCTGGACATCGGTAACGGATAATTATATTGGAAAAAGTTTCGAAGATCCCCGATGACGTAATCTTAAGACCGTATGGTGAAAATTTAGACGATTTGCCACGAATAGAAATCATACAAGTGGCAGTCCCCACAACTGGTACTTTAGGTCGCCAGAAATCATAGTTTTTCTAGGATTGTCTCAGGAAACGCCCATGAACAAATGAGTCCTTTGTAAGCCATCTAAAGCCCACTCTAGAGCACACGTAACGCGAAAGAAGCAGCCGATGTGGTCAGTTTACCTGAGCTTGCGGAAGTCTTTGTATATGAAGATAGTAACAGCTCTCGAAAGAACAGATACCATCTATGACCGTGCAGCTTCTCTAGAATAAGTGATAATAGGAACGCTCAGCTGCCGACAAGTGTTGTTGATATACCGCGATGGGGACAGCTGAAAATGTGTGCCCCGACCGGGACTCAAACCACATCGAAGTTTATCAACAACACCTTTTGGCAGCTGAGGGTTTCCGTTAATTATCACTTAATCTTGAGAAGCTGCACGGTCATCAATGGTACCTGTTCTTTAGAGAACAGTTACTGTCTTCCCAGCCATCGACCGTCTGTGCGAATGGCGCACAGGCTGTCCGAACTCTTAAGGGAATCGTCACCTTAGTGTGCGCGAGTAATGAGAGCATGGTCAAATATCTGTTAGGTACATTACGTACGTAGACTGTGGACAGTTGGGAATGGGGGTCTCGCGGGAAACGTGCAAGGGATAAGTCCCTGCAGTCACACTATTCATCTGTGTCCTCGGTGGCTCAAATGGACAGAACGTCTGCCATGTTAGCAGGAACCTCGGGTTCGAGTCCCAGTTGAGCACACACTTTCAGCTGTTCCCATCAAGGTATATCAACACCTGTCGGCAGCTGAGGGTTTTAGTTAATTATCACTTTACTGTTTAGATTTTGACTCTTTACTGTAGGATGCCTACAGTGTACCTGTCCTTCTGACAGATAAATGACGGCTAGTCCAATAGCTATCCAAACCACTTACCCTTTATTTATCTCTGTGATCAAAGAACCCGAGGTATAGCACCGTAAAAAATCATACTTTCATACGTGGAATTTAGGAACATATTGGTACCTTGCACGGACCGATAATAGCAAAAAAATGGCTCGAGCATTATGGGACTTAACTTCTGAGGTCATGAGTCCCCTAAAACTTAGAACTACTTAGACCTAACTAAGCTAAGGACAGCAGACACATCCATGCCCGAGGCAGGATTCGAACGTGCGACAGTAGCGGTCGCGCTGTTCCAGACTATAGCGCGTAGAACCGCTCGGCCGATAATAGATGTTGCGCTGTTGTGCCTTACTCTAAAGACACCTGTGCAGCGTTCTCAACACTTTAGAAGTGCCAGTCGTGGTCAGAACTGCGTTCTGAGTAATTGTGGGTGCATTGTGGCGGGGCTATGTGGCTTTGAACGTAGGGGAATTGTTTTTGCTCGTATGACTGGTGCTTTCGTAACCAAGGGAGCTGAAGTGTTTTCTGGCGTTTCAAGAGGCACCGCGTCGACTATTTATATCGCATTTATGGAAACCGGAAGAGCATCATCCGCTAAGTAACGACGCGGACGAAGTGTGTGGTGAGTGATCGTGACAGTCGGTCACTTAAGACGTTTGCGAAGAAAAATAAGAGGTAATTTAATAACTTTCATATGTTTTGACCATACTTTTTATTGTTTCCAAAATCGCTATACGCGTTTCTACATTCCGTCATTTACTAAGTCATATGTTATGCCATAATCTGAAAAACAGAAAATTGTCAAATAGATCCACTGTATCTCGTCACCACTCTTAACCAAGAAGCAAGTGAAAGGCTTGGTTAAGAATGGTGATGAGATTCACTATATCTATTTGACAGTCTTCTGTGTTTCACACTATGCCATAACCTTTGCCTCTGAAAATGACTGTATGTCGAAAAGTGTAAAGCGACTTTTGAAATAATAAAAAGTGAGGTCGAGACATCTGATAGTTGTCAAAGTGCATCCAATGGCCGCTAATGTTAATTTTGTTCCTGCGTAACCACAAGCGCCGGCACGAAGAAGACGAACGCAGCCGCAGAAAAGGCTGTGAGACGACGTCAGCCAATAGCCCACTGACCAGGACGTCGCCACGACAGGAGCGGCCTCTACATGAAAAGAATTGGTTCAAATGGCTCTGAGCACTATGGGACTCAACTGCTGTGGCCATCAGTCCCCTAGAACTTAGAACTACTTAAACCTAACTAACCTAAGGACATCACACACATCCATGCCCGAAGCAGGATTCGAACCTGTGACCGTAGCAGTCGCACGGTTCCGGAGTGCGCGCCTAGAACCGCGATGAAAAGAATACAAGTGCCGCTCCTGCCTGCCTCGGCAGCACAGTACAACACCGGCACAGCTGTAGACCGACACTACGATAGCTGTTATTAGTGGTCCATTTCCATTGTTTACATGGACATTGTCTGTAGCGAAGAACATTACTTGTTTGCATGTCACACCTTCGCATGTGACACCACTGTAAATCCAAGGTATTGCAAATCTTCTTGATTGTAATAAAAACTGCTAATGCGATTTGCTTGAAATTTTGTATAGCATTCCGAGAACACAACATCTTTTACGCACCCTATACGAAACGAGTGGACAGGACGCCACAATTTTCATAGACATTGTAGCTGTTAGAGGACGACAGCTACAAAAGTCACTGTAGAACTCGCTAACCCTGACAGCACCAAAACAAAACGATGGGAGCTCCATAAGCAGAGAACAGAAGGGCGAGCTGAATTTCCAAAACAGCTCACCGTTGATGCAAATGCCAGTAACAGGCCGAAGCTACAAAACCTGGACGATGGAGCAACGGGAGAATGTCACTCGGTCAGATGAGTCTTGTTTCACACTGTCTTCAAGTTCTGGCAGAGTTTACGTCCGCAGAGTGAAACATAGCAGGGTTTCGGTGGTGACTGAGCCAGTGATATCGTGGTATTCCATGGGCCCCATGGTTACTCTGGAAAGTTGCATTCCTGCCAATGGTTACGTGACCATTTTCGCTTACCAGATCCATCCCATCTTATCGAGATTGTTCCAACGTGGTGATACTATGTCCGAAGAAGACAGGAGCTGTTCAGACAGTTCGCATCGTCCAGTATTGGTTTTGTTAACTTTGGGACGAATTGTCGCCATTCCACTAGCCACGGCAGTCACTGGATCTCAATATTCTTGAGCCTTTTATGGTCTGCTTTAGAGAGAAGGGTGCGTAATCGCTTTTCACCTCCATCATCATTGCCGCACGGGATTAGCCGAGCGGTCTTAGGCGCTGCAGTATGGACTGTGCGGCTGGTCCCGGTGGAGGTTCGAGTCCTCCCTCGGGCATGGGTGGGTGTGTTTGTCCTTAGGATAATTTTGGTTAAGTAGTATGTAAGCTTAGGGACGGATGACGTTAGCAGTTAAGTCCCATAAGATTTCACACCCATTTGAACATTTTTGAACCTCCATCATGCACACCTGAAAGTGGCACTATTTTGTAGGAAGAGTGGTATGAGATTCCCTTGGAAACCATAAAGGGCCTGGAGCTATTTTGAAAGCCAATGAGTTCCCTCTTCCATATTAAGCATGGTAGAGTGTAGATTTTTCGGTGTTTCCACATTTTTGTCCAGCACATGTGAGAGGTTCCATGCCCTCTTTTGCAGGTCACCTCTCATTTTCGTCAATTTTATCAATGCTCTATGTCATTGCACGGTAGTAACAGACCGAAATAGGTTATTGTAATGAGAGTAATTGTACTGAGAGCTCAAAAATACTTTTCACTTTTTTCCTATATATGTTGGGTTAGTTCCATGTGTGGCCTGTGCGAGGCAAGCATCGGAGGATGCAGCACACGGCATTTCCGGTTGAGAGCTGCACTTCACAGAACAGTGTGCGGTTCGCACAATAGGCTGAAGCGCCTGGCGGAACGACTGACGTCAGCCGAGTTTCGCGTATTGTATGCGGGTCGAAACGACCTGTGACATGTCTGTGTGTCGCCGCAGTTTATGTGTTTACCGTTCCGGCGCGTCCGGAACGAAGATTCCTGGCACCGACCGACTACATTGTCCGCATGATTCTGAGAATACTTGTGGACTGTGCCCTGCTGTGTGCGACTGTCTGTCCTCAGATGGCCGGTCGTCTAGGCAGGTTGTTTTCGTAGCCGGTAAAACGGCAAGTTGAGTGCCCTCAGCTGAATAGTAGAGACATGACTGGTCAACTTAAACTGAGGCTAGTTGACGTCATAAAGCCCTGCTCGAAATTGTAGGGAACGGTCGCTATTGGCGAGAATGATGTTCTGAGACAGTGTGGAGGAATTTTGGAATCAGCAGTGAATGCTCATTTGCGGTTTTCGAGGAGAGTAGGGAGTTGAGCAGTGCAGGCTTCGCTGCTTGCATCGCATCACAGAGAGGGATTCGGGATCTGATCTTCGTCGGGGTCGGACGGTGTTGCGACTTAGCCTCCCGTTTTCGGAAAACTTAGAATTCTCGGACAGCCTTTGCAGCCAGGGGTTGACACAGAGATGCTGCTCGGCAGAAGTCAGCGTCTACATCATCAAGACGCTGCCTACCGACGACGTGCTGCAGATTTCAGTACTGATACAGTATTTTGCGGCTCCGGCATTGTAGGACCTTATCAATTTTATGCTGAATCCTTCAGCATCACGTGCGTTCGCTTTGCGACAAGTCCATCTTGCTTGTTTCTCCATGTTATCCCATTTGAGTTCTCACTACTAATTGCGATACTGCTGTATAGTCGTGAGATTAATATTTGATTCATTAGAACCTCCAGTCGTTATCGTCAATCTATTGCATCACAGAGAGTAGGAGCCTCTTGTTCTCAAGCCAACTCTTATTCTCATAATATTTCAGTATACCCTATCCTTTAACCTACTGTGTGTGTCAACAATCATGTGCTTTTATGTCCTGATGTATAATGAATCTCATTGTAATATTTAAAGGGGGTAGGACGTCAAACGGGCCGACTTGGAGCTGGAGAGACATCACAGGACATTTTAATTTTAGTGTCCATACTTTTTCAAATAAATTCATAAAACTTTGTCAGCTTCACCAGGAAGGATTCAGGACTCACCCACTGAAACGGAAGTTCGAAAACATAACAAAATAAAATTTTTTACGTGCGAAATTTCATCATTTTTTCACTTACTAATGACTGCATTTGTTGCTATAGGTACACTTTTATCATAAGTTAAAGAGATTCTTCGATGAATTTTGCACAGCGTACACACCATTCTCACAGGTATATGAAACTCTAGAATTTATTTAATTTATGGAAAAACGAATGAACTGTTATATTTTAAACTTCATTTTTAGAAAAAACACAAATTTTATAGTTAATTACCTCAGTTTTTACCACGGTTTTAAATAGATTAGGAAAATTCTAGAGTTTCATTCACCTTTAAGTATGGTTTGTATGCTGTGCAAAATTCATCGAAGAATCTCTCTAACTTATGAAGAAAAGTGTACCTATAGCAACAAATGCTGCCATTAGTAAGTGAAAAAATGATGAAATTTCAGACGTAAAAGAAATTACTTCGTTGTGTCTTAGAACTTCCACTGCTATGAGTGTCAATTCTGAATCCTTCCTGGTCATGCTGACAAAGTTTTATGAATTTATTTGTAAAAGTATAGACACTGGAAATTGAAATGTCCTGTGGTGGCTCTCCTGCTCCAAGTCGGCCCGTTTGACGTCCTACCCCCCTTAATCCGCATATCATTTCGCAGGTTTAGGCAGAATCCCATTTCCTGTTGTTTATTATGATACAGTTCTCTTTTCTTGAATAGATTACAATTTTTATTAAACTATTCTGAGTGTGCACTTCTTATTTTACCAACTAGCAGGGTCCAACATCATTTCCTTCCGTTACCGTTGTGCTCATAATTAATTAGCTGGTAGATAAGGAGAGGGTCGAGTGCATGTCTCATTCTCATGCAAAATTCATCTGAATTGAAGAGGTACAGCCGGCCGGTGTGGGCGAGCGGTTCTAGGCGCTTCAGTCTGGAACCGCGCAACCGCTACGATCGCAGGTTCGAATCCTGCCTCGGGCATGGATGTGTGTGATGTGCTTAGGTTAGTTAGGTTTAAGTAGTGCTAAGTTCTAGGGGACTGATGACCTCAGCTGTTAAGTCCCATAGTGCTCAGAGCCATTTGAACCATTTTGAAGAGGTACGAACTCTTCTCCACCTCGCACATGCCAAATGTACCAGTTTGAGTTAATTTTCGCCAACCCCAGTTTGTTGTTAGTATACTGTGCAGAATGGTCAGCAGCGGTCTGTTTTGTCCGTGAACGTGAAACTAGACGCATTCCACGTTTCTGAAGACTCTCCCTTGTTACGGGAACTACGAAGTACGACTTGAGGGTGAGTGAATGAATGCAGGGCCGCGCCCACACGCCCACCTACATTCATGAACAGCCTCCACACAGCAGCGCAGCTCGCGGAGAGATCGCGCCCCTGCGACCACCCAGTCCGTATTTCAGGCAGCTCGCTGCCTTTGTGGTCCCGGGCCGGCTGCTGCAGAACTCGAGGCGGAGCCTTGGAGCCGCGAGTTTCAGCCGCCGCCGCCGCCGCCGCTCCATCTTTCATGGCGGGATGTATTATTCATGGCGCACCGTGAGGTATCGTCTCGCCCCAGCCGTCGCTCTTCGGCCGCTTTTTCCCGAGTTTCGAGGACGGCCGCATAACGAGCCTGAGTGCGTCCGTTCGAAATCAACGCAACGGCAGCGCACACCAGAATAAAAGCAGCCTTCTAGAGGAACGTCCTTCAGGCAGCAACTGCTGATGTACACTATCTGATCAAAAGTGCATGGTCTCCTATTAGAGGACATTAAAATGTGATGTGTGCACCCTTTGATCTTACGATGGCTTGAACTCTGCTGGTGAGATTTCCAGTCCTGTCTGATGTGTGTGGAGGAACTGCTGTCCGTTCTTCCTGAAGAGCAGAAAGCAGGAAATGCAGTGATTTTTAAGGCTGGCGCGTGGAGTGAAGCACTGGCTTCAGGTCAGAATTCTGGGCAGGCTAGTCCGTTTCAGGAATGGAATTGTGCACACATCCTATTGCCTCAATGATGCTGCTTTGTGACAGTGAGCGTTGTCATGCTGATAGAAGCCCTGATCGTCTTCGAACTATTCCTCAACTACTCAGTACTCTGAACCGTGATTTAATTTCAAAGAATATTCTTAAGAATTTATTTTATTTACTAGCGGTTCATCAAGAACATTAACACATTTAATTACACTATGTAGGCATGGAAGTAGCTGCCAGGGAGTAACTGAAAAAATCATAACCAAATTCCTTTTAACAAATGGCAATTTTATTCACTTTAATAGTGCCTAAAAGCATTTTTTAAGGAAACAGATTTAAGATTATAATCAGAAAGCACCCTCTAAATATCAAAGTTACAGTTTATTCAGAGGCAGATAGAAACAAGTTTTGACTGTATGAGCTTTCGAGTAGAGAACCTTGCCGCTCCCTTTCGACACGGCCTTAGTTACGATCGCTCACAACAGCCTCTGAAAGACTACACTCGTGCAAATCTGCAACACACCAGATTACTTTAAACTAAGAGTTTTAACAATTTACACAAGACTCCTCCCTGTAGGAGGGATGGGAATGGTACAAAACACTAACAGTTGAAATATTAACCTTGCCACCGAAGATGCAACTTGATTTTAACTTCTAAGAAGTCTTACGGTTAAACGCTGGAAACTTTATATACTAAAATGATCATGTCAATAAAAGCCCATGAAATCCAATCTTATATAAAATTCTATAAGGTTGCCCAAACAATAGTTAAGATGCTCTACAGTACACAGATACCGCCTCTCAAGATCATAGGCAATAATATCAAAGTTTCCAAAGATGAAAACATTTTTCAGGCATTAGGCCGTTACACTCCAAGCAATAAATTCGTTAACACACCAAATCCGACAAACGTGACAAAGGCAGCTACTAACGTACGGTAGATTGATAGGGAGATTACCGAACAACCCGAACCGCAGGTTGCTCTAACCCGCCCCTACTCCACAAGGGAAAAACGGACCACTCAATTTATAAAATTGGAGAATGATGGTGGGACGACCCCAAAGCAAAACGGCTGGTGACCTCACCAAGAAAACAAGTAAAATATAACAAGAGTAAATCAAACAACAAATCACCAATCACTTAACTTCTAATAATCTGCGATTTCTCGAGGAGACCTGGCGCAGCACCCCCAAATCGCTCTCCTGAACCATCCGCTGCCAGCCGCTTCAACGGACGCAGGAAGGCGCGCTGATCTCCCGTCTCACGGCGTCGCAGCCCGCACCGGCCAGACTGATGTCGTGGGTTGACTCCTGTTGCTCTCGTGTCGACCGGCAAGTCACTACCCCTCGCTATGGGCCAGCGGACCACTGGAATCACGTGGCGACCTCGCATGCGCCGATGCTCAAGACGGACAAGTCATCTTGTCTCTTAGTGCGCGACCGACCAACCGATCGATCCAACCGCCAATGACCATTGCCTGAGACAAACTCGAGTAGACTGGCGGCCTAACGCGCAGACTCAGATGCAGGAACTAAGCCCCGACCGGGCGACCACTCGCTGAGTTCTCTTACTGGCGGAGTGGAAAGACTCTTATTTTGCCGTCTTTAAAGTTTGATCCGAACGTCAGACATACTAGCACTCCGAACGACAGACAGACACTAACTACCTAACAAATGCGGACGAGAGACAGACTAGCGAGCTGGGGACGAGAGACTGACCCAGACTGACCCCATGGCGAGCTCATAGCGCCCCTTAAATGCACCTGAACAGGCAACCTTTCCCCTCTCCCACCAGAGGGAGGCACCAAAGGTGCGATTGCCACAGCGGCGCCACCGTTAGAAACGGAGGGCGACTGCTTCACACTACGCGCTGTGGCGCGCTCTTGAAGACAGCAGTTTTTTACCACGGTTCATACACGATGCTATAAAAAGTGTCTCTATCGCTCTGCATTTAGCGTTTTCTTAAGCGCAACAAGGACAACACACTTTAACTACGAGAAACATTCCTACACCGCAACACCACCTCCTCTACATTTCACTGTTGCCATTACACATGATAGCAGGTGACGTTCTCCATGCTTTCACCAAACCCAAACTTTCCCAGGTGACTGCCACAGAGTATGGTGAGGTTCATCGCTACCAACCATTCATTTCTACTCATTCCCTGTCCAGTGACGTCGCTCTTTACACCACCTTAAGTGTCGCTTTGCAATTGCTATAGAAATGTGTGGCTTAGAAAGAGCTGGTCAACCACTGTATTCCATTCGTTATAGCTCCCTATACAATTTCATTATGCTAGCTAGCTTGAATGCTGGTAGCACTTTGGTTCCAATCCTCCCTCTGATTTCATGTCAATTTTTACATTCACTCTCTGTAGTTCTCGACGGTAACTGTCCCTCGGTACGTGAGGTCTGCCTGGCCTTGGTTCGACTGCGTTTGTTCTCACGTTTCCAATTCACAATCACATCTTCAGTAATCGACTTGGGTTGTTTTAGATTGGGTGAAATGTCCCTGATCGCTATGTCACTCGGTTGACATCCAATGACGTTCAGCGCATCCCGAAGCCACTGAGCTCTTTGACCCATTCCACTGTTACTGCCTCTCTAATGACAGTACTCCCTGCATTCTTTGATATTGGCACCTCCGCCTCCCGTGGTGTCTGGTGATCAATTCCACAATACATATGGTAGTTGAAATCGTTCAAATGGCTCTAAGCACTATGGAACTTAACATCTGAGGTCATCAGTCCCCTAGAACTTAGAACTACTTAAACCCAACTAACCTAAGGACATCACACACATCCATGCCCGTGACAGGATTCGACCTGCGGCCGTAGCAGCCGCGTTGTTGGGGACTGAAGCGCCTAGAGCCGCTCGGCCACAACGTCCGGTCATATGGGAGTCTGGGTACCTTTAATGAGATAGTGTACCCGTCTACCTAAAGGTAGTCTGTTGCTAACTATATCGTACAACTCTAGATCTTGTTTTATGTCACGACAGGCTGACTATTCGCAAGATTGAGTCGGCGCCCGAACTAGCAACACAACAATTCTAAAAGCCGCTACACACCACGTTAAGTGTTTCAAGCCCCTCGGACCCGAGGTCATTATAGGAGTCAACATGTTCCTATAGAACAAGGGTAGGGAAGCTAATTTTGCACGTTGGAACCCTACCTTCATTCGCCTTAATCGATTTAGGGAAGCCACTGAAAACCTGAATACCGATCACCACAAGGAGATTCGAGTCGTACTCCTCTAGGATACCAACTCAATGTCCAAACTGCTGTGCCACTTCGCTCGGTTGAATATCACGATAATGTTACGGTTCTTTTTATATTTTTAAAAGTCATTACCATATTCTGAGTATATGCTTACAGCTTACATTAAATTTCATTCGTAAATGGAGCGCGGTATAATAGACTGTTTCTGTACCTCTGTGCAACGTGTTACTAATCTAGTCTTCTTTTGTGGCACGTATTCTGGACTCAAAATTATTTCCTGTTACAGCCTTAACATGTTACTGTAACATTGGAAATAGGTTTTTGAGAGCGCCTGTGTGTTTATAAACCATAGTATATTTCTTGCACCCTCACGTGGCTATTTTCACTGTCAATTCTTTTTTTTCTGCGATTACCTCGATAAGTGTCATTTTAGTATTGATCGGTTTTACAATAGTGCTGTATGTTTGCTCTCGAGGGGTTGTATGTGAGCGAGCAGCGATTTTGTAAGCTGTTGGTTGGTTGATTTAAAAGAGAGGGGAGGGGTCCAAATTGCTAACTCGTCGGTACCCTGTAAGCTATATCACAGGGTTATGTTATCATCTTTGGTGTGCGCGTAGGTGCAGTAGCAGATAGTGGTTAGCTGTGTTCAAGTGAGGAAGCAGTTGTTATGTTTCAAATGTAAAGTCTCAATTTATAGATGAGCTATTTAAGATGATTACGCAATGGTAATTGATCTGAGAAGGACGAAGTGTAATGGAATCTTTTATTAATGTGGTCTGCCCCCGGTAACTGAGTGATGCCGGCACGGTAGCTCAGCGTGTTCGGTCAGAGGGCTAGCTGCCCTCTGTAATAAAAAAAAAAAAAACTGAGTTACTGGGTCAACAACGAACTGAAATGGGTGTCTTCCGACGTCCGCCCAGAGCAGATACAACGAACGAAAACGAACAAAATTAGATTTTTTTTTAAAGTGGTCGGCGTGACGGACTGTCAGTCCTAAGGGCCCTGGCTCGATTCCCGGCGGGGTCGGAGATTTTCTCCACTCAGGTACTGAGTGTTGTGTTGTCTTAATCATCATAATTTCATCCCCATCGACGCGCAAGTCGCCCAAGTGGCGTCAAATCGAAACACTTGCACTAGGCGAGCGGTCTACCCAACAGGAGGCCCTCGTCACACGCCATTATAGTTATTTTATTAACGTGAAGAGAAATTTTAAGGTAATTTTCTTGAAGTCACTCTTTTATAACTGCAGCATCATTTCTCACCTACCTTTTGCTTACAATTTTTAGTTGATCATGTTTCTTTTTTCAAAAGTAGAAAACGAACCAAGTGTGTTCCGAAAATACTTCGATTTGCAACTAACAGAGTACTCATTGCACCTCACGAATGTCTCTGTGTAGATTAAGTAATTTGCAGCTTTGGCATAGCGACGTGAAAGACAGAGCTGTACTGCAATGAGTTATCCATATTTGCGTAGGATAAAGGTAAAGACTAAATTTGCCTTCTCGTCACGACAGTCCAGTTTTTCATTGCGATTCATTATTACTGCTGCAAGGCTGTTATTTTTCAAAACAGATAAAGTAAGTCATA
This sequence comes from Schistocerca gregaria, assembly GCF_023897955.1. Classification (NCBI taxonomy): domain Eukaryota; kingdom Metazoa; phylum Arthropoda; class Insecta; order Orthoptera; family Acrididae; genus Schistocerca; species Schistocerca gregaria. The sequence continues at coordinate 885,093,878 of NC_064920.1, read as the reverse complement.
TTTTTATTATTTGAAGGGATTTTTCAACATACGTTCCCATTGCTTCACTGGCTAAGTTAATAAGTCCTAGATTACAGAGTCAGTGGTACAGGATTCCATCCCGAGTTGGTGTTGCGTCTTTTTCCCTTCATATATCACTTCTTTCGCTTCTGGCAGTGATCGTTTGGTGTGAAAATTGCCAACTCGCACCGTTCAATTGTCGGAGGACAGCAGTGGTATTCCAAATAGAAGTCTGGATTCGCAGTGGTGGCCGAGCGGTTCTAGGAGCTGCCTCGAGCATGGATGGTTCAGAAATGGTTCAAATGGCTCTGAGCGCTATGGGACTTAACTTCTGAGGTCATCAGTCCCCTTGAACTTAGAACTACTTAAACCTAACTAACCTAAGGACATCACACACATCCATGCCCGATGCAGGATTCGAACCGGCGACCTTAGCGGTCGCGCGGCTCCGGACTGAGCGCCTAGAACCGCGAGACCACCGCGGCCGGCTAGCACACTGGACTCGCATTCGGGAGGACGATGGTTCAATCCAGGGTCAGGTCATCCTGATTTAGGTATACCATGATGTCCCTAAATCGCTCCAGACAAGTGCCGGGATGGTTCCTTTCAAAGGGCACGGCCAACTTCCTTCCCTGTCCTTCCCTAATCCGATGAGACCGATGACCTCGCTGTCTGGTCTCCTGCCCGAAACAACGCAACCCCAACTTAACATCTGAGGTCATCAGTCTGGATAACAAGGATTTGCAATAGAGTAAATTTCCCCTTGTCTTTCAAGATAAGTTTTAGAGAAATCAATGTTGAAACCTTAATCTAAGTCGGCTGAAGGCCTTATTTTAAAATTAAAATTAAGTAAATTAATAGGAGGCGGAAGGCCTCGCACGGTACTTGAGACAAAAATCACAATCTAAAACAAAACAACAATGGTGCTCATAAGTGTTCAAAAGGTCGGGCTGAGGAGGTAACTCGAACGTAAGGTTAGGTGGGACAGGCAGCCGAAATTGAGACAAGATAATCGGATGGCAACCCGACCCCGGGACGGCTGAAGGACTGACCAACAACCTAATCAATTCCCTTCCGCCCGACCAACGGTACGACAACAAAAAATGTCAGCGAGGAAGAAGATACCAGCAGTACTACGTCTTGAAAATTAGCATCCAAAAACAGTCAAGGCACTCACAAATATGAACAACACAAAAGGCTGTCGAACTACAGGCCGTGCCGGGTTCTGTCCCAACCAACCGAATGACAATGCCAGTACGGAGACAGCATTAACCTAACTGCTCAGTCGAAATCAAACAAGCTAGACCCAGTTCCACGGAAACACTTCCACAAGAACTCGATCAATCCTAAAAGCAATCACTGTGGAATAATATGGATGAGTCACAAGTCGACTCACACAGAGAACCCATAAGCCGATGGCGACCAGATACACGTCGTCCGATGACACGACCAACCGTACGACCCACCACGGTCGTCCCTACTCAAGTTACGTCTGTCAGCAACAGTCGGGTGAGTCTTAGCTGCACGGAGCTCACTGCTGCTCCATCCCGGCTCCTTGATGTCCGTTCGGAACTCGGAGACCGACGACCCAGGCACACTGGCTCGGACCCAACCATGCAGAAGGAACACTTTCCCATTGGCCAACGACATATCTGTAAAAGGAAGAAACCGACCCACGTCCGGCACGATGACCACCTGACGAGGCCCAGAAACGGTCAAAAGACCAAATACACGCCGCCCGATGAGACGACCGACCGAACGACCAACCAACGGTCGTTTCCGCTCCAGTCTCCTTCCGCCAGACAGTACATGTGTGTCGCCAGGCGTCTGCGAGTACTGGCCATCCGGACCTCACTGGCGCTCCGTCCCAAATGAACTCCCGACACACGACGAGCCGGAAATACTAGCGGCCGCTTCAAAGATAATACGACAGCGCTCTTATCGATACGCGATGCTGCTGCCACTCACGGACATGAAAACCAGCAACTTAGTGACGCCAGTAAATCGAATAAGAAACGAGGTGACAGTACCGTAAAGACAAGATGACAAGCAGTAAACGGCATGAACACGAGCCGCACACGAGTCACACATCTAGCAACATCATGCCTTATAAGGTACTGTGTTGTTCAAACATGTTTCTCTGTTGAGAAAAGTCTTACTATATCCGTGTGATGTGATGGAGATCACACAACTTTCTCTCCACAGTAGACCAAAGAGATTCAATGTTGTTGTTGTTGTCGTCGTGGTCTTCAGTTCTGGGACTCGTTAGATGCATTTCTCCATGCGACTCTATCCTGTGCAAGCTTCTTCATTTCCCAGTATCTACTGTAACGTACATCATTCTGAATCTGTTTAGTGTATTTATCTCTTGGTCTCCCTATACGATTTTTACCCTTCACGCTGCCCTCCCATACTAAATTCGTGATCCCTTGATGCCTCAGAACATGTCCTACCAACCGATCCCTTCTTCTAGTGGAGTTGTGCCACAAACTCCTCTTCTCCCCAATTCTGTTCAATATCTCCTCATTATTTATGTGATCTACCCATCTAATCTTCAGCATTCTTCTGTAGCACTACATTTCGAAAGCTCCTATTCTCTTCTTGTCCAAACTATTTATCGTCCTTGTTTCACTTCCATACGTTGCTACACTCCATATAAATACTTTCAGAAACGACTTCCTGACACTTAAATCTATACTTTATGTTAACAAATTTCTCTTCTTCAGATACGCTTTCGTTGCCATTGCCGGTCTACGTTGTATATCCTCTCTACTTTGACCATCATCAGTTATTTTACTTCCTAAATAGCAAAACTCCTTTACTACTTTAAGTGTCTCACTTCCTAATCTAATTCCCTCAGCATCACCCGATTTAATTTGACTACATTCCATTATCCTCGTTTTGCTTTGGTTGATGTTCATCTTATATCCTCCTTTCAAGACACTGTCAATTCCGTTCAACTGCTCCTCCAAGTCCTTTGCTGTGTCTGACAGAATTACAATGTCATCAGCGAACCTCAAAGTTTTTATTTCTTCTCCATAGATTTTAGTTCCTACTCCGAATTTTTCTTTTTTCTTTCCTTTACTGCATGCTCAATATACAGATTAAATAACTTCGGGGAGAGGCTACAGCCCTGTCTCACGCCCTTCCCAACCGCTGCTTCCCTTTCGTGCCCCTCGACTCTTATAATTGGTTTCCGTACAAACTGTAAATAGTCTTTCACTCTCTGTATTTTACCCCTGCCACCTGCAATAATATCAATAATATTGCAAGCTTGCGACGGGTTTGATGCGGCCCACTACTAACCCCTTCTTGCAGCGGTGTACCGTAGGTCTCAAGAAGAGCGAAGCATTCCAAAGGATTGGAAAAGGGCACAGGTCATCCCCGTTTTCAAGAAGGGACGTCGAACAGATGTGCAGAACTATAGACCTATATCTCTAACGTCGATCAGTTGTAGAATTTTGGAACACGTATTATGTTCGAGTATAATGTCTTTTCTGGAGACTAGAAATCTACTCTGTAGGAATCAGCATGGGTTTCGAAAAAGACGGTCGTTTGAAACCCAGCTCGCGCTATTCGTCCACGAGACTCAGAGGGCCTTAGACACGGGTTCACAGGTAGATGCCGTGTTTCTTGACTTCCGCAAGGCGTTTGACACAGTTCCCCACAGTCGTTTAATGAACAAAGTAAGAGCATACGGACTATCAGATCAATTGTGTGATTGGATTGAGGAGTTCCTAGATAACAAAACGCAGCATGTAATTCTAAATGGAGAGAAGTCTTCCGAAGTAAGAGTGATTTCAGGTGTGGCGCAGGAGAGTGTCATAGGACCGTTGCTATTCACAATATACATAAATGACCTGGTGGATGACATCCGAAGTTCGCTGAGGCTTTTTGCAGATGATGCTGTAGTGTATCGAGAGATTGCAACAATGGAAAATTGTACTGAAATGCAGGAGGATCTGCAGCGAATTGACGCATGGTGCACGGAATGGCAATTGAATCTCAATGTAGACAAGTGTAATGTGATGCGAATACATAGAAAGATAGGTCCCTTAGCATTTAGCTATAAAATAGCAGGTCAGCAACTGGAAGCAGTTAATTCCACAAATTATCTGGGAGTACGCATTAGGAGTGATTTAAAATGGAATGATCATATAAAGCTGATCGTCCGTAAAGCAGATGCCAGACTGAGATTCATTGGAAGAATCCTAAGGAAATGCAATCCGACAACAAAGGAAGTAGGTTACAGTACGCTTGTTCGCCCACTGCTTGAATACTGCTCAGCAGTGTGGGATCCGCACCAGGTAGGGTTGATAGAAGAGATAGAGAAGATCCAACGGAGAGCAGCGCGCTTCGTTACAGGATCATTTAGTAATCGCGAAAGCGTTACGGAGATGATAGATAAACTCCAGTGGAAGACTCTGCAGGAGAGACGCTCAGTAGCTCGGTACGGGCTTTTGTTAAAGTTTCGAGAACATACCTTCACCGAAGAGTCAAGCAGTATATTGCTCCCTCCTACGTATATCTCGTGAAGAGACCATGAGGATAAAATCAGAGAGATTAGAGCCCACACAGAAACATACCGACAATCCTTCTTTCCACGTACAATACGAGACTGGAATAGAAGGGAGAACCGATAGAGGTACTCAGGGTACCCTCCGCCACACACCGTCAGGTGGATTGCGGAGTATGGATGTAGATGTAGATGTAGAACTCCTCCCCTGTGCCAAGCTCTTCATCTCAGAGTACCACTTGCAACCTACGTCCTCACTTATTTGCCGGATGAATTCCAGTCTCTGTTTTCCTCTACAGTTTTTACCTTCTACAGTCCCTCTGGTACCATGAAAGTTATTCCGTGATGTCTTAACGGAAACCCTATCATCCTGTTCCTCCTCCTTGTCCGTGTTTTCCATATATTCCTTTCTTCGCCGATTCTCTAGAGAACCTCTCCATTATTTATCTTATCAGTCAACTTAATTTTCAACATTCTTCTGTAGCACCACATCACAAATGCTTTTATTCTCTTCTTTTCTGGATTTCCCACCGTTACACTACCATACGATGCTGTGCTCCAGGCATACGTTTTCCGAAATTTCTTCCTCAAATCAAGTCCTATGTTTGATATTACTAGATTTTTCTCGGCCAGGAATGACCTTTTTGCCGGTGCTAGTCTCCTTTTGATGTCCTCTTTGCTCCGCCCGTCGTGGTTGATTTCGGTGCCTACGTAGCAGAATTCCTTAACATCCGCTTCGTAATCACCAATCCAGGGCCTGCAGGAGTGGCTGTGCGGTTCTAGGCGCTACAGTCTGGAGCCAAGTGACTGCTCCGGTCGCAGGTTCGACTCCTGCCTCGGGCATGGGTGTGTGTGATGTCCTTAGGTTAGTTAGGTTTAAGTAGTTATAAGTTCAAGGGGACTTACGACCTAAGATGTTGAGTCCCATAGTGCTCAGAGCCAGCCATTCTCTGTTTTCTTTTTCCTTCTTATGTATATTATTCTTGTCAGTAACTTGAATGCATGAGTTGTTAAGCTGATTGTGCGGTAATTCTCGCACTATTCAGCTCTTGCTATCTTGGAAACTGTGCGGATGATGTTTCTCCGAAAGTCAGATGGGAAATCGCCAGACTAATAAACTCTACACATCAGCTCGAACAGTCTTCTGTTGCCAACTTTCCCAATCATTTTAGAAATTCTTTGGATTGTTGTCTATCCTACTGCCTTATTCGATAGTAAATTTCCCAAAGCTCTTCTGAATTCTGATTTTCATACTGGGCCCCGTATTTCTTCCCTGTAGACGCCGTTTTTCTCTTATATCGCGTAATCAGACAAGTCTTTGCGCTCGTAGAGGCCTACAGTCTAGTTTTTTCTTACTTTCTCATTCTTATTTTTCTCTTTCCTCTGGCATTTAAGAGTGTAATTTCTATTACACTCTTAATATTACAACCCTTCCTTTTAACTGCCACGAAGACTCTTTTGACTTTACTGTATGCTGAGTCTGTCCTTCGGAGAATCATGTCTTATTCGACTTCTTCACATTTTAAATGTAGTATTGTATTGCTAACATCAGATGCGATACCATTTGACTACATGTGTCGGTATACTAGATCTCATACTGCTGCATATGCAGTGTGCACAAATGTCCGACCAGACTATGTTAGAATGGTTCAAATGGCTATGAGCACTATTGGACTTAATATCTGAGTTAATCAGTCCCCTAGACTTAAAACTATTAAACCTAAGCAAACTAAGCACATCACACACATCCAAGCCCGAGGCAGGATTCAAACCTGCGACAGAAGCAGCAGCTAGGCTCCGAACTGAAGGTCCTAGACCATGTTAGTTTTCCTAAAAACATCCATGTCTTTACACTGACTCCACTACGTACCGTCAGGTGGCTTGCGGAGTATAGATGTAGATGTAGATGTACTGCAGTGGTGTGTTGCTTGACATATCTAGGAAAGTGTAGCTCATCTATAAAGAATAGTGTGTAGAGACCTATTGTGCGACCCATTCTTGGGTACTGTTCGGGACCCGCAACAGCTCGAAGGCATCGAAGTAATTCAGCCAAGCGCTGCTAGATTGGACCGTCCTGTGTGGCCGATCGGTTCTAGGCGCTACAGCCTGGAACGGCGCGACCGCTACGATCGCAGGTTCGAATCCTGCCTCGGGCATGGATGTGTGTGATGTCCTTAGGTTAGTTAGGTTTAAGTAGTTCTAAGTTCTAGGGGACTGATGACCTCAGCAGTTAAGTCCCACAGTGCTCAGAGCCATTTTTTGCTAGATTGGATACCGGCAGGTCGGGTCAGCTAGGGAGTACTGGTGCTATGGATTCGCTCTGTGAACTTAAATGAGAATCCCTGGGGGGATACGATGTTCTTTCCGCGAAGCAGTATTGAAACAGAGAACCGACATTTGCGACAGAGTGCAGAACAATCCTACTGCCTCCAATACCAAGCGTTTGTAGCAAGAAGGTATCGATATCGAACTCGGACGGAAGCATACAGATAGTCGCGTTTCCCTCGCTCCGTTTTCGAGTGGAAAAGGAAAGAGAATGACTAACAGAGGTACAGGGTAGAATGCTGGGAAAACCGGAGCATTCCATCGAGCACATTACGTAGCACGTGGCAGTGACAGATCCAGCAGCGCGTGACTTTACTTCGACAGCTTGTGCAGTCGTTGGAAATGAAAGTAGCGGTCGGCAACTTAGGCGGAAGAGAGGCGGTGCATTTTTCTGCCACCGAAGGCTATGCGGGCGTGAAGCCGGAGAGGCAGGAAGGCCCTCGCCATACATCAGCCCGCCGTGGCGCGCCGCTGGCCTTTACGGCGCGGGAAATTTACGCGCGTGGGGAAGACAATCCCGATGCGCCGTTTATCACGCCTCTTTAGCGGACAGCAGCGCTGCCGCCGCCGCCACCGCCCACGGACTTACTTTTATTCTCGCAGCACCAGAGAAATGCCCTGTTTTTGTTTATTTCCTTAGGAGGGCGGGCGGCAAAGCTTAAATAGCCACCTCCCCAGACCCACCGCTCTATCATTCTCATTCTCTCTCTCTCTCTCTCTCTCTCTCTCTCTCTCTCTCTCTCTCTCTCTGTGTGTGTGTGTGTGTGTGTGTGTGTGTTTGTGTGTGTGTGTGTGTGTGTGTGTGTGTGTGTGTACGAAGCAGAGAAACAGAGGCACATAAAGATATAGAGGACCGAAAAAGAAACTGACAGGGCGTCTGAACCAGTAAACGGCTAGGATACACAGGACACAGGATGAGACAGCTAACACAAGTCACCCAACAGACGCGTGGCATTCAATAAGTAATGCAACATATTTTTTCTCGACCAATTTCCGTAGCAAAACTGCGAAAATTGTTGGGGGACATCGTGAAATATTCTCGCTACAGCCCCTATGGTTTTATGAAATCCCGATGTGTGGTAGCGCTATTAAGAATACTTCAGAATGGCGTCTGTAACAGAAGTGCGTTGCAAACAGAGAGCTGTCAGTGAGTTTCTTTTGGCGGACAATCAGAGCACCGCAGATATTCGTAGGCGCTTCCAGAACGTCCAGAGATATGGCAGTGAACAAAATTACGATAAGTTACTGGGCGAAGCGTCTGTCATCATCGCAACGACATCACGCAAACCTGTTCAATTTATCTTGCGCCTGCCGACCCCACGCAGCTTCGACGCCTGCAACGTTCGAACGTGCGGACACTCTCACCTCGTTGCTCAACTGGCCATTTCTGCTGGTAGTGCTGATATATTCGTCCACCCGTTGCAGTAGTCAAAAGTGTGAGCACTCTGGGTTGCTCGCCGCATGACGGAATACCACAAAGAGCAAGGAAGGAAACTCTTCGCGGAATTTCTTGGGCGTTATGAGGCCGAGCGCGGCATTGTTTTGTCGAACATCGTCACACATCGAGTAAAACAAAAGCGGTTTTTGGCGTTCGCCAAGGTAGTGTTATAGGCCCTTTGCTGTTCCTTATCTATATAAACTATTTGCGAGACAATCTGAGCAGCCGCCTTTGTTTGTTTGCAGATGACGCTGTCGTTTATCGACTAATAAAGTCTTCAGAAGATCAAAACAACTGCAAAACGATTTACAAAAGATATCTGAATGGTGCGAAAAGTGGCAATGAAGTCATCCACATGAGTGCGAAAAGGAATTCGTTTAACTTCAGATACACGATAAAGCAGTCTAATCTAAAAACCTGTAAGTTCAACTAAATACCTAGGTATTACAATTACTAACAACTTACACTGGAAGGAACACATGGAAAATGTTATGGGGAACGCTAAACAAAGACTGCATTTTATTGGCAGGACAATTAGAAAATGTAAAAGACCCACTAAGGAGACTGGCTACACTACGCTTGTCCGTCCTATTTTAGAATACTGCTGCCCGGTGAGGGATCCTTACCAGATAAACTGACGGAGTACATCGAGAAAGTTCAAAGAAAGGCAGCACGTTTTGTGTTATCGCGAAATATGGGAGAGAGTGTCACAGAAATGATACAGGATTTGGGCTGGACATCATTAAAAGAAATGCGTTTCTCGTTGCGACGGAATCTTTTCACGAAATTCCAATCACCAACTTTCTCCTCCGAATGTGAAAATATTTATTTGACACCGATCTACATAGGGATGTATGATCACCACGAAAAAATAAGGGAAATAAGAGCTCGTACGGAAAGATGTAGGCGTTCATTCTTTCCGCGGGCTATACGAGATTGGAATAATAGAGAATTGTGAAGGTGGTTCGATGAACCCTCTGCCAGGCACTTATATGTGATTTGCAGAGTATCCATGTAGATGTAGGCGCCACACCACCTCTCTCCCGAAGAAAAATTTCAAACGCGAACCCTCAGCCGGTAAAGTAATGGCAGCCGTCTTCTAGGATCCTGAAGTGGTTATTCTGTTTGAAGTCGTCTGTCACGGTGCAACGATCAACTCGAAAGGGTACTGTGCTCCCCTAGGGAAAATGAAGAAACGACGTTAGCGTGTTCGTTGCCACAAAGATGCAAACGAACTTATTCTTCTCGAGGACAACGCAAGGCCTCGCCTAAGCCTGCTTACATGAGAGGAATTCACAAAACGTCATTGGACGGTTGATGTTCATCCATCCTAAAGCCCGGATCTCTCACCTTCCGATTTCCATCTGTTCGGCTACACGAAGGATGCATCCCGCGGGAATTAGTACGTGGATTGTGGGGAGGTTATTGATGTAACGAGAGATTGGCTCAGCCGTCGACCGGTGCGCGCCTACTTAGGTGGCACAAGGCCGTCGTATTGAATGGAGATTATATCTAAAAATAGCTTTTTGTAATCAAAAGAGTGAGGAATAATATGGTTTCTTGGAACACTGAGTAAAACAACCTACTTTCAAAAAAAAAAGTGTTACAACACTTATTGAACTCCCAAGAATACCCAGAAAAAATCAACACACATCGATGTGTAGTCGCTAAGTTATACTGCACACAGTGTTATAGCTTCTAAAGAAGGCAAATAGCTTTTACCGTTTATAGATATCGAATTACAACACCGGCTTTACGGTTTGAATTGGAACTATATACTTTTCTACGGCATCGCAAAGGAATTTAGAAGACGAGTTTAGTGACCTAAAATGGGCAGAACCTGATCCAATGATAACAAGATAACAGCGCCACAAACCACTGTCCCGTAAGTCAAAAAATACACCACATTGTCCTCTATAACTTAGCCGTAACTACACATCGATATGTTCGCTCACTCTGGATGCAGAGTGTGTCATCAGTAATGAAGTAAACGCAAAAAGTCGAAAGTACACGATGCCAGAAGCAAAAACAGATAAGTAAACACGGTGTCTAAACTGCATACCTCAAGGGCTATGAGCACTTGCTCCACACAAGAGTTGTGTTTCGTAGTAGCGAAGATAAAATAGTGCTCATAGCTCTTAACGTTTTCGTTTTAGAGCGCATGTTTATTCAGACTTTCTCACTTCTAGTTTCGTGTACTTTCAATTCTATGCACTTACGTAATTAATTATAGTACGCCCTATATTTCGGACCGCCTGCCTCAAGTGGTTTACTCTATGCAGGATGTCCGCATCTCGTGGTCTCGCGGTCGCGTTCTCGCTTCCCGAGCACGGGATCCCGGGTTCGATTCCCGGCAGGATCAGGGATTTTCACCTGCCTCGAGATCACTGGGTGTTTGTGTTGTCCTCATCATTTCATCACCATTCCTGCAAGTGGCGAGTTTGGACGGAGCAAAGGTTGGGAATTCGTACGGGTGCTGATAACCGCACAGTTGAGCGCCTCACAAACCAAACATAATCGTCATCGTCATCTATGCAGGATGATTTAACCGTCCTTTGCGATATCGCTTTAGGAAAACCCACATGACAGAAAAATTTTGTCCTGCAGTTCGCTCTGGAAATGTCAAGCACATTGTTAATATGTCACGGAATAGCTGGTAAAGTATACGGAGGCACCTTAGACTTTTATACAAATTTCGTTCATGGAACTACTTTAACACATTAACAAGAAGAGTCATATATTAATCTTATAATTGGGTTATTTGCAGGAAAGTTGTGGCTTCCACATTTCCAATTTTGATATCTTCTTTTAATTTCATTTATAAGGCAACTTTTCCGAACCATTTACGGAAGATTAAGCACTATAAGCGGAATAAAGGTACAAAGACATCCAAAAGCCTTGTGACTACACTGCTAATCACAGAAAGAATGACTAGAGACACTTAGATACCTGTCCGCTGCTGTAGCCCAGCGTTCTAGGCGCATCAGTCCAGAACCACGCGGCTGCTACGGTCGCAGGTTCGAATCCTACCTCGGACATGGATGTGTGTGATGTCCTTAGGTTAGTTAGGTTTAATTAGTTCTAAGTTTAGGGGACTGATGACCTCAGATGTTATGTCCCATAGCACTTACTGCCATTTGAACTTGAACTTAGATGAGTATGGTAGAAGTTACGTACATCTTGGTCTGAAAATACCGTGATACACATGGCCAACCCTCACTCGTATTTTTTGCGATACAAGTCCATTAGGTAAAAGTCGCCCAAAACTCTGAGAGGGAACTTATATGGATTACGTGGCTGTCGCCTGCCTGGATAACGTTCCTGAAACGGACTTAGTGCAGATTGCATAAAACGAAATCGGCAAGGGCAGGTGACTCACAGAGTACACAGGGTGTCCCACCTTTCTTTACCACCCCAAATAAATATTTGTACAGAAACAATATTAAAAAAGTTAAACAAATGTTGTTTAGCTACTAGGGGGACGATAACCAGCATGGCTGCCTTGCTTATAACATTGTTCTTTACAAGATATGACAAGCAGCACTCCTTTTTGAAAATCCCCCCATATTTCAGTCAATTTGCTCTTCTCAAGACTTCTTCGACAATTTATCACAGTGTAACATTCAAGTAAACGTGACGTAATTAAAAAAGAGACAAGAAAGTGACTGTGATTCTCCTGTACTTGTACACAGAGCCTGTATCTGGGTCAATGTAACTCATCTATTCGCTGGCGATGACAGTAAACAAATGCAGACACATAAGAATGCATAACGGTCATTTAGTCAGCCGTCTAAAGTGGAAGGTTTGTGCGAGTACAATGTACACCAACGAAGTGAAGGTATAAATAGTAACCATCTGCGGAGAATCTTTGTTAGAAGAACAGTTACTGTAAGAATGTTTTCTCGTTTATAATACATGTACGTGTACGAGAGTACAGAAATAATTTTAAACGATGTATTATGGACAGTAGAAGCAGTCCTTGTTTAATATCTTCAAACCAAGACGGTTTAATGAATGGCTGCTCAGCATTGTCCTTGTATTTCTTTTTTTTTTTTTTTACTGTCAAAACAATCAATAGTCATTACGTAATTTGTATTTCTTTCTGTTTGCACTACTGTAGATAGCCGTCTTTCTGATATTGTGGTAACTTTAGTTCTGTACTGAACAGAGAAAAACACAGAATCAATAACATAATAAAACGCAATATTCTGCAGTGATAGGAAGGGAAGAGGACCCTTCTCCATCAAAACTCACGAGTTAAAACTCATGAGTTATCTCGAACACAATATAAATTACATAGTGCCATGTTCCAGTCCACGACTAAGTCAGCATGATGGGTGACATATTTTTTTTACCGTAATTGTTTGCAGTTTCAACAACACCGAAACAAAATGCTTTTGCATTCCTATGCATTCCTATGCATCTTTTTGTATTTTTCCTATATAAAAATAAAATAATTTGATCTCTGTCGTGCTGGGCTAGGGCGTGGGTGACCATCCGGTCTGCCGAGCGCTGTTGGCAAGCGGGGTGCACTCAGCCCTTGTGAGGAAAACTAAGGATCTACTTGATTGAGTAGTGGCGGCTGCGGTCTCGTAAAATGACTTACGGCGGGGAGAGCGGTGTGCTGACCACATGCCCCTTCATATCAGCATCCAGTAATGACTATGTGCTGAGTATGACACGGCGGCCGGTCGGTACCGTTGAACCTTCGAAGGCCTGTTCGGACGGAGTTTAGTTTTTATAAGAATGAACAGTCCCTTTGGTGCACCTGTAATTTCTCTATAAATTCAGAGTTACTTGAAAGTTCAGTCGCATTTTAAACCAGTGACGAAATTTCCGTGAGAACAAGCTTCATGATAATGATTGGTAACAAGGGGACTGAAATTTGAAAAGACATTTTAGTGGTCGTCATTCAGAGGGAAGTTAATAATTCACTCTGAATGGCAGTAGTCTTTAAAAACTGAACAACTTTTAAACAGGCGTCTTCTTCCACGTGGCAAGTGTAGAAATACAGAGGAAACAGTGTTTCCAACGGCTGAGTTCGAGTCTGCATCAGTATAGGAAACCTCTGTGGGAAGGATGTCGTGATGACTCACTGCGGAAAAGTAGGTAAGCCCCGGTCCCTGGTCTCCCACACAGTTGGTTTTGGTTCTGCCTATTGAAGTGGGAAGACTGCTGGAGTGTGGCGCCACCCCCGCAATGAAAGGAATGGTCGTCGCCGTATCCAGCCGATTGCGTTTGCAAACCGTTTCTGATGTTGCTGAGCAACGGTCACACGATAATTTTTAAATGAACACACCACCATTTGTATTGTTGTTTATTTAATTAAGACTCAGATTTCGGTCTTTTATGCCATTTTCTGTTCGAGTTTACGTGATTAACATATTCTGCAAGACATCAAGCTCAATATTGGCCATAAAATAGGAAAAAAATTCGCTCCCCCTGAAATGTCAGATGTAAAATCATCATCTTGTATAAAGATCAGTAAATAATAGTAGGTGCACGTCATATTCAATTAAAACAGGTTTACTTTGGTATACATTCACAAAAACTCGAAAGATGAGAAAGGACTGTTATGAAAGTGAAGGACGGAGGAACTGTTGGATCGTAGGTTGAGGATGTAAACAAATGCGTCCTGAGGACGGGGTTAGGTCTGGAACGGAGGGGTAGTTTATAACAGGAAACAGAAATGAAAGTAAGGGACTGGGATGCGGGACAAGGCAAAGAATAAAGTGAACAGGAGTAGCGAAAAATATGGGGAGAAGGGAGAGACTTGATGTGTAGGAGAAAGGAAACAGATCTTGCACGATCTTGGTGGATTTCATCGAAAGGGAGAGTTGATTGCTGTTGCTGCGGACAGCTAATTTTTCTTACCAAAGGAGACACAGATGACATGGATAATAAATAACCTAACATGTGGATTCAGAATTCGGTTCTAAGAGTCTCAGTTTGCTACTGTCCCATTAGCCTCCCTCGCACCCTTCCGTGGTCACAAATATAAGTAGTTGTCACCTACTACTCCACCCACTTTTGACGAAACACAGACGCATAAAATTTAGTAATAAGAAAAATAAATTAAAGAATATTTTTTCTTAGTGCAGCTTTCTACATCAGTACTTAGTGCATCCATTTCAGACGAATTATTTTACTTCCATATAATATTGTAGAGTAACATTTAATTAAATTTTTCACTGTGTTAAGCAGTAATAGAAGCTGTACACCTTGGATTTCCAACTACTATGCGAGCAACGTAATGAACATGGGAAAATTAAACTGTTTATCGGAGATTGTTTTTATTAACTCCATCACATTGCCTCGTGTTTCGAGTGCTGACCTGGAAACAGCAAGGCCCATACCATGCGTTACATCAGGGTCGACCAAGAATTCGGCTCGCGAGCCGTGACCCGCCGTAGCGCTCAGCCTGACGGGCACATTTCCCGCACCACCTCGCCATGCAGTCGGAGTGCAAGGAGATTCCAAGACGTGGGAAACTACGAACGCGCCGTATATAAACGGGAGTGCTGTTTTACTGCACACAACCTGGTTTTATAGTTCACATTTCTCAATAACAAATCTCAAAACCAAAACCAGTTTTCAGTATTATTTGTTTTTTACGTGTTAAAGACAAAATTTTTACCTGGTACAAAATGTTGACCACGGAGAGACGCAGGCAGTTTCATAGAGTTTCTAACGCAAGTTGCCACCTAGTCGTCATTTATTTTGTTTCATAAGTGTAAAAATGTCTTTCATACACATATTTTGATCGAAATATTGTAAAATATTTGCAACTTCATTATGAAGACGTGGAAGCAATGTAGACGTCCTGGACGAGCTTAATGTTAAACGAATTGTCTTTAAAACATGAATTACCTTGGAGATCAATTAGTTACGTTTGCACGTACACAGGGGCACTTTCAAATGAAACGACAATAGGTCTCGAAAACTGCTGCAATACAAATGGAAGACTGATTGGCAGTGTCATCTAAATATGTAAGAAATTCGTAATTCTTAAAAGTCAACAACGAACTCTTCAAACCACAGCCTTCACATAACACCAGTGAGCCTTGGGCATAGGACAGTGTTTCTCAGAAGGTGTCCCCTCTACAGCGAGGTATTTTTTTTTTTTAATGCATCCTCATCAAATCGGAAAGAATGTCTTACTGCTTGCAGTGTGCAGTCAAGTACGCTTATAATGCGACGTCTGGAATCCATTACAGATGTTCTAACTTTCGTTCCTGCATTCATGTATCCTTCACGTTTCAGCAAGTGCAGTTTTAATTCGAAAAATCGTTCCAAGCATGCCCCTTGACTTAACCAACGTACTTTGCAGTAATATATAAAGTCTCCACACTCTTCACTCAATTCCATCGAAAATTGTCGCATCTGACAGCTGAAAAATGTGTGCGACTTACGAAATTTTACTATTCGTACCACGAACCTTTCGAGTGCTCCATGCCTGCAAAATTTAGCACAAAGTGCTTCTTATGTACAGAATATGAATCCCAGCTGTATCGTTGTAGTTTTCTTCTCTTTCATTGTCAACTAAATGTACACTCCTGGAAATTGAAATAAGAACACCGTGAATTCATTGTCCCACGAAGGGGAAACTTTATTGACACATTCCTGGGGTCAGATACATCACATGATCACACTGACAGAAGCACAGGCACATAGACACAGGCAACAGAGCATGCACAATGTCGGCACTAGTACAGTGTATATCCACCTTTCGCAGCAATGCAGGCTGCTATTCTCCCATGGAGACGATCGTAGAGATGCTGGATGTAGTCCTGTGGAACGGCTTGCCATGCTATTTCCACCTGGCGCCTCAGTTGGACCAGCGTTCGTGCTAGACATGCAGACCGCGTGAGACGACGCTTCATCCAGTCCCAAAGATGCTCAATGGGGGACAGATCCGGAGATCTTGCGGGCCAGGGTAGTTGACTTACACCTTCTAGAGCACGTTGGGTGGCACGGGATACATGCGGGCGTGCATTGTCCTGTTGGAACAGCAAGTTCCCTTGCCGGTCTAGGAATGGTAGAACGATGGGTTCGATGACGGTTTGGATGTACCGTGCACTATTCAGTGTCCCCTCGACGATCACCAGAGGTGTACGGCCAGTGTAGGAGATCGCTCCCCACACCATGATGCCGGGTGTTGGCCCTGTGTGCCTCGGTCGTATGCAGTCCTGATTGTGGCGCTCAGCTGCCTCCACTTGTGCAAACAGCCACTGTACCTGCGAACGTTCTTCACATCACGACCAAATAGCGAAGGATAAACAACGCTAACCCCACGATTCTGTTGATCTGAAGAGGATTGTGCTGACTGAAAAATGCAACACCGCAATACTAACAAGACAACCGCCCCATCGCATCCCCCTCAGATTTAGTTATAAGTTGGCACAGTTGACAGGCCTTGGAAAACTGAACGCAGGTCAGTCGAGAAAACAGGAAGAAGTTGTGTGGAACTACGAAAAAAAATAAGCAAAATATACAAACTGAGTAGTCCATGTGCAAGATGAGCAATATCAAGGAGAGTGTGAGCTCAGGAGCAGTGTGGTCCCGTGGTTAGCGAGAGCAGCTGCGGATTGTGAGGTCCTTGGTTCAAGTCTTCCCTCGACTGAAAAGTTTAATTTCATATTTGCAGACAATTATTATCTGTCCGTCCGTCCCTCCGATGCGATCACTTTTTTTGGGAGTGATTATGACATCCACAAGAAAACCTAAATCGGGCTAGGTAGAAGAATCTTTTCACCCATTCGCCAAGTGTACAAGTTAGATGGGTCGACAACATATTCCTGTCATGTGACGCAAATGCCGTCACCAGTGTCGTATAGAACGTATCAGCGTGTTTTCCTGTGGAGGAATCGGTTGACCTAGGACCTTACGATCAAATGTTTTAGGTTCCCATTGGAGAGGCACGTCCTTTCCTCTACTAATCGCACGGTATTGCGGTGCGGTGGCAAAACACAGACACTAAACTTATTACAGTGAACAAAGACGTTAATGAACGAACGGATAGATCACAACTTTGCGAAAACAAAGAAAGTAAACTTTCACTTTTTTTTTAAATCTCATTTTGCTCGTCTTCGTTCTTTGTTTCTGCTCGGGCCGGACATCGCAAGACACGCGTTTCAGTTCGTCGTTGATCCATTAACTCAGTTTTTTTTTATTACAGAGGGCAGCTAACCCTCTGACCGAAGACGCTGAGTTACTGTGGCAGAATTTCACTCGAGGGAAGATTTGAACCAAGGACTTTTCATTCCGCAGCTGCTCACGCTAACCACAGGACCACGGTGCTCCTAAGCTCACATTATCCTTGATGTTGCCTATCTTGCACGTGGACCACTCAGTTTGTATATTTTGCTTACTTTTTTCATAGTTCCACACAACTTCTTTCTGTTTTCTCGATTGACCTGTGTTCAGTTCAGTTTTTCAAGATCTATTCACTGTTCTGCCAAGTTATAACTAAATCTGGGGGGGTGGGGGTGGGGGTGGGGGGTGCGACGGGGAGGTTTCCTTGTAAGTGAAATGATGTCGCTCTGTTCCGCGCACTTCCGAGAAGTACTGAGCAAAGCCGAGAGAGACCGGGCCGTGGCCGTCACGCGGCTCCCACACCAAGCATACGTGAAATTTGGCATGGCGTGGCGAGCCGCTCGCTGCAAGCCTCCAATAAATTCCCGTTTGATTGGACAATTGAAAGCTAGGCAGCGCCCCTTTGCCGCCGCCATTGTTCCGCCGGTGCTGCCAGCTGCCGGCTCGTTTGTCCCGCGCCTGCGCGTTGCGCGCGTCGTAGCGGGCGTTTTGTCACTGCAGTGTCGACACCACGCCAAGGCCGGCGGGAGGCGAGGTGCACCCGCTGCGACCATTACACACACACAAATTACATAAGCCCGAACGTAATTGGCGCCGAAGCAGGTCGCGGCGTGAGAGCGCGCCCGCAGAACCTGAGGTCGCACCACGGTCTCTGGTTCGACTCCCTGCAGCCGGCGGCTGTTGCCCTTTTACTCGAGTCTTTTGAGAGACCGTGTGTTGTGTCAGCGGTAACCCACTTAGGTTCCTATTTAGAGATGTGACGTACGTACATTCTCCGACAATCCGTGCCACCTTTCTTCTCGCATATACGTTTCCTTGTACGCTCTGTCCTGTGAGAACTGCCACAGAAGTGAAGGATCTCCAGACAAATATTACATCCGACGCAGTAGATCGGTTACATTGCATAGTTCAGGCAGGTTCAGAAGAAAACTGAAACAGTCATTTACACCTCCTGCGGAGTTATTTTAATTTATTTGGTCTGTGCAATTATATGATATCACAGACTGTATCATATCTTGGAAGATGGTAAAATAAAGTTGTGAAAAATGACACTATGGAAATCCCGGTTGAAAAGAACATTAAACATAACAAAAGGAATAACACAGAGTTCATGTAGTGATTTCGTATGTTTCCGTAATATGCAAGAAAGGGAAAGCTATCAAAGCTGGCCTTTCAGTGTGGACCATTAATGCGTACGCTTGGATCAGCTAAAAGTTAATTCAGAAAAGTCAACAGTTAATGAGTCAGAAAATGTGTACATCAGTCTTAAGTGTGGTGCGATGTTGGCCTAGAGATGACTATAAAATAATGATAGGTACAGGAGCATGTTCACTGAGTTTCACGAGCCAGTACCTAGTTGCAATAAAAAGTTACTAATCGTCACGGAGAGGTCAATCCTTTTAAAACCAAGTAATTGTGGGAAACAGGATACGCCTCCAAGGTGAAGCTGGCAATTAGGAGACGCCAGTGACCGAGGTATAGTCCTTCCAGAGGTGCTGCATAAGAAATAGTTAGGTTCCTCGTCAAATAAAGTGCCACTTTGGCCACTTGCCATACTGTAACTGTGTTACTGAGCGCTGAAGTGTCAGAAGCTTAGGCGGGGCTGCCAGTTCAAGCACCTTGTCGCTCGTTTATCGCGACAACTTAATTAATAAACTACGATCATTGCTTGAAAGAACGACAGCAACGTAGCCTTGGAGTTGTGCACGTTGCTGCTCCGATAACGCTAAACGTTCTACTGCTAACTCTGTGTCTTTTTATATGATTTCTGTCTCTAAGTCACCTTCGTTTTCTCGCAAATGGGTTAACTGAGCAGTGACTGCTAGTCAAGTAATCTCTGGAAGTCAACAGTTGCGCAGGATTTACTGCAACTTTGAGTGCTATCATATTAACTGATTAAGTGTACTTCTTGTAACTGTATTTGAAGATATGATTTAGTGTACCTGTTTACTGTAGCCGGTCTACGACTCTAACTTGCGTAGCTTTGTAATCTCCCCACATTCCATTAACTTCAAATAATAGCTCGGTCGTAATCACCGTTGGGTTGGGTTGTTTTGGGGAGGAGACCAAACAGCGATTAGGGAAAGAAGTCGGTCGTGCCCTTTCGAAGGAACCATCCCGGCATTTGCTTGGAGCGATTTAGGGAAATCACGGAAAACTTAAATCACGATGGCCGGACGCGGGATTGAACCATCGTCCTCCCAAATGCGAGTCCAGTGTGCTAACCACTGCGCCACCTCGCTCGGTCATAATCACAGTGATTAAGAGAGAGGGCAAGATTAATTATACCTAGAAGTACGAGAGGAAGCTGATGCCTACGTCAGGGGTAGGACAGGAAACTGTAAGTGGGTGACCATCATAGCAACAGGTAGGGAAGGATACTGCAGTGGGTAGGGAACTTACGAGTTCCGGGCAATATTTCATACCGCTTTTCTTCTTACAGTGAATTACAGAAAGAGTAGGTGGAAGAAAGAACATATTACGACTTCCCATAATACCTTTGTTTAACAGCCCCTGTTACTCCATCAAAAGTAAACGCTATTATTGTACGGAACAGATTTTACAGCTGGTTATTTCTTTTCCTTTTTTTCCTCTCTCTTCTTTTGTGCGTGGATTCTGGGCGCTGCCGCAAGTGTGATTTCACTAAACGCAATGGGAGCTCCGAGATAAGGACGAAAGGAACTTTTCAAATTGCCATTAAACTGTAAAATTACGCACTGCTTCAGATACGTCAATGATGTTTGTGGACTGGCACTAATAGATAATTACATACACCACAACAGCATTTAAACGGACAACATAAGTATATTCAATTTACAATGGACCTGGGACGCTCTTCTACAAATGTATTGGACCTTAACATACATATTAGTACAACAAGACACTTATTTAGCATTTACAGAAGAAACACATTGCTAATGATACGGTAATCTCTGCATGCTCCCGCCATCCACATGGCTACATAGATGCAGCTTTCCATTCGCCTTATATCTGTTCCATTATCTGAATCGGCCTTTCAAACAGAAATGCACACCTTCAAGCAAATCGTTTCCAGCATTGGCTATACCTCGGCCCTGACTGACAACATACTACGAAAAAACGAAAATGAAGATAATTATGGCACTCCGATGTGCTGGCCAACACCATCAATCACTCACTAGTTGCAAACGAAACTAAACTAAACTCCGCCCGAACAGGCCATTAAGGCCCAACGGTACCGACCGGCCGCCGTGTAATCCTCAGCCCACAGCCATCACTGGATGCGGATATGGAGGGTCATGTGGTCAGCACAGAAGGACAGTACGCTAAAGTAGTAGCCTAGAGTGTTTGAATACGACCGTCACCTCACAGCGAGTAACAGGAATAGCAGCGCTGCCAGATGAGTAAAGCATAAATTTGATAGCCGTCCCACAGCGGGAAGCAATTCTCAGCGCAGGCGTGAGCGTCTAAATTTAAGGTAACAAGCTACATTTGCTTTCATACAAGCCTTAATTGACTTGATTTGCACATTAGTCTTGTCCTATATGTCTTTGCACGGTAACAGCTGGAGGTGGTGCGTCGATTGTCGGCGGTATACGTTTTTCAGTCTGGCAGTCGGTACATATTTTATTTTATTTTATTTCTTTAAATCCAGGTCCGCCAACAAACTTGCCTACTACTGGTGAGCTCTTGTCAGAAATCTAACCTTCTTCTCTCACCTAGCCTTTATCCACTATAGTACGGGTTACACATTTTCAGAATTTGGCGATTTTTTATTGTTGTATTGTTTAATGTTGTGGTCGGATGTCCTTCCTGGTGCCACAATCGTCAAGGTAAGCTAAGGATGGGAAGTTAAGTACGCCATTTGCCTGTGGATCATCACATTGAAAGTGTTTCTGTGTCCTATTCTCTGAGGCGGACGATGATCATGTTTGGTTAGTGGGACGCTCATCTGCGTGGTCATCGGCGCGCGGAGTAAGACCCAGTTTTACACGCTCCAACTTTTACATAGTCCAATCCTAGCCGTTGTCGCGAATGATGATGATGAAATGATGAGGACAACACAAACACCCAGTCCCCGAGGAGAAGGAATCCCCAACCTCGCCGGGAACTGAAACCGGGGCTCCGTGATCCAGAAGCAGCAACGCTGACCACGAGCTGCTGATGCTCTCTGAGGCGGAATTTGGGCACCATACCAAGATATTGCTAAACGAGTGTTGGAAGCCGCTTAAAAACCGCACAGAGGCTGGCCATCGTACCAGCCCACTTTTGTCAGTCAGCCGAGGAGGTTCGTTACGGGTCTGGCTTATCGCTCCGTTGCGCTGTAAGAGCACTCGATATGTGGTGTCACGCGTGACGTAATTCAGCGCGCGCTCCGCACTTCAGTAGGAGCTCTGGATTATTTTATTTCCTTCGCCCTTAAGCTTCGGTGGACTGACAGCGATACACTGTCGATCTTCATCCGAGACCATTTTCAAAAGATACAGGTATATTTTCTAAAATAATTCAAAATACGAAGTTGTACCGGGTTGTTATAATTAAAATGCAGCTACTCGCAGAGGTCCCGTATGGGCTGCGATTATCATATAGTAGCGAAACTTAATAAATATACTAATGTATTATTGCGGAACCGATTTACGATGAAAAACATTAGTACCAGTTGGGTCACGAGGTGTAAATTCGTCGCAGTGCACTGTTTGTGTGATGGTATGACATCAACGCTGTCATTTGACAGGCCATAACATGAGTGAATAGTATGGCTGTCGAGAAGAGAGATCGCGTCCTGTTAGTCCCACGGGACTGATCCACCATATTACACAAAACACGTCAGAACACTGTTGCAGAAGCAATGAAACAAGAATGCCACATTCAGAAGAACGCAAAATCCCCAAGGCAGACTAAGTTTCACGCAAGCTCGAAATTTAGTGCGGACGTCAATGCGAGATGCTTTTAATAGTTTCCACAATGAAATATTGTCCCACGTGGTGAGCAATTCAGCGGTACGTCCACCCGGCCTCCCGCATGCCCACTATACGCCCTCGCTCAAAGTCCGTCAACTGCACATACGGTTCACGTCCACGCTCTCCCGGCATGCTACCAGTGTTAAAGACTGCGATGGAGCTCCGTATGCCACGGCAAACTGGCTCACACTGACGGCGGCGGTGCACAAATGCTGCGCAGCTAGCGCCATTCGACGGCCAACACCGCGGTTCCTGGTGTGTCCGCTGTGCCGTGCGTGTGATCATTGCTGTACAGCCCTCTCGCAGTGTCCGGAGCAAGTATGGTGGGTCTGACACACCGGTGTCAATGTGTTCTTTTTTCCATTTCCAGGAGTGTAGATGTTTGCCTTGTAACATGTCAATCGATACTAAAGTTTTTATTTATATACCCTAGAGACACAACAACATGACTAGCTTATGGACAAGGAAGAAAAAGTGCGTTTCCACATAGATGAAGGAGGAATTTTACTTCCGTCCACTTTGCAAAAAAACTGTCTGATATGCGAGCCAGATAAAGCCAACAACTGCCACTGGGACGTGCTGCGACCGTGTATACCACGTCAAGACACGCGTACCGCATCCACAAAACACATCGTTTCTGAGCGTTAAGCAGCGCTTTGAACTCGGTACGCTCAACGTTGACGTTTGAATGCATGTCCGCGTGCCGACAGCTTAACGGTATTTAACTGACGTGAAAGTGTCAAGCAGCATACCTCTAAAACAACACTCAAACATTACGAGTTACAACAGCTACAACCGCTTACCTCAGAAGATGATATAAAGGCTTTATGTCACCCTTTCCAACTGAATGAGTTCGTGCAAAGATTTAGCGTGGACTAAGATAAATTAATAATAATAATAATAATAATAACAATAATAATAATGGCGTGTGACGAGGGCCCCCCGTCGGGTAGACCGTTCGCCTGGTGCAGGTCTTTCGAATTGACGCCACTACGGCGACTTGCGCGTCGATGGGGATGAAATGATGATGATCAGGACGACACAACACCCAGTCCCTGAGCGGGGAAAATCTCCGACTCAGCCGGGAATCAAACCCGGGTCCTTAGGATTGACAGTCTGTCGGGCTGACCATTCAGCCACCTTCTCTCTCTACCAAAATCCCCAAGAGGCTAAGTTTCACGCAAGCTCGAAATTTAGTGCGGACGTCAATGCGAGATGCTTTTAATAGTTTCCACAATGAAATATTGTCTCAAAATATGGTAGAGAGAGAAAGAGATTCTGGTCGTATGTAATGCACACCAGTGAAAAAAAAAAAAAAAAAAAACAGTCGATACCATCACTGCGCGATAGCAATGGAAATGTTATCGTTGATGGTGTCACTAAAGCGGAATTACTAAACACAGTTTTCCGTAATTCCTTCACGAAAGAAGACGAAGTAAATATTCCAGAATTCGAAACCAGAACAGCTGTTAGGATGAGTGACATAAAAGTAGATATCTTAGGGGTTGCGAATCAACTCAAATGACTTAAGAAAGGCAAGTCTTCCGGTCCAGATGGTATACCAATCAGGCTGCTTTCAGAGTATGCAGACACAATAGCGCCTTTCTTAGCAATCATATACAACAGCTCACTTGACGAAAGGTCTGTTCCTAAAGACTGGAAAGTAGCACACACCAATAGTCAAGAAAGGAAAGAGGAGTAACCCATTGAATTACAGATCCATAGCACTGACCTCAATTTGCAGTAGGATTTTGGAGCGTATACTGTACTCGAACATTATGAATAACCTTAAAGACAATCACTTATTGATACATAACCAACACTTATTCAGAAAATATCGTTCTTGTGGAACACAGCTAGCTCTTTATTCCCATCAAGAAATTAGTGCTGTCGACAAGGGATCTCAGATAGATTCCATATTCCTAGATTTACAGAAGGCTTTTGATACCGTTCCTCACAAGCGACTATTAATCAAATTGTATGCATTTGGAGTATCGCCTCATTTGTGTGACTAGATTCGTGATTTTCTCTCACAGAGGTCACAGTTCTTAGTGATAGACGGTAAATCAACGAGGAGAAATGAAGTGATATCTTGCGTTCCGCAAGGTAGTGTCATAGGCCCTCTGCTGTTCCTGATTTACATATATGATCTAGGTGATAATCTGAGCAGCCCCCTTACATTGTTTGCAGATGAGGCTGTAATTTACCTTCAAGTCAAGTCATCAGACGATCAATTCCAATTACAAAATGATCTAGAGAGAATTTCTGTATGGTGCGAAAAGTGGCAATTGGCACTAAACAAAGAAAAGTGCGAGGTCATCCACGTGGGTACTAAAAGAAATCCAATAAATTTTAGGTATATGATAAACAGCACAAACCTAAGGGTTGTCAATTCGACTAAATACCTAGGAATTACGATTACGAGCAACTTAAATTGGAAATAACACATAGATAATATTGTGGGGAAGACAAAACAAAGACTTAGCTTTGTTGGCAGAACACTTTAGAAGATGTGACAAACACACTAAAGAGGCAGCCTACAGTACACTTGTCTGTCCTCTGCTGTAATATTGCTGCGCGGTGTGGGATCCTTACCAGGTAGGTTTGACGGAGGACATCGAAGAAGTGCAAAGAAGGGCAGCTTGTTTCGTGTTATCGAGCAACGGGGGTGAGAGTGTCACTGACTTGATGCGCGAGCTCGGGTGACAGTCACTGAAACAAAGACGCTTTTCTTTGCGGCGAGATCTATTTACTAAATTTCAGTCATCAACTTTCTCTTCCGAGTGCGAAAATATTTTGTTGACACCCACCTACGTAGGGAGAAATGGTCATCATGATAAAATAAGAGAAATCAAAGCTAGAACTGAAAGATTTAGGTGCTCCTTTTTCCCACGCGCTATTCGAGAGTGGAATGGTAGAGAAGTAGTATGAAAACGGTTCGATGAACCCTCCGCCAGGCACTTAAGTGTGAATTGCAGGGTAACCATGTAAATGTAGATGTAGATGTAGTGTAACTGTTTCATTTGAACGACAGTAACTGCAATTTGCATTGAGAGCGTATCGCCGACTGAAATATCTGAGGAAATGCCGAATGTCATTGAATGGTTTAAAGAAGATCGTAACGATATTCGAGAACAGTGCTGAGCTTTTTGTGGCACTTGGAAAGCGTCCCACCCTCTTGAGGAGGTCGTTGCTGGTGTAACTGTCCATGCAGCCCGTGCCCCAGGCACAGGTAGTGCTCAAGCAGCGTCTTGAGGAGTGTCCATCGTATGGTCATACAGAAAGTTTTGCAGTCTCTCTCAACACTGGTACGCGCACAAGATACAGACGGCGCAAGAACTGGAACTTCATAATCCGCATCCACTTTCTGAATTTGTCCTTCTGTTTCCGGCACGCATCGAAGTTAATGACAAGTCACAGGCAACATTCTTTGGAGTGACGAGGCACATTTTACACATACAGAACTGCGGTACCGCTTAACCTCGTGTTTTGCACGAAGATCCATTGCATTCGCCGTACGTAACTGTGTGGTTTGGATTCACAAGCAACCTTTTACTCGGTACATTCTTCTTTGAAGAGAATACACCCATAGTGCGAATCGGGTGTATCGTGACGTCTGCACGTGATAGATACCTTCTTTTACAGTGCTGATATCAGCTTTGGGGGAGCGCAACTGATTGTAAACTACCGTTTTCATGAAATATGCAGCAACATCTGTTTAATGCAACCTTCCACAAACGGTTTATCTCCAGATGTTTTCCAGATGCATGGCCTGCAAGCTGACCTGATCTGAATATGTGACTTTTGGCTCCGGGGATGTCTAAAAGAATGCAATTGCCAGGGACACGTTCGGTCTCTCGCTGATCTGAAGGCCAGTATACAGGAACGCCTTGCTCAGATTCCAGCTGAACCCCTGTGAGGAACTGTTGATCAAACGTTTCACGCCTGGAGCGTCTCGTTTACGTCTCCTGTGCTCATAATGAACAAATTATGTAAGCGGCTGTTTGTAATAAAATCAACATTATGTCTTCCTCATTCGTTTGACCTTTTCAACCCACTTGCCGTTCCGAATCTGTTTCATGTGGTAACGTTCCTTCACGTCTTTCTTACATTCCCCGCGCCAGATTGGCACCTAGTGGCGAAAACTAGAACTTTTTTTTGCAAAGTAAATCGCTCCTACGTTAACACATTAGCATACATACCAAAATTCGCTGTTGTACGGGACTTACAGTCCATGCTGCGCATGCGTAATTAACTGCACTTTAATTGTAACCATCCGGTGCCTGGTTACAAAATTATATTACTTGTACGGTTTACACCTGCACTAAAGATTTTATATTGTTTTCTTCTAATGTACACAAAATAGACGGAAGAGTCTATAGAAAAAAAGGAGAACTTTATATACATTAATAATCGGAGCTACAATAAATAAAGAGTACAATAGTAGAGTTGTTAGACGGAGAAGGAAGGATGTGGTATGGAAAAGTTTTGGGATAGAACGGCGGAACAGTTTGTAGAAAAGGGAGGAATGTGAGAGTGAAGGGAAAATAGCCTTGACATAAAGAAGAAAGGTATTCCGTTAAAGTTGAAACTTCTGGGCTCCTTAAGTTGTCAGGTACGGGGAGATGTTTAAAGTTTCCTCGGGAGAAGATGTGAAGATAGTGTGTCAGGTCGGTGGATGTGTAGGTATGAGAGCGCCTTATTGCGACGGTTGGTAGATTCATATCTAGTTCTTAGTGTCCAGTTTGCGGGAAATGTATAGATCCAAAGGTGTTCAATGTGGGTAGATTACTGCAGCGGACACCCGTGGCACTTTGTGGGACTGTACGGCATCACAGAGAACGGAAAGAGGAATTTCACAATATGTAACTTCCCCAACATGTAACGGTGACGTCAGACTGTAGTATGCCGCCACTATATGTAAATAGCTGCCCGCTCGTAGTTCGACAGTAGCCAATGTTTGAACTCTCATGCGCATTCATGCCTCGTGATGAATCTTTGACATTCATCAGTTGCCGGCCGGAGTGGCCGTGCGGTTCTGGACGCTACAGTCTGGAGCCGAGCGACCGCTACCGTCGCAGGTTCGAATCCTTCCTCGGGCATGGATGTGTGTGATGTCCTTAGGTTAGTTAGGTGTAATTAGTTCTAAGTTATAGGCGACTGATGACCTCAGAAGTTAAGTCGCATAGCGTTCAGAGCCATTTGAACCATTCATCGGTTGACAGTAAAGTAAATGTTACAGAATGACCTTTAAGACGGTGCAGTAGCAGTGAGACAACCTCGGTAACTTGGTTACTTTGTATTCTTACCTCGTGTTATCACTTAGTTAGGAAGGATTAGAAGTAGTTAGCATATGTCGTATGTTGTTAACAGGAGAATAATCGGTGATGTAGAGTTGCCGCCTGCGAACGGAGAACCTGTCGTTGTAATGACGATGTTGAGCTCTCCAAGGGCCGGACCAGCTCGACAGCTGCGAAACGGATACACGCCACGTTCAGCTTGCTTTCTGTACTGCTGTAGCGCTTCGCCCCAAGGTCGCACATCTGCGGGCTTGACACAGTTCGCATCTGAATCATGACAAATGCCCAGTTCACTAGTCACGTCTTACAAGGGAACTCTCGACGCAGACTGGACTCCATTTGTTCCCTTTTATGTTCTTTGACTAACCATTTCGTTGTTGTTAGAAACCGCCGTTGTCATGAAAAATGACAAAACGTTTGCAAGGCAATCCTTCTAGGTATGCTTCAGAAATTCAGCTCAGTATTTCCCGATGAGATCCCGACAGTCTCACACAAAAAACGCAAAGTAATTACCTGATGCGTTACTGTATAAAGAATGTACAGCTCAGCAGTGTAGGGAGAAGATCTATCTAGTCCCGTGTTCACAATACTGTGTAGAATTAGTAGTTGTTTCCGTATGTCAGGACACAACCGGATCTGCTTTATAAAGAAACCTCGTGCTGCTGTGTGATTTTAGGTTATCCCAGCACGTGATGATTTTGAGCTGCTCTCACGCATTTTGTTGCGTAACGTCCTTCACATATTGTGATATTTCGAAAAGCTGTTTTATATAGAGAACTCCTGAGGATTTGACCAAGGAGATTTTCGAAATAACTCAAAATCTGACTTACACTACTTGGCAGAATGCTCAAAAACAGTTCAAAATCGTGCTACCGTAAGTGCTGCCTCGTGAAACCGGAACATTCATACAAAAATAATTCCCAGCCGTAGGCACTCTTTACGTTATTTTGCTGTTACTTTATTTGTCAAATAAAAATGATCGAATCCAGCTCACCTACTAGTTGTAAGCCAACGATGCTACAGCTACGTGCTTGAGTATCTGCATTTATCATTAACTTATCTGTCCGCCCCCGGTAGTGCCGGCACGGTAGCTCAGCATGTTCGGTCAGAGAGCTCGGTGGCCTCTGTAATAAAAAAAACAAACACTGAATTAATCGATCAACAACGAACTTAAATGGATGTCTCACGACGTCCGCCCTGAGCAGATGCAACGAACGAAAAAGAACAAAATGAGATAAAAAAAAAGGTGGCTGAATGGTCAGCCCGACAGACTGTCAATCCTAAGGACCCGGGTTTGATTCCCGGCTGAGTCGGAGATTTTCCCCGCTCAGGGACTGGGTGTTGTGTCGTCCTGATCATCATCATTTCATCCCCATCGACGCGCAAGTCGCCGCAGTGGCGTCAAATCGAAAGACCTGTACCAGGTGAACGGTCTACCCGACGTGGGGCCCTCGTCACACGCCATTATTATTATTATTATTATTATTAATTTATCTTAGTCCACGCTAAATCTTTGCACGAACTGATTCAGTTGGAAAGGGTGACATAAAGCCTTTATATCATCTTCTGAGGTAAGCGGTTGTAGCTGTTGTAACTCGTAATGTTTGAGTGTTGTTTTAGAGGTATGCTGCTTAACACTTTCACGTCAGTTAAATACCGTTAAGCTGTCGGCGCGCGGACATGCATTCAAACGTCAACGTTGAGCGTACCGAGTTCAAAGCGCTGCTTAACGCTCAGAAACGATGTGTTTTGTGGATACGGTACGCGTGTCTTAACGTGGTATACACGGTCGCAGCACGCCCCAGTGGCAGTTGTTGGCTTTATCTGGCTCGCAGATCAGACAGTTTTTTTGCAAAGTGGACGGAAGTAAAATTCCTCCTTCATCTATGTGGAAACGCACTTTTTCTTCCTTGTCCATAAACTAGTCATGTGGTTGTGTCTGTAGGGTATATAAATAAAAACTTTAGTATCGATTGACATGTTACAAGGCAAAAAGGGATGTTACATCTACAATCAGTCAGGACACCAGCTAACAAAAATTCAATTACAAGTGGTCCGTTACAAATTTACAATAGCCTTCCATGTAAGGTACAAATTGTTTCACCATTATCACTTTTCAGTAAAACCCCAAGTCATTCTTATTTTATCGCTCTTTGTATTCAGTAGCAGAATCTGTGGAAAATGTGAAACACAAGGCTAAACAGAAATGTGCAAAATATTTTACTGCAACTAAATAAAAATAATCTAACACACACACACACACTCCTCACGTAGAACGCACTTATACTTGCGTAACATCGGATATTATGGAAGTCCCAGAAAGGTGTTCATTTTATCACTTAATACACTTAATCGAGTAGGTTGTAGACTTTCTTACATCATACTGTCGGGACGACGCGTTAAGAGTAGTTCATCCGTATTCGTTTCATAGTAATCAGTCCATCAATATTACACTCTGAGACAAACAAAAACGACGCACCAGGAACGAATTATCCGAAAAGGACGGAAATCGGTAGATGTGACGTAGATGTACAGACAAACAAATGATTATTATTCCAGAAAATTGGATGATTTATTCACAAGAAATACTTTCACAAATTGAGCAAGTGAATAATCTATTGATCCACATCTGGCTCTTATGGGAACAGTTGTTCGGCTTGGTACTGATTGATGCAGTTGGCAGCCAGCCTGGGTGGCCGAGCGGTTCTAGGTGCTACAGTCTGGAACCGCGCGACCGCTACGGTCGCAGGTTCGAACCCTGCCTCGGGCTTGGATGTGTGTGTGATGTCCTTAAGTTAGTTAGGTTTAAGCAGTTCTAAGTTGTAGGGGACTGATGACCTCAGATATAAAGTCCCATAGTGCTCAGGGCCATTTGAACCATTTGAACATTGCTGGCCACAGTAAGCAGTAGAAACTTTCGTCATGTGCGGCCGGGCTTATCTTGCTAAAATGTTTGCCGAACATGACTCGCCATTAAGGGCAGCAAAACAGGGCGTAGAATGTTGTCGACGTTCACTGTTATGGGTCTCATGAATGACAACCAAAAGAGTCCTGCTATAAAATGAAATTGCAACCCAGACATTCGCTCCTGGCTAGTGGGCTAAATGCCGTGTGACAGTCAGGATGGTATCCCATTCTTGTCTGGGGCATCTCCAGGTACTTCTTCGATGGTCTTCGAGGCACATTTCGAAGCGAGACTCATCACTGAAGACGATTCCACTCCAGTCATGGCAAGCCATGTTGGGCATATAGTCCAGAACGATAATGCCTTCCTGCACGTGGCGAGAGTTCCCACTGCTTCTTCCGGTGCTTGCCAAACCTTACATTGGCTAGTAAGTCGGCGGATCTTTTCCCAAATGAGAACGTTTGGAGCATTATGAGCAGGGCCCTTCACCCAGCTCGAGATTTTGACGATCTAACGCGCCAGCTGCACAGCATCTGCATAACATCTCTCAGAATGACATCCAACAACTCTATCAATAAATAGCTGTTTCCATAATTTGCCAGAGGTGGACCAACACATTATTGAGTTGTTCAATTTGTGAAGCTAATTCTCTTGAATAAATCATCCAATTTTTTTCTGAAACTGTAACCAATTATCCTTCAGTACATGTATGTCTCATCTAATGATTTACGTCGCATTTGGATAAATTCTTCGTGGTACATCTTTGTCTTCGTTTGTTTCTTCTCTTAGAGAGTATTACCTCAACTGCACTGATACGTTCACAATGTGAACAGCTGAACTAGACGCTGGATTCAGCATTGCTCTGCACTGAATATTTTAAGCGTTCCTGTGATGTGATTAATGGTTCTCCCTTCAGATCTAAAATGGCTCTGAGCACTACGGGACTTAACTTCTGAGGTCATCAGTCCCCTAGAACTTAGAACTACTTAAACCTAACTAACCTAAGGACATCATACACATCCATGCCCGAGGCAGGATTCGAACCTGCGACGGTAGCAGTCGCGTGGTTCGCTACTGAATCGGCTAGAACCGCTCGACCACTGCGGCCGGCTTTCAGTTAACAATAATAACCGTTTTTGTGTGAACTGCAGATAGCTTGTAAAAAGGGATTCCACATTACACTGTACATTGGCTTGCACCTGACGTTGCGAAGACGTGGAAAAAATTGTTCTGATCACTAGTTAAGTCAAGAAATTTCGCTAATACTGGCAATACTGCAAGAACAGCACATTTTCTGCAAGAGTTTGTACATGGCTCTTGTGTCGGAAAACAGAGCTGCAAAAATATACCGCCAAGAAAATTTCCATAAAGCCGATAAAGAACAACTACCTTTCTCCACGGAGGTGAGTGAAAAGTGAAACAGAAATACGTACATCATATTCGAAATATGTGTGTCATGAGTAAAGCTAGCTGCGTTGTACGAGGTGCATTCAAGTTCTAAGGCCTCCGATATTTTTTCTCCGGACTGGAAAGAGATAGAAACATGCGCATTGCTTGAAAATGAGGCCGCGTTCATTGTCAATACGTCCCAGAGATGGCAGCATCGTACGGCAGATGGAATTTTACAGCCAGCGGCGAGAATGAGAACTGTTTTAAATACTTAAAATCGTGGCGTTTTCCTTACTTGAACAGCGTGCATTCATTCGTTTTCTGAATTTGCGTGGTGTGAAACCAATTGAAATTCATCGACAGTTGAAGGAGACATGTGTTGATGGAGTTATGGACGTGTCGAAATTGCGTTCGTGGGTGCGACAGTTTAATGAAGGCAGAACATCGCGTGACAACAAACCGAAACAACCTCAAGCTCGCACAAGCCGGTCTGACGACGTGATCGAGAAAGTGGAGAGAATTGTTTTGGGGGATCACCGAGTGACTGTTGAACAGATCGCCTCCAGAGTTGACATTTCTGTGGGTTCTGTGCACACAATCCTGCATGACGACCTGAAAATGCGAAAAGTGTCATCCAGGTGTGTGCTACGAATGCTGACGGACGACCACATGACTGCCCGTGTGGCATTTTGCCAAGCAACATTGACGCGCAGCGACAGCATGAATGGGACTTTCTTTTCGTCGGTGGTGACAATGGATGAGACGTGGATGCCATTTTTCAATCCAGAAACAAAGTGCCAGTCAGCTCAATGGAAGCACACAGATTCACCGCCACCAAAAAAAATTTCGGGTAACCGCCAGTGCTGAAAAAATGATGGTGTCCATGTTCTGGGACAGCGAGGGCGTAATCCTTACCCATTGCGTTCCAAAGGGCCCTACGGTAACAGGTGCATCCTACGAAAATGTTTTGAAGAACAAATTCCTTCCTGCACTGCAACAATAACGTCCGCGTGTGCGCGTGTGCTGTTTCAGCAAGACAACGCACCCGCACATCGAGCTAATTTTACGCAAGAGTTTCTTCGTGATAACAACTTTGAAGTGATTCCTCATGCTCCCTACTCACTTGACCTGGCTGCTAGTGACTTTTGGCTTTTTCCAACAATCAAAGACACTCTCCGAGGCAGCACATTCACCAGCCGTGCTGCTATTGCCTCAGCGATTTTCCAGTGGTCAAAACAGACTCCTAAAGAAGCTTTCGCCGCTGCCATGGAATCATGGCGTCAGCGTTGTGAAAAATGTGTACGTCTGCAGGGTGATTACGTCGAGAAGTAACGCCAGTTTCATCGATTTCGGGTGAGTAGTTAATTAGGAAAAAAAATCGGAGGCCTTAGAACTTGAATGCACCTCGTATGTACGGCTCTCCGACATTTTCTTCAGGTTTTCTGGTTATCAGTATCATTATTACGAGCAGAAGAATAGTTTGCTGTCTGTGGGTTAACATTTACTTTGCAAGCAATTGAATCAAACGACCTGAGTTACTTTGCCTGATTGTATGCTAACAGTGGTTTATGAAACATTTAAAGCCACATGTTCACTTTTTGATAAAGGCACCGCTTGTTTTGGAAAGGTACGTTTACACATCAGCGCTAACAAAAGTCCCTCGCAACTGCTGAGCCCTTTTAATTTGTTTTTTCTTCTTTTCTGTCTGTTCGCTAACAGCGGTAATTTCATTTCACGCGCGTTGCTTTGACCAGCTTGCTACAAGAAGATCCAGCCGCAACGTTCATTTGGTATCATGACTGGATAGTTTACATTTATGGCGCGTGAGAGGCAACAAAAATGTATGACTTGCAGGTCCCTGGTTTCTTTGGAGGCGCACTGCTGCTGCCTGATGCACCCAGGGGGTAACGTTGTCTGCTAAAAGGAAATGTTGCATTTTCCTCTGAACGTCTTTATTTAGTGACAATAACGTGCCACATGTGGCAGCAACAGAGAACTTACCACTGCTGCCCTTCATACAGCGTGTCGGAAGGGCAGGAAGGAAGAATTGTAGATGAAAATGTAACGTGTCGACGTCGGAGTCATTACAGGCGGAGTGTAAGCTAAAACTGGCCAACTATGGGTAATGAAATCAGTCATGAAGTGTTTAAGGGACCATCCCAGTACTGGTCTGAATTAAACCACCAAAGCAGCCCACATGAAACTTAAAATCCGCATAGGCCGGCTGTCGTGTTATCTCTGCTCCTGTCGTGATTTAACCATTGTGTCACCTCTTTTGCTAAAAGACATCTAGCTTTTTGCTTTTTATAGAATGGAATATGCTCTCGACGGAGTATGTGGAGAATTTCTGCTACTACTGATGCATCACTTTCATTACATGCCTACCTGCCAATATTTCAAGGTAAGTGAACAACAGTTTCAGCTATAACTCTTCCGTAAGGTTACTCTGTAGGTCAGTCATATCATGACTATTTTATTCATTATCTTCACTTAATAGAAAAAAATTGGTGGTACGGTGCATAACTTGAAGTCTGCATTGAAATTTACCAACATAATGCGTAACACTTTCAATGACGTCTAATTCGTATACTTTAATCAATAAAAATATGACGTTGAAAGTTTGGCGCAGTGATTGAAATATTTGTCATGTATATTAAATATTACGACAAGGTCCTTACACAACACAACAATTTGGATCCGAAGAAATATATCACTATCTCACTACACATTAAGCTGGACCTAACGATTTGTGAAAGTCTCAGACAGAGACCGAGAATGCCTAAAGTATCTTTGCGAGAAGATTTCCTGATCTTTGTTGGACGAAACTGAGAGAATTCTTGTTTGTTGTTCCTCACTTTCGAATCCAAATTCGAGTCCAAAATGACTGTTAGTGAGAAGGAGACGTGGGAGGTTTTTACTAAGTTCTCTGGCAAAGAAGAGAATATACTTTATATTTGCTATGAAGACAACATTATGAAAAAAATTTAAGATGTTACGTTTGGTGAACCTCAACGTCCTCTTGTCGAGCAGTTATCTTCGTTTTTTCCTTTAAAATGATGGTGATGTCAGTAAGGAATTATTTATGCGCTTTTATGAAGGCATCGGACTGGTGGTAAGGCGGTATCAGAACCGCTGCAATACCATTATCATCGGAAACTAGGGAAAATACTGATGCTCTCTTCACGGAGAAATGCTACAGAGTACTTATTCCAGAAAATGATAGGGTAGATGGTTTAAGGAGGAAATACAAGCCAAAGGATACGTAATTTGTATACGGTAAGGTGGTCTTTTTTCATGTTTCCACTTGAAAAAAACCTTTATTCGTTTTGTAAAATTAACTAACTATTCATTCCAATAACATGTGTTTGAATAATTTGCTAGTTTATAACAAAGTTACATTAAAACAAAACGGTATGTGGCGAAAAAAAACAGAAGCCATACATGGTTTCGGTCCCCAAAATTATGAGAATTAGCTAGTTACTTACGTGGATTCTGTCTATCTTCTGTCTCTGTTAAGAAGGTTGTGCCCTACAAAAGAATTGTGCTATCACAATTCGTGATTTCCGTTAACAGGCAGACTTAGTTGGCTTTGGGACATGTCTCACATGGCCTATGTCTTATTTCTCCTAGAGCCCATATGTTAGCACGCAAAGGCCTTTACAGTAGCCTAGCATGATATTGCAAGGTGATGGGAGATTCCGTCACGCAGTCGTGGGGCTGACGGTGGCAGCAAACCACCACCGGGACCTTGCTCTCGGGAACGCGACGGAATTACGGAAGAGATGGCTGATCAAGCAACCAGACTTAGCATACAATAACGCACGCGGACGTCGTTCAGGCCGGGCTGATGGACGTTACAAAAGCCGCGAGATGTAAAGAAACGCGGCGATGTCGCTCAGATTAGTTAGACGTCTTCCCGAGGTCAGCCATCCGTGTGAATCCCAATGGCGTTCAGAAACTGCGCTCTGAATTACAAACTCGGCAACGTGGTGACCTTCCTTGTAACCACCGGTTTAATATGTATCTCTTCATTTGTCTCAAGTCTCATTTGTTCTTGCGTTATGTGTGTGTGTGTGTGTGTGTGTGTGTGTGTGTGTGTGTGTGTGTGTTTGTTTCCCTTCCTGTTTTCACATCCCCCCGCCCCTGTCAGTCTAGCAGTGTGTTGTTAGTTGTTGTCTGAGACGGAATGTATTTCTCTATGAATTATACTTTTTCTGTATTTTAAGATAAACTGGTAGGAACATAAATCCTCTGTGCGGCTTGGAGGGAGTAAAGCCGAGCTAATGAAAACCTGAACCTGAGAGCTGATCCCTGGTATTTGCTGTCGAAGGACAGACGATCGAGTTCGTGTCTCGGTCCGGTTGACAGTTTGACGCAGTATAATATAGATCTAGATCCACACTCTGCAAACTACTCGTACTTTAAAGAGCGTTGTCAGAGGTGACTCAATAGTAGCACATATTTTGGTCTCTTCTCGCTCAAATCACGACGAAGCGCGGTAATAGTGATTCCTTAATTAAAGGCCTCCGTGTGTTCTATATCTGTGTTCGCAGCCCCCTACGATTCTGAGGAGGTTGTTGTATATTCTTCAGGTAACTCTAGTTGTTGCAACTCTGTAACGAGGCCTTTGCTAGAGAGCTGGTGTCTATCCTCAGGCGTCTCACACTTTCGGTCTTTCAGCATCTGCAGGTAACTCTCCCGTCGGTCAAACAAACAGGATACCATTCGTGCTGACCTTCTTTTTGTACCCCCGAAGGCCTTGTTTGGTAACGGTTTTGCAGTATTGTATAAAGGATTGGACGAGTGTTTTCTAAACAATTTTCTTCTGAGACAGATTGCATTTTCCTTGAATCCAACCTACGAACTGATGTCTGCCACTTGCTTTACCTACGACTGTGCCTACGTTACAATTGTGCTTTATATATCTACAGATTGTTACATCCAAAATGCCCCTTGTAGAATGACTGCACTTTACCAGTACCCAGTCAATGGATAGATCTCTGCTACCAGCTTTAACCGGAAAGGAGCCTTTATTATAATTCTATTTCATGTCCGTCTGGAGTGATGCCCCTAGCTATTTGTGACTCTGTGACTCCGTAGTCATAGGAAAATTACTATTTTATCGTTTTTGAAGTGTACTGTTTTATGTTTCTGAATATTTAAAACGAGTTACCAATCTCTGCACCACTTTCAAATCTTATCCAGGTCTGACTGAATATTTGTGTCGTCGTTTTGGTGTCAGCACTTCATTGTAGATCATCTACAAAATGTGTGCCACGTCATTCATACTAAAAAAACAGCAAGGGTCCCAAATCTCGCAAAAAGTTATTAATTTTGTCTCACTGCAAGTACTGTATTTGAAATCGCCTATTGAGGAACGAATTTTGCAACAGCGTATGCGTATTAAAGCTTTCACGTCAATAAAGATAACTTAACAAACAGTGATTCTGTCTCCAATATATCGCGATACAGAAAAGAAAGTATTAAGTATTAACTATTTTTAAGCGCTTTGTCTGGGTCTCATACCAACTCCTTAGCCGTAAGTACAAAGATGAATAAATGAAATCACTTACATAGAGAGCGCCAGAAAGTGATGGTTTCATAAAACGGATTACTGCAACCGTATGACACAGAAACCAACAAAGAGGAACAATTCGCAGAAACGTAGAGAATTGTCACGTTGGGAAATGATCTCGTGTAAATTGACGCGGTTATACAATAACAAAAAGGTAAAACTGTATTCCTGACAGATAACAAACGGGAGTAAAGGCTGAAACATATGATTGGCTCAAGTGAAAACTAGATAGGACAATTGGGAGTACATGGAATAAAATGTCACGATTGTAAGGTGAAGTATGTGAGTCACACACGAGACAGCTTTAAAAAAAATTTTCATTGAACATTATTATAAAAAGTACGCTTCACCGGCAGTAGAAAACCATCCTAAGAATAAGAATCACTCGTTAGGAAACATCACGGAGGGCTGGAATATATTATTTTTAGAAGAGAAAGGTTCGTTGCTGTCACATTTAGAGGAAATGTAAGTGTTCGTGCTTTCAGAGATGATCGAATCATTGTGTTAAACGAAAAAAAAAGACAGAAATGTCCAACTGGGATTTCTGTGCCAATTTTAATGGAATTCTTGTAAAAAGCAGCCACCAATGTAATTAATTTTAATGTTTCCAGTTTATAGTTTATAATGCAAGTAGCGAGCACCTTCTGATCGAGAATAAGGCGTTAGTCATGAACAACACATTGATTTCCAACGGTTGCGAAGGTGGGATGATATATTATGTCTTCTCAAATTTAAATAGATGTAAATGTTATAAGATACGTGTATGATTTTAGGCTTGTCTACGACATGACATACTGACGTTCAAAAGTTCTAGTGGCGAAAGCTATATCACTGGTGGTACTTACGTATACATGTACTACAACCTTTGGCAGGTAATGGGTAGCTGACAATAGTACAGTGTTTGGTAGATGATGAGCATTTGGCGATAGTACAGTCTTTGGTAGGTGACGAGTATTTGACGATAGTACAATCTTTGGTAGGTGATTGGCTGTTGACTTTCGTTAGTAAACAGAGGTGTGTGAGTGTGTTAAGCGTGATTGGTAATTACGAACGTTATACCATGATATGCACAACGGAAAGGCATATATGTTTAATACTGTACTCGTGTGTTTGCTGCTTGAGTATTATTTTTGGGTGTATCCAATGACACAATTCTTTCAAGCTATGTAATACTACGTGGAAAATACATATTTCCATTACATGTGTGTTGGTATATGTAACTGTCCGAAGTAATGATTTGTATACTTCCTGGATTTATAGAGCTTAATAGTCGGATCACGTCATCTCAAAACATATTATGTTAAATAAATCACACATTTGACCTACTGGCGCGTCATAATATGCTACAGATTTCACGTATATGTCTATGTTCGGCTTGGGTCCTGTCTCATACTTACCCGTATGTGATTTTAATCACTAATCTTCCTTTTCTTCTTGTTCTTCTTCAGCAATTTGGAAGACTATGTGCAATAATTTCACGTGGGTGCGGATTGGGAGAGCAGTTTATTTTGCGTTCTACTGACTTTGGCATCAGTAGTGCACTTAGACAGGACACGAAGTGCGAAGCATAGAGAGCAGTGCTTCAGCAGCTAGTTTATGTAGATACCACTCAGTAGATGAGATATTCAGATATATCTGTAAGAAACAGAGAGTTATGGTATGTATTAGGAAATCGGGAAATATCTGGAAAAATCTAACACATAAGATTATAAAATAAAAAAAAAATACATGCACAGCCTTTTCAAGAGTTCCGAACTTAGGGATGAATGAAATAATATGGTTAACCTTGGACAGATGAACAAATATATTACGGCAGTGTTCGCATAAAAGATTGCTGGAGATAGGAGAAACTGCAGACAATATAAACGCATAAGACATTGACTACGTTGAGAGTAAACATAATAAGTGACAATTACATTGTGATAAAGCTGATTAGTTTTAATAACAGAAAGGCATCATAATGAGTTGGCATACTATAAGGAATTAAAGGAATAAAACAATGAAATTTTGAAGAACTGGGAGAAAAGAAAAGAATGGAGTACTGGAACAAATAAGAAACAGAGTACATTACTGGGATTACATATGACAAGGCACTAATTACATTCAAAAGAGATAAATACAAACAGCGAACAGAGAAGACCGCCGCTTGTGGTGCGCCAAATGACAAACACCACCGTGCTGAAGAGTGGGATACCGATAATGGTAAAGAGTAAATTCGTTACACGAGGAGGCATTAGTACCGCTCACAGATTATTAATCTCTTTTAAATGATAACGGAAGAAGAGAAAATATGGGTAAATATCTTATGGTGTTGAAGTGGAAATAAGCTAACGCTAGAAGCATTCCACCATTAGTGAAACACGAAAAAGAAGTTACTAGGCGCAGTTTTAATATCATATGCAGAATATCTATCAACTAGAGTGTAGCATCATGAGATGGCAGAAGTGGCCGAGCGGTTCTAGGCGCTACAGGCTGGAACAGCGCGACCGCTACGGTTGGTTGAGATGGCTCTGAGAACTATGTGACTTAACATCTGTGGTCATCAGTCCCCTAGAACTTCGAACTACTTAAACCTAACTAACCTAAGGACATCACACACATCCATTCCCGAGGCGGGATTCGAACCTGTGACCGGAGCAGTCG
This sequence comes from Schistocerca gregaria, assembly GCF_023897955.1. Lineage (NCBI taxonomy): Eukaryota > Metazoa > Arthropoda > Insecta > Orthoptera > Acrididae > Schistocerca > Schistocerca gregaria. The sequence goes on along the minus strand of NC_064920.1, from coordinate 885,053,532 downwards.
CGCGGTTCCGGACTGAGCATCTTAACCGCGAGACCACCGCGGCCGGCTTGGAATCCTGCCTCGGGCATGGATGTGTGTGATGTCCTTAGGTTAGTTAGGTTTAAGTAACAGTAGTTACGTCCCATAGTGCTCAGAACCATTTGAAACATTTGAAGTGTAGCATCATCCTTGCAATTCACACACGACAAACACCAAGAAGATGAAACTGGTATGTGCAAATTGTATCAATTAATAGTGCATCCAGAACAATAGGTTGCCTGTGTTTATTGCGAATATTCGAAAAAGACGGTCGTGTGAAACCCAGCTCGCGCTATTCGTCCACGAGACTCAGAGGGCCTTAGACACGGGTTCACAGGTAGATGCCGTGTTTCTTGACTTCCGCAAGGTGTTTGACACATTTCCCTACAGTCGTTTAATGAACAAAGTAAGAGCATACGGACTATCAGATCAATTGTGTGATTGGATTGAGGAGTTCCTAGATAACAGAACGCAGCATGTCATTCTCAATGGAGAGAAGTCTTCCGAAGTAAGAGTGATTTCAGGTGTGCCGCAGGGGAGTGTCATAGGACCGTTGCTATTCGCAATATACATAAATGACCTGGTGGTTGACATCGGAAGTTCACTGAGGCTTTTTTCAGATGATGCTGTGGTGTATCGAGAGGTTGTAACAATGGAAAATTGTACTGAAATACAGGAGGATCTGCAGCGAATTGACGCATGGTGCACGGAATGGCAATTGAATCTCAATGTAGACAAGTGTAATGTGATGCGAATACATAGAAAGAAAGGTCCCTTATCATTTAGCTACAAAGTAGCAGGTCAGCAACTGGAAGCAGTTAATTCCATAAATTATCTGGGAGTACGCATCAGGAGTGATTTAAAATGGAATGATCATATAAAGTTGATCGTCGGTACAGCAGATGCCAGACTGAGATTCATTGGAATAATCCTAAGGAAATGCAATCCGACAACAAAGGAAGTAGGTTACAGTACGCTTGTTCGCCCACTGCTTGAATACTGCTCAGCAGTGTGGGATCCGCACCAGATAGGGTTGATAGAAGAGATAGAGAAGATCCAACGGAGAGCAACGCGCTTCGTTACAGGATCATTTAGTAATCGCGAAAGCGTTACGGAGATGATAGATAAGCTCCAGTGGAAGACTCTGCAGGAGAGACGCTCAGTAGCTCGGTACGGGCTCTTGTTAAAGTTTCGAGAACATACCTTCACCGAAGAGTCAAGCAGTATATTGCTCCGTCCTACGTATATCTCACGAAGAGAACATGAGGATAAAATCAGAGAGATTAGAGCCCACACAGAAGCATACCGACAATCCTTCTTTCCACGTACAATACGAGACTGGAATAGAAGGGAGAACCGATAGAGGTACTCAGGGTACCCTCCGCCACAGACCGTCAGGTGGCTTGCGGAGTCTGGATGTAGATGCAGATGTTACAATGGAATATCGTATTTACCCGCCGACACCGGCCAAATAAAACGTCACTCCTGTAAGGGGAAACAGATTATGGATATACGAGTGAAGTTTGTTGACTCGTAGTGGACGGCATATGGAAGTTTGTGTCTGTCCGTGAGTCGCAGGCGGATACCCAAATGCTCGCCAAAAGAGGGAAATCTGGATTCGAGTCCCGGTCTGGCACAAATTTTCACTGTCGTCAATCCATTATACTGATGATGGTTGTCCATATTGCCAGGTGCGAATACATAGCATGTAATTCATAGAATTCGTTGCATACTGTTACTGGAAACGAGTTCATCGCCGGTTTACATTTGAAACCTCAATTAACTATGTAGACTGAGTATCTTCCGATCACTTTTAAATGATGTAGGAAGGTAGAAAAATAAATATTTAACCTAGCTAACAGGTAGAGTTGATAACCGAATGTGACAGATCCACTCGAAAATTTGAACACAGAGGCTGGAGAAGAAAATGCAGAACAAGATTGTGAGTTGATCAGTCAAGCGGTTTGTGTCTTAAGTAGCATTGCCCCACAGGATGTACTTCAGAAAAGAACAATATCCCTAGAGTTTTAACATAATTAAATTCTAAATGATGAGAACAAGCGCAGGTGTATAGCTGTAGCCTTAGGCTATAGAGAATGTTGCTGTTAATAGGAACTTACATTGACGAAGCGTGGGTGAATTTCTCTGAGTGGAAGAATGCAAATGATATGCGAGAAACTGCACAGAGTGTTGTATGAGTAAATGTTAACCCATCATACACAAAAGAAAACTACATTCATATTTAAAATACGTAACAACGTGTTCCATGTAACAGCAGATACGATGCCAATTTTATCTGGCGCTTTCGCAGAAATCATTCAGAAGCCTCTAAGGATATGATGATTAACAACGGACAGATGAACACTGACCTACCACACGGGGTTCACTGTATATAAATAATAACATAGAAGATAGACACGCATTCAGTGATTACCCTGTCCCCGTAATTACACCAAGGCGGGGTTTTCCTGTCTTTATTTCAGAAAAATTTTTACCCATTGTTCACTAGTTTTATAAAATATTCTTTAACATATTGGCAACGAAGAAATATAGGTCACTGTAGTATAATATTGTTTGCACGAGGCATTAAAACTTGGAGAATTCATTCACAGTTGTACCAATTACTACATCGTATTATGAACGTTAAAGAGGAAAGTTACGTACTTGATATAAAAGGAAATGCTGAAAGTGAAAAAAATTCTCTCCAAAAACTCGTCCTCTCCATCATTAAAATTTTTCACAGCTGTATTGTTTAGTACCCTTCTTGATCGAAGTACATGTAGGTAAAAAATATTCAGAAATGTTAAATTTATTGTTTAGTGAGTCACGAATTTTTTAACAGAACGACGGAGGACGCTAATGTTATTCTTCAGGCAAAAGTGACTATTGTTTGGCGTAACTGACAAAACTGCGGAAATAAGACATTTTAGTTTCGCTTTATGTCGTAAGGTAGACGAATCAGCAAATTCGTTTATCGTACTGCGAAACGCACCCGTCAGTATTCTTTTATCGAAACGGAGTCGGTACTGCAGAGAAAAATTCATTGACTTCGTTTATCGTCCTTAAAGGCTCGTGTTACTGTGTGAAATATTTACTTGTACTTCTTGCAGCTTGCCCTTGGTTTACGTAGCCAGATTTCTGAAGGCAACCCAGTACGTACCTGCAGCAGCAGGAGTATTGGTCGAGATTCTCAAACGAACTGCAAGTATTTCATGCTCGTTATTCGTCATTGGTAGGTGTTTCTCTGTTTTCTTTTATGAATTTCGCGTGTGGCGCAAATAATCAACACCATTTTGTTTTTTTCAACTCCTGTGGGAGCGGTATGTGGTGGGCTGCAAAGTGATAAGTGTTGCGGTTTGCTTTCCAGACAGTAGCAACGTGATCGTATTTTTCTCTCTTACCGCAGCTGCAAAATTTGCTCTCCCGCCAGGTGATTAAAGGGTAGGTGTGTAAATCAGGACAAGTAGATTGCAGCTAGAGGTGAGAACAGATCGAATTTTAATCACCAGAAATTGCACGTTGCAAGCCGATCCCCTCGTACGTGATTGCACCCACCACCACCATTTAATAGTGGATTGCTGCTTCAGATATTCACGACAAGCTGCTTCTAACAGAGTAATCACGTAGATCACACCTTGTCAGGTGTAAAAAAGATACTCGATTGTTACCGAACATCAGACCGGAAGGAAATTCAAAGCATTAACCTATCGACACGCACGTACGCATTCAGGCCGTTTTTTCATTTCAGGTGATCTGTGATTTTCCGGCCTGCAATGAACACGTTTTAAAGGACGTGTGATTAATATAACCATTTCATTTTTTAATTATTTGCAATTGAGAGGACAGCCTTTCTGCTACATATTTAGCCACCCGCTGTGACTGAGCGGTTCTAGGCGCTTCAGTCCGGAACCGAGCTGCTGCTACGGTTGCAGGTTCGAATCCTGCCTCGGTCATGGATGTGTGTGATGTCCTTGGGTTAGTTAGATTTAAGTACATCTAAGTCTAGGGGACTGAGAATCTCAGATGTTAAGTCTCATAGTGCTTAGAGGCATTTGAACCATTTGTGCTGTATATTTATTCCAACACAGAGGTGTGTTGTGTTGCTTGTAGTATTCGTAGCATTCCATTCATTAACAAGATTGTGTTAATTAAGGTAGTTATATCTACTCCTCACCCGGACCACCGTCACTGGTTTAGGATTTTTCTCAGTGATAGTGTGGAGGAAAACTATGTAAGTCATCCTAAAATCGCTTTGGAATGATACCGAATCTGATCGGTATGCTATATCCGCTCTCGTTCCTCGGTATGTTGGTTCACTTTACGTGTGGCTCAAAACTATGTTGTATGACAGCACAACTTTATAAGAACGTCCCTTTCCATTATTCACTTGCCACTGCTATACATCCTACGTGTTAAATTTAGTTTCGTACCTGTCAGGAATGCAGCCATTATTTTTTTTTGTAATCTAATGACAGGTGACAAATTCATCGTTATACGTACAAAATGATCCACGTAATCAGTTCACCTGGAATATTTGAGATACCGTAAATCTGTTTCTACACAGATGACATATGGGTATCATCTACGCTTTTCAAGTGGAACGTTATTAATTTTCGCTTCTGGTATCATAGCTCTAAAAGAGACGAGTTCCGGCTGGTCCCGGAGGAGGTTCGAGTCCTCCCTCGGGCATGGGTGTATGTGTTTGTCCTTAGGATAATTTAGGTTAAGTAGTGTGTAAGCTTAGGGACTGATGACCTTAGAAATTAAGTCCCATAAGTTTTCACACACATTTCAACATTTTTTGAGACGAGTTCAACGACGTCTCACTCTCTACGATCCGATAACTAGTTTCAACGTAATTACAATATTTTTTCTTCGCATCAAACCTATTGCTGTATTATGCTGAAGTTCGTGTTTTCGTATGCAAATAAGGAAATACCAGTTTTACAACGAAGGACCTGACTGAAAGTCGTAGTGGAGGTGTGCGACCATTATAAACACACCGATGAAAATGTCTTTGAAATAGCTGGTTGATCGCAAAATAACATGATTGAACAACACGGACACTTAAAACAAAATATATACAATTTAGAACAGAGTGAAAATACAGCTACGACAAGAATTTTAGTTATCGTCGAAAGAAACAAAGTTTACAAGGCCACTCAGCAAATAAATTTATGATTTAACATGGGCGCTGGTCACTGCCGACTGATTGTGGCTGGCAGACAGCCACACAAAAGAGAGCTTGGAGACGCTAGATGGCCGTGAGCGCTGCGGCACTGTCGTGTGAGGCCGTTGCGTAATTGAGCAAGGTAATAACACTCTTAAAACTTATACATATACCGACGAGCCAAAACACTATGACCACGTTTTTAATACCATTTTTCGAACACAGTACGATAGAGATTCTGCTTAGTATGGATTCTACAAGTGCTTGGCATGACTGGAACCAAAATCTATGCACCAGATTCTCGCAAATTACGGGATGGTGAAACTTCCTGGGAGATTAAAACTGTTTGCCGGACCGCGACTCGAACTCGGGACCTTTACCTTTCGCGGGCAAGTGCTCTAGCGTCTGAGTTACCCAGGACGACTGAGGTTGCGTCCTCACAGCTTCACTTCTGTCAGTATCTCATCCCCTACCCTCCAAACTCTTCTGTGAAATTTGCAGAACTGGCACTCTGGGAAGAAAGGATGTTGCGGAGACATGGCTTAGCCGCAGCCTGGGGAATGTTTCCAAAATGAGATTTTCACTCTGCAGCGGAGTGGGGGCTAATATGAAACTTCCTGTCAGATTACAACTGTGTGCCAGACTGAGACTCGAACTCGGAACCTTTGCGTTTCGCGGACAAGTGCTCTACCATCTGAGCTACCCAAGCATGTCTCACGCCCCGTGCTAGTTCTAGTTCTTCAAGGTTTGCAGAAGAGCTTCTGTGAAATTTGGAAGGTAGGTGACGAGATACTGGTAGGAGTAGAGCTGTGAGGACGGGTCGTGAGTCGTGCATGGGTAGCTCAGACGGTAGAGCACTTGACCACGAAAGGCAAAGGTCCCGAGTTTGAGTCTCGGTCCGGCACACAGTTTTAAACTGCCAGGAAGTTTCATATCAGCGCCCACTCCGCTGCACAGTGAAAATCTCATTCGGGGAACATCCCCCAGGCTGTGGCTAAGCCAAGTCTCCGCAATATCCTTTCTTCCAGGAGTGCTAGTTCTTCAAGGTTCGCAGAAGAGCTTCTGTGAAGTTTGGAAGGTAGGGGGCGAGATACTGTCAGAAGTAAAGCTGTGAGGAGGGGTCGTGAGTCGTGCTTGGGTAGCTCAGACGGTAGAGCACTTGCCCGCGAAACGCAAAGGTCCCGAGTTTGAGTCTCGGTCCGGTACACAGTTTTAATCTGCCAGGAAGTTTCATATCAGCGCCCACTCCGCTGCAAGTGAAAATCTCACTCTGGAAACATCCCCTAGGACGGTGATCTACGGGCACGCAGCTGGAGCCCTATACGTGCTCCAATGGGTACAGATCAGGCACATCTGCTGTCGAAGGCATCAATGTGAGTTGACTGTAATGCCTCTCAAATCGCTGCAGCACGATTCTGACCTAGCAACGCAGACAGTTGTCCTGCTGAAACATCTCATCGCCGTCGGAGGAGACTTAAAGTATGAAGGAATGCAGGGGTTACGCAATAATGTTCACGTAGTTCGCTACTGTCGTGATGCCTTCGATAACTACCACAAATTCCATGGAAGCCCAACTGAATGTAAAACCATAGCTTAATTCTGCCCTTATCAGCCTGCATCTGTGATGCAGTGTGTGTTTCTTGCAGTCATTGGCCTGGATGAACCATTAAAGGACCCAACCATCGACTAGGTGTAACAAGAAAAGCGACATGCCTTCTATTGATGCTGTGCCTGCTGCAATCATAACTAACGATGTTGTTGGGTCAACACAGGAACATGTAGGGGTCGTTTGCTTTGGAGCTCCATTTTCAACAAACGCCTTTGAACTGTGTGCTCCGAAACACCTGTGCATGCACCAACAATGAACTCTGTCGTGAGATCTACCACAGATCGCCGCCTAACCTGGATTAAATTGTGGGGGATCCTCCGACTTGTACGTTTTGTGATGAGACAGGGACAGAAAGTTGGCTGAAACCACATGTAAACAGTAATGAAATCCTAAACTCAGATTGGAATGTATACCGCAGAGACAGGCTGGACAGTGAAGGGGGAGGCGTGTTTATAGCGATAAGAAGTGCAATAGTATCGAAGGAAATTGACATAGATTCGAATTGTGAAATGATTTGGGTGAAGGTCACGGTTAAAGCATGCTCAGACATGGTAATTGGATGTCTCTATAGGCCCCCGGGCTCAGCAGCTGTTGTGGCTCAGCACCTGAAGAATAATTTGGAAAATATTTCGAGTAGATTTCCCCACCATGTTATAGTTCTGGGTGGAGATTTTAATTTGCCGGATATAGACTGGGAAACTCAAACGTTCATAACGGGTGGCAGGGACAAAGAATCCAGTGAAATACTTTTGAGTGCTTTATCTGAAAAATACCTTGAGCAGTTAAACAGAGAACAGACTCGTGGCGATAACATATTAGACCTTCTGGTGACAAACAGACCCGAACTATTTGAATCAGTTAATGCAGAACAGGGAATCAGCGATCATAAAGCGGTTACTGCATCGATGATTGCAGCCGTAAATAGAAATATTAATAAAGGTAGGAAGATTTTTCTGTTTAGAAAAAGTGACAAAAAACAGATTAAAGAGTACCTGACGGAAGTTTTGTCTCAAGTACAGATAGTGTTGAGGATCAGTGGACAAAGTTGAAAACCATCGTACAATATGCGTTAGATGAGTATGTGCCAAGCAAGATCGTTAGAGATGGGAAAGAGCCACCGTGGTACAACAACCGAGTTAGAAAACTGCTGCGGAAGCAAAGGGAGCTTCACAGCAAACATAAACATAGCCAAAGCCTTGCAGACAAACAAAAATTACGCGAAGCGAAATGTAGTGTGAGGAGGCCTATGCGAGAGGCTTTCAATGAATTCGAAAGTAAAGTTCTATGTACTGACTTGGCAGAAAATCCTAAGAATTTTGGTCCTATGTCAAAGCGGTAGGTGGATCAAAGCAAAATGTCCAGACACTCTGAGACCAAAATGGTACTGAAACAGAGGATGACAGACTAAAGGCCGAAATACTAAATGTCTTCTTCCAAAGCTGTTTCACAGAGGAAGACTGCACTGTGCTTCCTTCTCTAGATTGTCGCACAGTTGACAAAATGGTAGATATCGAAATAGACGACAGAGGGATAGAGAAACAATTAAAATCGCTCAAAAGAGGAAAGGCCGCTGGTCCTGATGGGATACCAGTTCGATTTTACACAGAGTACGCGAAGGAACTTGCCCCCCTTCTTGCAGCGGTGTACCGCAGGTCTCTAGAAGAGCGAAGCGTTCCAAAGGATTGGAAAAGGGCACAGGTCATCCCCATTTTCAAGAAGGGACGTCGAACAGATGTGCAGAACTGTTGTAGAATTTTGGAACACGTATTATGTTCGAGTATAATGTCTTTTCTGGAGACTAGAAATCTACTCTGTAGGAATCAGCATGGGTTTCGAAAAAGACGGTCGTGTGAAACCCAGCTCGCGCTATTCGTCCACGAGACTCAGGGGGCCTTAGACACGGGTTCACAGGTAGATGCCGTGTTTCTTGACTTCCGCAAGGTGTTTGACACAGTTCCCTACAGTCGTTTAATGAACAAAGTAAGAGCATACGGACTATCAGATCAATTGTGTGATTGGATTGAGGAGTTCCTAGATAACAGAACGCAGCATGTCATTCTCAATGGAGAGAAGTCTTCCGAAGTAAGAGTGATTTCAGGTGTGCCGCAGGGGAGTGTCATAGGACCGTTGCTATTCACAATATACATAAATGACCTGGTGGATGACATCGGAAGTTCCCTGAGCCTTTTTGCGGATGATGCTGTGGTGTATCGAGAGTTTGTAATAATGGAAAATTGTACTGAAATGCAGGAGGATCTGCAGCGAATTGACGTATGGTGCAGGGAATGGCAATTGAATCTCAATGTAGACAAGTGTAATGTGCTGCGAATACATAGAAAGATAGATCCCTTATCATTTAGCTACAAAATAGCAGGACAGCAACTGGAAGCAGTTAATTCCATAAATTATCTGGGAGTACGCATTAGGAGTGATTTAAAACGGAATGATCATATAAAGTTGATCGTCGGTAAAGCAGATGCCTGACTGAGATTCATTGGAAGAATCTTAAGGAAATGCAATCCGACAACAAAGGAAGTAGGTTACAGTACGCTTGTTCGCCCACTGCTTGAATACTGCTCAGCAGTGTGGGATCCGCACCAGATAGGGTTGATAGAAGAGATAGAGAAGATCCAACGGAGAGCAGCGAGCTTCGTTACAGGATCATTTAGTAATCGCGAAAGCGTTACGGAAATGATAGATAAACTCCAGTGGTAGACTGCAGGAGAGACGCTCAGTAGCTCGGTACGGGCTTTTTGTTAAAGTTTCGAGAACATACGTTAACCGAAGAGTCAAGCAGTATATTGCTCCCTCCTACGTATATCTCGCGAAGAGACCATGAGGATAAAATCAGAGAGATTAGAGCCCACACAGAAGCATACCAACAATCCTTCCTTCCACGTACAATACGAGACTGGAATAGAAGGGAGAACTGATAGAGTACTCAGGGTACCCTCCGCCACACACCGTCAGGTGGCTTGCGGAGTATGGATGTAGATGTACATGTAGATGTAGACGTGGTCGTCCAACGCCATACGGCTTACCCGTTTTTTCACCGTCCTTGAACCATTTTCCATAGGTGCTCACGGCAGTAGTATGCCAATAGGCGACCAGCTTCGCCGTTTTAGAGATTCTAGTTTCCAGCCGCAGCGCCACAACACTGTGCCGTTTGGCAAAACCGCTTATTGCAGTGGATTTCCGTATTTGCGGTCCGTATCTTCGCCATAATGACTCCCCATTCGTCTCTCTTCCGCTAACATTGTTTGCTTACTAGGCCAGGCGCCCGCAACGCCACCAAGAGCCATTCAACCTTGCGATGAGCAGTGGGCACGGTGTTTTAGCTTATCAGTGTGTTTTTCTTGCACTGTAGATAAATTACATTGCCAACTTAAGGCAAAGACAAATTTAAAAGAGTTTTAGCTCCACATAAGAGTATTGGTTCCACATAAGAGAGTTGATTGACGCTGGATGGCGTGAGTGCCATAACGCTGTTGTACATGACGAGCACATAATTGCAAGCAGTGATTTCAGAACTTATTACATTATCCGATATAAAATTAATATAGATTTTTTTCTTACGTTATAAATAAAAAATTAATGCCAACGAGAGCAAAAAACAAGTTCTGCAATAAGATATTTTTTGTATGAAACCGCACTATAAAAAGAGAAACAAAGCTAGAGCCTGTCTCGAGAAGTAAAATTTGCTACGTGAGCCACATAATATAGAGGAGAGCACAACCTAACCGAAAGAAGTAAGAAAATTCAGATGTTTTTCGTATTTTTTCCCTGTATTTCTTCGACAACAACTCGTCAAAATTACTGAAGACGTGACTGGGAGACTGTCAGACCGCACCGGTAGCGTCCTCGGTCTGTTGAAGTGACTTGTGGGGGGTTGTGGGACACTGAAGTTCATCGAGGAGCACACTGGGAATGGGGTCGCAATTTTAGTCAGTGATGGCTCCAGCAGCTGCGCATTCTGTATCTGTGGTTCGTTAACGCAATCCCTCCTGGTGCACGTGTCGCGTATTGGACGTGGCGACTTGGACAGATCGTAGTGTGGACGGCTGCGAGGGCTGAGCTGTCAGCCATTTACCGCCGCATCATCTTCCTCGTGGACAGCGGCTTCCAGAGAAGGAGTCCTACCTCTGTGGGAGAGGGGGAGGTGGGAGGCGGCCCTCGCACCGACATCAGCTTGCTTTTCATAGCAGCTTGCCGTGCGTTCGTGTATTCCGCTCCTCGTGTTACTGGCTGGTGTAGATCTGATTTTCTGGGACGAGACAAGCATGTTTCCGACAGTTAAATTTTATGTGGTGCAATTTAGCCTCCCTTCGTATTTCTTGTTTTTATAATTTTGCTTTTAAGAACTGTTTTCTTTTCAATTTTGTGGTTCGTAAAACGATTCTGCAATTCACTCCCCGGTGGTGTTTCTTTTGAATGGGCTGTTTCATCAAATTAAGAGAAATTTGTGAATTACTTCTACTCCCACCTGGTGTGTTGAAGGGAGTTGTCATTTGTTTGTCAAACCCAGGGTGCAGCGAGACCTAACTCTTGCTTACATGGCAGGGCGGATCGCGGCAACGGATATTGGCATTTATGAATTTTATTATTATTAAGTTGTCCGCAGTTCGTGGTCTTGCGGTAGCATTCTCGCTTCCCCCACACGGGGTCCCGGGTTCGATTCCCGGCTGGGTCAGGGATTTTCCCTGCCTCGAGATGACTGGGTGTTGTTGTGTCGTTTTCATTTTCGTCATTCATCGTCATTAAGGTCGGAGGAAGGCAATGGCAAACCATCCGCGCTAGGACCTTGCCTAGTACAGCGGTGCGGGTCTCCCGCATCGTCCGCTACGCTCCTCGGAGTATGGAACCTCATTATCATCATTATTAAGTTACAATTCTGATCGCTCATTATTTAATCGCTAATCTTAGACTATTGCACAAAGCCTGTCTCTTCTAGCTCAAATTGTCCTTTCATTTATTTAATTCGTTTGAGTTCAAAAGCAAATTTAAGTATTTTTTTACAAACTTTATTGTCAAGAGCTTCCAGTTTTTGTATAAACGCTCGTCCTTCCTTAAATCTCGGACACCTTAATGTAATATTTTAGTCCTCGTCCTTTTGTATCATCTCGTTTTGTTGGTAATTATCTCGAGGTGCGCACTTAGTTCGCCGTTCCGAACACGGATGGGCCATAAGAAATTACTGGGAATTGACTACATTCATTTTAAATTTCATTCTTTTTGCTGCTGTTGTTGTTGTGGTCTTCAGTCTTGAGACTGGTTTGATGCAGCTCTCCATGCTACCCTATCCTGTGCAAGTTTCTTCATCTCCCAGTACCTACTGCAACCTACATCCTTCTGAATCTGTTTAGTGTACTCATCCCTTGGTCTCCCTCTACGATTTTTACCCTCCACGCTGCCCTCCCATACTAAATCGGTGATCCCTTGATGCCTCAAAATATGCCCTGCCAACCGATCCCTTCTAATAGTCTTTTTAGGGAAAGGAAATTCTGGTGCTTAATAGCATTACCTAAAGTGTAAATCTGACCAATTTCTATCACACACACTTTAACGTTACTTTACGCCTCCGTTTTAAAAGAAGGAATTATTCAGCACGAAAGAGACTCGGCTGAAAAGTGTACAGCTCCTTCTTTTTTTAGGAAGACACAGTGACTGGAATGGACTATCTTCGAATGCGGCAGAAATGGCTTTTTTCACAATTTCAGGAGTGCTCCGATGATTTCATTTTCCAACAGGATGAAACTCCACTACACTGCACAACAACGTACGTCAATTTCTCAATAACATTTTGCCTCAACGCTGGACAGGGCGCATGGGATCCCGAAACACTGCACTGCGTTCTTAGCCTCTAATATCGCCAAACATTAGCCCACGCGATTTTTTCTTATGAATTCGTCTCCCCTTTACTTCTTGACACAGAAGACATAAAGAACAGAATTATTTCCACCATAACTTTCGTAAAAGTAGATACATCCTGTAAAGTATATGACGAATTAAGCTATTGTCTAGATGCTGTTTGTGCTGCTCCTGGTGAACACATAGAGCATTTTTAATAGACTGCTAAAACTTTAAGATTTTGTGCGAATTTTGCGATTCATCCCATGTTTGTTATCTGCTCTTTACAATAAATATAGGCTTTTGAAATCAGTTTATTCGTTTTCAAACACCCTGTATATACGGTTTTGTCTCGCTTCCTACGAGATATCGACTTAGTGAAACACCGTCATCAGAATCGCAAAAGGAGAACCAAATTTGTCCGTCACAACTCCACGGGTATTTTCCTGCATTCGGAACAAATGTATAGCGTGTCCATAATTCAGAATGTGACCTTGTAACTCAGATACCGGATTTCCTTCGCGTGCCTGAGGTTGTGTGTAGTGAAAGCAGACTGTAAGCAGAGCAACAAAGCCTCCTGTTGTTGTATCAGCCAAATGATAGCCAGGTAATGTGGACTCGAGGCCCCACGCTATTAGCACCACCTGTCCGGTCGAGTTAGCTTACAGCTGCGAGGCACGCGAGCAGCCCTTGACCGCTTAACTAGACCGCCCGGCTCAGCTCAAAGCCGCTGCTGTCTGGCTAGCTTATCTAGTGGCTATTCGCTGCAAACCGTATATAAGCAACCTTAAACTTAATCACTTACAGATGAAGGTTTACCGAAATTTTTTTATTTGTAAACCCATTTACGTTTTGGCATACTATGTTTAATGTGAGAGCCTCCCACAGTATCGAATGATCAAATTGCTTTCAAGTTTACAGCCGGATAACGTCCTCGGCAAGCATTGGTATTTCCACGCAGAACACATTCCACGATGTACAATTGCAAATCTTTGTACAAATGTGTTGTGTGTTGTCTTTCTACATGCACCTTCATCTAGTTTCGACATCGTTACAGGGCACCCACTGAGAGACTGAACTGGTATGTATAGTGACCTCTCGTTGTATATACGCATCGAAAATCACGAGATGTCTCCCTTTCGAAGAATGGGCGACAGCATTCCTGTAAGATATTTGAGCATATTTTACCACATCTTCTTCTGTCAAGTTAAATCACACCAGCTCCCCGTAACATCACTTAAGTGCCCCTCACGTGATTCTTAAGACTCTGTTACATACACAATCTTCCCTTTTAAGATAAAAAGATATGTTAGTGACATTGAAATGAAATCGTATGGCATTATTGGTCACGGTCGCGAGATCCAACCTGCGGCAGTTCCTCCGTCAGGTGCAAGGCTGAAAAAAAAAGGAAATGGCATAGGCATTCGTACTCAAATACAGAGATATGTAAAAGGCACAATATGGCGCTGTGGTCGGCAAAGCTTATATAAGACATGTGTCTGGCGCCGTTGGTAGATCGGTTACTGTTGCTACAATGGCAGGTTATCTAGATTTAAATGAGACTGAACGTGGTGTTGTAGTCGGGGCACAGCATCTCCGAGGTAGCGACAAAGTGGTGATTTTCCCTTTAGGACCATTTCACGAGTGTACCGTGCATATCAGGATTCCGGTAAAACGTCAGATCTCCGACATACCTGGGCCGCAAAAAGATCCTGCAGCAACGGGACCAACGACGACTGAACAGAATCGTTCAATGTGGCAGAAGTGCTACCCTTCCGCAAACTGTTGCACATTTCAGTGCTGGACCATCAAAAAGTGTCAGCATGCGAACCATTCAATGAAACATAATCGTTTTGGGCTTTCGGAGGCGAAGGCCCATTCATGTGCCCTTGATGGCTACACGACACAAAGCTTTGCCCATCGCCTGGACCCGTCAACACCGACATTGGACTGTTGATGAATGGAAACATTTTGCCTGGTCGGATGAGTCTCGTTTCATATTGTATCGAACGGTTGGACGTGTACTGGTGTGGAGACGACCTCGAGAATCCATGGACCCTGAATTCAGCAAGGGGACTGTTTAAGCTGGTGGAGGCTCCGTAATGGTGTGGGGCGTGTGCAATTGGAGTGATGTGGAACGACTGATAGGTCTAGATACGACTGTGACAGGTGACATGTACGTAAGCATCCTGTCTGGTCAACCGCATCCATTCATATCCATTGTACATTCCGACAGACTTGGGCAATTCCAGCAGGACAATGCGACAACCCATATGTCCAGAATTGCTACACAGTGGCTCAAGGCTCAAGGAACACTCTTCTGCGTTCATACACTTCCGCTGGCCACCAAACTCACCAGAAATGTACATTATTGATGATACCTGGGATGCCTTGCAACGTGCTGTTCATAAGGGATCTCCACTCCTTCGTACTCTTATGGATTTATGGAAAGCCCTGCAGGATTCCGGGTGTCAGTTCACTACGGCACTCCTTCAGACATTAGTCAAGTACTTCTGCGTGCTCGCGGGCTCTTACACGATGGTAGGCACCAGTTTCTTTGGCTCTTCTGTGTATTCGACGCCACTTCGGCGACTTTCGCGTCTATAATGTTGATGTGATGTGCGAAGACAGTCTTCAACCCAGCCAGAACTCGGACCAGGAATCCTAGAATCTAGAGGCAGCAACGCTAGCCACATTTTTCTTTTCATTTATTGAAAGAAATGTAATATTACACACACATATCGCAATAACGCAAGACAAAATTAGTTTAAGAATAACTTTGTATATTGTAACACCTTCACACTTCAGTCTTAAATATGAAGTGTTATGAAAGCACACTTTATGAATGTTTTGGATATTCGGGTCTGTGCTTGTAAACCGTTATCAATTTTGAATGAATTTTTCTTTTCTTTCGTGGATAATTGTTCAAAACTCCTTCCTTTCTGCTAACAATCTCAGTTTGTAAATTTTAAGTTGACAATCCAGAAAACTCTAAAAATAAGCTTCACGCGAAAAAAATGTGTAGAATACAAAGTTGATTGTTTTCTAGGGGAACATCTGTTGGTGCTAAAATTGGCCACCACCCCCAGCAACTTTAAAATTTTGGTTTGTCAACTTAAAATTTACACCCTGTATACCGTGTTGGCTGTTCTTTACTCCAGTACCGCGTTTTGCGATTAGGTGCGGAACATCATCTGGTGCCATATATATGGAAGCCGTTCTTTTTATACACGCTAGCTTCTGCCTGACAACTTGCCAAATTTCAGTTACATGTTTACACACAAATCAGCGTTCTTAGCTGTCACTTATGTTACAAGACGAACACGTAGGAGAGTTCGCTATGTGGGTATTACAAAGTCTTGAATGGCTCGAAACTTTTTTGTTAACTGCAGTGTGTCCTTTCGACGTAAAGCGTTACGTTTGCGTTGTTTATGGAAATGAAGGAACCCAGTGCTAAAATACAAGGTCCTATGAAAGCGAAACAAGACTGCTCGCATTACTCAAGACGTATTCGTTGAGCTGTATTACTGCAGGATCGTTTTCCGACTTTTGTGCCCTGTAAACGGATTTAATCACAGGCAATAAAGTCCATGGCTGCGTGCAAGTAGTTCACTGAATAACTGTGTTTACATTCCGATAGAAAATGTCGAGTACCAGCTCTCGAAAAAAAAAAAAAAAGAATCAAGACTGAAGCTGTAAATTTGTTTACTTGCCAATATGTTTACCTTGAAAATAGTACCTGTCTTAATCCACACCTGACTCCGTCGTTTCTACTGCTCAAAACATATTTGCTTTAGGTTTGCTGTGGGGCTGCGTGTGTGAGCTACGTCCTTTATGCTTTCCAGCGCAGCGCCAAACCCCTACAATAAATTGCTCTTCCACTGCAAATGACTTAATCAAGCTTAATGAGTTCAGTTACCGAGCCGGTTGAATCCTTAACTTTGATCAAAGGATAACCCATGCTGGTTGTGAACTGAGAAGATAATTTAACCATGAATAACGGTTTAAAAGGCGGCAAATAAATTACTGATTTTTCTCCGAAAGCAGATAAGAATGAGCAAGAATCGCTTATCAGAAATGCATTACCTGATCGGTTTAATTTAAATAAACTTTCTTAAACCGTATTTCTGGCTGAGCGCTGTTTTAAATTATAATTCCGATAGTCATGCTATGAAAGATTAACGTAGCGCAGGGCTGTAAATTAACACAATGAACCAAGTATTAATTTATACGATACTATAGTAGAATGCAGTAAAATGATGTTCTCGTGGTATGTACAGATTGTTAGGGGTATAAGTGGTGTAATTTTATTGGTGCCTGAGGACAATGTATCAAACAACATTGCATCAGTATTTAATTCATTTGCAGATTAATAATTAGGGGTACTATGTTCATATATTGTTTAGTACTTCAAAATACTTGTGGAAAAAGGTAGCCATTAATGCCTGTTTTCCCCTGTGGAGGAGGACAGGTGTTGAAGTGCGAACACGTGGAAGCAAGGTGGTCGATCTAGCCTGAAAGGTATAATCCACTTAGTGGTGTAGTTACAGCCAAGCAGAAAATATTAACTAATAAATTAAGTGACGTGACTATGCAATGCCCGACGGCCTTCACTTAACGACAGATAGCAGCGGTGTTGGCGTAGAGTTGTCAGTGCTAACAGACAAGCAACACTGGGTGAAAAAATCGAAGAAATCAATGTGGGACGCACGACGGACGTATCCGTTAGGGCACTGTGATGAAATTAGGCGTTAAGGGGCTATGGCAACAGACGACCGACTTAAGTGCCACTGCTAACAGCACGACATCGCCTGCAGCGACTCTCCTGGACTGGCCACCTTATCGGTTGGACT
Source organism: Schistocerca gregaria (assembly GCF_023897955.1). Classification (NCBI taxonomy): domain Eukaryota; kingdom Metazoa; phylum Arthropoda; class Insecta; order Orthoptera; family Acrididae; genus Schistocerca; species Schistocerca gregaria. The sequence goes on along the minus strand of NC_064920.1, from coordinate 885,036,035 downwards.
CTAGGCGACTGGAAAACCATGGCCTGATCGGCTGAGTCCCTATTTAGTTGGTAAGAACTCATAGCAATGTTCGAGTGTGGTGCAGACTCCAAAAACCCACGGATCCAAATTGTGAACAAGGCACTGTGCAAACTGTTTGGTGGCTCGATAATGGCATGGGCTGTATTTTTATGGAACGGACTTGCTCCTCTGGTCCAACTGAAACGATCATTGACCATGTTCAGATGCTTGGAGACCATTTGCAGCCAATCATGGACTTCATGTTCCCAAACAACGATGGAATTTTCACGGATGACAAGGCACCATGTCAATGCGCTACAATTGCTCGCGAATATTTGAAGAACGTCCTGACAATTCGAGCAACTGATATGGCCACCTAGGTCACCCGATATGAATTCCTTGGAAAATTTTTGGGTCGTAATCCAGAGGACAACCTTTTGTATGAACATCAAGACCTCAGATGGAAAACCAGTTCTAAGCAAAGAAGGGAAAGCGGAAAGGTGGACGGAGTATATAGAGGGTCTATACAAGGGCGATGTACTTGAGGGCGATATTATGGAAATTAAAGAGGACGTAGATGAAGATGAAATGGGAGATATGACACTCCACGAAGAATTTGATAGAGCACTGAAAGACCTAAGTCAAAACAAGGCCCCGGGAGTAGACAACTTTCTGTTAGAACTACTGATAGCCTTGGGAGAGCAAGCCCTGACGAAACTCTACATCTGCTGAGCAAGATGTGTGGACAGGAGAAATACCCTCAGACTTCAAGAAGAGTATAATAATTCCAATGTCAATGGTTCAAATGGCTCTGAGTACTATGCGACTTAACATCTGTGGTCATCAGTCGCCTAGAACTTAGAACTAATTAAACCTAACTAACCTAAGGACATCACACACATCCATGCCCGAGGCAGGATTCGAACCAGCGACCGTAGCAGTCGCGCGGTTCCGGACTGAGTGCCTAGAACCGCGAGACCACCGCGGCCGGCAATGTCAATGAAAGCAGGTGTAGACAGGCGTGAAAATTACCGAACTATCCGTTTAATAAGTCAAGCTGTAAAATAATAACACGAATTGTTTGCAGAATAATGGGAAAACTGGTAGAAGCCGACCTCGGGTGAGATCAGTTTGGATTCCGTAGAAATGTTGGAACACGCGAGGCAATACTGACCCTACGACTTATCTTAGAAGATAGATTAAGGAAAGACAAACCTACGTCTCTAACATTTGTAGACTTAGATAAGGCTTATGACAGTGTTGATTGGAACACTCTCTTTCAATTTCTGAAGCTGGCATGAGACAAATACTGAGAGCGAAAGGCTATTTATAATTTGTACAGAAACCAGATGGACCTATGCCCTTTGTAGTCTGGTCCCTTCAGTCCCCACGACCAAATCCAGATAGCAGTTATGAGAGTGTAGAGGCGTGAAAGGGAAGCAGTGGTTGGACAGGGAGTGAGACAGGGTTGTAGACTATCCTCGATGTTACTCAATCTGTATACTGAGCAAGCAGTAAAGGAAACAAAATGAAAATTTGGAGTAGGAATTATAATCCATGGACATGAAATAAAAACTTCCCGGTTTTCCGATGACATTGTAATTCAGTCGGAGACAGCAAAGGACCTGGAGGAGCCTTTGAATGGAATGGACAGTGTCTTGAAAGGAGAATATGAGATGAACATTAACAAAAGCAGAACAAGGATAATGGAATGTGGTCTAAGTAAATCAGGCGATGCTGAAGGAATTACATTAGGAAATGAGACACTTAAAGTAGTAGACGAGTTTTGCTATTTGTGGAGCAAAATAACTGATGTTGGCCGAGGTAGGGAGGATATAAAATGTAGACTGGCAGTGGCAAGAAATGCGTTTCCGAAGAAGAGAAATTTGTTGACATCGAGTACAGATTTAGGTATCAGGAACTCTTTTCTCTAAGTATTTGTAGGGAGTGTAGCCCTGTATGGATGTGAAACGTGGACGATAAATAGTTTAGACAAGAAGAGAATAGAAGATTTCGAAATGTGGTGATAGAGAAGAATGCTGAACAGTAGATAGGTAGATCATGTAAATAATGACGAGCTACAGAATAGAATTGGGGAGAAGAGGAATTTGCGGCACAATCTGTCTAGAAGTAGGGGTCGGCTGGTAGGACATCTTCTGAGGCATCAATGGATCACAAATTTAGTATTGGAGGGCAGTGTGGAACCATAGGGGGGAACCAAGAGGTGAATACACTTAGCAGAGTCAGAAGGATGTAGGTTGCACTACTTAGTTGGAGACGAAGAAGACTGCGCAGGATAGAGTAGCATGGAGGGCTGCAGCAAACCATTCTCTGGACTGAAGACGACAACAACAACACAATTCAGATGTCAGATTGTGCACAGAATCCAGTACCGGTAAGATTTTCGCAATTATGGACGGCTGCAGCTGTAGCATGGCTCAGTATTTCTGCAGAGGACTTCCGACTTGTGGAGTAAATGCCAGCGCGGAATTAGACGAGCGGTCAGAGGTGCTGCAGTCGTGGACTGTGCGGTTGGTCCCGGCGGACGTTCGAGTCCTCCCTCGGGCATGTGTGTGTGTGTGTGTGTGTGTGTGTGTGTGTGTGTGTGTGTGTGTGTGTGTGTGTTTGTCCTTAGGATAATTTAGGTTAAGAAGTGTGTAAGCTTAGGGACTGATGACCTTAGCAGTTAAGTTCCATAATATTTCACACACATTTGAATATTTTTGAGTACATGCCACGTCAAATTGCTGCACTACGCCCGGCGAAAGGAGGTCCTACAGGATATTAGGAGGTACCCTAAGGCTTTCGTCACCTGAGTCTAGATGTGTTTCACAGTGGCGAAGATGCACAGTTCTTCATAGCGCTTAAGACATGCATTGTACAGCCTATGTTTACTAGTTTTTTTTTTCTTGTTTTATTCCATACTGCCTCCTCCCACAAGAAGGAAAGCAAAGAGCTTGCTGTAAAAGAGATGTATTTCACAATATCGAGATGAACAAGCACTCATTGCTCTTCATGTATGCATGATATTTTTTTCCTTGTTTTGGTGTAAGGAAAGTGTCCTCAAAGTCTGTAAATGGAATTTAGTTACTCCCTGTAAATTAGATCAAAGGTCATACAAGTAACAAACAAGCAGCTGCCGCTATTAGACTTCTCGGTGATGGTTTGCACTTCAGACTGCTTGTTTTTATTTTCCTGTGACCAAGTTCTACCGTAAAATTGGTGATTACTGAGAGTACTTAGTCCAGAGATCAGAATTGTATGGCAGTTTACATGGAATGTGAGGAAACTGAGAAAGCAGAAAATCGAAGCGTTTCGGGAGTAATGTTAGAGAAGGATGATGAAAATGAATTGTGCTAATTAGAAATAAAGAGATGCTCAGCAGAATCGGCGAGGAAAGGAATATGAGGCAAATACTAAACAGAAGTAGTGGTTGGATAATGGGACATGTGTTAAGGTATCGGGGAATGACACCCATGGTACTATAGGGAGTCAACTGTAGCGGGTGACTGCAGTACATTCTACAAATAACAGAGGACCTCCGATATAAGTGTTACTATTAGACGAAGCCTTCGGCGAGAAGAGAATTCCGTGTCTTCCCGCATCAAATCCGAAGACAAAAGACAGAAGTCTTTCTTCACTTATCTGAGTGGTCAAGTAGGCTTTCTTCTTGGGCTGTGCTGTTTTCTTTTCCGATTTCAGCCTTGTGGGGTATAGCATGTAACGCCGGAAATGCATGTCTTTTTTCCATTTATTGCACGATAAATTTTTTCCTTGTTTTGTTACCTGAAGATATGACATTTCTGTGTCTTTATATGTTGTAATTGTTTTACTATTTGTATACATATTTATTTGCGCATTTATGTCGATGTATAATTGGTTTGTTTTGTTATACTATTTGTATTTTTACTCTGGGTCTTGCCTAGGGAAAACTATGCTATCGAACGACTACATCGATAGGTCGTGTGGAGAACCAAAGTGTTTAGGATCTTTGGTAGTGTTAACTCTGCCGCGTGGAGCGCGGTCAGACCGGAGTCTGCCTGGAGTAGGGCGGTGGAGCAGGTGTGTTGTGTGACGCTCCCGCGAGTCGCCGAGCTTTCGGGGGTTTGGCAGCATGTAATTGCGCTCGACTTGCTATGATATTTTCTGACTCGGTGTCGCGGACGGGAAGCATTAGTTGGTCCACATCAAGGGCCCGTTTCACCTGGTTACAGTGTCGAGAAGAAGGCTCGCCAATATCTAGCTTCTTCAACAGCGACGGCCGACAATGAGTGACTGTCGCCACCTCCTCGACCGACTTCTTCAAACCATCAATCAACCAACAAGGAAGACTGGAAGCACGTAAAGTTTTAGAACTGTATGGCAGACCTCAGCTTTTAAAATTGTTCCATTTGCATCACAAAATTACAGCAAGTTAGCATGGAACTTTGTTGCTCATTGTCCCAATTGCATTACCAAGCAGGGTCCCTTCCTTTTCCGAAATGATCCCGAGTGTCGTTGAAATTCAAACGCCAGCATTAAAGTAATATCATTCCATTTCTGTGCTTTAATTTCAAAGTTCAGTTGAAGTATTCATAGCTGGCTACAATATTTAGATTACACAAGGACAAATTAAGAGTGCGAATTTTGTTACTGTATTTTAGCTTAGCTGTGACTGCAGCTGAGCTTGGTACATACTAAATTTTACTATTGTTAATTGTTCAGAATCATTTAATTCAAGTTCAAAGTTAAATCTCTTATTTCTAAATTGTGTGGATTCAGGTAGCTTATGAAATGATTGTTGAGGTAGCCCAAGACTAACCTTATTTTATTGAATTTTCATAGTGCTTCAGAAACAAGGTTCACTATTAATTTCAGTCACTAAATTAACTTTCAGTTTTCCGGTTTTATTAATTGTTTTGCTAAAGTAAGTCAGAGTGTAGCGAAATTTATTACTTCTGACAAACATTCAGTTTTCACACAAAACGTGTCAACCTTCAGTTGCCACGCTTTTAGTGCTAAATATATGTGCATTAAGCTTTCATTTTCTGTTATTATGGTAGTTGTCCACGAGACTGGCGACCGTAATTTTCCCCAAATCTCAAATATCTAATTTACGCCAATTAATTGTTAACGTAATGACCGCATATTTACTTTATTTATTAACTTTACCCCTTTTCAAAATTAATTTCCACCAATTTCATTTGCATATTTCCTTTCATTTAGATGTAACCTTTTCTTCCCTCTTTACCGACAGATTAACTTCAGTGACGATTGCTTTTCCCAAATTTCCATTAGGTACATGCGGTTTAATTTTTCACTGTCATTAAGGTCGATAAGTGAGGGGGAGGTTACAAGTAGTTTATTTTTGAAGACATTGCCACCCTCAAGATTAATCCCCCTCGTCTCACGCTATTGTTACCGGCAGGAGAGACCACCTCGTTTTTCCGCTTCGGTGCGAGGAGTGAACCAGTACAGTTCTACAAGTCAGACGACAGGAATTTCCTCTGCCGCCGCAGCTGTGCACGCCGAACGTGCGTTGCGTGCTGTCCGAAGCGATCGTGCGGACGCACATATTTACCGCGGAATGTGAGTTCCAACAAACGGGTCACGTTTGGGCAATAAAGTTCACCCGCACTCGAGGTAATGCTCCAGTTAACGACCTCGCGCTCCTGACTGTTCGCAGAAACTAATTTATACGTTACTCTGTAGCACAATGTGGCGAGACCTCTACCTTTTGCCAGCTGCCAGCTGCCGACCACCAACTGTAGCTGAGCTATTTTCTGTTTCCTTAACGTCTGTCGGCTGCGAAACTATTCAGTCAGCACAGCTTGTTTTTATCAATACATAAGTTTCAATAAATTCATTGATATGAGAACACGCAGCAGTGTGTGTGTGTGTGTGTGTGTGTGTGTAAGAGAGAGAGAGAGAGAGAGAGAGAGAGAGAGAGAGAGAGAGAGAGAGAGAGAAAGAGTTCTTATTCTTACCAGTCGCTCGCAGCTCTGACCACATTAGTGCATTGATAAAAAGGTGGTAGAGCTACAGTTGGTGACTGACTACAAGCAAGATGTTCAGACCTTGCCCACAACGTGCTATTTAGGTTCATGTTTCACCAGCTATGATTCTACCTCTCCGGAAGCAAATCCTTCAGGCGCGTGCGAATGTGATCTCCAGCTTCTGACGTCAGAATTGGGTGATCTCGGGACAATGGAGAGCAGTCTCTACCAAGGCAATGAACAACAATCTTCAACAGAGAGTCATGAAAAATTAACACATAGTGAGGCGTAGCGCAGTATAACGATCCTTCCTTGGAGGCGGTTAAGTGGGAGATGTGTCTCAGAGATGGAGAGTGACAGATGGTGACGCGAGACTGGACGCGCACGTAGTTTATGAATCAGCCGATAGAGGACAATATTGGATAGGGGGACTGTGATTTTAGTTCCATTGTGCCCACTAGAGTGCACTAAAGTAATAGAATGTTTTTCATAAACTGTTATAGTATTTTCATAAAGTTTTATTATGTCTTTTTGTCTATATAAAATGTTATAGATGTGTTTAAGCAGTATGAATGATGCGTGAGTGTGGATTATTGTTAATATGAAGATAATTGTTTAACGAGTTATGTAGTAGGATTTAGTGTGGGAACATTTCGAAGAAGCATGGATATGGGCAAAGGGTATTTTTGTAGAATAGATTTGTAAAGTAAGTTCATGGTAAAGAGAAAGGTAACTCAGGTATAAACAAACACAGTAAAGAACTTTATGCATAAACAAAACTTCAGCATATTAGATAGTTACGTCGGTAAAAAGTGCAGTCGTGAGGTTTACTATTTTGCGATTGCTTATTGATGAAATCGCGGACTGACGCGGGAGAATGTTGTTTTGCTATTGGCTGTTGAGTAAACTGATCATTGGTAAAGCAATATTCTTCGCGCGCCTTTCTCTGCTGGTAGAGAAGACAGAGTATTCTAGAGAAGAGTCGTAGGCTAGCCATGAAAAAAATCGGACGTGTGCAGTAGTAGTTCCGATGGAAATGATAAGTTGCCGGTTCTAGCAGTGTTTCATACATAAAAAGTGTTGTAAAGTGACGGCATAATTATTCCGATGGGCGTGTAGAAATTTTGGAATTTTTAAGTGAATTTTGGGGCGAGAAAAGACATAAATTCCGCGTGGCGTATTGAGCAGGTCAGTGGCTAAAAACTGTGACGGCATTTGGTACCGACAGACTTAATATTTGGCGAGCATTCTCAATCAAAAACAATCAATATTTTTGTAGCTATTAGGTTTCCGGGAAATGCAACGCCATAAACTTGCTAACGTGAGTGAAAGGGATTGTGAGTGACTGTGTTAAGACTAGCACGGGCTTGGCAGTGATACTTGTTCACCTAAGTTTCAGAATATATTAATTGAGGACAAAATTTCCAACCTTCCATTTCATATGAAAACTGTCTCCCGAAACGTAGATTAGTGCCTTTAATTGCAGCGTGGTTCACGTCGAAGTACCGAAGGTTTCACTCGGCTTCCCTACTGATGATCTGCTGAGACAATGTTCACAGGTAGATGCAGGTCCGTCGTAAAGGGACGGAAAGAACCGAGCCGCCGCAACAGATGGTTAAGAATAAAATCAAACAAATTTTAAGGGTAAAGTATGCGTTTGGTAGCAGTACGGTCGCTCGGGATTAGCCGAGCGGTCTCAGGCGCTGGACTGTGTGGCTGGTCCCGGCGGCGGTTCGAGTCCTCCCTCGGGCATGGGTGTATGTGCTCATCCTTAGCATACTTTAGGTTAAGTAGTGTGTAAGCTTAGGGACTGATGAGCTTAGAAGTTAGGTCCCATAAGATTTCAAACACATTTGAACATTTTTGGTAGCAGTATGTGTTTGGGAGAATCGATGGGTACGGTTCTATGACTGACAGGCGAAGAAGTTGAACGATTAAAGCATATCGACGTCAGTTCTCTATTCAATAAAGAAAACCATGAGTCTTCTGAAATTTATTTTATTTTCCACAACGCTTGTTAGCGTCCGTCTCAGGATGTTCGGCTACTTTTGTTTTAACGGTTTTTCTGATTTTCACCGGCACAAGTGACTGGCATTGTGGCGCACTGGAGTCGCTATTACGCCAACGTCTCAGGGGTTTGTGCTGGTCCTTACCGCAGTGCTTCTCCTCTTGCTACTTGCAACGATCGTACGCTGGAACGTGGAAATCCGGAATCCGTTTATCACGAGGCTCACTTTTCTACTGATGAAATCAGTGTTATGTTTGTGAATTTCTATGGCTTCCCTGAACAAGCGGACGTGATAGCTCCGTATGTCGATGAATTTTATTATTTGGTCGATCTCACAAAGTGCATGTTCTGCTACGGCCAATTGCTTCACTTCTGACCTCCAGTACCGTTTGTATTTCGTAATACTGGTTTTTATGGACCGTCCAATCACATCATCACACACTATGTGATCAAAAGTGTCCGAACACGCCTATGTAACAATGCACTAACCATTAGGTATCAGGAGCCGTGAACCAGCCAGTAGAAGAGCAGGTGTGGAGTACTGTATTGTCAGTAGAAATGCAGTAACAGCAGACTGGGTCGATCAGAAGAGCTCATTGACTGGGAACGTGGACCAGTCATTGGATGTAGGACATACAACATAGAGCATTGACGAGACTGGTTGTAAGAAATCGCATGAAATCAGTGGAAGGAATCACTTGTGTGATTCAAAGTTCTATCAGCATTCCAGCTACCACATTGACTATTTGTACGGCATTGAAAAGAATGTGGTTCAGTGGTCGGACAGCTCCTCATTACTGACATATTTGTGAAGTCAGTGCTCAGCGAAGCCTGAGACGGTGTGAAAAGTGACGCCACTGAACTGTGGATGACTTGAAACGAATTATTTGAGGTGATGACACGCGCTATCCCTGTCACAATCCGATGAGATGATTGGACTCTAGCGAATCTGAGGCTATGGTTGGTAGATAATAACATTCCTGAAATGGACTAACGAGCCCCGTGTCCCGTTTTGAACCCAGTGGAACGCTTTTGGAATGATTTAGAACGTCGAATTTTCTCCACACCCTAGTACCTAACATCACTAAATCCACTGGTTTCGGCTCTTGAGGAAGAACGGATTGCCATTCTTCCACAGACTTTCAGGCACCCAGTAAAAGTGTCCTCATCAGAGTTCGAGTCGCCATAATCCTAAATTAATGTTCACTAACAGGTGTTCGGATACTTGAGATCAGACATTGCAGACCTTTCCGCATGTAAACAGTATGGAATACAATCCTGACATTGCGTGTTGGTAGCTTTTGTCCTTTGCCAGTCTGAGACTCTGTGATATCTTCGGATGTTTCTTAACAGTCTTCATGCCGCCGATTCTGTCCATCGCGTTGGGGGTGTATAGCAGAGACGACAGATCTAAAACTTTCTTAAGCTGACGTGTCACTTCGTCGAGTGTTATGTTTCCTGACATGCTTTTTATGCAACGATGTACGCATTGCTCCTTATAAGTCATTACAGGTGTTAAACCTCTCGTCTGAGGTACCGCGTCTCACGTATTCGTCTCGCACGAATTACGAGCACATCAACTATTCTTCTTTCCTGGCTCGTTTGGTGATTTGATAGATTTAACAGGTATTAGCCCATTTGTGTCAGTTTTTGGGACATATTGTCGCCAAGGTTCTCGCCATTCCTCGAAACCTGCACATCTAGAAAGGATAGTTTTGGTCATGTTCTATCGCTATAGTAATTTTCATGTTCACCTGTATTGGGAAATTACTCAGCTATTCACCACAGTGACGACAGAACTGTTGTTGACGTACTTTTACAACACATTAGGTTTACGAAGTACCAGGCCCAGAGACTTTCTTTCGAAATCCTCCTCCATAAAAACAAATAGGCAATCACTAGACTAAGTGAAGACCCAAGGCGACATGTTCTAGCCGTCGGAAGAATTTACCATTCAATAGAAAGTATCTCGTGCCAAGGCAAGACTGAAAGAGCTTGGTGATGTCTTGTGGAAAACTGGAACTGATATGGCACTTTGGCAAACGCAGAAACAACAATAAAACTGACCACGATGTCGGCTGATTCAAGTTTTAGTTTCTTCAGGCTCGCAGTGAAATTTCCTGAGTCTTTCATGTACTTGTTGGTCTTTCCTAACAGCAGATGAAGCAGATATGCCAAGTGTATATACCTATTTTCACGACAATGGGCCCAGAGCACTTACAACCGGTCTTAGTGGTACATCGTCTATATGGGATTTTCATAACCCATAGTGGCAGCTCCCTTTCTTAAAACGAGACTTTGAATTTATTGAAATATTTTTCAGTCACAGGTGCTACAGTTAAGTAATCATTTTGTTCTCTTTGTTCTTGACGAACCATCGGAGTAATGGACCTAAATTAAAAATTTCCTACAGAGTTTCAATTACCAGCATAAAAGTCCTAACTGGGGCCCCACATTTAGCATTGCTCCGCTGTGGGTGCCCCTCGTAAAACACTTGTAAACAAAATGTGAGAACAAGGGTAAATATTAGTTTCATCTTCACGCAGTGATTTACGAACTGTAAAGTATGCAAAACTGCTAAACTAAATTGGCACGCATTCACATAAAGCCACTCCAAGAATAAAGCTATTGTTAATTGAATTAGAAAATATTTCAGTGATGTAAGTACATTTTCTATTCCGTTCCGATAACTTTTCAAACCACTCTTGTATATTCTTCAAACATTATTACAGCCACTGCATCTCATAGAAATAAATTCTTAAGTCTCTGAAATATATCAGTGACAACTATAATAGCTCTGGGTCAATTCGAAATCGCGTAATCGAGAATGGCTGCAGTTCGAAGACTGTTACAATTCTTCCTTGGTTTTTACAAACTACCGCCACTAATGGATTCCATGCCTCTTAGATCATTATTACATGTCTACAATGCGTTCATATTAGTTTCCCGGGTACTCCATTCCCCGTTACAAGAAACTGGATGGCTACTCGGAAGATCTTAGGAGTGAACTTAAAACAATTTTTTTCACCCATTACGAATAAGAAGAATTCTCCCCCACTTGCCACCGTTCTTCTATTACTCATAAACAGTTTGACATTGGTTATCTTAGCGCTACATTTGCAAATAATATTTTAACCGAAAAAAAGGAAACGCGTATGTAACAGGAGTGTTACACCAAACAGCCGGTGTGGTAGAACTTCTGTGTTGTGGAGGTTTGCCTTTGAAATCGTCAGGAGATACCTCAATTAATCATTTTCTATTCGTCGGATCTGCCCTTCGGTACGTCATCGAGTCCATTATGCCATAAACCTTCTGCCCATACTCTTCGGTCTTATTACAACGGTCGCATTTCCCTTCTCAATAGCCAGTGAGGTTATGCTTCTGTCACCATTAAGTCTCTTGATAGCTTGTAACGTTTCTCTTTTAAGGCTGCAATCTGGTGATTTTTCTCGACGCAATATCCTGAAGGTTTCACTGCGTATTTCAGCTTTTTCGCGAATAAGTTTCCAGAAGGTTGGATCGGTGTTGGCAATGACATCATCCGTAGGTTAAGTTCCGGGGGTGATAGCGAAATTCCGTTCTTTTTGAAGGACAGATATTCCCTTACGTCGACCACTGAGTTTTACATGTCAGGAATGGACCTATTAATATGTTTTCCGCATCTTTCAAACTATTTCTTCTGTCACTCTTCGGAACGGCAGCGTTCATTCTGTAAGTTCCTGTAAGTGATGATATCCATTTTAATCCTTATTTTCTCTGGTAAATAACGTGAACAATTAATATCAAAATGACTAAGCGATACGTTAAATACACGGGTGGACACTTAGAAATAACTATAGTTAGCATTACGAAAGAGATGGTGCCTTTGATATGATTGCGACACGTCCCTGTCTTTTCGTTCTTGTATCTATTTATTTACTGTATACCTTTTTCATTCCCTTTCAGAAGAGACAGGGAGAGGCCTTGTGAAAAATGCCAAAAAGCACAATCCAGCAGGATAACTGTCCTGGGGTAGCCACCAGTGAGACGTTTTGTGGCCTGCTTTGCAACATTCAAGGCATAGAGTTGAGTGCCACGGCAGTAATTCAGCGAGGTGCAGAACGATCAATCTGCGCAGTGAAATGAACATTACGAACTGAAAATTACTTTGTCATATACGGGTAGTCAACTATATCTTTCTTAGCAGGATGTTTACCCTGGAATTTTTAAGAACTTTTCATAGTCATATACTGACAGCACTAACACGCACCGGATTCTTCTATTTCAGCGAAGTATTCGTAGTGGTAATAATTTATAACTGTAATAAGCTATATGTGAAGAACACTCCAGAGTTCTATTCCATATCTGGCATATAGTTTCAACTTTTATGCTTCAGAGCTGAAATATTGCATATCCTTCACTGTTTCAGTATAGTCTTTTGGTTAACTTGCAATAAAGCGAAAACAACCACATATTTAGCCCAGTGTACGTAAGGCGATTTCAAGCTATACTGCTAAAGCTTTGCTGCTTTCCTGACCAATTTAAGTAACGTTCCTGGAGGAAAACAACACTTCATATTTTTCTTAAAATTTGTCTTAAAAGGACTCGTGATGACCATCATCAGATGTTTCGCTCGTCTGATTTTCTTATATTTCTTGTTGACAACAGGGTCATAAGGTGAGGGAAGTAGCTCACAACAAAGAGAAGGGGACGAGAGGAGGAGGGGAAGAGGACAGGCAAAGGTATATTTTTTTGTAGATATTTTATCTGTAATTAGGATCTCAGCTTTGCACATTGTAAATTAAGAAAGCATTTTGTTAGGCCTGATTTGTCTAAATGCTTAGCGCTCAGTTAAAGTTCTCATGAAATATTTAAAGAACTATTCTGGAAATAGTAGGAAAGTGATTTGAGAACATCGTCCGAAGGAGGAGTCATAAGACAATATATCACGTGTTACATTTGCCAGGTTTCGAAAAATTCTGGATGAAAGGAATAGAGGAAAGTTAACGATCTTGTCGAAACAATGAATGAAATTCTTGACGAACTATTAACTACGTTGCTTGTGAACGGTTTATTTAAGTAAGACATACTGAGGTGACAGAAGTCATGAGATATCTCCTAACATCGTGTCGGACCTCTTTGCCCTGCCTAAAGCAGAACTCGACATGGCACGGACTCAATAAGTCGGTGGGAGTCTCCTGCAGGAAAACCGAGGCATGCTGCCGCTATAGCCGTCCATAATTGCGATACTGTTGTTAGAGCTGGATTCTGTGCACGAACTGACCTCTTGTCCCATAAATGTTCGATGGGACTCGTGTCGGACAATCTGGGTGGCCAAATCATTCGCTCGAATTGCCCAGAATGTTTAAACCAATCAAACTGTAGTGGCCCAGTGACATGAGACATTGTCATCCATAAATATTTCATCGTTGTTTCATCGCACATGGTCTCCAAGCAGCAGAACATAAGAATTTCCAGTAAACTCATGTAAACACAGCACACATCACTATGGAGCAACCACTAGCTTGCACAGTACCTTCTTGACAACTTGGGTCCATGACTTCGTGGGTTCTGCGGTACTCTCAAACCCTACCATCATCTCTCTCCAGCTGAAATCGGGACTCATCTGACAAGGTCACGTTTCTACGATTGTCTGGGGTCGAATCGATATGGTCACGAACCCAGAAGAGACGCTGCAGGTGATGTCAGGCTGTCAGCAAAGACAGTCGCACCGGTCGTCTGCCGCCGTAGACCACCAACGCCAAATTTCACCGTGCTGTCCTAACGGATACGTTCGCCGTACGCCCTACATTGATTTCTGCGCGTATTTCACGCAGTGTTGATTGCCTTTTACCACTGACAATTCTTCGAAAACGAAGCTGCTCTCGGTCGTTAAGTGAAGGCCGTCGGCCACTGAGTTGTCCGTGGTGAGAGATAATGCCTAAAATTTGGTCATGTCGACACACTCTAGACACAGTGGATACCGAAATATTTAATTTTCTAACGATTTCCGAAAGGAGTGTCTCATGCGTCTACTTCCGACTACCTTTTAGCCTTCAGAGTCTCTTAATTGCCGTCGTGCTGTCATAATCAAGTAGGAAAGTTTTTCACATTAATTCCCTAAGTACAAGTGATACCTCCACCAATTCACTGTCCTTTCATACCTAGCGTACGCGATACTACCGCCATATATAGGGAGGTCCATTGATAGTGACTGGGCCAAATAACTCAAGAAATAAGCATCTAACGAAAAAACTTCAAAAAACAAAACTCGTCTACCTTGAAGGGAGAAACCAGATAGTGCAATGGTTGGCCCGCTAGATGGCGCCGCCATAGGTCAAACGGATATCAACTGCGTTTTCTTAAAAGTAGCCCCCATTTTTTATTACATATTCGTGTAGTACATCTAGAAATATGAATGTTTTAGTTGGACCACTTTTTTCGCTTTATGATAGATGGCTCTGTAATAGTCACAAACGTATAAGTGCGTGGTATCACGTAACATTCCGCCAGTGCGAACGGTATTTGCTTCGTGATACATGAACCGTTTACCAATTGCGGAAAAGGTCGATAACGTGTTGGTGTATGGCTATTGTGATAAAAATGCCCAACGGGCGTGTGCTATGTAAGCTGCTCAGTATCCTGGACGACATCATACAAGTGTCAGGACCGTTCGCCGGATAGTTAAGTTATTTAAGAAAACAGGAAGTGTTCAATCACATGTGAAACGTCAACCACGTCCTGCAACAAATGATGATGCCCAAGTAGGTGTTTTAGCTGCTGTTACGTCTAATTCACACATCAGTAGCAGACAAATTGCGCGAGAATCGGGAATCTCAAAAACGTCGGTGTTGAGAATGCTACATCAACATCGATTACGGGACCATGACAGATTTTTAGCACGCGTTCCAATTAGAGACGATACGTCATTCACCAAAAGCGGTAACGTAAACCGGCATAATATGCACTATTGGGCAACGGAAAATCCACGATGGCTGCGACAAGTGGAACATCAACGATCTTGGCGGGTTAATGTATGGAGTGTCATTATGGGAGGAAGGATAATTGGCACCCATTTTATCGATGGCAATGTAAATGGCGCAATGTATGCTGATTTCTTAGGTAACGTTCTTCCGATGTTACTACAAGATGTTTCACTGCATGACAGAATGGCGGTGTACTTCCAACATGATGGATGTCCGGCACATAGCTCGCGTGCGGTTGAAGTGGTATTGAATAGCATATTTCATGACAGGTGAAATGGTCGTCGAAGCACCATACCATGGCCGGCACGTTCATCGGATCTTACGTCCCCGGATTTCTTTCTGTGGGGTAAGTTTAAGGATATTTGCCATCGTGATCCACCGACAACGCCTGACAACATGCGTCAGTGCATTGTCAATGGATGTGCGAACATTACGGAAGGCGAACTACTCGCTGTTGAGAGTAATGTCGTTACACGTATTGCCAAATGCACTGAGGTTGACGGACATCATTTTGAGCATTTACTGCATTAATGTGGTATTTACAGGTAATCACGCTGTAACAGCATGCGTTCTCAGAAATGGAAGGTTCACAAAAGTATACGTATCACATTGGAACAACCTAAATAAAACGTTCATACGTGCCTATGGTCTGTATTTTAATTTAAAACACCTACCTGTTACCAACTGTTCGTCTAAAACTGTGAGCCATATGTTTGTGACTATTACAGTGCCATCTATCACAAAGCGAAAACAGTGGTTCAACTAAAACATTCATATTTATTTACGTACTACACGAATATGTAATAACAAACGAGGGTTCCTATTTAAGGCAACGCAGGTGATATCCGTTTGTCCTATGGCAGCGCCATCTAGCGGGCCAACCGTAGCGCGATCTGGTTTCGCCCTTCAGGCTAGACAAGTTTCGTTCTTTGTAGTTTTTTAGTTTGACGCTTATTTCGTGAGATATTTGGCCCGTTCACGATCAATGGACCACCCTGTATATTATATAGCTTCTATCGGCTCAGTGTACTTATTGCGAAATTATAGATAAAAGAAGTTCCACCATTTTCTGCCAGTGGCAAAGCAGCTATTAGCTTGAGGCTAAACTTATAACGGTGCAAGTAGTGTTTCGCCGCAGGAGCGTGTACTCCAGCGCAGTGCGGCCTTCGATCCTGAAGCCTGCTGGACGCACGCAGCCTGCCAACGCAGAGCCGCGTGAAGGCTGATACGCTGATGGATGGGGCGCCAGACGCACGGCACGACCTTATTCGCAGAGACCTCTGCCTATGCGAAGCACGCGGGCTGAGTGTATTGCGGGAGGCCAGCTTGGAACATCGAGGAAATACGTTCGTCGCGCCATCTTCTGTGTGGATTAACCTCGGCCGATTCTCAACTGCGGATCGCAAAAAAGAAACGTCAACAACCCCGACCAGTTTGTAGGAGATATAATACGTACACACCGCTACAGGATCTACTTACGAGAGATCATGCTTCTCTGTAGCCGTTCAGATGTACTGCGCTGCAGGAATGACAGTGAAGTTACTGTATAGCGGCAATGAATGGAGTTAATTCCTTCCGTTTCCTCTGGCTGTGCTTATAACGTATTAATATATGGGTATTTGCTGTCAGATTCTGTTAATGAAAATATCTGCGTGACAGAAATTCTGAACTTATTTCTGCATCTTGAGAATTGTTTTGTTATTGTGAAACTTCCCGATAGATTTCCCCTGTCAAACATTCGTTTCGAATAGCAACAATTAGTCTTCGAATCAGTAATTTTCCGCCACATACTTTTCCCTGCGGTTGCTAATACAGCAAACGAAAGAGCTTTTGAGCATTTGTAAGAGTATTAAAGAGACACTGACAGATCTAAAGATGGGAGAGGAAAACAAACGTACGTCTGCATTGCTGACATCAATCTGTTGTACGAGGACGAGTTGAAAAACAATGCCTTCGAATTTTAAATAAAACTATACTAACATTCTACATATTTATTCTTTATGTCTACGTATTTATATCTCAACATAGTCACCTTCGCGACGAACACATTTCTCCCAACGAGGGACCATTTCGTTGATACCGTCACTGCAGAGTGTTAGCTGAGGGGGCCACAACCTCACCTCTGCTTCAATCGCTTTATCACTATCACATGGAAGTCCTCGGGGTTCTTTAAGATTTGGAACCAGATAAAAATCGAATATGTTACAGTCGAGAGTTTATAGAGCATGATCGATGAAAGTGAGCGTCGGATTGAGTGATCTTGGTTGGTTGGTTGGTTTGGGGGATTTAAAGGGACCAGACTGCTACGGTCATCGGTCCCTTGAGTGATCTAGCATGACATTTAAATGTATTACTTCTGTGCTGATAACTGTATTCGCAATAAATTTCGCAGACAGTATCCACGTATGCCTCTAAATGCACCTATAAAGTATGTCAATACATGGGTCAGGAGATATGTCATAAATACTGTGATGCGTGAAAAACTACCGATTCATGCACGACGTTTAAATTTATTGTTTCTTTGCTACTGAACTGTTCATGCCCGCATCTCGTGGTCGTGCAGTAGCGTTCCCGCTTCCCACGCCCGGGTTCCCAGGGTTCGATTCCTGCGGGGTCAGGGATTTTCTCTGCCTCGTGATGGCTGGGTGTTGTGTGATGTCCTTAGGTTAGTTAGGTTTAAGTAGTTCTAAGTTCTAGGGGACTGATGACCATAGATGTTAAGTCCCTTAGTGCTCAGAGCCATTTGAACCCTTTTTTTAACTGTTCACAACATACTTCGCTGACAGGATCCACATATGCTGCTTCACAGTACCTACACAAATATATCACTGTACGACACATAGTGCAAGAGATATGTCGTTGTAAATGTTGAAATACGGGAAAAATTCTGCACATGTATTCTTTACTGCTAATACACTCCCATGGTCGAATCAACATAAGAAAACCCCTGACAACTGGCAGCACTTCTTACAGCTTTCAACTGCAAAGCGCAAACGGCCGCATGCGAAACGATAGCCGTCTCTAGAGATATGAAGAGGCATTGGCATACAGGCGTTTACAAAATCGCTATGTAAACACGCGAAGCAGCTGCGCCTGCGTACAGGAACTGTTAGGGTTTCTAGCTTTGGGTACTGTGCTTATACATTTGTACATTATGCGTATATCTTTGTGATGCTATTTCACAATTTGGAACACGTATTCATTACAAGCACAGTTCGTTTTTTTTAAATTTTCATTTCTAACAGAGAACTGGCGAATTGGATACCGGACTGACGCCGAGTTTTTCCTCTAATATACGATAAACTGCTGTTATTTTGGAGTGGGGGTTCCACACATGTCTCTTTAACTTTCACGTCTCTCAAGGCAGATATTGTGCATTAAAATGCACGAGTAGTTGTGTATCTTTCGAAACGAAATAGGAAGAGTTTCGGAATCAAGTCCTCAACGTCAGATAATGTAAAATTCACAAAAGTTCTTCCTGTGATTCGATAGTTTCAGTTACCACCAACGTAATTATTAAACGAAGTTTATCTTGAGGTAAAATCGCTGCTGATTATAGAACATGACATTACTTAAACAATGGTCAGGGATGCTCGATGAATATGACAGAGCTTCAAGTGTTTTATTTCCAGGAACGCCTGCAGACACACATTCAAACGTTGTCTAAAGAGCACAAACTCAGGAAACAACGAACTGCTTTATCAGTTTCCCTAAACCACCATCGACTTTTGCCTCCTTCTCCCAGGTTCCCGAAATACCTCGGTTCGATTCTATTTCTACTTCTAGGTGATTACCCTGCTATTCACAATAGATTGCCTGGCAGAGGGTTCAATGAACCACCTTCAGGCTGCCTCTCTACCGTTCCACTCACGAACGGCACGCGGGAAAAACGAGCACTTACATTTTTCTGTGCGCGCCCTGATTTCTCTTATTTTATCATGATGATCATTTTTCCCTATTTAGGTGGGTGCCACCAGAATGTTTTCGCTATCGGAGGAGAAAACTGCTGACTGAAATTTCATGAAAAGATCCCGTCGCAATGAAAAACGTCTTTGTTTTAATGATTGCCGCTCCAATTCACGTTTCATGTCTGTGGCACTATCTCCCCTATTTCGCGATAATACAACACGAGCTGCCCTTCTTTGTACTTTTTCGATGTCATCCGCCAGTCCCACCTGATGCGGATCCCACACCGCACAGCAATACTCCAGAATAGGGCGGACAAGCGTGGTGTAAGCAGTCTCTTTATTAGACCTGTCGCACCTTCTGTGTGTTCTACCAATGAATCGCAGTCTTTGGTTTGCTCTACCTACAATATTATCCATGTGATCGTTCCAATTTAGGTTATTTGTAATTGTAAACCCTACGTATTTAGTTGAATTTACATTCTTCAGATTTGTGTGATTTATCAGGTGATCGAAATTTAGCTGATTTCTTTTAGTACTCATGTGAATAACTTCACACTTTTCCTTATTTAAGGTCAATTGCCACTTTTAGTACAATACAGGTATCTTATCTAAATCATTTTGCAAGTCGTTTTGATCATCTGTTGACTTTACAAGACGGTAAATGACACCATCATCTGCAAACAATGTCGTTAATATAGATCAGGAACAATAGAGGGCCTATAACACTTCCTTGGGGAACGCCGGATATTACTTCTGTTTTACATGATGACTTTCCGTCTATTACTACGAACTGTGACCATTCTGACAGGAAATCACGAATCCAGTCGCAAATCTGAGGCGATATTCCGTAGGCATGGAGTTTGGTTAGAAGACGCTTGTGAGGAAAGGTGTCGAAAGCCCTGGAAATCTAAAAAATATGGAATCAGTTTGACATCCCTTGTTGATAGCACTTACTACTTCTTGAGTATAAAGAGCTTTCAGTCATATGAGGAGACACATTTTTTGTTGTTCGTTCTCCACCACAGCCCTGGGCGTTGCCAGGTGTCCAACCAAACGAATCCCTCGCTTCTCGCCATTTTTGTAATTCGATGTTAAATTTTTCAATGATCTAATTCTTTTGACTGTCTTTGTCTTCATCATCCTACTTTCTCAACATGACCAATAATTCTCCATTCTTCTTACAGGTCTCTTCACATTTAGCTTTATAATCATCATGTTTTAATAAGACTGCCAACAATTCTTGTTACGAGTGATTAGCAGGACCAAGATTAGTAAAGGTCACCAACCAGACGCTGGCCGGAGTGGCCGTGCGGTTCTAGGCGCTACAGTCTGGAGCCGAGCGACCGCTACGGTCGCAGGTTCGAATCCTGCCTCGGGCATGGATGTGTGTGATGTCCTTAGGTTAGCTAGGTTTAATTAGTTCTAAGTTCTTGGTGACTGATAACCTCAGAGGTTAAGTCGCATAGTGCTCAGACCCATTTGAACCATTTCTTGAACCAACCAACCGTTTTGGACAATAATTTACCGGGTACACATATAGTTCAGAAACGTCGAAGTTAACTGGACTTTCGAACAGTTCTGGTTGACCTCGCCATTAGTCGATCACACTGCCATTCACGTGTACTTCTTAAGATCAGCGTTTCGTGACGGCCGTTCGATCTTATGAATATGGAGTGGGAGTCTTAACAACAGCTCCACGTCCCCTGAACTGCTACCTTGCTGTACAGAAACAACCAATTTTGATTGAGTCCAGTGCACCAGAGAAGAGATCACACGACCCCGATAAGTGTGCGTGGCAGAGCGCGAGTGTGTGTGTGTGTGTGTGTGTGTGTGTGTGTGTGTGTGTGTGTGTGTGTGCATGCGTATGTGTGAGTGCGCGCGCGCGCGCGCGCGCGCGCGCGTGTGTGTGTGTGTGTGTGTGTGTGTGTGTGTGAGCCCGTATCTTTGCTCCCTACCGTGCTCCGGCGTACGCCCCCGACATTTGCGTGGCGGGCGATGTGTGTTTATGACACATTAGGCAAGAGGCGTTCGCACCGGATCCTGTTTCGTGATCTCCGCGGCCGGCTGACCTTTCATGTTCGGCCCTTTCGGCTGCCGCCGCCGCCGCTGTTCTGTTGTCCAGCCTGTATGCGGAATCAGCAGCTGCAGCAGATAACATCTCAGTAATCTTTCATGAGACTTTCTCCTGCAATTTAGATCCCAGTCGCCCCTGTGATAGCCAGGTCCACTTACTTCACGCCACATTAAGGTCACGAGAACCGTTCCACGCCACTCAGGCGTCGGCGTAACTACTGATTAACAACATTAATTGGTCTGTTCCCACGCTTGAAACACTTGAAACTGTGCAACCCTTAAATTTTTAATGTAGCGACGAGATTCGATGGGTAACTAACGGATAGGTACAGAAGCAATGTTGCCCAGTGGTTGGCGCACTGGACTCACATTTGGGGGGGGGGGGTTGATGGTTCAAATCCCTGCCTGGACACCAAGATTTAGTTTCTACGCGATTTTCCTAAATTGCTACAGGCAAATGCCGGGATAGTTCCTTTAAAAGGAACTGGGTACTGCTACATTCCTTCTCCATCCTTTCATAATTAGGTTCAAAATGTTCAAATGTGTGTGAAATCTTATGGGACTTTACTGGTATGCGCCCTAGACCACTCGGCTAATCCCACGCGGCTCGTAATTAGGGCTTTTGGTCATCTCTAAGGACTATGCTTTCGACAGAACGTTCCTGAAGCGAAATAAGAAAAATCTGCTTTCTGTTGTAAGTTGATTAAAAGAAGGGATGGGTGGACAGGGTAGAGTCGTGCATTATCGGACGGCCCACAGTACCGGCCAGTACTGTGATTTACCTTTCCACCTCCAAATAGCAGAAGCGTTCAGTAAGCAGAAGCAAGCACGTGTATCCTTGTGCACTGGAATCGGATATGTTCTTTCATTGCTCAGTACTTTGTCTGCTCTGAGAGCTTGATGGTGCTGTTGTAGTTTGTCAGCCGGCCGAAGTGGCCGTGCGGTTCTAGGCGCTGGAGTCTGAGACCGCGAGACCGCTACGGTCGCAGGTTCGAATCCTGCCTCGGGCATGGACGTGTGTGATGTCCTTAGGTTTGTTATGTTTAACTAGTTCTAAGTTCTAGGGGACTAATGACCTCAGAAGTTGAGTCGCATAATGCTCAGAGCCAATTGAACTATTTTTTGTAGCTTGTCGCGCACGAAAGAATTTTGAGGTCTGTGATACCCGTTTTTGAGATAAGTGATTAATTTCGTTGCTATATTTCTGTTATTCATGTTATGTAACATATGGCAGAAAATGAGGTTAAGTAAGAGGAAAATGGAGTGCAGACCGTATGAAAATGGCTGTCACCGAGGTTATGTCTAACAAAATGTCCGCGAGGGAGGCAGCTGAAGCGTTCTCAACAATTGTGTAAGAAAATGACTACCACCGAAGAGAAACGAGAAGAGATTATATTCAGACAAAATAAAGTATGAGGTCAGAATAGAAGCTGAAGAAAGCTGAACCGATGTCGTGCGTTCCAAAACATAATAAACCTACAAAGTGTCTCCACGGAAAGTCAATTACAAAGCGGTGTAGAGAACAGAAATTTACCGGAAATATTGAGTCAGGAGAAGATGCTGAGAAGTACGTTAGGAATCATCTCTAGAAGACTGTATGATGTGTAGACCTTCCAAATGTGGAGGCTGGACACGTGTCTGATGTGTGGATCAAGAGAATATTTTGTATTTTATTTGGGATCTCTGTAAAGCAGTGAGTAATATATTGGTGAACTGAGCTGAAAAAGTAACAATAAATGCACATACTTACGTGATCTATTGTTATTCAATGGGTGCTATGTATCATTAAAAAACTGATATTATCAGAAAAAAGGTAATGGCCGTCACGGCAAGACACTTTCTACAAGCCTTGTAATTGTAGGTCTTTTACTTTCGATGTAATTAAGTAATATAAGTACACAATAAAAATAGTTACGCTGTGCTCTTCAAAGAACATGTCTTGAGGTATGAGAACAGTACATTAATATTCCGATTAACCACCATAGTTACACAGTAGATACTGGACGACTCTCTCCTAGAGCATTTCCTGGGGCACAAAGGAACAGTAAATTAGATAATGGAGGTAAATGTAAGATATCAAAATTTTAGATGAATACTGACGCTTGAATTCAGAAGGCGCGTAAGGTGCGGATTCATGGTACAAAATGGTTCAAATGGCTCTGAGCACTATGGGACCTAACTACTGAGGCATCAGTCCCCTAGAACTTAGAACTACTTAAATCTAACTAACCTAATGACATCACACACATCCATGCCCGAGGCAGGATTCGAACCTGCGACCGTAGCGGTCTCTCGGCTCCAGACTGTAGCGCCTATAACCGCTCGGCCACTCGGGCCGGCGCGGATTCAGGGCTCGAGTCTTGTGGGGCTGGAGGGTATAAGTCGGTTATTGTCTCGTCCTCACTCCCTTCACCCTTTCCATGCCAATTATAAGTTTCTGACACTCCCGCTTTTAGCGTACAACTTGTGACTAGGATATCATTACGACGGTCGTTCAATAAATAATACACCAAATTATTTCTAAAAGCCGTTAAAATGCACAGGAAAACGTCATTATCGGTGGTTAAGTTGTCAAAAAATTCCGACTGGTGGCAGAGGCGTAGAAAGCCACCACATTTTTTCCGAAAATTATTCTGAGCGTTAGTTCAGGATCCCCCTTAAAGTTTAAATGGTTGCGAAAACATGTTTGACCTCTGAACAACAAATAATTATTAGCATGTAGGAAGAGTCAAACCGAATGAAGGGATACCACAAGGTGTTTGTCGAGACTGACTGCGGCAACATCCAAATGCAGCAAAAGTAAAAAAAAAAAAAAAAAAAGTTTAAAATTTCGCTCGACTCCTTCCTAAGAGACATCTTCTGAACTAATCATGCAGGCGTAGAGCAGATGTGGCTTAAATTCAGAGAAGTAATGTTGACAGCAGTGGAGAGATTTACACCCAATAAATTATTAAAGCATGGTACTGCTCCTCCATGTTACACAGAACACGTCAGAATCCCTTGACAGAAGTAACGAAAACACCATGCTAAAATCAACACGAAGTCTCCCAAACTGGTAAAGTGTTACTGGAGCAGAAAAGTTAGAGCGGACTTCAATCCGAGATGCTTTCAATAGTTCCCACAGCAAAACTTAGTCCTGGAATCTGAGAGAAAATCGAAAGAGATTTTGGTTGCATGTGAAGTACACCAGCGGCGAGACACAATCCATAACTTCACTGTACAATAGCAATGGTAACACTACCGATGATTGAACCACCAAAGTGGAGCTCTGAAACACAGTTTCCGAAATCCCTACACCAAAGAAGACAAAGTAAATGTCCCTGCATATGAACAAAGAACAGCTGCCAACATGAGTAACTTAGAAGTAGATATCCTCGGTTTAGCGAAGCAGCTTAAATCACTTAATAATGGCAAGTCTTCTTCTCCACACAGTATACCAATTACGTTCCTTTCAGAGTACGCTGTTACAATAACATGATACTTAGCAATCATACAAACAGCTCCCTCGACAGAACATCCGAAGCAAAAGACTGGAAAACTGCACATGTGACACCAATGCTAAAGAAGGAAATAGAGAACCGCGCGACCGCTACGGTCGCTGGTTTGAATCCTGCTTGGGGAATGGGTGTGTGTGATGTCCTTAGGTTAGTTAGGTTTAAGTAGTTCTAAGTTCTAGGGGACTGATGACCTCAGAAGTTAAGTCCCATAGTGCCCAGAGCCATCTGAACCAAGGAAAGAGAAGTAATCCGATGCACTGCAGACTCTGTCACTGACATCTGTTTGTAGTAGGGTTTTAGAACATAGACTGTGTTCGGGCGTTATGAATTACCTCGAAGATTACTGCCTGTTTTCACGTTCTCAGCACATATTCAAAAAATACCATTTTTGTGAAACACAACTAGATCTTTATTCACACCATTTAATGAGTGCTGCCAACAAGGGATCTCAAAGTGATTCCATATTTCTAGATTACCAAGAGTCTTTTGACAGCGTTCCTCACAAGAGACTCCTAATCAAATTGCGTCCATATGTATCATCACTTCAGTTGTGAGAATGGACTCCTGTCAGAAAAGTAACAGTTCTTAGTAATCGACGGAAAGTCATAGTGTAAAATATAAGCGATCTCTGGCGTTCCCCTTAAGCGTATCGGCTCTCTGCTGTTGCTGATCTATATACACAATTTAGAAGAAACTCTGAGCCGAATTCTTAGACTGTTTGTAGATGAAGCTGTCATTTGTCGTCAGGTAAAGCCATCATAAATCAAAACCAACTGCAATATGATTTAGAAACGGTATCTGTACGGGGCGAAAAGCGGCCGTCGTCTCTGAGTAAGGAAAAGTGTGAGGTCATGCACATGAGTACGAAGAGAACTCCGTCAAATTTCGGTTACAAGGGAAATCAGATAAATTTAAACACTTTCAAGTGAACTAAATATTTAGGAATTACAAGTATGAACAACTTAGAGTGGAATGATTATATCAGAGTAGACAATGTTGTGGGGAAGGTAAAGCAAAGACTGCTTTTTATTGCCAGAACACTTAGAAGATGCAATGGGTCTACTGCCTACACTATGCTTGTCCGTCCTCTGCTAGAGGTCTGCTGTGCGATAAGGGATCCTAATCAGATACGACTGTCAGAGGATAGCGAAAAAGTCCAAAGGTGGGCAGTTCTTTTTGTGTCATGGCGAAATAAAAGAGAGCGAGTCGGGGCGGCATTCATTGAAACAAAGGCGTCCTTGTATTGTAATCTTCTTGAAAAAATTTATTTATTTGTCAATATCGTTATTTTAACACCGTTACTGAACTACCAATGTCGGCAATGCTTATTGCCATCTTCATACCCATAAAACCGTGCAGTGGTTTTTGTAGCATACAATGCATGTCACTGTAAGGCCCTACTTTCCTATGCATATTGTATAGTCTTAATGTGACTGAGTGGTTTAAGCATTGTATAATGTAACAGCTACTGCCCGGTTTTAAGGATCTGGAGATGACTATACATACTGCTGAAACTAGCGATCCAGTAACTGTGTTGTCATAGCGATATTATCAAGTAAATTACTTTTCACTAGAAGACCACAATACAAATTTCCTGGTTGCCTCCAACACCGAATGATCATGTCAAGTAACCATAAAGAAGTGTTTTGTTGCGGCGAGATATTTTCTCAAAATTTCAATCAGCATATTTCTCCTCTGAATGCGAAAATAGCAAAAACACAGAGAAATGAAAATCGTGATAAAATAAGAGGTATCATAGATCGTATAGATATGTGTGAGTCCTGTGGGAGTGTGTGAGTTAGTTCGTTTACATGTTTTGATCTTGCACAATTTGACAGAGTTAAATTAAATCCGATAAATTGCAATTATCCAAACAAAGCAAATTTTCCATTTTTGTGTGATCTTTCATGTAAAGAAGGGCTTGTGCCACTGGCGACTGTAATTTTGTGAAAGTTCATACCTCATGTAACTGGCTAAACATCACAAACGTACTTTCGTTAGTACCAGTAGACCGATATATTAGAAGCTCCTACAGGTAGCAACGTCGAAATGACAGTCTTTGGGTTAGTAGTGGTGTGATTCTCGTGGATATGTTGTGAAAAGAGTCAACCATTAATACAGAGACATATCTGAAGACTATTAACGATCTCAGAAATGATTTCCGGCTTGTTCGGTGTGACAGAAGTCCCAAAGAAGTCATGTACCAAGCGCCAATAAACGCCACACAAGTGTGTGAACCAGGGAACAAATGGCCAAGTTGTATTGGACGTGACTACCTCATTCACCCTACAGCCCAGACGCGACGCCTTCGGAGTTTCATCTCTTTCGGGCACTTAAGGATTTTCTATGTGGGGCAAAATTTGAAGATGATAATTTATGCAGTGAAAACATCGGTACTAACACAGGACAAGAGTTTTTAACAAAAAGGAATACATTTACACCTACCTCCTCAAAGGTAATCTGCATATGACACTTAAGTGTCTGTGAGGGGGTTCATCGAACTATCGTCAAACTAATCCTCTTTATTCCGCTCTCGAACAGGGCGGAAAAATCGATCGCCTATATCTTTCCGTACGAGCTATGATTTCCCTTATTTTGTGATGATGATTGTTTCTACCTATGTAGGTCGGAGTCAACAAAATATTTTCGCATAAGAAAGAGACAGTTCGCGATTGAAACTTCGTGAAAAGATCCCTCCGCTTCTGAGAACGCCATTCTTTTAATGATGTCCACCCCAAAACCTGCATCATGCCTGCGACACTCTTTTCCCTATTTCTCGATAATAGAAAACGTGCTGTTCTTATTTGAACTTTGTCGATTCGTTAATTGTAAAACACAGTCTTTGGTTCGCCTTCCCCACAACATTTTCTACGTGTTCTTTCCAATTTAAGTTTTTCATAATGGTAATTCTTAGGTATTTTACTGAATGCATGAGCATTCGATCTATCGTTTAATAGAAGTTTAATAAATTCCTCGTAGCACTCAACTTTTCAGTATTTATTCAACTGTCAATTTTCACACCAAACAGATATCGTTTCTACACAGGCTTGCAACTTCTTTGATTTCCTGATGACTATACTAGACGAGAAACGACAGCATCATCTGCAAACAAACGGCCGCCCGGTGTGGTCGGGCGGTTCTAGGCGCTTCAGTTTGGAACCGCGTGACCGCTACCGTCGCAGGTTGGAATCCTGCCTCGGACATGAATGTGTGTGATGTCCTTAGGTTAGTTAGGTTTAAGTGGTTCTAAGTTGTAGAGGACTGATGACCACAGATATTAAGTACCATAGTGCTCAGAGCCATTTGAACCACTTTTTTTTTTTTTTTTTTTTTTTTTTTTTTTTTTTTTTTTTTTTTTTTTTTTTTTTTGCCATCAACCTAGGACGGCTTCTCAGATTATCGCCTAAATCTGTTAGATAATAAACAGCAGAGGGTCTTAGGGAACGCCAGAAATTACTTATGTTTTGCTTGATGACTTTCCGTCAGTTACTTCGAACTGTGATATCTCTGACAGGAAATTAAGAATCCAGTCATATAACAGAAACGATATTCCATAAACAGCAATTTGAATACAAGCCGCATGTGAGGTACGCTGTTAAAAGTCTTCTCGATTTCTAGAAATACAGAATCAATTTGAAATCATTTGTCGCTCGCACTTAATACTTAGTATGAGTAGAGAGCTAGTTGTGTTTCACAATAAACACGTTTTCTAAATCCTTATTGATTATGTGTCGATAGACCGTTCTCTTCGAGGTAATTCATAACGTTTCAACACAATATATCTTTCAAAATCCTGTTGCATGTCGACGTTAATCATGTAAGTCTGTAATTTATTGGACTACTCCAACGGCTTTTCTCGAATACTGGTGCGATCTGTGCAACTTTCGAGGCTTTGGATATGCATCTACCGTCGAGTGAGCGGTTGTATATGATTGTTAAGTGTGGAGCTATTCCATCAGTATATTCCTGAAAGGAACCTAACTAGGACCGGAAGACCTTTTTTTAACAAATGATTGAAGTAGCGTCATTACTTCACAGGTTACGTGGATCTTGCTGGCTTTGTCGTATTTTAAGTGATAGAAACATCTTACATCTCTTGCCTGATATCTGCGACTAGAAGGGGCTAACTAGCCCCGCGAGCTCATTGGAATGTTCAGCGACTTTAGGAGTCCCAAGAGGTGAGGGACGCCAGAGATTCAGCCCACGGCAGCAACCAGAAGGTAATTTAGTTTCTAGCTGTATGTGGAGTGGGAGCAATCCCCCCAAAACAACCACAGAATATTTCATTATTAGATGAAACTAATTAAGCATGTAAGACGCTTAAAGAGTTCTAAGACGGAATTATTTAATAGCATAAATAACTGGGAAACAGTCTACACACGGCTAACTACTAAGATAGGACACGTGACACTTTGTAGGTAGCAAAGTACACAAAGAAATAAGGAAATTAAAACTTAACATTGAACAAAGACGAAAAGAATAAATCCATGTTGACTTCACCACGCAGAATGCCCAGTATACTTCTAAAATTGCGAACCAAGTACGGCTGCTATCAATTAATGGTCACTTCTACAGAAATGGTGCACGTGTGTTGGCCGTATCATGCATTTGCGAGCATCTAAATATGTAAATTTAGTACAAGCTAACATAATTAACATAGAAAACCCACTAAGCATTCCAATGAGGTATCACCTCAAGGAGTGTCTTCCCAATATCTGATTAGCTAGACGAATGTTTGACAAATAGAACCGAGTACCCAATATTGGGCGACGATTGTTTTACGGAAACGGAAGAAACGTCGGGTGTATCCCATGGAAACGTTGTACGACCTCCAGATTTCTCAATACACATATAAATGTTTTATCAGATAGGATCTGCATGTAAAGGGACATCCTCCTCTAGCAATACTTTTCCTCGACATTAGTGATCGATACCAGAATTATTTTTCGAATTTTGGACAGGTAAATACACTCCGGGAAATTGAAATAAGAACACCGTGAATTCATTGTCCCAGGAAGGGGAAACTTTATTGACACATTCCTGGGGTCAGATACATCCCATGATCACACTGACGGAACCACAGGCACATAGACACAGGAAACAGAGCATGCACAATGTCGGCACTAGTACAGTACCTTTCGCAGCAATGCAGGCTGCTATTCTCCCATGGAGACGATCGTAGAGATGCTGGATGTAGTCCTGTGGAACGGCTTGCCATGCCATTTCCACCTGGCGCCTCAGTTGGACCAGCGTTCGTGCTGGACGTACAGAAAGCGTGAGACGACGCTTCATCCAGTCCCAAACATGCTCAATGGGGGACAGATCCGGAGATCTTGCTGGCCAGGGTAGTTGACTTACATCTTCTAGAGCACGTTGGGTGGCACGGTATACATGCGGACGTGCATTGTCCTGTTGGAACAGCAAGTTCCCTTGCCGGTCTAGGAATGGTAGAACGATGGGTTCGATGACGGTTTGGATGTACCGTGCACTATTCAGTGTCCCCTCGACGATCACCAGAGGTGTACGGCCAGTGTAGGAGATCGCTCCGCACACCATGATGCCGGGTGTTGGCCCTGTGTGCCTCGGTCGTATGCAGTCCTGATTGTGGCGCTCACCTGCACGGCGCCAAACACGCATACGGCCATCATTGGCACCAAGGCAGAAGCGACTCTCATCGCTGAAGACGACACGTCTCCATTCGTCCCTCCATTCACGCCTGTCGCGACACCACTGGAGGCGGGCTGCACGATGTTGGGGCGTGAGCGGAAGACGGCCTAACAGTGTGCGGGACCGTAGCCCAGCTTCATGGAGACGGTTGCAAATGGTCCTCACCGATACCCCAGGAGCAACAGTGTCCCTAATTTGCTGGGAAGTGGCGGTGCGGTCCCCTACGGCACTGCGTAGGATCCTACGGTCTTGGCGTGCATCCGTGCGTCGCTGCGGTCCGGTCCCAGGTCGACGGGCACGTGCACCTTCCGCCGACCACTGGCGACAACATCGATGTACTGTGGAGACCTCACGCCCCACGTGTTGAGCAATTCGGCGGTACGTCCACCAGGCCTCCCGCATGCCCACTATACGCCCTCGCTCAAAGTCCGTCAACTGCACATACGGTTAACGCCCACGCTGTCGCGGCATGCTACCAGTGTTAAAGACTGCGATGGAGCTCCGTATGCCACGGCAAACTGGCTGACACTGACGGCGGCGGTGCACAAATGCTGCGCAGCTAGCGCCATTCGACGGCCAACACCGCGGTTCCTGGTGTGCCCTGAATGTACAGTTAAAACTGTATTTTAAAAACATTTGAAATTATAAAATATTTGGCGCACTTAAAATTTCTATTATTAATTACGCAATCTAGTACTGTTTATTATTTTTATTTCTGGATTCATTTACGAAATAAAAAATAAATTAATAGAAATTCATTTGTTAGGAATAATTGTAAACCCTTTGGAATTTTGTTATTACGGAAGAGTGGAGTAATATTAAGCATGCTTCTAAAGTGAACGGACGTATTTTTGTATTTTGAACGAACAACTTAATTTTGGCTTTGTTAATGTGAAAATTCAAGAGACAATGTGATATAGTAAAATGTGAGACAATAAAATACCATAAAATCAAAAACTTTGCAAAGACTTTTTAAAATTATATAGATCAGTTGAGCCATGAGTACGTAAAATGTGAAAATTTCAGTTTCACTAATTAGCGCCTAGACGTGAAGAATTGGAGCCAACTGTGCGAGAAAACATAAGCAAAAAGTTTATAGCAAATCTTACTCCTCTCGATCTTCAGAAAAGACCTCACCATCGTGAACATTAGCAACAACAAGAAAGGGATGCTGTTGACTACAGCGAGGCACTGTCCTTGCACGACTGCAAGGAATCCCAAAAAGATGTAGACAAAATTCTCGTGTGGTGTAACGTATGACAGCTCTTTTTAAATGTGGATAAATTCAAGAAAAGGCCTGTAACAAGGCAAAAGTACACGATTACGTGAGACTACAAGATTGGTAATAATCGTCGTATTAGTATTTACGGTGTGGAATTGTTTTTCTCGTGAACCATACGCGACTGGGAAAGGGAGAAGTGACACAAGTATACAAAGTATCCTTCGACACTTACCGTACTGTGACTTGCAGAGTATAAGTGTAGACGTAAATGTGGACGTAGTGCTAAGAAGTGGTGTGAAATGGGACTATCACTTAAGATCAGTATTAGGAAAGGCGAATGGCCGAGTTAGATTTGTTGCGAGAGTTCATGGTAAAATGCAATGCATCTGTACAGCAAATCGCAAACAACACAGTAGAGCTATATTCCGGTTTTGCAGCCATCAAGTAAGCGCGACAAAGACGTAATGAGTTTTCGAGACACTCATCTGGAATTGGTGTAGTTCATACGAAATTCAAATGGGAGTCTTTGGAAGAAACCGACATAATTCATTCTAATCCATGATCGGAAAATTTAGAGAACCTATGCTCGAAGAAGAATGTGAGAAAGTTACGCTATCACCGTTTTATATCTTGTTTAGGTACCATAGGAATAAGCTAAGACAGTTTAGAGCACACAAAGAAGCATCAAAGACGTAGTGTCTGTCATCTTTCTCTCTCACACCACGATACTGGAAGAGGAAGGAAAAGTCATAATATTGGCATGATGTACTCTTCGCCACGCGGTGCTCAGTGGCTTCCAAGATTATGCGAGGGTCAGTCAAATGACAACCTTAAATATTTTTTTAAATATTATATATTGTGCAGAAGTGGTACAAAGATCTATCACTTTTCAACATAATCTCCCCCACGCTCAATGCAAGTCCTCCAGCGCTTACAAAGTGCATACATCCCTCTAGAAAAAATCTTTTGGTAGTCTGCACAACCTCTCATGCACCACGTGGCGTAACTCTTCATCAGAACGGAACTGATTTCCTCCCGTTGCGTCTTTGAGTGATCCAAAAATACGGAAATTACTTGGGACAGGGTCTGGTGAGTATGGTGGATGAGAAAGACACTCAAAATGCAGGTCTGTGATTGTTACAACTGTTGTACGGGCAGTCTGGGGCCATGCATTGTCATGTTGCAAAGAGACACCTGCCGACAGCAATCCACGTTGCTTTGATTTGATTGTAGACCGCAGATGATTTTTAGGAGATCTGTGTATGATGCACTGTTGAGAGTGGTCCCCCTAGGCATATATTGCTCCAAAATGACGCCTTTTTGGTCCCAAAAGAGAGTCAGCATAGATTTCCCTTCTGATGGTTCTGTTCTAAACTTCTTTGGTTTTGGTGATGATGAATAGCGCCATTTCTTGCTCGCTCTCTTCGTTTCAGGTTGGTGGAAGAGAACCCAGGTTTCGTCCCCAGTATCGATTCTTGCAAGGAAGCCATCACCTTCTCGTTCAAAGCGCCGAAGAAGTTCTTCACAAGCATCAACATGTCGTTCTCTCATTTCAGCACTCAGCTGCCGTGGCACCCATCTTGCAGACACTATGTGAAACTGGAGCACATCATGCACAAAGTGGTGTGCTGACCCATGACTAATCTGTAAACATGCTGCTATAATATTCAGTGTCACTCGGCGGTTGTCCTTCACTATGGCTTCAACTGCATCAATGTTCTGTGGAGTCACAACTCGTTGTGCCTGACCTGGACGAGGAGCATCTTCCACTGAAATCATACCATTTGCGAACTTCCTGCTCCATTCGTAGACTTGCTGCTGTGACAAACATGCATCACCGTACTGAACCTTCATTCGTCGATGAATTTCAATAGGTTTCACACCTTCACTACGCAAAAACAGAATAACAGAACGCTGTTCATCTCTGGTGGAAGTCGCAAGTGGGGCGGCCATCTTTATACTGATACTGTGACGTTATGTGTGCATCTGCATTACGCTGCCACCTACAGGCCATTCTGCACGCTGTTTGTGGCACGCTTACCAACTTACAGGATAATGGCGCGAAATTTCGATTTGTTATTACAAATTTGTTTTCATTTGACTCACCCTCGTACGAGTAAATTTAGACTGTATCTCGCAATTCGGTAGTAGCTAAAAGCCATTCGTATTCAGCCTGCGCAGTTTGGGAATCGCAGACCTGATATAGTCAAAGATATTGCGGTGGAATTTGGGTATTTTGTTGCATCGGTATCTTTCACCGACGAATAATGCTGGCATTTATCCTTTGCCGCGAACCAGCTGACCAGTTCCGCTAGCCGTCGGGTCAGTGGCGCAGCATATTTGTAGACGCTATTCACAGCGTAGCTTCTCGGCTGGGGGGTTATCGACAGGTTCGCCCTTGACGTCACCGGCTTGACTGACAAGCGAGAGGGAAGCCACTCTTCCCAATCCATATGCAACAGAAAGGGACGGCCCACGAGCCCAAGCCGCCGTCATGCGTCATCGGTGCTACGCAGGCCCTGGGGTATTGTAATGAGCCATTATTTGCCGTACGCATAATGGAATTCGAAGCGCGAAACCGACATTAGCCTAACGGGGTTGCTGCGGCTGTTGTGGGGGAGGAGGAGGGGGGCGGGGGTACAAGCGTGCAGCCGGAGCTCATTGCTTACACATTCTGGAGGCGGCCGTAATGAGCGATTGGTAGCTGCGGGCCCGCGACGGTGAATGTGAATTAGGTCGCGCCGCCTCGCCCGGCCGAGATGTGGTCGATAAGCGACGGCTTCGTCGATACACAGAGAGCGCTGATGAAACTCGATAATCGCAGGACCGCAGCCTCGTTAAAAGAGCCCGGTGTTGTGACACTATCCGCAAGTGTTAACTGCATAATTTCGTTCCGCCTTAACTCTGTTCGTTTACCGGTGCCGCAAGACTTGCTGTTTGCGTTTCCTTCGAATATTGGAAACGATTATAGGGACGTTCTCGGCGACTTCACGCAGACGAGGTATAATTGAAAGTCTGTGGGATTTCCAGCAGTGAAATACAAGGAGTTTCAGTGTGTTCGGTCTCATTTGCAGATTGTGCATCAGCTACCAGAAACCTCTGCGACATGGTGGCATGGCGACGCCATCAAGCAGATGCGGATTAGTGAAGAACACAGATTGTTATACAAAACTTTTAACACATATCTAAATAGATGGAGGATGGCTTATTAGCAACAAAGATTACTCACGAAAAGTGAAATGAAAACTGTCGGTAAATTTGCTTTTGTAATCAGTAACGTTAGAATTAATGCCATTTTTTAGATTTTTTTATTTTTTATTTTTTTCCCGTATGGATAACCGAAGTCAACGGATTCCAAGTTACATGCAAAGAAGAAACAAGAAAAAATTACAGATCATAAATTTTACAACGAAATGTTACAAAGCACTAATTTAACAAAAATGTATTGCATATCTCAAAGTCTACGAAAAATGTTGCTTTGACGCAGCATTCCACATTCACATCAACGTCTGAGGCTGAATTAACATCTTCAAGTGTAGCTCCTATGACGTTACTCCAATGACGCTACTGTACAGATCCAATCTTGACACTAGTATTGTGTGGTCGTCAACAGATAAGTCGTTGGCACACAGAAAATGGAGAGGCCAAAAGTATAATGTTAAGGCCCTTTTAGATAATCTCAATAAGATCCAAATTCGGGATCTTTGTGTTTACACTAAAGAAAAGATATCTGATTCATGTTTTTAGGGATAATAATAATAATTATAACTGCTCGGGCTCTCTTCAAATCCAGTAAGCTTGTAATTTGAAAATAGTACACAAAAAAACGAATTTCTTTATTCAAACACTATTCCTATTGTCTTCAATTGCTTAGCTGTTTAGACTCCTTCATATGCGATAGCAACATGCGTTTTATGTCGATGATCATTCCCAGAGGTTTAACTTCCCGTTTGACTATTTATGTGCCGATGGGCATGCTTGTGCTATTCATGATCTCGTTACCTGCGAAGATAGTGGTAGTACGGAAATCGGCCTGTGATTGTCTGAGTTACACGTAATTCTTTCTTACATCGACAAATTTTAAACCGGACGGCACAATGGCCGCAGCTAAAACGTAGGTTGCAGCGCTGACTAATGAATCACTAACATGTGGAGCAATGATCTTAATAATCTTATTCGATACTTCACTATGCCCAAGAGAGACTTTACTTTCCAGTTTATTTACTGATTTTTCTTTTAACTGTAGTTGCTGGTTACATAACTATATTAAAACTCTGCTCCGTTCCGTGTGTAATTAGCTATTCGTACAGGCACGTAAGATGTTCGCTAGTAAAAATATTTCTCTCAACTTCCTCATAGATTCGGGCATTTCGTTTTATCTACAACTTATACCTCATATTCTAGGGAAACATTAACGCTCTTGGTGATACCCATATCGCACGAAGAATACAGGTGCGCAAAATTAAAACGGTTCGTTTTGCAAGTACTTGCGGGACTGTCAGTCCAAGGCACCCCTGTTGCTGATAGTTTGTTGTCAGAGGTCCCGTTCTCAGTTCTTCTGAAAGAAACTGTTTCTGAGCTAAGGATAACAAAACATAGTGGTACTTCAGCCGCCATACAAGCACTTCTCTTGGTACAGTTGTATGAAAGCCATCACCTGTCCAGCGCAATACTGCCTGGTTTATTTCATTAATCTTCCAAAATTTGCTCAAAAAATTGTAATGTTGCATATTGTTCTTTTATACTATCTTCTTTGAATACAAATACGACGTGCTAAATTGTGTATGAAGATGAAACCGGGTAACAACAAACCACTGTTTGGTAAGGACTCAGCACTGCAAAGTTGCAGTCAACGACTATGTGTTGTTGTTGTTGACTTCAGTCCTGAGACTGGTTTGATGCAGCTCTCCATGCTACCGTATCCTGTGCAAGCTTCTTCATCTCCCAGTACTTACTGCAACCCACATCCTTCTGAATCTGCTTAGTGTATTCATCTCTTGGTCTCCCTCTATGATTTTTATCCTCCACGCTGCCCTCCAATGCTAAATTTGTGATCCCTTGATGCCCCAGAACATGCCCTACTAACCGGTCCCTTCTTTTTGTCAAGTTGTGCCAAATACTCCACTTCTCTCCAATTCTATTCAATACTTCATCATTAGTTATGTGATCTACCCATCTAATCTTCAGCATTCTTCTGTAGCACCACATTTCGAAAGCTTCTATTCTCTTCTTGTCCAAACTATTTATCGTCCATGTTTCACTTCCATACATGGCTACACTCCATACAAATAGTTTCAGAAACGACTTCCTGACCCTTAAATCTATACTCGATGTTAATAAATTTCTCTTCTTCAGAAACGCTTTCCTTACCATTGCCAGTCTACATTTTATATCCTCTCTACTTCGACCATCATCAGTTATTTTGCTCCCTAAATAACAAAACTCCTTTACTACTTTAAGTGTCTCATTTCCTAATCTAATTCCCTCAGCATCACCCGACTTAATTCGATTACATTCCATTATCCTCGTTTTGCTTTTTTTGACGTTCATCTTATATCCTCCTTTCAAGACACTGTCCATTGCGTTCAACTGCTCTTCCAAGTCCTTTGCCGTCTCTGACAGAATTACAATGTCATCGGCGAACCTCAAAAGTTTTTATTTCTTCTCCATGCATTCTAATACCTTCTCTGAACTTTTCTTTTGTTTCCTATACTGCTTGCTCAATATACAGATTGAATAACATTGGGAGAGGCTACAACCCTGTCTCACTCCCTTCCCAACCAGTGCTTCCGTTTCATGTACATCGACTCTTATAACTTGTGTTCTTCTGTGCTCTCCCTGATCCTTACCGCTCTCCTGTTCAGATGTAAGTTTCACGTAAGGAACTTTGTCTTAATAATAAATTAGCATTACTGTGAAGTGTTTCAAGCAAATTATTTAAAACAATATGCTCTTTTTTTCACGAAGATATTAATTAAATATATTGCAATTAACGGTACAAAAATATGGTGCCTGAATGAAACTTGCTGGCAGATTAAAACTGTGTGCCGGACTGAGACTCGAACTCGGGACCTTTACCTTCAAGGTCTTGAGTTCGAGTCTCGGTCCGGCACACAGTTTTAATCTGCCAGGAAGTTTCACATCAGCGCACACTCCGCTGCAGAGTGAAAATCTCATTCTGATACCGGAATGTTCAATGGTTGAAATAACAGTGTGCCAGTCAAACATTTTCCGTTATTTCACAAACAAACAGCCTTCATTTATAACAACGTTCTTAGTACCTTCATGCTAACGATGAATTATAATTAAAACTTTATGTTATTTTCGGCTGTGAAACATATGTTGGCACTTATTTGCAGTTAGTGTATCAGCTACAAGAAATGGGTGCTGCATGTGGGCGCGGCGATGCCATTAATCAGATACACAATAATGACGACCATGGATTGTTATGGCACCACACTGACAAAGTACGATTATATTTCAGTCAATATTTCAAAATTTGAATATCTTTGTCATCGAATGCTACTGAGCAATGGTGGGAGCCAACATTGCACATTTCCCTGATTAAAAATTCATAAATGCGATGAGAAAAACACTTTTTAATGTCAGGTTAAAGCAACTGTCTCAGGTTGGCATGAAGTTTCAGTTCCATTGCTCTTGAAACCTGCCTTCTCGACGTGACATATTTTTAAGACGAAAGTCTTACGTAATTTTTATTTTTTAAGTCGCACCTTTTAAAGACCAAATTTAAGTTTACTTTCAAATATAGGTAAGAAGGTATGCTTCGTACCACAGAACAATATCCCCTGCCAGGGAAATGGTCTTCAGTGTTATTTCATTATTTACAGGTCTTTAAATTTAACGAATTTTCTTGCACGTTCTTTCCGTTAGAATGTCTGCAGAGTAATTCAACTGATTTATCTGAGTATTTTGTATTTGCGCCTGATGTCTCAGACAAGACTCCAGTGCAGGAAGAGGTTCTTTCACGTTTTACTAACATTTAAAAGGCGGCAAAAAATAGTTTTAAGATTATTGAAGAAAGAGGGACTAAACCTCCTAATATAAACCTGTTCAATGTGATACTATTAAATGTGCGAAAGCAGCCACAAGCTTTATTGTGATAACTTAGAAGTTGCAGAGCCACGACAGAGATGAAGCGAAACACTGTGGTGAGTTGCGCTGGCGTCTTCATTGCCCACGCGGGGCACTTGTATCGAGGCCAAGGCAAAACCATGTAGAGAGTGGCGTCCTGTTCTCTTAACGCCCTACAGATGTAAGCCTTCATCAAGGTGTTAGAGAGCTTAGTATGAGAATAAAGAGGCTAAATGAGTTGAGGATTTCGTAGTACAGTGTTGGTATAGAGACAACTGTTCTTGTCACAGTATTATACCATGGAGATTGGCGTAATCTCCCATACTACTGTGTGTACCAAAGCACTCCGCGAGGTCATAGGTAAAGTCCTCTGAGTATGTTTAATGAACGTCACCACTAGTGGAAATGCGAGTATTTCTTAACACCGTCCGAGACGGCGTTAGCTGGTAGGTGTGGCCGAGCGGTTCTAGGCGCTACAGTCTGGAACCGCGCGACCGCTATGGTCGCAGGTTCGAATCCTGCCTCGGGCATGGATGTGTGTGATGTCCTTAGGTTAGTTAGATTTAAGTAGTCTAAGTTCTACGGGACTGATGACCTCAGAAGTCAAGTCCCATAGTGCTCAGAGCCATTTGAAACATTTTTGAAGACGGTGTTTCACATACACCCTACATTATTAACAGTTCTAACATCACAATGCCTGCCTCCGTAACTGTGTAGTCAGTGCGACTGACTGATACGTAGACAACCCACCTGAAATTTATCCTTGGTGAATGGAGTGGACTGGCATGAGCTCAGACTCGTGATGCCAATTGAGGAGCTACTTGAAACAGCAGTGGAGGCGCCACGTCACGAAAACTGACGGCGGCCGTGAGATCGATGCGCTAATTCGATGCCACCCATACTACAACCAATGACGTCTTTGGCGGAGGATTACACGGCGGTCGGTCGGTCGGTTCCGATGCCGCCTCCACAACAACGAAAGCCTGAAATACTTACAGGGCACATGCATCACGACAATGTACGATAATATATTATAATTGTAATGAAACTATATGCACCAATATCTGCAACATTCTCGAAAAACATAACATTCCTTGCTTTCTGAAGATCACTCATGGAAAATGAAACTCATTCAGTACCCATAACAGAACTCATCTGATATTTATTACGTTTAACGCATATTAATACGGTTCAAGTCAGCTGAGAAATGTTTTCTATGACATTTGAATAGCCTTAGCTGTGCAGAAAAACCGCAGTGTTATCACAAAGAGCTAAGATTTCAATAAATTTCCTTGTTTACTTCGAGTAAACAGAATTATGCGCGTATAGATTTTTTTTAAAAAAAAGCTGTTCATTAGTTGAAAGTTTGTATGATACTCAGATAATCGGTTGTTAAAGTTTTGTTTACGAACTGTTTGAACTAACACTAAGTATTTCGCCAGGTAATACTGAATTTACGAGCCACAATTTTTTCACCATGCAGAATGTTCAACAATTCAACAAAATTTACTGTCTCTTTGAATAACTTAATTTGAACATACTCTTCCAGTAAGCTGTTGGCATTACATGTCTAGTCACAATGCGTCATCACCTGTTACGCTGATACGCGGTAGACGAGGAAGTGGTTGTCGCATTACGCAAATGTTTTTTTTTTTTCAGTTTTCACTGGTGAGACTGCAAGCTGTCTAAATGAAATATTTGACACATTCGCAGTTAGTTGTCCAGTTTTTCAGGATTATATTTTCAATAAATTCAACCAAATTTAATCATGTGCGTCTAGGCGGCTTGCACAAACAAAATCCGGCGTTTTGAAATTCCGAAAGTCAGAGGCAATGTATACCGTAAATATAAGACACAAATAACAGCTACATGAGTTCTCTCAAACAACACGCACATGTAGAGATATACAGATGCTGATTATGTTACTGGACGTTGGGACTTTATTGGCTTAAAATCAACGCAGTCATTAGTACAAGTTCGTGCTTACACTAAAATATTCTGCAGAGTATTACATAAATTGTCACCCGCGGCAAATTCGGTTTAGTTTTCGGTTCTCTATTCACCTTTCGATTAGTATTTCCAATCAGTCACAAACTACATTTCAACGTTGTTCTTCGAAATACGACACAGGTTTCATCAGTACAGGGTGTCCATAATTGAAGTTCCAGTTTCAAAACGCTGTAGAAAAAGAGACACTGTTCAGAATGACCTCAAATACATGGCCAGTAAATTTAATTACAAGAACAATTAATATAGGATCAGAGAGAATAACTTTAGAACGAACACCGGTGTGTTACTGACACAGGTTTCATCAATACAGGGTGTCCATAATTGAAGTTCCAGTTTCAAAACGCTGTAGAAAAATACCTGGCCAGTAAATTTAATTACAAGAACAATTAATATAGGATCAGAGAGAATAACTTTAGAACGAACACCGGTGTGTTACAGACACAAGGGGAAACGTCATGGAGAAAAAAAAATTCCGAGAATTGGACCACTACATGGCGCTGCAAGCGTCAAAATTTGTACACCAAAGACGCACGACACAGGGGTATTCCCCAGTTTGCGTCTGAGTCGCCCAACATGACTGTTCCATGAAGGATCTGTGAGCTGCTCCTATAGCTCTTTTACAGGAGCGATGACTGTGCGCCAATAGCCGGCAGATGTTCCGCATACTCAAGGGTACTAGAGTAAAAATGTCGAGAAGACAGGTTCTTTTGAAGAGCAATGTAGCAGAGGGAGGAAAGCAGTTAATCCAGCACTTGGCCACAGCACTACAGGGGGGATCGAGCAGTGGTGTGCCAACATGCCGTGCACGGGGAATTGCCAAAAACGGTGGACATGCCTGCGAGCAGTTTACATAAAATCCTATGAAACATCCTGCATTGCCATGCACTGAAAAAAACTCATGTTCAATTGCTGCTTTCTGATGACCTGCCAGCAAGAGAAATGTTGACTCTGGAATATATTGCTCTCGTGGAAGTGGACAAAGAACGCCCCTGGAAATACCGTGGAAAGGTAAGCCTATTCGCATATCAGAGAACACGTCAACCATAAGAATTGCAGAATATGCGCAACGGAAAATCCGCACGCACATCACCCGGTACTACGTCATTCTGCAAAGATGTTGCTGTGGGTTGGGAGCATCGTTTACCGTAGGGTCGTATTTTTTCGAGGAGATTAGTCCTGCGCTTCCTCTTACCTGTACCGTCACTGGTAAACACCGTGAGAGGCTTTTGCGCATCAACGTCATTCCAACCCTTCAATCTCACGGATGTGTGATTTTTATGCAAGATAGCGCTCCTTCGATCATTACAAATCTTATGAAGTGGCTGCTCCAGCGGGAAATGCTGAATTATGAGCCGCCATTTTCCTGTAGCCTGTTCGTCCCGATCACCCGATCTGAATCCGTTTGACTTCTTTCTGTGCGGTTAGCTGAAAGATGCATTCAGTACTCTAATTAGGGACGTAGGTGAGCTGAAGACACGCTTTGCGCAACGCATTCTAAACGTGACTTCCGTGACACTCTGATCTGTGTGGAACAGGCTCATTCTGTGATTTTTTTTATCAAACGTTAATTTACTTATCATCCACTAGCGTCAGTTGAAATCCTCAGTAAATTTTTATGATCATTCATGTAGAAATACGATTGATATTTATGTGGCTTATTTACTGACGCAATATTTTCTGCAAACCTTTGTACTAATTTGGTGCGTGACAGTTTAGCTTTGGCCCAAACGATACTATAGAACTCTGAGAAATAAATAAAAAGGTAAACCTGTGCTTTATTCAGCCTTCGAGGTATTATTATGCTATTTTGGAATACAAAGTTTCCGATCCGGTCACCTATTTGATGTTTCTGTCCGCTTACGAAAGTTAATTCGGGCAGCGAATAATTCAAAGATATTGGAGAGCAGATCATGACAATTCTAGAGTGGTATTCTCCTTTTCTAGCTTTTAATTTTGAGAATCTTTAGTGCGGCGACAAGCCCCACGTTGTTTAAAAATATCATTTATCATTCAGTTTATAAAAAAGGATATATGATCGGGATATAGACTTATATACTCTTATACCTAGTGTCCGTGTGTTGCATGACTCTAGAGTATATTCTACGCTCGATCACTGTGATATTCCTCGAGGAATAGGAAGCTTTTTTCAAAGAGGCAACAAAGACTAAAGAAAATTCACTCGCACAAAACAAAGATTGGTCTTTTAACACACCACGTCTTGCTAATATTAAATGCAGATTAAACAAGTAGATACCACTGCGCTGAGTTTAAAATTTTGTGACATTGTCGGATTATAGCGAAAGAACAGCACACAGTGTCTTGATAAATATATGCTTCATTAGCATCTCTATTTAAAAGCAGATAACAGTGCAATAAATTCCATAACAAAGAGAATAAACATTATAGTACCGATTACAAGATGAGAATCAAATTTCCAGATTCACCCATTTCATTTAAACATGTAGGGTTAAGACTATCCAGCAACAAGTAACACCATAAGCATGCGAAGGCTGTGGTAGGTATGTAGACTGTAAGGCATCGCTTCTTGAAAAATATCGTGGAAAGCGCTGCACCTCTGTAAAGGAAACTTATATGAGACTTATTCTACTGTTACTCGTAGACCAGTCTTGCTTGACAACACAGGAGAGCAAAACGATAGCTGACGCTTCTAAAACATCATTCACGCAGGACGCTCTCTTGACGGGCGTACAGACACCCTACGAAGGACAAAGAAATAGCCATATCTGGCGTTGAAAAGTAACTGAAAGGGTTGGGGGAAAAAACCTCCATGTTGATTACTACAGAGTAGATTCTGGGTTTCCAGAAATGACATGATACGCGAGCAAAAAACATGTTCTAAAATTGCCTGGGGGGGGGGGGGGGGGGGAGAAGCCTGCTACGGAGAGTGTTGCCGAATTCGGATGGCCTCTGAGGGATCCTTCATAATTTTATTCACACATGTGTCAGTATAGCCTCCGTGATCAAGCCACAGGAGAGCGTGAAACAGGGGCACTCAGAAAAGGTAAGACCCCTCTGCTGCTTCTGATCATACTGAAATTTCATGGCATGATTCTGAACGGTCACCAGGGGTTCCACACTATGCACCCTAGCAAATACTGCGGTCGCAATGAACTCTAAAGAAGTGATACCACGTTCATTGAGGTCTGTGATGTCCTTGGTGAAGGTCCTGCTGCTAATGGAACTACAGACTATCGTTCTCTACAGTGAAATTTGTGGCTATCAACTTCCCTGACGAAGGGCTGGTTTTATTCACGACTGTCATACCCCTCCCCCTCCACCACGATCCCTTTTTGTTTAGATTCTGAGCGGAGACGTGTCAGAATGTTTTCCTCGACCACTTACAAGCAAACCACATTATTTCAACGCTGGGCGTCGTGGTTCTGACTTCCATCGGACAGCTGTCAAAAGAAGGGGTGAAATGTGGGTAAGGAGGGGTGTGGCGACCTTCCCAACGTGTGACATGTCAACAGCGTCACTGGGCAGAATTGTGGTGCCAGTGGGAATTTTGTAGCCAGCTTTATATGCCACAAGAAGTGCTGGGCTCTAGCCTCTATTTTCGCAAGTGTCTGCAACTTGCTGTTTGAAGCACCGTCGAGCACGTGGTTGACGTCACAGGGTACCATGCCGTTCCACCCCTACAAAGGAATGTTTATGGCGTTTGAGCCAAGCTACAAACTTATGCGATGCAGTGGGAGACAATTACGGGATTTGGAAATAGTAAGCCTTTAATTCTGTTGCACAGGGCACATAGTGCGCAGTTCATCACTAGAAAAACTAGACACATTATCTTTAAATAGTGTTCTAGTCTATCATCTATATCGGGAGACCCCATCCTTTTTTGATTTTCCATCACGACTACGTTGTTGCTGGTGGAGTGAAGCCATGCTCGTTATTAGGTCTGAACGAATGAACGAAAAGTTCACAGAACCACCAAGATGCGGTAACGCGTTGTGAAAGAAATTAAGACTTGAACGGCGTTTATTAAATTATGCTTTCTCATTGCTCCTGTTTCATGCCCTCCTGTGGCATGTTCTCTGAAGGATGCTACACTGACACATGCGTGAATAAAACGTTGAAGGGTCTCTCAAGCCCCCCCCCCCCCCCAATTCGGCAATAGAGGGGTGTTTTGAAGATGACACGACTTTTTTGAATTTCGCTATTGACCTTGAAGCTCTGGGTCACTGAACACTAAGTGAGATTAGAGACTGAGATAAAGTGTTGTAACTTCCCTTTCACTGGCCGTCACACGGAGTTTATTGGCAAGCGGAAAGCACTACTGCTACTCTGTGTTTCGTAATTATAACGACCTGTGTTTCGGTTGCTCTTTGATTTTTTTAATAGGTAGTATGAGAAGCAAGTAATCATCA
This sequence comes from Schistocerca gregaria, assembly GCF_023897955.1. Classification (NCBI taxonomy): domain Eukaryota; kingdom Metazoa; phylum Arthropoda; class Insecta; order Orthoptera; family Acrididae; genus Schistocerca; species Schistocerca gregaria. The sequence goes on along the minus strand of NC_064920.1, from coordinate 884,991,230 downwards.
GCAAAAAAAGAAATTTTTCGTTAAATACCGCTCACTAGTTTTTTGTGGTTCTGATTAAATTATGTTTTTAACTTGTTTTCCATTTTTTCAGCCCCTCCCAGTACCACATCTTAGTCCGTGACTCGAGTGAGGCTTTTGTTTGATGCGACATTATGACCAGAACGTGTGCGTTTCAGACCGACGGATGATGATCTTCAATAAATTTTGAATTTTCATTTCATGATATTCTTAGTAAAAAACAAGGCATCCAAAATTGGCAAATGACTTGAGCAGCTGAAGGTCTCGGGAGTAATAGAGAGCGATATTTCTTTTCAGAAAACGTCCCCTCTGCCGAAGTCTTGCACAACCTGTCTACACTTACGCGTCGACTCAGATTCAGAATGGGAAGTCATATGTTTGCAGTTTTTGGTTTAACATCGGTCTGCGAGGTAACGATTTGTCTGTAGGCAAACAGTAAGACGTGTCTCTGAGACCAAAGCTTTATATTGGTAAGAAGTAGGAGAGACCGGGGTAAGGTAACTACCATTTTAAGCACATACTTCTAGGCAGCACTTTAACACCATATGGTGATGATGTTTCGTGCGGCGATCACAAAAAACCGCACACTGAAGTCGATCCGCCAGTTCACTGTGCGTTACATAATTGTCGTGCACATTGACGGACGTTTTATTATTTTCACGATACTCAGCTTTATATTACATTTGTCTATGTTAAGGGTCAGTTGCCATCCCTGCACCAAGTGCCTATCCGCTGCAGATCTTCCTGCATTCGCTGCAATTTTCTAATGCTGCAACTTCTCTGTATACTACAGCATCATCCGCGAAAAGCCGCATGGAACTTCCGACACTATCTACCAGGTCATTTATATAAATCGTGAAAAGCTATGGTCCCATAACACTCCCTGTGGCACGCCAGAGGCTACTTTAACATCTGTAGACGTGTCTCCATTGACAACAACATGCTGTGCTCTGTTTGCTAAAAACTCTTCAATCCAGCCACACAGCTGGTCTGATATTCCGTAGGCTCTTACTTAGTTTACTAGGCGACAGTGCGGAACTGTATCGAACGCCTTCCGGAAGTCAAGGAAAATGGCATCTACCTGGGAGCCTGTATCTAATATTTTCTGGGTCTCATGAACAAATAAAGCGACTTGGGTCTCACACGATCGCTGTTTCCGGAAACTATGTTGATTCCAACAGAGTAGATTCTGGGTTTCCAGAAATGACATGATACGCGAGCAAAAAACATGTTCTAAAATTCTACTACAGATCGAGGTGAGAGATATAGGCACTGAACAGTGGGTTCTTGAGTATATGTGGGTGTAGAGAAGAAACCTTCACATAACTGCGCGATGTTGACAGTTTATCAAATTCAGATGTAAAGAATAACAGCTGTCAGTCGCCGGATTCGTAATTCATTGCAGATCTAGATTTCGACATTGCGCTATCTGCCATTATCCGGTCAGCCGCATTTGCAGGTAGGCGCGCCGCCAGTTAACTTTGCCACGTTTCCTACAGCCGCCACCGCGGCACGAGAGCTCTTTCAGGAACGATTATGCCGCGGCCAATGAGGCGCAAGCACCCCCTCTACGGAGCTCCAGCAACGGGTGTACTTAGTTCGAATATTCATGGAGTGGCCGTTGTCTTGTGTGTGTGTGTGTGTGTGCCAGCAGAATAACATTTACTGACTTTCATAGTGGCCAGGGCTTGATATCTTCTGAACAGATATTGTGTTGAAGTGCGACAGATTTATAAATCTTCTGTATCCGTATATGTTGCTACATTCAAATCTACTTTTGCCACTGACGCTACAACTTCAGTAACGAAGTTGTGTATTATTCTTTACTATTTGATACTAGATAAAGAGTAAAGTAATATCTGCATTCTCTGTTCATGATCAGCAACTGTTCCTCACTCCTGCATCCACTAAACAACCACACAGCGTGCAAGAATGTCATAACAGACATATGTTTATATTACTCTTCTGGTAATGCACCAATGATCACTATGTTATAGCGGAAATCTAGATAAACAAAAAATTACGGATTCTCTGAGTGACTGCTGTCCTCCCTTACATCTGGATGTTCGACAACCGCTGTGCACCACCTGTATCCAAAGTTTGTTAGTTTAAGTTTAGCAGATTACTGTTTTAAACCATAATTGTCTTGAGTTACAAGACAAGAGGATTCAAGACAGGAACGAAAGTTAGTCTTTCATCGTATCCCTACTTCATGTATCTCATTATTTATTAACTGAAAAACTGTTGATCCGTTGAACAACAATGGCTTACATTCCCCTTCCTTACAATCTTTCAATAGTCACAATACATCATTACATGATTGCTGGGCGCTAGCTCATTCGTTTGTCTGCACTCACTGTACGCTGCACGGGCACACTAGCTGTTAAGGAAGTCTTGAGAAGACGACCTGCTCAACACTCCTTAGTACTCCGTCTTACCGCTTATGTTTTATTCTCCTTCGTTACTTTAGGTTTCTTCAGATCTTTTCAGTTCCGTAAATGTTTCCCTTTTATCTCTTGATTTACAGTCTCCAGTGCGCCAATATATATCTGGCACTGACACAAACGAATCATCAGACTCTGAAATCCAGCACGCCAGAACTCCGAAGATGGGACGCAAATTAATTTGAACTGACAAAAATAAACTGTATAATGCAGGCTAATCAAAATAAAATGTAACTAATGTAAACCATTGCACGCCAGACGTAAATGTAGTAAAACGTTTTACAAAAATTCCAGTCTCTGATCTTGTAAGGAATATCCAGTTGCGCCACTGTAAGTGATAGAAACGGCTAAAAGTATACGCTTTCAACTACACATCATTAGCACAGTCCGTGCGAGTATTACATTTCTGCTGTGCGGGTAGGAAATCTGCGAGACCGTCAGGCGCGCATCGGAACCTCTCAGCAAAAATTGGGAGAATGGAGATAATTAAGGGTTTAACGTCCCGTCATTGACGGAGTCTTTAGGTAAAACAAGGACAAGTTGGTCACGGATATGGAAACATATCAGCCGTTCCCATTTCAAAGAAGCAGTCATGCAACTTACCGAAAATGATTTAGGGAAAAGGCATAATTTGGATGAGGAGCACCTGTAAGTAGGTTATTTAGGTTTTTATGTTCGTAACACCACGTAGCGCTCTGTATGAAAATCACTGTGATGTGTGCAGTCTGTGGCTGGTTGGACTCATTGTGGGAATATTCGCTTGTGTAGTGTTAGGCAGTTGGATGTGAAAACTATTCCTATCAGTAGTTTGTGCCTTCAGTAGTTAGAATCTTTTATTTAGCTGGCAGTATTGGCACTCGCTGTATTGCAGTAGTTCGAGTAACGAAGATTTTTGTGAGGTAAGTGGCTTATGAAAGGTGTAGGTTATTGTTATTCAGGGCCATTCTTTTGTAGGGAGTATTGAAAGTCTGACTGCGTTGCGTTAAAAAATATTGTGTGTCAGTTTAGTGATGATTAGAATAAGTAACGAAAGGAAACGCAGCACTTAACCATGGTATCATCTATTCTGATATTCTTCTAGAGCCTTCCTTACACTATGATACGGGTCTCACGTCGCTAAAGGAGCCTTCAGAATGGTTAAGGTCGGGATTCGTAATTTTGTGAACTTTGGCTTCAATTCATTAATATCTCTGGTTCGATGACATTCCTGTCGAATCATCCTGCATTAATCTACACTCCTGGAAATTGAAATAAGAACACCGTGAATTCATTATCCCAGGAAGGGGAAACTTTATTGACACATTCCTGGGGTCAGATACATCACATGATCACACTGACAGAACCACAGGCACATAGACACAGGCAACAGAGCATGCACAATGTCGGCACTAGTACAGTGTATATCCACCTTTCGCAGCTATGCAGGCTGCTATTCTCCCATGGAGACGATCGTAGAGATGCTGGATGTAGTCCTGTGGAAAGACTTGCCATGCCATTTCCACCTGGCGCCTCAGTTGGACCAGCATTCGTGCTGGACGTGCAGACCGCGTGAGACGACGCTTCATCCAGTCCCAAACATGCTCAATGGGGGACAGATCCGGAGATCTTGCTGGCCAGGGTAGTTGACTTACACCTTCTAGAGCACGTTGGGTGGCACTGGATACATGCGGACGTACATTGTCCTGTTGGAACAGCAAGTTCCCTTGCCGGTCTAGGAATGGTAGAACGATGGGTTCGATGACGGTTTGGATGTACCGTGCACTATTCAGTGTCCCCTCGACGATCACCAGAGGTGTACGGCCAGTGTAGGAGATCGCTCGCCACACCATGATGCCGGGTGTTGGCCCTGTGTGCCTCGGTCGTATGCAGTCCTGATTGTGGCGCTCACCTGCACGACGCCAAACACGCATACGACCATCATTGGCACCAAGGCAGAAGCGACTCTCATCGCTGAAGACGACACGTCTCCATTCGTCCCTCCATTCACACCTGTCGCGACACCACTGGAGGCGGGCTGCACGATGTTGGGGCGTGAGCGCAAGACGGCCTAACGGTGTGCGGGACCGTAGCCCAGCTTCATGGAGACGAGTGCGAATGGTCCTCGCCGATACCCCAGGAGCAACAGTGTTCCTAATTTGGTGGGAAGTGGCGGTGCGGTCCCCTACGGCACTGCGTAGGATCCTACAGTCTTGGCGTGCATCCGTGCGTCGCCGCGGTCTGGTCCCAGGTCGACGGGCACGTGCACCTTCCCCCGACCACTGGCGACAACATCGATGTACTGTGGAGACCTAACGCCCCACGTGTTGAGCAATTCGGCGGTACGTCCACCCGGCCTCCCGCATGTCCACTATACGCCCTCGCTCAAAGTCCGTCAACTGCACATACGGTTCACGCCCACGCTGTCGCGGCATGCTACCAGTGTTAATGACTGCGATGAAGCTCCGTATGCCACGGCAAACTGCCTGACACTGACGGCGGCGGTGCACAAATGCTGCGCAGCTAGCGTCATTCGACGGCCAACACCGCGGTTCCTGGTGTGTCCGCTGTGCCGTGCGTGTGATCATTGCTTGTACAGCCCTCTCGCAGTGTCCGGAGCAAGTATGGTGGGTCTGACACACCGATGTCAATGTGTTCTTTTTTCCATTTCCAGGAGTGTAACATACGAAGGAAGGCCATGCACAACATTTGTTTTCAAGTCTTCTACGTCATATGTGTGCTTTAGGGGTTTAATAGATAAAGAGTCACGTCTTTCTGAGGAGGAAATATAGAAAACACTAGAAACTACTTTGACAGACTTGAGTAACTGTCTGTTAACCAGGGCACAAGTTTGACCTAGGTTTGGATTATCTCTTCACCACGCAAGTAATCGCGCTACTCTTCGTAGTATGTATGCCGGTAAGTACTAGGGCTATTTCTTTTCCAACACCAGACCAGCTGCGAGATGGAAACCACAGTGAACATAATAAATATTGTGTTTGAAACAATTAGCTACACCTTCCAGCTACGTCTCTAGATAGTCGCCACTCTTACTTACACATTTGTCGTAGCGTGGTACCAATTTTCCAGTATCTTTGTCACAGTAGGCCGCCGTCTATGCCTTCCGACAATTCTTTATGTTGGTATGCAGTTCGTTGTCTGTGTGAAAATGCTATCATAGTCAGTGGTTCAAGTGAACAATGAGATAAAAATCAGAGAGAGCCAAGTCTGGGCTGTATCGTGAGTGATCAATCACTTCCCAACGAAAACTCGGATCGGTAACAAACGCTGAATATCGCCACAGTATCAACCAACACTCAAATATAATTTGTACTATGTACTATCATTCAGGAGAACATGCATAATCGGAAATAGGTAACACATGACGTACGGAACACAGAAAAATCAGAACTGTGCGCAGCTATTGTGTAGAGCTTCCGCGGGGAAGTTGGTAACATTAATTTGTCGTACCAAGTATCCTGGGTTCGAGCCCTGATACTACAAGTTTTGTACTGTAGTACACATGAAACTGGTTTCTTGGTCAAAATGTCCATGACATGTAAACGAACTGTTCTGAGTTTGCAGCATTGTTCTAGTGGCAGTTCGATTTCACTTGGTTTATTTGGAACTACCGAATCTATAAGGCACCTCTGGAATTTCACAGAAGAAACACAAAAAATTAGAGCAGAAGGATAAAGAAACAATTGCATCACACGTGCCAAAGTATTTCTAGCAATAATAAAAAGAAGAAGAAGAGGAAGATGAAGAAAAAGGAGAATTGGCTGCAAGATGGCAGAACCGCTGTACATTTATAAACTCTGAACAGTCCTTCTGTATGGGAACATATTGCCCAGTACAACAATTACACACTTATTACAGTACAAAAGCAGGCATGACCAGGGCTTGAACACGACACCCTTCTTACGAGGAGCTGGTGCTCTAGCGACTTGCCTTCGGCAGTTTCGGATAACAGACGCTCATAGTTACGTTTTTTTTTTGTTCTCCGTAGGCCATGTGGTACTTATTACTTGCCGTTTACACACGTTTTCTCGGACGAGATAACAAACTACATCGGTGTTTTGGTTTATACTTTATCGATGTACTACGTGTCGTACCGATTTGACTGTCTCATATCTGGAGGATTGGGTGTGAGTAACGTAAAGCCATGAAGACCGACACGCATGTCACATTATGTGGGCTGCATGGCATCAGGCTGGACCAAGCAGCAGGCACTTCACACTTGGCGGGAGACACGGCCGATAAAGGCACCTTGTGCGTGCTCACCGTGCGCTCAGAACTGAAAAATGTGACGTGACGCGGTTGACGGGTATACTACAGACACTTCGAAAATCCTATGAAGCTTTGCGCCTATGAGTCGCAACGTGATTTTAATTTCGCGAACCATTGAAGTTTGAAAAAAATAAGACCCTTTGTGCTTACAACAGATTATCTGTTTAATGTAGATCTTTAAGATACGATATGCTTCTTCAGTCACTGAAATCGTACCCCACGCACCAATTAGATCACGTTGTTCATTCTTGAAGGTTAATTTGTGAAAAACAGTCCAGACATACCGGGTGATCAAAAAGTCAATATAAATTGGAAACTCAATATACCACGGAATAATGTGGATAGAAAGGTAAAAAATGACACACATGCTTGGAATGACTTGGGGTTTCATTAGAACCAAAACAAAACAAAACAAAACAAAAAAACACTCCATATTGCTAGACGCGTGAAAGATCTCTTCCGCGTGTCGTTTGGTGATGCTCGTATGCTCAGCCTTCACTTTCGTTATGCTTGGCCTCCCAGGTCCCCAGACCTCAGTACGTGCGATTATTGGCTTTCGGGTTACCTGAAGTTGCAAGTGTATCGTGATCGACCGACATCTCTAGGGATGCTGAAAGACAATATCCGAAGCCAATGCCTCACCATAACTCCGGACATGCTTACAGTGCTGTTCACAACATTATTCCTCGACTACAGCTATTGTTGAGGAATGATAGTGGACATATTGAACATTTCCTCTAAAGAACATCATCTTTGCTTTGTCTTACTTTGTTACGTTAATTATTGCTATTCTGATCAGATGACGCCCCATCTGTCGGACATTTTTTGAACATTTGTACTTTTTTGTGTTCTAATAAAACCCCATGTCATTCCAAGCATGTATGTCAATTTGTACCTCTCTATCTACATTATTCCGTGGTTTATTTCGTTTTCAAATTTATTTATATCACTCGGTATATTACGGTGACCCTAAGTTTTTAATGGCAGGACGTTTGCCTAACAAAACGGTAGGATTCGCCGTACAATCGGCCCGAAACGGCCTGAAACATCTCTAAAGTGCTAATTATTTTACCAGCATCCTCCTTCAATGCATTTTTAATGGTACTGGAAGCAGCACTTCATCTGATCCTCAATCAGAGTTGTAATCTGCGATTGCCGCACCAGCTTGCCCTCCTTGGCAGCGCTCTAGTGTAATTACGGTCGAAGCACAACAAGGATGCATTCCACAAATGGTGTGAAGGACGCCCGTTGGCCGCAGTTCCAAATCCAGTTTAAAGGTATATGAGGAAGAGAGGAAAATAGGGAGCAGGGAAAGAAAAGGAGAGGTTGTACTAGAAACCTCGAGTGATGAAGGCCAGAAATAAAAGGCACCTACATTAGCACTTGGCATTAAGCCGCACTGCTGAGTTTGCCAGCAAGGTAACACGCATGCTTGAACGAGGTTGAAACAAAAAGAGACGCAACTCTTTAGCAATCTACATCTAGTAATGATAATAGCAGGCGCCAAACACTCGAGCAGCGACTGCCTAGGCCACAACAGCTGCGCTCGCAGAGCGAAAAAAGGCTGGGAACAAATTTCTGTTGGCACGAATAGCAGTGCAAGAAAAAGGCACATGAGCGTTGTACGCGGAGCTGCAGAGATGCGAGATAAAGAGCTGAATAATGAGTGCGGGAGCAGCGAGCGGCCACCTGCACCCGGGTACGTGCTAACTGCAGCCACGCATTGTCTTGTTTCTGTTTGGAACGAGCACCCCACGCATTCCGCGCCGCTAATAAAAGCTGCACCGCGGCGAGGAGCTCGGAGTAAACTGGAAACCAGTGAGGCTTTCCAGTTGGACTGTATGGAACTCAACAAGCACACACAAAGTGATTAAATATGGTAATTGACAGGGTTTAGAGGGTTAAGTTTTGCTGATCTCCTTCCGAGAATACGTGATTGTGCTACGTGTGAACAGTGGTGTTTGGTATTTGACTATAGGCCACAGTTAATTACAAAAATGCATTTCGAGCAAATTGAACAGAGAAAATACAGTGCTAAATTTATAGTAAATGGAAGCACTCGACAAGCAGAAACTTGGTTAGAGGTTCTTCATTCTTCTAAATTAGCCGGCTACTGTGGCCGAGCGGTTCTAGGCGCTTCAGTCTGGAACCGCGCGGCCGCTACGGTCGCAGGTTCAAATGCTGCCTCGGGCATGGATGTGTGTGATGTCCTTAGGTTAGTCAGGTTTAAGTAGTTCTAAGTTCTGGGGACTGATGATCTCAGATGTTAAGTCGCATAGTGCTCAGAGCCATTTGAATCATTTTTTTGTAGACAGTCATTTTGTAGGTAGGCTGTGTAGGTTTTTGAAGTTGGTAATGGCAAGTAGTGCTGTGTATGAAACTCGCTGACTGCGCTGTGTACAGTCTGTGGCTGGTAGCACTCACTGTTGGACTATTCGCTTGTTTAGCGTTGGGCAGTTGGATGTGAACAGCGCGTAGCGTTCTGCAGTTGGATGTGAGCCGCCAGCAGTGGTGGATGTGGGGAGAGAGATGGCAGAGTTTTGAGCGGACGATCCGCCAGAAAAAGTAAATTTGTAAAGATGGTTGTCATGAGTTGATAGATATATATGTGATGACTTTTGAACATTATTAACGTAAATACATTTTTTGTTCTCTATCAAAATCTTTCATTTGCTAACTATGCCTATCAGTAGTTAGTGCTTCAGTAGTTAGAATCTTTTATTTAGCTGGCAGTATTGGCGCACGCTGTATTGCAGTAGATTTTTGTGAGGTAAGTGATTCATGAAAGGCATTAGTTTATGTTAGTCAGGGCCATTCTTTTGTAGGAATTATTGAAAGTCAGACTGCGTTGCGCTAAAAATATTATGTCAGTTTAGTGATGATAAGAATAAGTAAGGAGAAAACTGTTTAAGTACGTTGAGTTTTGATCAGCTGTTTGAAAATCAAATAACGTAAGAGTTTTTCGAGCATTGTCATTCATAATTTATCTAAGGGGACGTTTCAGTTTCAATACAAAAGTGTAACAGTATACACGCCGTTTCAGTGGTACAAGTAAAAACAATGTTTCCAACTTCCCTAATTTGCAGGGTGCTGGGTTAAAGAGCAACAGTTACATTTGTTAACATCTCACTGAATCGATTAATATGCCGTTATTGAGATACACTCGAAATGTACCGCATATATGAGTCATACGATAAGCTTTCTCTTCCTCCACAATATCCATCTTCCTCTTTACCCTGTCGGTCAGTAGCGAACATATACGAGGGGCTTTAAATAAGTAATGCAATACTATTTTCTCCGACAGTTTCGATTGAAAAGATACGGAATTTGTGTCGTACATAGTGAAATATTCCCACTTCCAGCCCCTTTAGTTTAATAAGTTCCGATTGATATCTGCGCTATACGCAGGCTTCAAAATAGCGTCTGTAACGGAGGAGCGTTCCAAGCCGAGAGCCGTCATTGAGTTTCTTTTGGTGGAAAACCAGAGCATCACTCATATTTATAGCCACTTGCAAAATATCCATGGAGGCCCAGCAGTGGACAAAAGCGCGGTGAGTCGTGGGGAGAGGCGTCTGTCATCATCGCAACAAGGTCGCAGCTGCAACTCCTGCACTGTTGGACCGCTGGATCTCACACCTTCCAACTTCCATCTGTTTGGCCCAATAAAGGATGCGCTCTACGGGAGTGCTGGAGAGGTTACTGACGCAGCAATACTTTGACTTCAACGACGGCCACGAGAGTGCTATCACGCGGGCATACAGACCCTCCCAGGAAGGTAGCGTAAGGCCATCGCATCGAACAGAGATTATGTTGAAAAATAGGGTTTTGCAGTCAAAAGAGTGAGGAATAATACGGTGTACTGGAATCCTGAATAAAAACAACTTGCATTCAGAAAAAATGTTTTGCATTACTTATAGAACGTGCCTCGTAATTTCTATAAATACAGTAGTTAATGGCGTCACATTATACTCAGCACTTCATTGGTAGAGGATGGACGAAGTCTGTGCCTTTTAGGAGATTGTTTGCAGATGATGCTGTTGCAGTCCAATAAAGTCATCACAAGAGCAAAACCAATTGCACCCTTACCTTATGTTTCAAATAGTGGTTACTGATTATCTATAACGAAGAGTGCGAGGTTATCGACATGGTTACTAGAAGGCCTCCATTAAATTTATATTACACGATAAATAATCTAAAGGCAGTCAGTTCGACGAAATACCCAGGGACTACAATTACTAACAACTCAAACTGCAACAATCACATAGAAAATGTTGTGGTTAAGGTGAACCAAAAAATTGCCTGTTATTGGAAGAAGGCTGCCTTTTATTGGAAGAACATTTACAAGATACAACAGGTCTACTAATGAGACTGGCTGCTCTACGATTATCTACATCTACATCTACATTTATACTCCGCAAGCCACCCAACGGTGTGTGGCGGAGGACTCTTTACGTGCCACTGTCATTACCTCCCTTTCCTGTTCCAGTTGCGTATGGTTCGCGGGAAGATCGACTGCCGGAAAGCCTCCGTGCATGCTCGGATCTCTCTAATTTTATATATGTGATCTCCTCGGGAGGTATAAGTAGGGGGAAGCAATACATTCGATATCTCATCGAGAAATTCACCCTCTCGAAACCTGGACATCAAGCTACACCGAGATGGAGAGCGCCTCTCTTGGAGAGTCTGCCATTTGAGTTTGCTAAACATCTCCGTAATGCTATCACACTTACCAAGTAACCCTGTGACGAAACGATCCGCTCTTCTTTGGACAAAAGTACTGCAGGGCCGTATGCGATTCGTACTAGGTAGGACTGACGGCAGGCACCGAAACGTTGAAAAAGGACTGTTTGTTTTGTATTATAGTGAAATAGCAGAGAGACTGTCACAGATATGATATGCAAGTTGGGGTGGCACTCATTAAGACAACAGTCTCCATCTTTCTTCTACGAATGCGAGAAAGAAATGTTGACGTCCACCGACATAAGGAAAAGTAATCATCGTCGTAAAATAAGACAATAAATGGCTCGTACAGAAATATTTATACGTTTGTTATTCAAAGGTACTGTTCCAGAGTGGAACGATGGAAAAACAGTCTGAAGGTGCTTCGATAAAGTCTCGACCACGCCCTTCACTGCGAATTGCATAATGGTTATGCATACTCTATCTGTTAGCAGTAATTGCTTCTTCGTTAGTGGTAATGCAAATGTATTTGCCGTCTTAATCATTGGATTTCTCGAAGGAGTTAGTCCATTAATTAAATTAAAATTTTAATTTTTAATTTTGCGGTTCCTTTTTTCGATTATATTATTCCATTTTTTTACATTTTTCTTCCTATTTTGTGCCTTCTCATTCCATTCACACCAGTTTATAAGTTTCACCTTCTTGTGAAATTTCCTAACATCAAACGCGGAGAAGGAGCAGAGGACAGAAGCTATTTCTTATACATATGAAGTAAAATGTACACATGAAGTAAAATGAGGGTACAAGGCACTTTCAATAAACAGGAAAGTAGAAGATACGAAGAAATGCAGAAACGTGTCAAAAATTGTCGAAAACTAAAATAAATTCAAAGCTATTAACACTTGACATTAACCCCCAAAATCTTCTGAACTGCTGCAGAATCGTGGGTTAATGTAAGCGTGAGGTAAGTAACTGTAAATGTGAAATACTGTTACATCAGTAACCGCTGTAACCCGCCAGAATGTTGAATGCCAGCATGCAAATGTGCATGCATTGTGTTGTACAGGTGCCGGACGTCAGTTTGTGGGATGGAGTATCATGCCTGTTGCACTTGGGTCGGTCAATACGGGGACGGTTAATGCTGGCTGTGAATGACGCTGGAGTTGTCGTCCGATAATGTCTCATATGTGCTCCATTGAAGACAGATGTGGTGATTGAATATTCCAAGGCCACATGTCGACACTCTGTAGTGCCTATTGGGGTACGTGGGCTACCGTTACCCTGTTAGAAAGCAGCCTCTGGAATGCTGTTCTTGAAAGGCAGCACACCAGGTCGAACCACGAGATTGACGTAAAATTTCCAGTCAGGGAGCATGGGATAAACTCGAGAGTGCCCCTACTGTCATACGAAATCACGCCCCAGATCATAATTCCAGGTGTAGTTCCAGGGTGTCTGACACGCTGACAGGTTGGTTGCAAGCCCTCCACTGGCCTCCTTCTGACCAACACACGGACATCACTGCCACCGAGGTGGCGTTAGCTTTCGTCAGAAAACACAACAGATCAGCACCCTGCTCTCCAATGAGCTCTCGCTTGACACCACTGAAGTCGCCATTGGCGCTGGTGTGGGGTCAGTGGAATTCACGCTACAAGGCGCTTAACTCGGAACTGTACCCGAAGTAACCGAATTGTGACAGTTCGTTGTGTCAGTGCTCTTCAAATCGCTCATGCAGATGCAGTATGATGCGACAGAGCTATACGCCGATCACGATGATCTTCCTTGTCGGTAGTGCCACGTGGTCGTGAGGAGCCAGGTCTTCTTACGACCAATGCACCTTCTCGTAGCCCTGTTTACACTACCTCGTTCTAAATCAGTGAGATGTTGATGTTGAAGTCTTTGTCGACCTAACGTCAACTCACCATATCCAGTCTCAAGGGCCACTAAAGCTCACGACCTTTACAGCGTATATTTAAAGCAAACTTGAATTGCTTACTCACAGTGGCGCTACTATTGCAACTCTTACGCGACTGACGCGAACTATAAATAAATGTCATCTTTCAGATGTAGCAAAGAGCCTACCAACTTTCATTTATATCGCACAACTCTTCTTCGTATTGGGATTTTGTTTTCGTCAGTGTATTTACTCCAACAACAAATTACGTACAGGAATTACCTTTAAACAGATATGTAAGTAGTTTAACGACTACCTATTGAGAGACGTCAGCACGCACAGCACATAGCTCCATCGCTGTCACCTCAGGCGGGTCAGTAGGCACCGACCGACCGCCGTGTCATACTCAACCAATGGCGTCATTCGGATGCAGTATGGAGGGACTTAAGGTCAGCACGCCGGTCGTTGTCACCTTTTCAGACGTTAGAGCCGCTACTTCTCAAGATAGTAGCTCCTCATTTGACATCGCGAGGTTAACAGGACACCGTTCCCGTCCACCCATCAAGGAAAAATTCCTGGCAGTAACAGGAACTGAATGCGGGTCCCTCTCATGGCATTCAGCCTCGCTGACCACTCAGCTCCGGAGACGGAAAGGTCAGTATGACGTTCTCAATTGGGAGTCATCATCAAATGGCTCGGAGCACTATGGGACTTAACTGCTGTGGTCATCAGTCCCCTAGAATTTAGAACTACTTAAACCTAACTAACCTAAGGATATCACACACATCCACGCCCGAGGCAGGAATCGAACCTGCGACCGTAGTGGTCTCGCGGTTCCACACTGTAGCGCCTAGAACATCAAAAGCGAAGGCGGCGTCCGGCGTAACTCAAGGTAGTATGTGATAGGTGCATCTGTTCACGAAATATAAGCTCACCTGAAAATGTTAGTCAGCTCTTAGAAGTCCACAGTTGTCGCTTTGGAGTTGGTACCAGGCTGTCGTCTGAGCCTCCACCGCTGACTCAGCTCACATTTATAAAGTGGTGTGTATGTGACAGTCGGTTGTGTAGAATCAGTGCAGCAACACGGGTCGGTGTGGAAACTTAACAGAGTAGCAGAAGGGAATCATCGTTTTTACACGTACTACACGTCAATGACGTTGGTCGATTTGTTTGTGTACCAATGCTGACTGTACAACGTAACACAGCGTAGGGGTAGCGGTTGTGCAGGGATCCTAAGTGATAAACATCGGAGATGAGTGTCACACTTTGTGATTGACAGTAAGTTTCAAACCCGATTGGAGATGGTGCTATCAGACAATGCACGTCCATTGCAACAAGTTTCCGAGCAAACACTGCGAAAAGAACGGCAAGCAACTGACATGTGGAGCTGGGCGGCCCGCAGAAGGCCAATGCTGGAAGTGGCACAAAAGCCATGTGCCTCCTATGGGCGATACAACTCAGAAACTATGCAGTAGATAATTGAAAGCATGCTATGTGGTCCGACAAATCAACAAGTTGCTTCTTTTTAAATGATGCAAGGTGTCGTATCCGCCGAAATCCCAATGAGGTGTTTACCCGATAGTCTGGGGAGCGTGTAGTTAAGGCCTCAGATGGTGCTGTAACGTTTTGACCGAATTTAGGGTATCATGGCTTCGCTCCACTCGTACAGGATACCCCAAGGGGCGTCTGTTTTTCTTTGTTCGTTCTACGTGGTACATTCAATAAGTAACGCAACACGTTTTTCTTTCGGCCAATTCCTGTTGAAAAAATGCTAGATCTGTTGTATGAGACATCGTAGAATATTCCCGCTTCACCTTCAGCGATTGGTGTCGGCGCCGTACGTAGCCTTCAAAATGGCGTCTGTAACGCAGGAGCGTGCCTAGCAGAGAGATGTCACTTAGTTTCTTTTGGCTGAAAACCAGAGCATCGCAGATATTCAGAGGTGTTCGCTAAGTTCTACGGATAGCGAGCAGTGAAAAAAGCACGGCGAGTTGTTGGGCGAGACGTCTGTCATCATCACAACGAGGTCGCGCGTACCTGTCAGAACTCCCGCGTGCCGGCCAGCTGCACACAGCTCTAAGCCCTGCAATGTTGGACCGCACCGACACTCTCATTTGAGATGATCGCCAGCTCACAATCAAACAATTCACCACACAACAAGACGTCTCTGTTAATGTTACTTACACTCTAGTCCACCAGTTGGCGTAATCAACAGCGTGTACCTGCTGGTTCCCTCGTTACCCACAGAGGAGCGGAAAGAGCAACGTAGGATAATCTGAGAGATTTCTTACGCTTTGCGAGGCTGATAGTGAGGATTTTTCTTCTTTTTCTGAACTTGGCTATGAAACATGGATTCAGCACTTCGAACTGAAAACGAAACGGCAATCCATGGCGTGCCTCCACCACATCTCCTCGGAAGAAAAAGTTCAAAGCCGCACCCTCAGCTGGTAAAATTACGGCGACGTCTTCTGAGACTCTGAAGGGGTTATTCTGTTTGACGATGTCCCTCACGGTGCAACGATCAACTACGGAGTGTTTGTGACATCCTCAGGAAACTTGCGAAACAAGTTCAGCGTGTTTGTCGCCACAAAAATTCAAACGAACTTGTCCTTCCTCAAAGAAAGCAAGGCTTCACACAAGTCTGCGCACAAGACTTCAGTTGCCTGTTCTTCCTCATCCACGCTCCAGCCCTGATCTTGCACTTTCCTGTCTCTATCTGTTTGGTCCGATGAATGATGCACAACGCACGAAGCCGTACGTGGGTAATGAGACATTACTGATACAGGAAGACGTTGGCTCTGACATCGACCTGTAGAGTTGTGAGTACCATGGTGGCATACAGCCACCCCCCCCCCCCCCACCCCAGTAAGTGGACGAAGACGTCGCACAGAGTAGAGATTATGTGGGAAAAAAAGGGTTTTGCAGGAAAAAAGAGTGGGGAATAATGTGGTGTATTGGACCAAATGGCTCAAATGGCTCTGACCACTATGGGACTTAACATCTGAGGTCATCAGTCGTGGTGTATTGGAATCCTGAATAAAGCCAATCTGCTTTTAGAAAAAAGAAATGTTGCATTACTTATATAGAACACTCCTCATATTTCGAATGGTATTTTGTTATGAAAATGACTAGCGTCAATATGCAACCAGTTGACATGAACATCGTGATTTATTCTCTGATACCGTTTAAATATTCTGAGACCAAAAAGGACAATATAGTGGTGTTCCTCTCGGGTATTCAGTTGGATCATGTAATCATCTTGACATAGTATTTTAGTGGACCAACTGATCGCCATCTTCAGCTGAGTATGTAGACACACGATCTCGCCGGAACTGAATTTCGAGTTTCCAGCACAACAAATGGGTGGAGCTCCTCCACGCCTACACCTGCATGATGGCCAACACAAAAGATACACTGCCATCTCTGCATAAGGGCTAGTGTTCACTAAATGGGGTCTCCGCATTATGTGGGTACTGTGATGTTTGCGTACGTCTGGCCACGATCAAACATTAGTACGCAATCATCTGGAAATAAATTGGTTCGAAAATTGAACGAAGGGTAACGGTTTGAAGGATAGGGAAAGAAAAGTACAAGGCAAGAGCCAAGGGAATTGGGTCGAGAAGCAAGCGCAGGAGGTGATTTCTTGCTGCCTGCGACAAATCATACAAGGGTAGGTTTGTTGGTGGTGGACGTCATGCATCGATACCGTGTCAGAGTCATAAGTCGTTATACTGAGAGGAGGCCGGTGCGGCAGCGCAGTCTGCTTCTTTGAGTCCTCAGATGGGCCGTGTCATTGGTGATTCGGTGCAGCGTGTGGCTGATGTTGGACGGCGGCAGCTCGCTGTTGGACGGCGTCTTCAGTTTACTGCGTGGCGCAGTTTTTCTGGAGTTGATCCTCGAGCAGTTCTGCTTGCTCGTCGAGCACCGCTGCCGATTCTTCTTAGAGGCGAAGGTTGGTCTCTCGCGCTTGGGCAATGAATGCTGCTGCCTTCTTGTTCTGTCTTGGCGCCAGTCACCACCGCGGCTTTCGGCGACGCTGCCGTTGCCGCTGGGGCGATGGATGTCTTCCTGGCGCCCTTCTCCTGCGGCGCTGCTGGGCAGTTGCAGGGCAGACACCCTTACGTCTTGTACTTTGGAGTAGTAGTGTTCGCCGGGGTTTGCACCCCTGCTGCTAATCGTAGGCCTTGGGAAAGAACTGCACGCAGCTGCCTCAACGCCTCCTCCCTATCCACAGCCAGGGCGGGTGCGAAGGCGGCCCTTTCTGCAACCTGGACAGCTTTTAGGGCCGCTGTCGCTTCCTCCACTGCGGCGCCAGGTTCGCCGCCGCTGGTCTTCTCGGAGACGGTAGCTGCATCCAGACCGCCCGCCTTTGGGCGGTCGTCTCCGCTGTTGGCGGGGAGAGGTGCCTCCATATTGTCCCTATGCTGAACTGGGCTGGTGTTAGCCCGCCTTTGTCGTCGTCGTCTCTCTCCACCGCGTCGCGTCTGCGCGGCCGCAGCTGCCATGCCGCCTTCGGCCAGGCTTTGGCTTGAAAAAGACAGACAGCCACGCCAGCTGGCAACGTGTCGCCCGCCGGACCCAGCACAGGTCAGCAGAACGTCTACGTCACGGTCGCTGTTGCTACTGTCGTGCTAACTGAGTTTCCACCAGAATCGGAGATTCCATGATACACCGCGGCTGTCCACTGCGCGTGCACAAGCAGCACAGCTGCTGCCCTCAAGCACAACTAAACTAGTAGCGCACAGGTGGAAGAAATAAGCTAAACGATATATCGCCAGCAGAACGTTAGTTACAATAATCCGCTGTTCGAAAAGAAGAATGTTATTTAATAGCAGATAATCTCGTATTCCACGACTTACTTAAAGGGAAAGCTATCCCTATCAGTAATATTATCAGATAATCGAATTTCAACGGATTCCTTTACAACCCATCCCTAACAACGGGGAGCAAAAGGGATCATTTGCGTCTCATTACAAAACATCTTACGTCATACATTAAGGCATTGTTCTGCCATTGCGGATTTCTCTGGCTGGAGCAAACGAGCGTCACGATTTACACACCAGTCCTGTACAGTAGCCTAGTTTGACCAGTATAACACACCAAATAATAACAAAGTATTTTGTATGCCCTGGGTTTCCCCTGTCCCTTTATGGATTCAAGACGGACTGTAATCTTAGATGGTGTCATATATGCGCTTTTCATGTCATATATTCTTAAAATTCCTCAAATTTTCTGAGATATAGCACCGGGGAAAGGTAAAATAGCAACAGATTTACAAGTACCATCTGATCGTTTCACCAGCGGCCCAAACAAGCAGCACGACGTCTTGTCAGTCAGTATAATCATTCCGCTTGAAAACAGCTTTAAGTTGGTCCAATTCCTGTACCAAAATTCCTGCGTCGTAGATGGAATTGGCTCTCTTCAGCAAACTGTGCACCACGTAGCGATGCTGTGGTGGATGACAGCTGGCAGCATGACGATAACGAACAGTTTCCGTAGGTTTACAATGTACACCATGCCCCAAAATTCCATCGTCATATCTGGAAACCAAAACATCAAGAAGAGTGAGTTAGCCATCCTTTTCAACTTCCATCGTAAATTTCACACTAGGGTGGAAAAAACTAATGGAGCCAAACCGTAAAGGTGTCATCAACGTATAAAGCTGAATATACTTGCCATCTAATCCCTCCCGTCTCAGTTACGCGTGCTTCCTGTTTAAACCACGTCTGCAGCTGCTCATGTGCACATGCTCCTTTCTTCGTCAGTCATATAAGATTTTATTTGATAACAAACTAATTTAGGATTAAACGACTAAAACCTCAGTTGTTCCGTACACCTGCCCTTTGTAAAGCACTTCTTTCTGCTGGATATATCCTGTTACGTCTCATACCTGTATTCTTAGGGCCATTACTCTTCTTATTATACACTGAAGAGCCAAAGAAAGAATACACCAGCCTAATATCGTTTACGGGCGCCACGAACACGCAGAAGTGCGGCAACACAACATGGTATGGACTCGAGTAATGTCTGAAATAGTACTGGAGGAAATTGACAATATGAATCCTGCAGGGTTGTCCATAAATCCGTAAGATTACGAAGGGATGAAGATTTGTTGTAAACGGCACGTTTGCAATGCCTCCCAGATATGCTCGTTAATGTTTATGTCTGGGGAGTTTGGCGTCCAGCGGAAGCTTTAAACTCAGACGAGTGTTCCTGGAGCCACTCTGTAGCAATTATGGACGTGTGGGGTGTCGCATTGTCCTGCTGGAATTGCCCAAGTCAGTCGGAATGCACAATTGAAATAAATGAATGCATGAGATCAGACATGATGCTTACGTACGTGTCACTTGTCAGAGTCGTATCTAGACGCATCAGGCCTCATCACTCCAAATGCACACGCCCCTCACCTCCACCAGCTTGAATGGTGCCCGGCTGACATGCATGGTACATAGTTTTATGAGGTTGTGACCATACCTCTACTCGTCCATCCGCTCGATAGAATTTGAAACGAGACTACAAGGCAACATGTTTCCAGTCATCAAAAGTCCAATGACGGTGTTGATGCCCCAGGCAAAGCTTAAAGCTTTGTCTCGTACAGTCATCAAGCATACACGAGTGGGCCCTCGGCTCCGAAAGCCCATATCGATAATATTTTGGAATGGGTCACACCTGACCCAGTATTTAAATCTGCAGTAATTTGCGGAAGGGTTGCACTTCTGTCACGTTGAACGATTGTCTTCAGACGTTGTTGGTCCCGTTCTTGCAGGATAGGAGATTTGATGTTTTACCTGATATTCGCGATACATCTGAAATGGTGGCACGGGAAAATCCCCACTTCATTGCTACCTCGGGGATGCTGCGTCACATCGCTCGTGCGCCGGATACCACACCACGTTCAAACGCACTTAAGGCTGATAACCTGCCATTGAAGCAGCAGAAACCGATCTAACAACTGCGACAGCCACTTGTCGCCTTATATAGAAGTTGCCGCCCGCAGAGCCATATTCTGCCAGTTTACATATCTCCAAAGTTGAATACGCATGCCTATACCAGTTTCTTTGGCGCTTAATTGTACGTTAATGATGTGTCAAATATTGTCTCCCAATCCGAATATCACCTATTCAGTTATATCTATGCACAAGTTCTACAACACTGTGTACAGGCAACTAGCACACAAATACCTGTGTACTTGCCCTGTCAGTGTGGGGACAGAGCAAATGTTTGAACTTAACACATCTCAAATGCAAGTAACCTTAATCGCTGGTTAGCCGTGTCGTCTAATGCACTGCTTTCCGGGCGGGAAGGCGTGCCGGTCCCTGGCACGAATCCGCCCGGCGGATTAGTGTCGAGGTCCGGTGTGCCGGCCAGCCTGTGGATGGTTTTTAAGGCGGTGTTCCATCTGCCTTGGCGAATGCAGGCTCGTTTCCCTTATTCCGCCTCAGTTACACTATGTCGGCGATTGCTGCGCAGACACTTTCTCCACGTACGCGTGCACCATAATTATTCTACCATGCAAACATTGGGGTTACACTCGTCTGGTGTGTGAAGTTCCTGGGGGAAGGGGGCAGGGGAGGATGGGAGGGGGTCCACTAGAGACCGAACCTCCGAATAATCCTGGGTTCGGTGTGGGGCGGCGGGTGGATTGAGTGGACTGCTCTAGCCAGTTGTTGGGTTGTGTTCCACTGCGGGCTACGGTGGGGACGAAGCGTCTCCGTCCCTTATGGTCCCGAGTTCCATACAATACAACACAAACGCCACGGAAAGACTTCATTCCGCCAAGTTCAAAGAATCTCTTCCATCATTAATTCTAAACGGTTCAGAATAATCTTTCCTTCTTCTGCAAAGAACTTGGAGAAATTCTGGACCATCACTTAGACTGGATTGAACACAGAAGTGCAATCTGTGAGAAGATGTCAGCGTCGCTTCACTCACTACAGAAATATAAATAAGTATTTCCTTTCACCGTTCAAAAAGGTCTTAGAGGCACAAATGCTCCCCATGCCTCACTATGGTTATCTCGTTATGCAAAGAGTTTCGTACGAAAGCTCATGCAGGCTGTTGGCCATGAATGTTTGTGTACGACACATTTGTGACGTACGTATTCTAGATCACGTCACACCAGCCTGCGAACAATTATCATAGTTATGTACCGCTAAGCGTATAGACTATCATACTCTATGTTTACTCTATCACCGTCTCAGTCACTGCACTCCCGCTCATTTGTCTTCAATACTAACTATCCGTAGAGCACAGCAGCAACACTAGTTCTCCCAAAGCAAAATTCTCTCTGCACCATCACATAACACTCCCATGTCCTCTAAATCATTTTATGTATCTGGGACCTGAATTTTGAACAATCTTCCTCAAAATCGCAGCGAAATTAAAATACTTCTAAACTTCAAAAAATAGCTATAGGTCTGTAACAATAGTCATCTGTCCCACATTCTTTGCAGTCACGTCAGTCCCTCTCCCCCAAAACTTATCCGCAGTCTTGTCGGCTGAGTTCTCTATTTCTATTCTGTTCTTTCGGAACAGTGACTGTCACTGTCATTTCCAACTCCTCCTCTTCCTTTTTCCCTTCTGCCTCTGATTAAACGAAACAGGCTTTCATATGCACCAACGTAATCTATAAAATTCTAAACGATATTGCCAACATTATCATTATTATTATTATTAGTGTCTGTTATTGGGAAGTTTTGTAATATATTTGGTATGTCTTGTTCATGGTCAGATGTTAAGAGAGGGCCTTAAGGCTTTAATCTAATCAGGCTAAATAAGCAGTAAATAAATAAATGCGTATAGCTACTAACGTTCGTTTGATCGCCAACATTGAGCTACCTGGACAGAACCTTAGTTGCACCTAGCTAATGGAATTACAGTACAGAGTGCTCACACATTCTGTCACAGGAGAATCAGTCACTAACACAGAGAATTAGTATATAATATAACCCCGTTGCTGCAATAGTTCGACAATTAATGTATATATATTTCAAGACAGGGGATGGGCAAAAATATAGAAACACAAAATGTACAGCACACTAACTCTCCTAGTACGATGTAGGAAACACTTTGGTGTTGAGAATAGCTTCCAGTGGTCCCAAAACAAATAAATACTTGTCCTGAATAGTTTCCGCCACGAATTCCTCTCCCGCGCTAACCCCTTCATCTCAGAGTAGCACTTGTAGCCTACGTGTCCTCAGTTAATCCAGGTTCTATCTTTCTCTTCAGTTTGTATCCTCTACAACTCCCTCTAGTAGCATGGAATTCCATTATGTCATAACAGATGTCCTCTCATCCTGTACCTTCTTCGTGTCAGTGTTTCCCTATACGTCTTTCCTCTCCGATACTGCGCAGAACCTACTCATTCCTTACCTTATCAGTCCATCCAAATTTCAAAATTTGTCTGAAGCACCACATCTCAAATGCTTCGATTCTCTTCCGTTCCGGTTTTACGACTGTCCATGTTTCGCCACTAACCGTTCATTCTCAGAACTTTCTTCCTCAAATTGAGGTCTATGTTTGATACTAGTAGAGTTCTCTTGGCGAGGAATGCCCTTAATGTTAGTATTAGCCGCTTTTAATGTTCTCATTGCTCAGTAGCTCATCGGTTATTTTACTGCCTAGGATGCGGAATTCCTTATCTTCGTCTGCTTCGTGACAGTCAACCCTGATGTTACCCTTCTCTCTGTTCTCATTTCTCCTACTTCTCGGTAGTTTCGTCTTCCCATATTCTCTACTCAGTAGATTGTTCATTTCTTTCAGCAGATCCTGTAATTTTTTCTTCACTTTCACTCAGGACAGCTCTGTCATCAGTGAATTGTATCATTGACATCTTTTCATCTTGAATTTTAAATCCACTCTTGAACCCTCCTTTTATTTCTATCATTTCTTCTTCGACGTAGAGATTGAACAATAGTATCGAAAGACTGCATCCGTGTCTGACACCCTTTTTAAGCCGATCACTTCGGTCTTGATCTTCTACTCTGATTATTCCCTCCTGGCTCTTGCACATGTTGTATATAACCCGTTTCTCCCTATAGCTTACCACTATTTTCCTCAAAAATTCTAACATCTTACACCATTTGACATTGTCGATCATTTCCTATTAATGTATCTTGGTTTTTCTTTAGTCTTGCTTCCATTAACAACCACAACGCCAGGACTGCCTCTGTGGTGCCTTTAGGTTTCCTAAAGCCAAACTGGTCGTCATCTAACAGATCCGCGATTTTCTTTTCGATTTTTACATATATTATTCTTGTCAGCAACTTGGATGCTATTAAGCTAATTGTGCGATAATTCTCGCACGTTCCGATTCTTGCAATCTTCGGAATTGTGTGGATGATAATTATTGGAAAATCGGATGATGTATGACGAGACTCATACAATCTAACACCAACTTGAATATTCGTTTTGCCATGGTCCCCAGTGATTTGAGGAAGTCTGACTGAATGTTGTCTATCCCTTCTGCCATATTTGATCTTATGCATTCCAAAGCTCTTTTAAATTCTGATTCTAATATTGGATCCCCTATCTCTCCCCTGCCTCTTCTTCAATCACATAAGAGAAGTCTTCCCCCTCATAGAAGCCTTCAACGTACTCTTTCCACCTATCTGCTCACTCTTCTGAATTTGACAGTAGAACTCCAATTGAGTTCTTTATGTTACCACCTTAGATTTTGACATCACCGAAGGCTGTTTTGAGTTTCATATAATCTGAGTCAGTCCTTCCGACAATCATTTCGTTTTAGATTTTTTCATACATTCCACGCAGCCATTTCGCCTTAGCTACCCTGCAATTTCTATGTATACTAAAATGTAGACTTTCACGGCCGGAAATGTCACGTCCATTATAATTATCCGGGCTGTTATGCCGTGGTCGGCTGATGAATTCTGTGTCAATCCCCAACGTTTCGTCCCCGTCTGCGGGGGATATCTTCACAGGGGTCCGTAGGTCGATGGAAGGTCCAACACACCCACTGGCTCGCTACTGACTGCCGCTAAATTCCGTGTCCGCGCGCTCCTGCGCCGCGGCGTGACGTCACGTGTTTTGAAAACGTGAGTGCAATTGGCCACTGTCCGTCGCCGTCGATCGCCGTTGCCATCACCCAGTGGTGGACGGGTGGTACACATCTTCTTTAACACCGGCGTCCATGTACCGTTTAATTTAACACCCTCCTCCTTTCGATTGAAATTACTAGGGTGTTCAGCGATTTCGACTGCCTCCCTGTAGAGCCTTTCGTAATATCCGTTTGTGGCCGCTAGTACTTGCGTCTCCTCGAAACGAATATGGTAGTTCCCTGGCTGGAAAGCATGTTCCGCAACAGCTGATCGTTCCATTTCCCCTCTTCTACAATTGCCCTTGTGATCTTCCAAAGGTTTTGAAACAATTCTTCTAGTGGTACCCACATAAACATCTCCACACTTACATTGGATCCTATACACTCCAGCTTTTTCAAATGGTTTGCGAGCGTCCTTGGCAGGCTTAAGGTATTCCTGTATCTTCATGGTGGGCTTGTAAATTACGGTAATATTGCGCTTCGTCAAGATCCTACATATTCTTTCCGTTACATTTTTAACAAACGGCAAGGAAACCTTAGATATTGCACTCGCCTGTACGTCATTATGATTTCTGCTTGGCTGTCTCAACGCACGTTTTATTTCGGCGGACAAATATCCGTTCTTCATTAGTGCATTGTGGAGATGTTCCATCTCAGTGTCGAGTAACTCAGATTCACAAATATTTCTAGCTCTGTCTGCTAACGTCTCGATAACACCCCGCTTCTGTTGCGGGTGGTGGTTCGAATCCCGGTGCAAATAACGGTCAGTGTGCGTGGGTTTGCGGTATACTGAGTGGCCCAAACTACCATTTTCGTTTCTAACAACAAGCACATCGACGGAATGTAATTTTACGTCTACCTCCTCCTCCATTGTAAACTGAATTCCCGAGTTTATACTATTCAGATGTTCGTGGAACCGGCTTAGTTCCTCCCTGCCATGTCTCCACAGCACAAACGTCTCTTGAACTTCAGCTTAAGCTTAATAACTACTAAATTGTGATCTGAATCCGTATCTGGTCCTGCGTACACCTTACAATTCAGTTTCTGATTTAGGAACCTCTGCCTGACCATGATGTAATCTAACTGAAATCTTCCCTTATCCCTTATCCCTTCCCTTCCAAAAACACCTCCTCTTCTTGTGATTCTTGAACAGAGCATTCGCTATTACTCCCTTATATTTATTGCAGAGCTCAGTTAGTCTTTCTCCCCTCTCTTTCCTAACACCAATCCTATATTCTCCCGTAATCGTTTGTTCTACTTCTTCCCCTACAAACACATTCTAGTCTTCCATGACTAATAGATTTCCGTCTCCTATTATGTATTGAATTACACTTTAAATACCTTCGTATACTTTCTCTATCTCTTCTCTTCAGCTTGCGACGCTGACATGAACCACAGCTGTCCATAATCGTTTGCTGCCAATTCTTATGAGAACAACCCTACCACGGAATTGTTCACAGGAACACACACTCTGTCCTACCTCCCTATTCGTAATGAATCCTACTCACGATATACCTTTTTCTGCTGCCGTTGATATAACTGTATACTCATCTGACCAGAAATCCTTGTCTTGTTTCCATTTCACTTTACTGACGCCCACTACATCTAGAGAGAGACTTTGCATTTCCCTTTTCAGATTTTCTAGCTTCCTTACCAAGTTCACACTTCTGTGGTTCCGACTCGTAGAACGATTTCCTTTCATTGGTTAGTCAATTTTTTTCTCATGGTCACATACTCCTTAGCAGTCGCCTGCCGGATATGCAAATGGGGGAATCTTCTGGAATCTTTTGCCAATGGAGAGATCATCGTTACACTTATTCAATTACATGACGTACGTGCTCTGGGTATACATCATGTGTCTTCAATGCAATGGTTTTCATTGCCTTCTACATTATCATGCCGTTGATCGTTGCTGATTCTTTCGCCTTTAGGGGCGGTTTCCCACCTGAAGGGCAAGAGAGTTCCCTGAAATTTTGTCCGTTCCTCCACCCTCTTTGATAAGGCCGTTGGCAGAATGAGGGTGATTTATTACCCCGGAAGAGCTAAAGATTTTTCAAATGGTTCAAATGGCTCTTAGCACTATGGGACTTAACATCTGAGGTCATCAGTCCCCTAGAACTTAGAACTACTTAAACCTAACTAACCTAGGGACATCACACACATCCATTGCCAAGGCAGGATTCGAACCTGCGACCGTAGCAGCAGCGCGGTTCCGGACTGAAGTGCCTAAAACCGCTCGGTCGCAGCGGCCGGCCAAAAGCAGACCAAAGGGTCATTAATATTGTGATCTGTTGATTCTGGTGGCCGATGAAGATGTGATATTTCATCCCAGTCCTCACAAAAACAGTCCTGGACGATGCGAACTGTGTGGAGAGGAACCCTGTCGTCTCGGAACATAGCATCACAATTTGAGGACAAATATTGTACGGTGTGATGGACATGGTCTGTCAAAATGGTCGCATATTCATTGTCAGTAACACAACCCTGCAGAATAATCGTGACGCCCATTGAATACGACGAAATGGCTGCCCGAATCGTCACCGAACCCCTGCCAGATTTCGTTCTTGGAACGTAAACTAGGCCCGAAGTCGGAAACAGCACGAAACAAGGCTCGTCCGAACATAAGACTTTTTTGCATCCCTCCATAGTCTAGATTTTATGGTTTCAGCACTATGTGTTACTGTTGTGGGCATTTTCATCGCTGATGAGTGGTCGTGGAATTTCAGTTCGCCCAGCAACTCCAGCATATGAAGCTCCCTTCGTGTTGTTTTGATGCTGACATTGTTGGCGAGTGTTCCATTTGCTGCTGTTACATTGTTACCTTCTTATTTTTGGTCACAGACCTCTTCGATGACTGTCTGTCACAATCACTCAACACATATATTTTTGGTCACAGACCTCTTCGATGACTGTCTGTCACAATCACTCAGCACATACTTTGGTCCTCATTATGACTTAGCTGATGATGTTTTTTCCTCTTACCCCGTATGCGATACAAATCTTCGATACGGTGCCTCTTAAAACACCAAACACTTCGGCTACCTTTGTTACGGAAACAACCACCTTACCAGCACAACAATTTGCCCGTGTTTGAACTCACTTATCTCCGACTTAAAGGACTTGCAAATACACAGAACACTGTTCCGACTACGCATTGAGGACATGCAACGCATTGAGGACATGCAACGCATTGAGGACATTTGATATGTACCGTTCGTGGACAAATTAACAGCAGAACCTACAGGATCGATTACCATCTCCGTTTATGTGAAAGTATGCATTTTTGTCGAACCCTTTCCCGAAAATTTTTACGCCTGTTTTTATATACGTTTCATTCTCTCGGTGGAACAATGCTGTTTGAGTAATGCCTTAGGTAGATGTCTGACTGAAATTCATAGGAGATATCTTCATGAAATGTAAATCATCCGCGAAGGAAATGGCTTATAAGGCGCTTGTTCGGCCGATTCTTGAGTCTCTTAATCAATATGAGAATCCTACCAGGTAGGAACTGATAGAAGGGATAGAGAAGAGCCAACAAAGAGCGGAACGTTTCGTCGTGGGCTCGTTCAGTTAACGAGAGAGCGTTACAGATACACTCAACAAACGACAATGGCAGACTTTCCGAGAGAGGTGTTGCGCATCACAGAAAGGTTTACAGTTAAATTTTCGAGAAAGTACTTTCTGAAAAGAGTCGGATAACATCCTACTTCCACTCACATTGAATTTGCGGAATTACTACTAGGAGAAAATTCGAAAAATTAAAGCTAAAACAGAGTCTTGTGGACAATAATCCTTCCGAGGCCCATTTGCGAGTGGAACAGAATATGAAGGATCAGATAATTGTATCAAAACCACCATTTGCCACACGCCGTTATGTGGCTTGCTTAGTGTGTTATAGACGACCCAAGGTAGAGTCACCAACATTTCAGCCAAATGCCGCACAAGTTGTATTGGGGCAGAAGCATTTCCACTTAGGAGTTACAGGGAAAGGTTTTCCAGCTCCGGCGTTTGACTTACAACCAAGGGAAAATTTGCGCAAAGCTTTTTTCACCTCTTCTTTACCCAATATCCTAGTATACTGAGGGAGAGTCAGAAGGAATCTCAACTAAGAGGATATCTGAAGATACACATTCGCTTGATAATAATGAGAAACCTCTAAACAACGTTCATAAAACAAGGGGATTGAAAGAACCGGCCGTATCGCCGAGGGTGTTAAAGCACCTCTATCTAGTTATGGAGAGGGTGATCCTGTCCTGGATCGAATCCGCGGATTAATGACGAGGGCTCGTAACCCGGTTAGCCTGAATATTCTTTTTAGGTGGTTTTCCACGTACGACTAAATAAATTCCAGGAAGGTACCCAAGTCCCGCGTTGGACACACACTGCGCAAACATTTAGTATATGTTCTCACACTTGTACATGAGATTTACTCTAGATGCAGACATTTGGGTACACAGATTTTGTCCCAGGGAGAGTTGCGGCACCAGGGAAGGCATGTCAACATCTACCACAAACGTTGCCTCAACCTGTATAACAAACCCGAACCTGTAGAAAAACGGAAAAAGGCAAAAGAAGAAGAACAAAAACGATAAGAAGAAAACTAAGATACTAGGAGATAGTAACTATATCACTTCATCTCTGGGATATCCAGGAGAAAAATCAGGGAGATATTTTTCGAAACCGATCGTTATCGTCAGGTAAGTCATACATGAACTATAACTGAGAGAATTACTGTTACACCAAATTAGAATAGACACAGAATATGTTCTTTAGTTCAAACTGCCATTTAATTTTTTGCACAGTAAATATACTTCTTATTTTACGTTAACGTAATCAATTTTGAACTTGTACGTCTGTGTTAATTTGTTCTTTCACATACTGCTGATGTGGCAGTTTTGTTCAGCCGACGACAAGATGAACGATCTTACCTTCCCAGGCGAACGACCTCTCCACTGACCTGCTGTTCGTAACGCTCTTTGACCATCGATGCGTTGACCAACAGTGTTAGGCAGCACCTTTAATTCCAATAGCAGATAAACACAAGTTCTTTGCTCAGTTTATTAGGCGCACGTCAATCTTCTCCAAATAATTGTGCCTGTTATAAAAACTGAAAAATAATGAACCTGACATAATTGCAGGAAGAAACACGTATTGACGTTTCTAGTACACACTGAGACACTAAAACATTATAATACACATTTGAACATTAACTTCTAGAAGACACAGTCTTTATTATGAAACCAGGACATCGACAAAATCCCGAAATATTTGGTAATCACACCGATTCTGCCTCGCAGCCGAAAGTATCTTTCATTCGTTGAATAAACCTTGTATTTTTAATTCAACACTGTTTGTCACTTCAAAGAACACAGTTTTTCGTTTTATTCATACGCTCCTTTCTTAGTTCCAACACTTTCACTTTTACACACCCCAGATAAAATTGGAATGATGATCCGTTTTAAAGCTCTCTCGCTGATCTTTCTGACTTATTTGTCTCTCGTTTCCTAATTCATCTCAGATATCACAAATAACAAATTAGTTTCTCTTTGGCGGAACTTTAAAAAAAGTGTTGTATTTCATACGCACAGAAGTATAATTCACAAAAAAACTCTAGTACAGAGAAAAATTACACGAATTTCGTTACAAGGTTAAAGTTAACATAAACCAGCATGTATATTCAGGGTGACCCACCTAACATTACCGCTTGATATATTTCGAAAACCACATCAAATACTGGCGAATTGATTCCACAGACAGAACGTGAGGAAAGGGGCTAGTGTAATTGGTTAATACAAACCATAAAAGAATGCACGGAAGTATGTTTTTTAACACAAACCTACGTTTTTTTAAACGGAACCCCGTTAGTTTTGTTAGCACATCTGAACATATAAACAAATACGTAGTCAGTGCCGTTTGTTGCATTGTAAAATGTTAACTACATCCGGAGATATTGTAACCTAAAGTTGACGCTTGAGTACCACTCCTCCTCTGTTCGATCGTGTGTATCGGAGAGCACCGAATTACTTAGGGATCCAAAGGGTGATGGACCTTAGGTAGAGAAAAGACTGGAACAGCACATTACGTCCACACGCTAACACCTTTTTATTGGTCTTTTTCACTGACGCACATGTACATTATTATGAGGGGTGAGGTAAACGTACACACGTGGTTTCCGTTTTCAATTACGTAGTGGAATAGAGTGTGTCCCGACATGTCAGGCCAATAGATGTTCAATGTGGTGGCCATCATTTGCTGCACACAATTGCAATCTCTGGCGTAATGAATGTCGTACACGCCGCAGTACATCTGGTGCAATGTCGCCACAGGCTGCCACAATACGTTGTTTCATATCTTCTGGGGTTGTAGGCACATCATGGTACACATTCTCCTTTAACGTACCCCACAGAAAGAAGTTCAGAGGTGTAAGATCAGGAGAACGTGATGGCCAATTTATCCGTACTCCACGTCCTATGAAACGCCCGTCGAACATCCTGTCAAGGGTCAGCCTAGTGTTAATTGCGGAATGTGCAGGTGCACCATCATGCTGATACCACATGCGTCGACGCGTTTCCAGTGGGACATTTTCGAGCAACGTTGTCAGATCATTCTGTATAAACGCGATTTATGTTGCAGCTGTTTGGGCCCCTGCAATTAAGTGAGGACCAATGAGGTGGTCGCCAATGATTCCGCACCATACAGTTACAGTCCACGGACGCTGTCGCTCTACCTGTCTGAGCCGGCGAGGATTGTCCACGGACCAGTAATGCATGTTCCGTAGATTCACTGCCCCGTGGTTTGTGAAACCCGCTTGATCGGTAAACAGATAGAACTGCAACGCATTCTCTGTTAATGCCCATTGACAGAATTGCACTCGATGATTAAAGTTATCACCATGTAATTGCTGATGTAGCTACCTACCTACCGGTGTGTGGAACAAGGTACTTGGTTACCACTGTCACTTCCCCCTTTTCTCGTTCCAGTTGTGAATAGTTCGCAGGGAGAACGATTGCTGATAAGCTTCCTTGTGGGTTCGAATTTCTCTAATTTTATCTTCAGGGTCTTTTCGCGAAATATATGAATGTGGAAACAATATGTCTGTTGACCCTCTAAGAACGTACGTTCTCTTCAACAATATCCACAGAGTGGTGCAGTACGCAACTCTTAAATCGTCTGCAGCTGGCGTTGTAGATCATCTCAATGACTCTTTCGTGCTTACTTAATTAAGCTGCAACGAAACGCGCTGCTCTTTTTTGGATGTTCTATGTTTCTCGTATCAGTCCCATATGGTATACATCCCATACTGACTACCACTCAACTAATGGGCGAACGAGTGTTTGTAAGCTAACTGCTTTGTTTACGGATTACATATCCTGAGGATTCTTCCTATGACTATCAGCCTGGAACTTCATACGTCTGGTAGGTCATTTACCTAGTGCTCCTATAACACTCCCTTGTTGTATGACCGAAGATACTTCTACGTCTGGATACTTCTCTCCATTCAGAAAGACGTGCTGTGTTCTTTATTCTAATCTTCAGTTCACTCACACAGTTGATCTGATCTTCCGTATGCTTGTGTTTTGTTCATTAGGTGGAAGTACGGAATTGTATGAAACGCCTTCCGGAAGTCAAAGTACACGAAATCTACCTTGGCGCCTTTCCGCGCCCTGTGGACACACGATCGTTGTTTTCGGAACGCATGCTGGCTCCCATGGATGAGACTTTTGGCCTCCACGAATTTCATAACACATGAGAAAAGAGTATGGCTACTATTAATATTGTCTTGCTTGTCGGCAAGGGTCCCTACACACTTCACGTGGGCACACTTATACTTATTTTTACTTGTGTCGACGTCTCCATCCAAGATAACATGCTCCGTTCCCTCATCGAAAACTTTTCAGTCCAGTCACAAATTTTGTTTGATACGCCATAAAATCACACTTATGTTAATAAAGCGTGAGACGGTTGAAGAGAGACGGTGTGCATCGTCTTCGTACACGTACACACTAGCCCAACGAAGGCAAACGAACGACAGAGAATGGATTCCGCCGGAATTTGGTCACCAACGCACAGGCGTTCGGCCTGTCATCCCCATTGTACCAAAGGCGTTGGGATCAAGAAATTCGGCCGTGTAGAATCGCAGTTGGCTCTTATAACCTGTCGAGATTGTTCCCATTTTGTTACGTTTTAATAACAGTTTGACCGGCAGATGTCATCAGGGAATAAGAGGGTTTAGCAATCTTCTAATGAGCAGCATTTATTTTACTGCAAGAACCTGATTGAAAAAGAAGAAGAAGAAAAAACGACGCTAGTGGACAACCTACCTTTTAGAAGGTGGGAAGTAGTGGTTCTGAGCACTATATGACTTAACAGCTATGGTCATCAGTCCCCTAGAACTTAGAACTACTTAAACCTAACGAACCTAAGGACATCACACAACATCCAGTCATGTGGGAAGTAGTGTAGAGGGACAAAAGTGAAGTCTTACCTTAAAGCTGAACCGAAATATGGGCTATTTCATAATTTTTTGGGAATGAGAGCTACAGATTTTGAATTGTTATTGCATTATGTAGACCCTAAAATTTACAAAGTTCATAATTCTATTACGAGAGCCACACTTACAGTAAAAAGATATTCATAGAAAAAATATTTTCATAAAGATTCAGTTTTGTTTTTCACATCTTGCATGTTATTTTCTAACAGCAGACTTGTTTACCTCCAAGCGTCTAATCTTTTCAATTTAGTTTTACGATCGCATTAGGAAGGGTCCCATATTTCCGTTCGCCATAAATCTATCAGCTTTAAAGCCGTCTACTCTAATATTTTTAGACACATGAAATATATACCTGTTCACAGCAGTTCTCTCCTGAACCAACGAACATTGAACCCGGCTTCCCCACTAGGAATTGGGTCCCATGTCCAACACCGCCAACGCTTTGGTGTTATTGTCGGCAGTCCGAACCGCACCCAAGAACATCTGCTTCGTTGGCACCGATTTGCCGCCCTTGCAGCTTAAGCAAATTTCGCCCAACGAAACGGTTGGTTGTCGTTCGTTGTCTTCTGGTAAACCTTCCGGGATGTAAGGTCGTGGTCCATGAAACTCTTCAGCTCCTAACGTTTCGTCCAGAGCTGCGCTGGTCATCTTCAGAGGGGTGTTTCTCCTCCGGTGAGTGTTGCCTAAGGACATCACCAACACCCATGCCCGAGACAGGATTTGACCCTATGACCGTAGCAGTCGTCCGGTTCCAGAAAGAAGCGCCTAGAACCGCTCGGCCACTGCGGCCGGCCGTTGGTCCTCGTTGGTCCAGCGTGTACCTACCTTAGCAAGATTCCGGGACCCAGCGTTATAAAATCTGTGATGACTGTTACTTTCTTAAACATTCATCTGACGTAATCGGATAAAGGGTAGGGAGAAGGTACATTCGATGTGTAAGAGGAGAGGAAAATGGGTGATTTTCGCTGATACACGCAGAACCTTACGGTGGCTTGTGCAGTACACACGAATGTTTTCACTCTGGTTAGAGAACTTTTTTTAATCAGTTGTTTTGAGTGAAATTTTTGACCGTCGCTCTCGCTACAGTGCTACTCGGAGACGGCAGCGACGACACTCTGTCTTGTCCCGGCTGGCTTCTCTCCTGTCTAGAAAGAAAGGCTCACGCGTGCCAGGAGCGTAAGTAGGCCGTGCCACTTGCCGCGTTCCCCGCCTGCTGGTGGGACTTGGCGCGGTCTCACGTCTGCTGAAGGCCGGCGCGGCATATGAAGAAACGAGAAACGGAGAGCACCGCCAGCACAGACCTCACGCAGAAAAATAATCGCCCCGCTCCACACAGCGCGGCTAGCGAGCTGCCTGGCCTTTCGCACGTGGCCCTGATCCGCCGGCAGCCTTCTACTTGTCGCCGGAAGTCATACGTCTGCGCGGCTTTCGACAGCTGCAGTCGCACTCTTTCCCGAAATCCTGCTGCCTTCTTAGGCTGCGTATTTTGGAAATGCCTTCTACCGTACCCACTCACCACACTCTTTGAGCCGCAGTTCAACTGGACAACAAGCATTAAGAAAGGAACAATCAGAGACTTTCCAACTTTCTGGTAGCCTCTGCTATGTTTGCGGCGATAATCTGCTCTCTAGCACCAATTTACAAAAATAGCTGGTAATCCTTATCTCCACGTATATCAAAACATTCCTGCACTTAATAAAACCAGATCGTTCCCGTCATCCAACTCTAGATGACGCAAAAATTTTTATGGACAGCGGAATAATCATAACAGATTTGTGGGCAGAAACATGTTGTAGAACAACTCCAGAACGGCTTAAGACGCCCTACATTTCGTGCACGCTATTAGGTTCTGAAGAGCACTGCCCTGAATATATTCACCAGCTGGATATACGTCTGTATCCTTACGTGATTTGTAAATGATACAAGTTCAGTTAAATCATAACTATGAACTTTTCTCTGTGTTAAACGGATGTGTATCTATCGTTAAAGAAAAAACAGTTTTTATTGTGCTTTGTTATGTTAGCAGACGATAAATAAATAAATAAAACTTCCTGCGGTAAATTCCGGAGGTACTGGAGGCATCTACATCTGCATACATATTCGGCAAGCCACCATGTGGTGCGTGGCGGACGATACGCTCTACCACTACTAGTCAATACCTTTCCTGTTCCTCTCGGCCGGCAGATGTGGCCGAGCTGTTATAGGCGCTTCAATCTGGAACCGAGCCACCGCTACGGTCGCAGGTTCGAATCCTGCCTCAGGCACGGATGTGTATGATGTCCTTAGGTTGGTTAGGTTTAAGTAGGTCGGAGTTCTAGGGGATTATGACCTCAGATGTTAAGTCCCATGGTACTCAGAGCCATTTCAACCATTTGCACCTATTCCTCTCGCAAACACAGCGAGGAAAAAACGACAGTCTATATGCCTCCGTACAAGCCCTAACTTTCGTATATTATCTCTCCAGTCCTTATGGGAAATGTTTGTTGGCGGCAGTAGAATCATTCTGCAATCACTTTCAAATTCCGGTTCTCCAAAGTTTTTGAATATAGTGCAACCTCGCATAGCAGGCATAATTCGTTCCACAGTCTGACTCGTGGTGTAGAAACGCTCGTTAAGCGAAACAATATTTATCCCATATAAAGTAATGTAAAACATGATAATACGTTCCATGCAGCAAAAGTACTAAAATTTGTCTGTAATTAATGCCATTTATTCAAGGATAGTTATATATACAGTATTATGTACTTTACTGTTCACGATACATAACTAATTCTTTTTTTACTAGGAAGCTATCAATGGTCCTTTGTTTCTGCCGATGTTCAACACTCGGCGAAAATACGACACAGCATTATGTTAAAATAAATTTGTACCGAGCATAGCCACTGCTTTATTGGAGTGATAATTATCACTCTACGATGCAACAGATTCCCAAGCTTGCAGCATTTCTCTTATTGCGCCAGAAGATTGCTGCTTTGCTGTTACCGCCTCCTCCTCCTCCTTTGAAGAGCTCCTCTCCAGAGCTTCCCGCTATGCAGCACTCTGCAACTCCATAGCTCTTCGGTGGTCATTTATTTTCTGTTACTTTCCACAAGCTCATCGGTATCATTGTTATCATATCTAGACCTATGCTCTTGGCCAAAGACACAATCTCGTTGACTTCAGGCTCTACAGGTAATGAATCAAACGCCATAGGGTCACATTCGCTAACGCACTCAGGCCAAAGCTTCTTCCAAACAGAGGTGATAGTTCTATTGGTAACCCCTACCCACGCATCTAGACACAGGCAACCACTCTGAGAGTGAGGTTGGTGGCTCTAGTCAAAAATGGCTCTGAGCACTATGGGACTTAACTTCTGAGGTCATCAGTCCCCTAGAACTTAGAACTACTTAAACCTAACTAACCTAAAGACATCACACACACGCATGCCCGAGGCAGGATTCGAACCTGCGACAGTAGCGGTCGCGCGGTCCCAGACTGTAGCGCCTAGAACCGCTCGGCCATCTCGGCCGGCGCTCTAGTCAAAGTAATGCTCGAAGTGTACCTTAGTGTATAGCTTCTTAAAATTAGAAAACATCTGCTGGTCCACAGGATGGATTAACGAAGTGGTGTTGGGAGGCAGAAATTGGATCTTGTTGAACTGAAATTCTTCAAGGAGGTGGTCTTGTAGGCCTGGAGAATGGGCAGAAGCGTTGTCCATAACAAGCAAGACGTGAAGTGGCAGATTCATCTCAGGCAAATATTTTTTTCATCGAAGGACCAAACATTTCGTTGATCCAGTCACAAAAAAGACCAGGTACACCCGAACCTTGTTGTAGGACTCTACACGACAGTTAACCAGCTCTCCTGGACTTTACGCTTCTTAAAGGCTCGTGCTGGTTCAGTTTTCAAATCATCGATTGAATTGGCACTAATTATTAGTGTGAGACGGTCTTTCATTGGCTTGTGACGGGTAATGCATTCTCCTCTGCTGTTATAAAGGTACGCTGGGGCATCTTTTCGCAGAATAGACCGATATCGTCACAATTAAAAACTTGATGCGGTACATAACCCCGTACAATCTACGAGCATCTTCAAGTTGCTAATGAAGTTCTATGTTGCCTTTGTGTCGAAGCTCGTTGCTTCCCCGTGCCTCACAACGCTGTGGATGCCGGTTCTTCTCTTGGACTTTTTGAAGCACTCACCGCATCCCTTAAACACTTCTACAACCACTGACGATCCTAGCGTCGTGTTAACGAGGTAGGCGAAATTCATTCGCGCCTTCTCAGAAAACGTATTCTTGTTAATAGTTTCGCATTGCAATTTGCTTTTCATTTATCCTTATAAGGAGCAACCTTTCAACATGATCCACAGTGAGAAACCGTTGTTCAGATACTCTTGTCACTCCCTTAGAAGCCTCTATCTCCTTAATCTTGTTCTTGTTCCTGAGGATACCGCAAATAATTGATGCAGACCAATTGAATGTGCGTGATAAATCAGCAACGCTCACACCACTTTCGTGTTTTGCAATGATTTTACGTTTCATTTGTAAGGTCATTTTCTTTTTCTTATGGTCGCCTTCTTGCGACTTTGTCTTCCGAACATTGATAAGAAGGTTATTAAATTTTGAACACAAAAGAAAACAAACACAGTGTAAACACAAGTATAGAAAAAGGTTGATCACAAGCTGCACTAAGATGGTAGCAGAAAGAGCGTTAAACCCAGCCTCCAGCACGCTCTGAGAACATTGTCCACATGCCAGTACCGGCAATGAAAGGTGTTCGTACTGTTGAACGTTCCCACCACAGCGCGCGAACGGCTGGTGCCGCAACATTAAATCATCGTCACTCGTTTCGTGGAACATTGCTCGTTAAGGGAGTCATTTTTTTGCAATTTGTTTGCTCGTTAAGCGAAATGCGCGTTATGGGACGTGTTCGTTAAGCAAAGTTCCACTGTAATGTTCTTCGAAAAGGACTTCGCCCTCTAGGATTCACATTTGAATTCCCGTAGCATCGCCGTAATACTTACCCGATGTTCGAACCCACCGGTAACAAATCTGGCAGCCCGCCTCTGAACAGCTTCGATGTCTTCCGTTAACCCAATCTCGTGCGTATCCTAAACAGTCGAGCAGTACTGAAAAATAGGTCTCACATGAACCATACTTTCCCAAATTTCTATCAATAAACTGAAGTCGACCATTCGCCTTCCGTCAGACAATCCTCACAAGCTCGTTCCATTTCATATCGCTTCGCAACGTTACACCCAGATATTTAAACGACGAGACTGTGTCAAGCAGGACACTGCTAATTCTGTATCCGAACATTACAGGTTTCTTTTTCCTAGCCATGTCTAAGTCAACTTGCTAATGACGCTGCGGTGTGCGGGAAGGTGTCCATGTTGAGTGACTGTAAAACATGGACACCTTCCCGCACACCGCAGCGTACTTAGCAAACAATTCCAGATTCTACTCACTCTATCCACCATGCCATTTATGTATATAGAGAATAACGGCGGTGCTATTACCCTGGGCACTCCCGACGACACCCTTGTGTCTGATGAACACTCGCTGTCGAGGACAACATACTGGGTTCTATTACTTCAGAAGCTTTCGAATCACTCACATGTCTGGCGACCTATTCCATGTGCTTGTACTTTCGTTAACAGTCTGTATTGGGATACGGTTTCAAATGCTTTTCGGAAATCCAGAAATGTGGAATCTCCTTGTTCTCCTTCATCCATAGTTCGCTGTATATCATGTGAGTAAAGGGTAAGCTGCGGTCCACAAGATTGATTCTTTCTAAATCCATGCCGATTCGTGGAAATAAGCTTCTCTGTCTCAGGGAAATGTATTATATTCGAATTTAAAATAAGTTCAACAATTCTGCGGCAAACCGATGTTAAGGTTATTGGTCTGCAATTTAGCCGTTCCGTTGTTTGACTCTTCTCATATATAGGATACACGTGCGCTCTTTTCCAGTCGCTTAGGACTTTGCATTGAGCAAGAGCTTAATTCAGAGTTTGCTCGATGGTCACACGACGGTATATTTATCACATGGGTGAATGTCTACTGCTGATAAATTTGTTGCCCATACAGTAACGCACTTTAACAACAGCGCCTGACAGCGAAAGTGGCTGAATTTGAAGTCAATTTCGAACAAAGAGATGTTCAGACTAATAGTTCGCAATATTGATATAAAATTAGAAAGTTGCCAGTAAACTGCGAGCCACAATAACCACCTCTGAACGACTGTGAGATATTTCAAAGCGAACGATTTTTCGGTT
The DNA here is from genome assembly GCF_023897955.1 of Schistocerca gregaria. Lineage (NCBI taxonomy): Eukaryota > Metazoa > Arthropoda > Insecta > Orthoptera > Acrididae > Schistocerca > Schistocerca gregaria. Next base: position 884,952,126 of record NC_064920.1, on the reverse strand, counting down.
GGAAGATGCGATCTGCCATAAGTTACTGTCTTGCGCTAATCCGTTTACGTCTTCGTGCTTACAACATCTAGAGTCTGTAGAATTTGAATCATCCCTAAAACACACTTTCCACCATAGTTAGACTGCCTTTTAGCATTCATCTCAAGACCCTTGAGAAAAGGTTTTTGTTTCTTCTTTGATTCGACAATAACAAATTCATCACATGTGTCATACAGCTACTGCTATTATTTACAGCATATATTCACGAAATTTACATCACCTAACCACATTATTTTCCATGTACATGCAGCACCGCCCCTCCCCCCATACACATACAAACACACACATACACACGCTCTCACAGCACAGTTCTGAATTTCGCGCATTTTACGTACATTAGGTAATCACAAATCACAGAGGTTTCTTTTCTCCTTCTCTTCAACGCTTGAAAGTTATTTCTCCATACCGTCCACAGAAACCAAGTGGACGGTAGCCGTAGTGCTGTGGTGCGTCCCCCCCCCCCCCCCCCCAGTTTCAGTAACTGACGCAATAAGATCTTCGTTGAATGTTTCTGTTGCTAACGGGTGATTCTGTTGTTGACAGAATGCAAACAGTAAAAGTGAGCTAAATGTGTTACAGATGCTCTTGCAAATTAGAATACGAAAGGACAAGCTTACGAGAAATACTCGAAACATAGGAACGTAGACAACATGGAATAGTTTGAAGCCTAAGATATCGCGAAAATTGAGGATAAATTAAACACTGAAATAATTATAACAACGATACAGCGAAGAACATCTTAGCCAGAAAATGAAGATCCTTCAACAATGAGTATTACGACTTTTGAGCTGAATGTGTGTGTAAATAAATCTCCGTTTCGTGTATCGACCCGGTTCTATGATAAAGTGCGATCGAAACTGGATCTAGACTTCTACCAGTATTCTGCCACAACCATATTCTGCCACCCATAGATTCAATCGTGCTCTGTGTTGTTTTATGCAGTTGCTAACCTGGAAGATGACATCAGACGATGAATATGCTGTCGAATCTCGTCGAGAGATTCTTGCTCACAACTCAAGACGAATGTTTTACACTCACGAGAAGGTCTAGCGGATCGTTCTGACCCCGTCCTGTTCCTTCATGGTTATCAGATTTGAAGCTCAGCGTTTGGACATCAGTTTCTTAAAGCAAGCAAAAAAAAAAAAAAAAAAAAACCTTTGAAGTTCAGAAACATTCCGAGCGCTGCTGTATGCAAATTACTTCTACATCATTACCATCCACACCTGTAGGTGCGTACGTAACCTATGTAAAAGTCTGGCGGTAATGAAGTCGCTGGTTATGATCCCACTAACGACAATTTTTCCTTTAATGACAAGTAGCAATGTTAATAGAAAAAAAATAATTTTTAATAAAGGAGGTATTTTTATTTTTAATTACAAATCACATGAAAATATAAGTGTTCGCAATAAACAAGTGTGTTGATATTGTCAATGAGGAGGTACATAAAATTACATCGTTTGGTTTTTATAACGTTAGCAGATTCCTGTGATGCTAGTTACTATCGTTAAAGTCCTGTTCCTTTAACTATAGAACGAGTTGCATTGATGTCAACTATTTAATTTCAATTACATTTACATTTTGTTCGCTAAATTTTTATTAGAACACGTCCATTTTAGTTAAGTTACATAGACAGCTGCTAATGCCACCTAGCGGTCTTCGCCTCAAGTAACGTGTGAAAACTTGGTGGCCGCAGTCCCCATTTCGCTTCAGTACCGCCCACACGAGTCTTTTCTTTGTATATGCTGAATGTTGCATTTCTTTACAGTTGTAATGGGTATCAGCTACCATACTCTTCACACGTACCACGTTATATAACAACATATACAGGATGTTTCAAAAAAGAATATACTTAATACAAAGTATTACTTTGTCGCTGTGCCTCGGCTCGGCTATCGGACAAACGAATATATAGTCTAGTTTATATTAATAGCCGCTAGATGTCAGTTGTCTTCTGTTTTGCTTGGTAACCGTCATATGTTTAAAATAACTACGCCGCAGCAGAAATCATTTTGTGTTCACGAGTTTGTGAAGTACAATTCCGTGATTACAGTGCAAAGACGTTTCAGGTTGAGGTACCAAACTGACCCTCCGAGTGGGTGTAACATTCGCAGATGGTATCGACAGTTTGTAGATACGGGATGTGTACGTAAAGGAAAGAGTCCTGGCCGCCCTCGTGTTCCTGAAGGAAATGTAGCGCGAATTCAAACTGCTTTTCAACGTAGTCCTTCAAAATCAACTCGCCGTGCCAGTCGGGAGTTACAACTGCCTACGACAACAATTTGGCGTGGTTTGAGAGGTCAGTTGCTTATGAAGCCGTACAAGTTGTAGCTGTTACAAGCTCTGCGTCCTGATGGCAAACGTAAATGTGTGGCATTTTATAACGAGATACTTGATGGTATTGATAATGATAATACTTTTGCACAACGCATGGTGTTCAGTGATGACCGACTTTCCTTGTCAGTGGTCAGGTAAACAAACATAATGTTGGAATTTGGGGGCTACAGAACCCACATGCAGCCACTGAACATGTATGAGATTCGCCAAAAGGCAATGTGTTTTGTGCAATATCCCGATCATCTGCTTACGGCCCATTCTTCTTTGATAGAAACTCGGTTAAAGGAGAGCAGTATCTCGCTATGTTATAAAACCGGTTTTTTCAGAGGCTGCACGAAAACAACTTCATTTTTCTACAAGACACGGCATCCTCTCACTGGATTCGTCAAGAGTGTGAATATCTGAATGGAACTCTATAGAACCGTTGGATTGGTCCTCTGGGAGCTGGCGAATTAGCATGCCTCAAAAATGGTTCGCATGGCTCTGAGCTCTGTGGGACTATGAGATTTGAACCTAACTAACCTTAAGACATCACACACATCCATGCCCGGAGCAGGATTCGAACCTGTGACTGTAGCGGTCGCGCGGTTCCAGACTGAAGGGCCTATAACCGCTCGGCCACAGCGGCCGGCTAGCATGTCTCAGCTGGATTGCACGATCACCGGATTTGACACCCTCTGACTTCTCCCTGTGGTGTTTCGTTAAAGGCAACGTTTATGTACCACCACTCCCACAGAACCTGGAAGAGTTGATCCCTACTGCCATAACATCACTGACAAAGGACATGCTTGCCCGAGTATCGGAAGAATTTGCCTATCGATGTGACATTGTTCGTGACAATAATGGAGGACATATTGAACATGTGCAATCTGAACTTGAGAGGTTCGTAAATGTGTATGTAAAGTTTCATATTCGTATGTCTTAAAGTTTAATATATATATGCAATCGAAATACGTATATTCTTTTTGAAACACCCTGTATTTGATGATCTCTGTTACGAAATGGTGTAAATACTGATTGTATCAGTTATTGCGTTGAAAAGGCATAAAGCCTTTGGTAAGACTACATCTTTATATTTAGCCATTTTAGTGGATAGTTCCTTGCGCAAATTTTGTTTTATTTTCACTGCCTCTCATCTGTATTAACGTATGTTTTAAATTTTATTACCATCAATTCAATTACACTGGCCACGAACGATGAAAAGCTATTTTTCCGATGAAAATCTATTTTTGTTATGTGAGACATGGGTAGTTTAATTTCGCGGACGATTTTAAAGATGTATGAAGCCGTAATGGCGCCAACGCTATTCAAAACTGGTTTATGATATGTATTCTGTAATTAATTCGTCTCTATATTTTTGGACTCCGCTGCAATATTGTGTGCAGTTCTGTAAGCTGTTGTGTGTCGCTAACATGGGAAAATTTGTTTTATACCTTACACGTAAAGATGACTAGATTGTTACCCGAATCCAGTTATCAATCCAAGTAAAAGATATTTCATGTGCAATCTAGACTTAATGGGTTTTCAGTCCCTAACATACACAAAAAATATTCACAATAAATTTAAAATCCGCACAAAAATGTGAAACACTGAATAGGAAATAACATTTGTTTAGTTTCTAGACATAAAACAGTGTTTAACTTCAATTTTAACAAGGCATTTCCCATGTCTCTAACAAATTTTTTTCTCATATGGTTATTACTTTCATTGAAAAACTAGCAAATCGCCTGTAACCTCCCCCTGACTTATTGACCTTAATGACAGTAAAAATTAAACTGCGCATACCTAATGGAAATTTGGGAAAAGCAATCGTCACCGAAGTTAATCTGTCGGTAAAGAGGAAGGAAAGGATTACATCTAAATGAAAGGAAAAATGTAAATGAAACTGGTGGAAATTAATTTTGAAAAGGGGTAAAGTTAATAAAGAAAATAAACATGCGGTCGTTACGTTAACAATTAACTGGCGTTAATTAGATATTTGAGATTTGGGGAAAATTTCGGTCGCAAGTCCTATGGACAACTACTATAATAACTGAAAAAGGAAGGTTATTGCACATATAATTAGCACTAAAAGCGTGGCAACTGAAGGTTGACACGTTTTGTGTGAAAACTGAATGTTTGTCAGAAGTAGTAAATTTCACTACACACTGACTTAATTTAGCAAAAGAATTAATAAAACCGGAAAATTGGAATATAATGTAGTGACTGAAATTAATAGTGAACTTTGTTTCTGAAGCACTACGAAATTCGATAAAATAAGGATAGTCTTGAGCTACCTCAACAATCATTTCATAAGCTACTTGAATCCACACAATTTAGAAATAAGAGATTTAACTTTGAACTTGAATTAAATGATTCTGAACAATTAACAATAGTAAAATTTAGTACGTACCGAGTTGAGCTGCAGTCACAGGTAAGCTAAAATACAGTAACAAAACTCGCACTCTTAATTTGTCCCTGTGTAGTCTAAATATTGTAGCGAACTATGAATACCTTAACTGAACTTTGAAATTAAAGCAGTGAAATGGAATGATATTACTTTAATGCTAGCGTTTGAATTTCAACGACACTCGGGTTCATTTCGGAAAAGGAAGGGACCCTGCTTGGTAATGCAATTGGGACAATGAGCAACAAAGGTTCATGCTAACTTGCTGTAATTTTGTGATGCAAATGGAACAATTTTAAAAGCTGAGGTCAGCCATACAGTTCTGAAACTTTATGTGCTTCAGTCTTCCTTGTTGGTTGATTGATGGTTTGAAGAAGTCGGTCGAGGAGGTGGCGACAGTCACTCATCGTCGGCCGTCGCTGTTGAAGAAGCTGGATATTGGCGAGCCTTCTTCTCGACACTGTAACCAGTTGAAATGGGCTCTTGATGTGCGCCAACTAATGCTTCCCGTCCGCGACACCGAGTCAGAAAATATCATAGCAAGTCGAGCGCAATTACATGTTGCCAAACCCCGAAAGCTCGGCAACTCGCGGGAGCGTCACACAACACACCTGCTCCACCGCCCTACTCCAGGCAGACTCCGGTCTGACCGCGCTCCAGGCGGCAGAGTTAACACTACCAAAGAACCTAAACACTTTGGTTCTCCACACGACCTATCGATGTAATCGTTCGATAGCATAGTTTTTCCTAGGTAAGACCCAGCCTAAAAATACAAATTACAAAACCAACCAATTATACATCGACATAAACGCATATATATATATATATATATATATATATATATATATATATATATATATATGACTCGTCTGGCGTAGTGGTAATAAGATATATACACAAGTCTTACTCTTGAGTAAATCTATTTATTAGTTTAAACCATATATCAATGCCTAGAGTAGTCCTAAGATTGCATTCACACGCAGACAGAAAAAGAAGCGATGGGACATTAATTTACAGTACCCATACATGATGATTCAGTATTTGTTAATTAATATTTTCGTTTCAAAATAAATATAGAATGTGAATAAATGTAACAACAAATGCGGATGATTAAATTCCTTCTAGCAACTTCACAATTACAAGACATGTACGCTATACCCTCAACAACTGGTAACTATGTTAATGAAATCAAAAGATTTGCATATAGTAGCACTCGGAAATTTTTTAAGTTTCATAGGTAATTTTTTAATTGCTTCGAGATTTGTGTCTTACTGCTTTAGAAATCGATATCGTCCAACAGACCTCGAAGTATATAACTAAGAAGGGAATGGAAGTGGTTCAATCTGTAAGGTTCCCTCCTCTGTGTGACTCCCTCTTAACTCCTGCAGGACACTTTCCGAAAGAGGGAATCGTAAGAATCATGTCACTCCTAGTAGAGTACTCGAGTGGGAGCGTAAATCTAATATTTGCTTCCTCGATAGAACTTCGGGCACCCTCGATTCATTGCTGCTGTTGGTGCCACACACAGCATTTTTCAGCTATTTTCCCAGATAGGTTTCCACGCTATTGAGTGTCCAGCATAAATGTAATATTTATTTCTTCCGCTGAAATTTTGAGACCTTCGATCGACAGCTGATGTTAATGAGGCGTGCAGAGTTTCCCAGCTATTTTGCAACATAGGTTCCAACGCAATCTCATAAGGACTTAATCGCACCCATTAAATGTGCCACAGTTACCATCCTACTGGAAAAATGCTTGCTGCAAGAGAAACAAGATCAGGCATCCTCCAAGTTATACCCTTCCTATAGGTCACAGATATCGCCATCCACAGAGTCTTTAAGTAATTTAAATCGTTTCCCCATGGGTTAGGTGTCTGGTTCTACCATTACTGCATCGCCTGTTCCACAGGCAGCCATTGGGTTCTATTTCCTCATTACACCCACGCATTCGTGCCGCATCATCGAGTAAGGTGGCGTGGTAGACAAAAACACTAGACTCGCATATAGGACAACCGTGTCCCAAATTCCCGTCTGGCCAACCTCATCCTTACACAGTCCGATCTTGTGTTCCGTCTCTAATAACTTCTCGTAGACGGATCAACTGACCTTGATCTTCCTTCACTCGATCTACATTTTACAGTAGCTAGTCGACTCTTGTGTGATAGTAACTTCCGAAATCCCCCTTATTTTACTCTGTGGAACTCATTGCTCCTGTAACACAGAATGTAACACACAATTTCGCTGCCGTCGCATTTCGACACTGGTACATGTGATTTTCCTGTAGGACACCACTAAGATCACGTCTTTGGATGGATTTGAGTAGTAATCATCTGCAACCAGTGAGAAAAGTTTTCCGTAGCTGTTGTTTATGAAATTTTACTGTGATAAATAGTATCAAAAAGATACTATGCTGTCATAGTAGGAGGAGAGGTGATACTCCTACGTGGCGCGTCCCAGGTGGTGGATAGGGAAGTCCTCACCCGTTTACTGGCGGACTTGAGTGAAATAAAATAACTCTCGCGGACCAAATACACCCTCTGTGGCTAACAAACGAAGTTGTAAATCGAAGCTTGCTCCAACTAAGGTTGACAACCTTCGACAGTCAAAAGTGGAAAGGTCTTTCAGGAAGAAATTCCACCGTCCAGCTCAAAAAGGCAGGAAAAGGCTACATCGGATTCGGTGGGTAGTCAACTAGAAGACAGCAACGAATCGGAGCGTTTGCAACCATCCAAATGCACACTAAAACACAAAAAGAAGATTAAACATGAGAAAATAAATTATATAGCAACACACAACATAAACTCACTACTTCAGACCGGAAAACTCAAGGAGCTCACAGATGAACTAAATAAACAAAATATTTTATTAACAGGGATCCAAGAAATGAGAAACACCACGGAGGACCCATTCGAATCACAGGGATACAGAATATATAATGGGAAGCAATGTCCCCAATTTGGAACAGGGTTTTTAGTAAACATAAAATAATAGATTCAGTAACTGATTCCCAAGCAGTATCACCAAGAATTGCGACTCTAAGCTTTAAAACAATGAATAAAACCTAAACAATAATAAATGCTCATGCCCCAACAAATGAAAAAAAATTGTCTAACAAAAACAAAGGAAGAGGTAGATAAATTTTGGGACCTTCTACAACAAACTGTGAACAGAGTAAGTAAAAAGAATGTAAAAATCTTATTCGGAGATTTCAATACTCAGTTTGGAAAAGAAAGGAAATATAAAGATGTAATTGGAAAATGGAGTCCACATAAATTTACAAACAAAAACGGTCAAAGACTTGCAGAACTCTGCAGAGAACACAACCTTATATCCAAATCAACATACTTTAAGAGGAAGCCAAGTATATTTAAAACATGGAAACATCCAGACTGGAGGAAGGGCGAGTGGCAGCTAGACCATGTCTGTATGGACAAAAATTTTCATAAGGAGACCCACAATGTTAAAGTACTGAGAGGAGTAGACACATCCTCAGACTTTTATATGGTTAAAATTAAAATCAAATTCACTCTGTTAAAGAAGAGGACAGGAAAAGCTAACAAAATAAAAAGGAGGTTTGACCCACATCAGCTAATTAAAAATAATAAGTACCAACAAATAACACATACTATCAAATTAACAGATGATCTAGAACAACTAGTGCCTAATCTTAAAAACGAAGCAGAGAATCTAGCTCCCTTGAACCCATGAAGGAAACATGCATGGTGGACATCAGAATGTGACAAATTCCATGAAGATAGACACCAAGCATGGTTAAAGTTTCAAATACATAAAACTGAAGAAAATGCCATCGACTAAAAAATGAAAGAAAAAAATTTACTCCAAATATTAGAAGAATCAAGAGAGGATTTCATAAAGATATTAAAAAGTCTATAGAAGGTAATTATCATAAAATCAACTCCAGGAACTACTACAAAATCTTTGGGAAACAACTACAACAATATGAGGCCCCTACGCTAATACTGAAAGATGAAGATGGAAGAATGACACACAGTAACAAGAAAAATGCAGAAATCATGGCAAAAGCATTTAACAAACTTCTGAATTGCGAAGAACTCAAAGAACTCTTACAAATCAACATAAATACCCCAATAAAAACCAAACCTAACAAACTAGACCCTCCAACTTTCCAAGAAGTAGAAATTCTTCTTAAAGAACATAAATATTATAAGGCATGTGGAGAGGAGCAGGTTTTTGTTGAAATTTGGAAATAAGTAAGTGACACAGTCAAGACCTCCTTACACATGGCTCTAACAAAAATTTGGCTAACTGAACAATTTCCCGAACTTTGGACCACAGCTATCATCCACCTACTACACAAAAAGGGAGATAAGAGCAACCCAGACAACTACAGAGGAATCTCTCTCCTAGATTGCACATACAAAATTCTATCCAAGATCCTATTTGAAAGAATCAAGGAGTAATTAGAACAGGAGTTAGGGGAATATCAGGGAGGTTTCAGACCATGGAGAAGCTGTGCACAACAAATAATTAGTTTAAAATTGATTATGGCATACTACAAGAAACGGAACAAACCTCTGGCAATAATATCTGTAGATTTTAAGAAGGCATATGACTGTCTCCACAGACCTTCAGTATTAAAAATTTTAAGAAATCTAGAACTCCATCCAAAACTATTTAAGATAATACAACTCACTCTAACCAACACCAAACCAAAATTGAAGTTTAGAGGAGAAATTTCGGAACCATTCCTCATAAAAACAGGCTTAAGACAAGGTGACTGCCTATCACCATTACTTTTCAACTGTGCGCTGGAATACATAATGAGAGAATGGTACAAGGACAATCCAAAGAGGATAAGAATTGGAAGTGAAAAAGATGATATTAGCTTAAACTGCTTGGGATTCGCTGATGATCTTGCTCTCCTAGCTAACACCGCTCATGAAGCCAGGCAACAAGTGAAATCACTACAAGAAATAGAAGAGAAAGTAGGCCTTAGAATATCATTTGAAAAAATGGAGATTATGCTAACTGATCCACCACTTGCAAACAAAATTACAATAGGTGAACAGGAAATCAAAATTGTTGATAAATTTAAATATTTAGGTGAAATAATAACATAAAATCTAAATGAGATGTCATCATGGCACAATGGAATAAAAAAAACTGAACTATGCAAATTACATTACCAAAACTACATACAACAAAAAAAGCCTATCTATAGATGCAAAATTAAAACACTATAAAACAGTTACACCACCAGAAATAACGTATGCAGCTGAAACTAACTTCAAAACAACTAATACAGCAGAAATTGACAGAATACTAAAAATAGAAAGAAGAATAATTAGGACATGTATAAATAAACAGTATAAAATAAACAGACGTTGGAGAATAGCATCAAATGAAATATATAAGAAAATAGAATCAGTCATGAGCACAATCAGGAAGAAATGCATCTCATTCTGTGGACAACTGATGAGAACTCCAGAAAACAGATTTAGTAAAAAAAATAAATCAAAAGTTGTGGAATAGCAAGAGCGACATTATATGGATCACAGTTTTAAGGAAGATATTTAAGAACTTCAAATTACAGTAGATGACCTAGAAAACAAGACAGAAAAAAACAGAATACTGCAAGACCCGCAAACCAGATTACAAATGAAAATCAATAAAAGGAGTACAGGAAGAGTTGTTCAGATGAAGAAAGAAAGAAAAATCTGAAAGAATGAAGAAATATTGGGCAGACAGAAGAGCAAAACAACTTTCATATAAGAATAGACTCTAATAATTATATTACCTTAATATCATATTAAGTTATTGTTGAACCAAATTGTATCCCTGTGTAACAACTTGTTTAGAACTTTGTATTTTTGACTAGAGTGGTCCAATGAAGGCCAGAAAATAAATAATAACAAATAATAATAATAATAAAAATCGCAGTATGAGTATGTGATACCATGAACTAATAAAGTTAATATTGGCAGTACTTCCACTACTGCTGCCACTAATAATGATAATAACAATAAAGATAGTAATAATGACAATAATAACAACAATGATAGTGGCAGATATGAAAAGGGTTTGTAGGTGTACAAAATATATGTTTTCTGATATAGCGAGTTCTGCAACAGTTGAGAATACTGGAAAATGAGGAATATCTGGATGGGAAGAAGGATGTACAGGGGTAAAGAGTGCGTACAGGGACAATGGTAATCTTTATTGCAACTATATTAGATATGTCGTTGTCTTCTGAAGCTGAAGATATTATTAAGTTCATTAAAATAATGCGGGAGATCATTATAGAGTCGCGTTCCTACCACTGAGGACTTCGAGAAAGTGACTGAACGATAGAGTGGGACAGAAACTATTTTTGTCTCAGGGGACCGGCCGTTTATGCCAACTTGTTCAGATTAGACAGTTTATAACACTAAACTGCTTACATGACGTGTTTGCTAATGGTTTACCAAATACCATGTCCCAACAGAACTAATAGCCCTGTCACAGCATAAACCACGTATAACACTACCACTCCTACTACTGTTACACGATAACCTTAAAGCTGGGGGCAGTTCGTATAATGAAATTATTTTTGTCAAAGCAATTACAATATAAAGAAGCAGAACAGTGAATAACATTCCTATTCAATAAAATGGATATAAGTAACTTTATTGGAAAGACACAGCCTATACTTTACCACACGAGAGTGCAATGAACCCAGTCACAAGAATATGTTAACTTTGAAGAGAGTGCTGGCAGTTATAGCATAACAAACCTATTTGCATAAGCACAACATATAATGACACACACTTTTGCATTCAGGGCTTAGTCAAACAGAATGTTTTCTGAAAACAGGTTGGTTTTATTCAGCATTCCAGTACATCATACGATTTCCCACTCTTTTGGCTACGAAATCCTATTATCTCCGTTCAGTGGGACGCAAGCTGCCTCTGTCCTGGTCAACGTCAGAGCCGAAGTCTTGTTACATCAATAACCCCCTCTTCATCGACATACTGCTTACCCTGAAGTGCGTCCTTCATTTGGCCATACAGATGGAAGCTCTTTATGGCCTTTTGTTAATAGGCGAGGAAGCCAGCAGGCACATACCTTTGATTTCCCCATTCGGTGGACGAGCGTGTCAGCACTACTAACAGAAAAGTACAGTTGTGCAGTGAGATGTTTGACCGTGATTCGTCGATCACCACGTTCCAACATTGCAGGAGTCACATCTGTGTACGGCCGGCCGGCGCTTGGGAGAACGAAAAGGTTTGAGCGAGATTGTTGCAATGACAGGCGCCTCGACAAACGACTCTCTGTACTTCTGTTCACTGCCAGGTCTCTGTACACATTTTGCAAGAGCCTATGAATATCTGGGATGCTGCGGTTTTCCGCCGAAAAAAACTCAATAACAGCTATCTGATTGGATCGCACCTCCGCTACAGACGCTATTTTGAAGGTTACTTATAGCGCTGGCCCTATCGGAACCCCTTGAAACTATATGGGCTGAAGCGGGAATATTTCAAGACGTGCCAGGACAAATTCCCCATTTTTTCAACTGAAATTGACCGAGAAAAAAATGTGTTTCATTAGTTAGTGAACAGCCCTCATAATTGAAATGTAAACTTTTCCATTAAGTTCGAATGTAATGCATCTCAAATTTCATCCACAGCACATGGTTGCAAAATTGTAGTAGGTGCGTGATGCACCACAGAAAATGTTTCTGTTGATGTATGATGCAATCGAATGCAGAGATATTGTCCAAAGGGGCTAGGCAGTTGCACTCACTGTACTTTTGCTTGCGACAAGGCAAAGTCAAGTGAGCTGCATTTTCTGTCTGGGGCCATCGCAAAAATGAAGTGTACAGCAGTCCAGTTAATACACTTGAAGAATCGGACCAGCGAAACTTGTCGAAATTTAGGAAATGAGTTGTGTGTTGAGAGCATTAGTAACTCCTGCAGATACGAGTGCAGTACTCCGCCCACATGCGAGTATACCTCCTCTGGTAGGTACGAGTGTATAGACATTGTTAAGTGCTGTAATAATACTGTATTTCTTGTTACCGTAGGCCGAGCGTGAAATTTGAGAAACACATCGTCCGTAAAAAAAAACTTCCGAGACAGATTTTATTCCTCGCGCACAAGCGACGTCAGCACAGTAACTATGGCGGCAGTTTCAAATATCAGCTGTAAACAGTAGATTTGCATTGGACCAATCAGTTGTGAGCTGGCAGTTTTACGTAGACAACGAACGGCCGTCGTGTGTCAACATTGTTGTGCCAGAAATCGGAACGACGCAACATCTCTAAATCAAGTGTTCAAGACATTCTTCAGAATATTTTGAATAATAGACAAGTGTGTGCCAAGTTTGTCCCTCACACGTTGACTCTAGAAAAGAACAACGACTACGATGTGTGGTCGCTTTCTACAACCTGACTGAAATGTAAAACCACGACAAATCTTTTCTGGAGAAAATCTTCACAGTTGGCAAAAAGACGCAATGCACAAATTCACGAGAAGGGTCAACAGTTCGATGACATAATCGACATCCAAGCCAGTCTGTCGCGTGGGTTGAATAACAGGTCAAAGAGTGACTTTGGTCGTAGTTACCCATGGTTGCATAAACGCTCTGCTCTTCGTACTAAAGCGAGGGGCGGGGAGCAAGTAGTAGAATACCTGAAACATTAAAACAACCATCAGATTAACTTTTTTCTAATTTTTTCATTAATCAAGTTATGAAACTTTTTGAACTGCCGGGTTACGTAGAGATTTAATGCAAAAGTCTGTATTGGAAATACATTTGCGTTAACTAGGAAAATATTTTATAACAAATCAACAGCGGCTCTCAACAACACATTCGCCGTTATATTGCAAACGGCTCTTTTGTAAACTCATGTTTTTTTTTAAATTTTTTGTTTCTGTTACTGTAAAAGTGGTCCAAGTGACTAAGGAATTGCTTCCTGATAAAAACGCATTCTTAAATACTGTAACCCGGATTAACATGCAACAGTGCTTCTTGCATTGTGCTGCCATCCCATTAGTAGTGGAAGCTACGGTTACGTGCATTACACCTGACGTGGTCACAAAGCTAATTTGTTCACAGGTGGAAAAAAGTGTTTGTGGATTTCTTGGGAACTTTCTTCTATTGCCTACGACTAAGTGAACGCATGTCAAGTTAAATAAGTTATAAATGTGGAGCATTTTGCAAAATAATTAAATTTTACTAACATTTATTTCAGTTACTGGGAAACGAAAAATATTATACCTGTATGTTATATTGATGACTTTGCGACAGCACACACACTTGCAGAAACAAGAGTGACATTTGAAAACGTGGAAAACAAATTTCATTAATGAAATATGGCATGTATGTGAACGTTTTGGTAAGAAATATTAAGTATTATTTCACATTCTAACTTTGTTTCTAAATATAATATACAGTTGCTTAGAACACTGTATAAAATTTTGTCACGACGTTAATTTTTCTGACACCGCTGAACATTTACACGACTAACAGTTTCAAGTAACTGTTTTGCTTAGAGGACATTTCGAAACTGAGGAGTGTTTTCGCGATACGGTATAACCGCCAAGTGGTATTTTTTTCGGAAAATGAATTAACCATCTCAAATGTTATGTAATGTTCGTTGGTTATTAATAATGATTTTATTGGATCACAAATACAACTACACTGGTGTTCAAAATTAAAGCAATAAACGGAAATTTTGCAACGTTACATTTATTTTGCTACAAAACAGTATAAACAACGGATAACAAAGTAGAAACAATGCACAGAATACAAAGTGTAAATAACTGAAACATGCGTGACAGTAAACAAAGATGTTCTTCGGTTTTTCTAACTTCGCAGATTTGAACGCAGATTCCGACAACTGGTTAATTTGTTCAGTGTTGGGCGTGGCCACGTATGGCAGAAATACGGGACTCACAACAACAGGGCATGCCGTGAATGATGTCGTCAGTCTCATGCTGAGGCAGCAACGCCCATTCTTCTTGCAGAGATGCTCACAAGCCTTGGAGACTGGTTGGTGGACGCTGACGTGATGCAGCCCGTCTCCTTACTGCAATCCAATCGTGCTCTATTGGATTCCAACCGGGAGCGAGAGCAGGTCACGGCACACATGCAATATCTTCCTTTTCCAGTAAAAAGTCAACCACACGGGCTCTATGAGGTCGAGTGTTATCGTCCATCAATACGAAATCAGGGCCTACTCCACGTCGCAACGACCGCGTATGAGATCCCGAGGTGTCGTCGCGATTCTTGGCACCAGTTAAACGTTGCCGATCACCTGTACTATTTCATGAATTGTCAACATTATCCCTGCCCACACCATTAGGTAACTTCCTCAATATCGCTGTCTTTCAACAATGTTTGGCTCCCGAAATAGTGTACCTTGTTCCCTCCAGATGCGAAGCCATCGACCATCACTCTCCAGACCAAATCGGAACTCATCTTGATACGTCCCCTTTGAAAAATTGTACAAGACTCTGCTTAAACTGACACACATTATTTTTAGCGCAACGCAATCTGACTTTCAAAAATCCCTACGAAAGAATGGCCCTGACTAACATTAACCTATACGTTTTACAAATCACTTACCTCACAAAAATCTTCGTTACTCAAGTTACTGCAATACAGCGAGCGCCACTACTGCCAGCTAAATAAAAGATTCAAACTACGGAAGGCACTAACTACTGGTAGGATTAGTTAGCGAATGAAAGATTTAAATAGAGAACAAACAATGTATTTACCTTAATAGTCATAATATATATAGCAGTTCATGACATCCATTCTTACAAATTTCAAAACTCCGCCATCTCTCTCCCCACATCCACCACTGCTGGCGGTTCACCTCCAACTGCGCAACGCTATGCGGTGTTAACATCCAGCTGCCCAACACTACAGTGGCAGACAACAATGCAAACTAACTACTGATAGGATTAGTTAGTGAATGAAAGATTTAAATAGAGAACAAACAATGTATTTACCTTAATAGTCATAATATATATAGCAGTTCATAACATCCATTCTTACAAATTTCAAAACTCCGCATCTCTCTCCCCACATCCACCACTGCTGGCGGTTCACCTCCAACTACGCAACGCTATGCGGTGTTAAGATCCAGCCTCCCAACACTACAATGGCAGACAACAATGCAAACTAGCCACAGACTGCGCACAACACAGCCAGTGATTTTTCATACAGAGCGCTATGTGGCGTTATCAATAAGAAATCCTAAACAGCCTACTTACAATCTGTGAAAAGAACATTGGTTCGCTGTTCGACTGTACAGGAGATATTTTGACAACTCCACTCTAGACGTTTGCTTCTGTGAAGAAGCGTCAGAGGTACGCATACAGCAGGTTTCCGACGATAACGTAGACTCTGCTGAAGCCTTCTGTACACCGCTTGCCTCTATAAAATACATCCAGTGGAAGCTTCGAGGTCAGATGTCAGTTGACGTGCGGTAGTATGGCGGTACCGTTGTGCCCTTACAGCCAAATAATGGTCTTCTCTTTCTGATGCCGCATGTGGTTGGCCCAGCCCTGGTCTTCGGGATACAATTTCGGTCTCTACAAACTGTCGCCATATCAGAGAAACGACTAAACGATTCACATTAAGCTACATCAGTTTGCGATTGTCCTGCTTCCATTCTTCCTACGGTCTTCCACCTCAGAGAGTCTGATAGGAGTCTTCTCTGTCCCATACTGCATCATCTGTGACTGTGTAACAGCGATTGTGCTTCTGTATCTACCCGGAAACCACTATCTCATTTCATAGGTCCCCTGTCGTCATCGTTGGCGTGGTTGTCCATTGACCGGAATGCCATCTTGTGTTCAGCACACAATAGTACATCTTGTGTTCAGCACACGGTAGTACGGACATCTATTGACAGTTGTGAACTAGACACAGAACAGGGAAATAGCAGTTTGTTGCTTTAATTTTGGACACTAGTGCATAAATAGTACTGAAAATGTAAACTTTCAAAATCACTAATAGGGAACAAGAAATGATAAGTGTTCTGAAATTTAATTCCAGTTCTCTATCCATTTTAATTGCTTCGCTGACAACTGTTTCTGTAAAACGTGGTATTTCTTACCCACGTAAGGAAGCGTAAACAGAAGATCTTTCCTTTCTTTTCAGCATTTCTTTCAGGTGATGGATTTAACTGAGGAGGATCCTCCAGAAGTGACATATTTTGCATTGTATAATCTTTCTTGAAGTCTCAATATGCATTCAGTTGCTCAATTTCACCGAAGGTTTTCTTGACAAGAATTTTGTTGGAATTACTCACTTCAGGTGAAGAGTGTTGAATCAAATTGAGTTTGGGTTCATTGATGAACAGACCTGCTAGTGCACCCACTGCAAAAAAGTCTTCACCTTGCATGTTAATGACTGCGAAGGGAGGTTTCAGTCTGGATGACCTGACCATATTTTGGAGCTATAAAGACAATACATACATCTAGAACTAGAATTTTTCCTGGTTTACTTATCCCCGTTGTGATGTAGTGTAAGCCTTTACATGAGCTATCAAGTCTGTCCTAGCAGACTATTTCTTCCTAATAGTAATACGTTCTTTATTTAGGTCCATCTTAATGCGGTAAGCTAGTAAATAAAGAACTAAAACACGTATACGGTCACGGGAAAAGCGCAGAGAATAGAATATATGGTAGGAGTCTGCACTAAATGGCAGCGTTGATGGCACTTATATCGGTCTTCATGAATAATATAAGGAGAAACATCAGGTGCCGCAACTGGACGAGTTTTTGAGCTCAATGAGAATGGCCTGGCACTTGTTCAGTGTTAGGAGCAGCACAGAGAAATATTTCAATGCAAAATCTGCAAATGAAATATCCTGGCCCTTCTGCTGTTTACCACAAACTGTTCTCAGTTGTAAGTTTTGTGGCCTGTTTCTTTTCTCATACACTTCTACTGAAGAAATATGTAAATAAATGTATGGAGAGTTTCGACGACCCAGATGTTAAATAAACGTATAAAAGTTTAGTTTAATTACCTTGGTTAAATCTTACAAAAACATAAGAGCACTTTACGCCCACTTTCTGAAAACATTGTCATCTAGTCAGTATTATTTTTATTTTAAAAATTTTGAAAGTTTTTTTATTGTTTATAATGAATTATCCTACCAGATTTCATAAACGTTTTAAATTTTCACGTTAAAAGCTTAACTCAAAACTTTAAGTCTTTGTAGTAGTCGCTTTCTGCATTGAATGTCTTGTACAATATTATCAGGTTCGTGACCTTACATACGCATCAACACCTCTTTATAAAGTATGATGTCAGTAAAAGACAAGATTGCATTAAAGTACTACCCCCTCCCCCGCCTCCCTCACCCTCGGTAGCATACGATGTTGAAAGTCGGTTGTCATTGCTTAGAGTGTGTTACTATACATTTTCAGGTTCCGGACCATACCTACACATCATTCTCTCTTTAAAAAGTATGTTCTTAATACAAACCAACAAATATTAACAAATTGTATTTTATTTTCAATTTTTTAGGGTGCGAGTAAAGTACCTTCCCCGCAGTGGTAGTGCGCGTTGAGGAAAGTGCGTTTGTATTGCTGGGGTTAATTCAGTTTTTTCACTCTTATTTTGTTTCAATAGGGATAGGCCCCTAGTTATCTGGATTACAAGAAAATTAAAACAATACATCTCACCAAACTGGTAAATATTGTGCCAATAATTTTTCTATGTATTGGGAAAACTAAAACTAAACTCATGAAACTGATTAGATGTGTAAGTAAAGAATTTTGCGGCAGATGAATTTAAATCTAAATTCTATGTCTTAGACTTTACATCACAATATTGTCCTCAACTGGGTGAGTTTGGGGGGGGGGAGATTTTGGACAATATTCCATTTCCCAAATAGGCGATTCCACAAAAAACTTCATTGCTGTCAAATTTAAATGATGAAAGTTACAAAATTCCATATATGAGGAAATTCGATGTCTCAGTACATATTTTCATAAGAATTCAGTACAGGAACTGCTAAAAGCGTCACAAAGTTGCCCACTGTTAAGGTATTGCATATTTCCATCCGTTTCAGTTTTCACTGATAATTATGATACATGTGTCCAACATTCATTAACTCTTTTCTCTCTGAAACTTTCACCATGATGTGAACACTGCATGGGTCAAGCATTAGGCAGCGGTCTGTGAACATAGTGTAGTCCCAAAACGCGATTTTAATTCTACAGTCGAGTATGCCCTCATATGGAACTTCCTGGCAGATTACAACTGTGTGCCGGACCGGGATTCTCAAAGGTCCCGAAAAATGGTTCAAATGGCTCTGACCACTATGAGACTTAATTTCTGAGGGCATAATTCCCCTAGAACTTAGACCTACTTAAACCTAACTAACCTAAGGACATCACACACATCCATGCCGGAGGCAGGATTCGAACCTGCGACCGTAGAGGGTTCCGGAAAAAAAATAGTGCAAATGGCTCTAACAAGGGAACCTCCCCATCGCACCCCCCTCAGATTTAGTTATAAGTTGGCACAGCGGATAGGCCTTGAAAAACTGAACACAGGTCAATCGAGAAAACAGGAAGAAGTTGTCTGAAAACACGATAAAAACATGCGGAAAATAGGGAACATTAAGGATATTGTGAGTTCTGGAGCGCCCTGGAAGCGCACGGAAGAGAGAGTATTCCTGCTAACGACTGTGAAACTGTTGCATTCATTTGTTGCAGTTTATGTGACAAACTCTTATGTTTTCATGACTTTTTTGGGTGTGATTATCACATCCACAAGAAAACCTAAATCAGGCCAGGTAGAAGAATCTTTTCACCCATTCGCGAAGTGTACAAGTTAGGTGGGTCGACAACATATTCCTGTCATGTGACGCACATGCCGTCACCAGTGTCGTATAGAATATATCAGACGTGTTTTCCTGGGGAGGAATCGATTCCTGTCATGTGACGCACATGCCGTCACCAGTGTCGTATAGAATATATCAGACGTGTTTTCCTGTGGAGGAATCGGTTGACCTATGACCTTGCCATCAAATGTTTACGGTTCCCATTGAAAAGACACGTCCTTTCGTCCACTAATCGCACGGTTTTGCGGTACGGTCGCAAAACACAGACACTAAACTTATTACAGTGAACAGAGACGTCAATGAACGAACGGGCAGATCATAACTTTGCGAAAATAAAGAAACTAAACTTTTCACTCGAGGGAAGACTAGAACTACGGACCTCTCCTTTCGCAGCTGCTCACGCTAACCACGGGACCGCGGCGCTCCATAGCCCACATTCTCCTTAATGTTGCCTATCTTGCACGTGGACTACTCAGTTTGTATATTTTGCTTATTTTTTTTCATATTTCCACACAACTTCTTCCGGTCTTCTCGATTGATCTGCGTCCAGTTTTTCAAGGCCTATCCACTGTGCCAACTTATAACTAAATCTGAGGGGGGTGCAATGGGGAGTAAGTACTATGGGACTTAACATCTGAGTCATCAGCCCCCTAGACTTACAACTACTTAAACCTAACTAACCTAAGGACACCACCCACATCCATGCCCGAGACAGGATTCGAACCTGCGACCGTAGCAGCCGACCGGTTCCGGACTGAAGCGCCTAGAACCGCTCGGTCACAGCGGCCGGCAAGGTCCCGACTGCGCCTCTCGGTCCGGCACACAGTTTAAATCTGCCAGGAAGTTTCATATAGTAGTCACTTTTCGCTTGGTTCCATCCACTGCCGTAAACTGAGGCTGCGCCCAGGTGAACAATATTAATGAGCCGAAAGTTGTTATGTAGCTCAGGTAAGAGCTTTGGCGTTGGCAGCAGGTAGTGCAGGAAAGTCGCGAGCTACGATACAAGCTTGTCTACAGTAATTGGACACAGCCACACGAGTACTGGGCGGCTGCGGGACTACAGCCGACCCGGCGCCTCTGTGGGCGGCGCGCGGCAGTCGGCAGACGCATCCCCGCGGCTGAGGACAAAGGCGAGGCTGTGTGCGGCGTCCTCGCCAGGCGACTCGCTGTGCTAACAACGCCGGGCGGCGGCCTTCCCGCGGCCTCGGCCCGCCTGTATTTAGCTCACCGGCGCGTTGCGCACGCGAAGCAGACGTCCATACCGCCCTTCCCTCCCTGAGCCCGCTGCCCGCGGGGTCGCGGCAATACCGAAATGTCAGAATTACTCTAACCTCGATATACTGGCTGACCTCCGCCACGTGCTTCAAGCATGATGTCGTTCTCTTCCCTTCGCTTTTCTTCGTTCGTCTGGAGATGAAAACCCCTTCTACAGCATTCAGCTAATACGCTAGAAACTAATTAAAAGATTATGGAGATAACATGGAATACTTTTCCCGTCAAGGCGATTCATACTCGAGTAAACATTGGAAGGTGAGCCAGCCCCTATATATACAACATAACGGCTACAACACAGAGAAAGCACTCGGCATTATCAGATGAATTCAAGAAGAATATAATAATTCCAATCCCAAAGAAAACAGGTGTTGACAGATGTGAAAATTGCCGAACTATCAGTTTAATAAGCCACAGCTGCAAAATACTAACACGAATTCTTTACAGACGAATAGAAAAACTGGTAGAAGCCGACCTCGGTGAAGATCAGTTTGGATTCCTTAGAAATATGGGAACACGTGTAGCAGTACTGACCCTACGACTTATCTTAGAAGAAAGATCAAGGAAAGGCAAATCTACGTTTCTAGAGAAAGCTTTCGACAGTGTCGACTGGAATACTCTCTTTCAAATTCTAAAGGTGGCAGGGGTAAAATACAGGGAGCGAAAGGATATTTACAATTTGTACAGGAACCAGATGGCAGTTATAAGAGTCGAGGGACATGAAAAGGAAGCAGTGGTTGGGAGGGGAGTGAGACACGGTTGTAGCCTGTCCCCGATGTTATTCAATCTATATATTGGGCAAGCAGTAAAGGAAACAAAAGAAAAGTTCGGAGTAGGTATTAAAATCCATGGAGAAGAAATAAAAACTTTGAGGTTCGCCGATGACATTGTAATTTTGTCAGAGACGGCAAAGGACTTGGAAGAGCAGTTGAACGGAATGGATAGTGTCTTGAAAGGAGGGAATAAGATGAACATCAACAAAAGCAAAACGAGGATAATGCAATGTAGTCGAATTAAGTCGGGTGATGCTGAGGAAATTAGATGAGGAAATGGGACACCTAAAGTAGTAAAAGAGTTTTGATATTTGAAGAGAAAAATAAGTGATGATGGAAGAAGTAGAGAGGATATAAAATGTAGACTGGCAATGGCAACGAAAGCGTTTCTGAAGAAGAAAAATTTGTTAACTTCGACTATAGATTTAAATGTCAGCAAGTCGTTTCTGAAAGTATTTGTATGGAGTGTAGCCATGTATAGAAGTGAAACATGGATGATAAATAGTTTGGACAAGAAGAGAATAGAAGCTTTCGAAATGTGGTGCTACAGAAGAATGCTGAATATTAGATGGGTAGATCACATTACTAATGAGGACGTATTGAACAGAATTGGGGAGAACAGGTGTTTGTGGCACAACTTGACTAGAAGAAGGGATCGGTTGGTAGGACATGTTCTGAGGCACACCAATTTAGTATTGGAGGGCAGCGTGGAGGGTAAAATTCGTAGAGGGAGACCAAGAGATGAATACACTAAGCGGATTCAGAAGGATGTAACTTGCAGTAGGTACTGGGAGATGAAGAAGCTTGCACAGGATAGAGTAGCATGGAGAGCTGCATCAAACCAGTCTCAGGACTGAAGACCACAACAACAACAACAGTGGTGAACATCTTGTGTACGTTAAACCATGCAAGTATTTAGGTACAATACTAAGAAGCAATGCGTTTTATCAGTCTGTGACGGGCTTAATGCGGGAAAGAGAGGTAACAACTGAGTGTGTGGAACTGTTGTACAAGTTAACTTTACACTCATAGTGACATTTGAATCGGAAATCTGAAAAGTGGCAAGAAGACAGGAGAGTAGAATCCAACATGTAAGTTGCGGAAAACGAGAAGAGAAAGAGTGACAAACAAATATGTTAGAAAGGAAATAAGAGTAGAAGAGTTAAATGATAGAAATGAGAAGAGTGGGTTAAAATTGTTTATACATATAAAGAAAATGAAAGATGGAAGAATACCAAAACGAATGATACAGGCGAAATTTGAGTGCAGGAGTGAGACCCAGAGGAAGTTCATCAATGCGAGTTTACGAAAAAGGGATCTGGACTGGATTAAAACATAGGCCAAAAATGTTCGTAAGAAAAGAGAAAGTGGAGAACTACCACAATTGTCCCAACCTGGCCTGATGCTGGATGAAGGGGAAAAGAAACACCTAAGAAGTGATTGAAATTTTATCATAAGATAAAAACATTACTTAAGAATACGACGGTTTCCGAGCGTAATGAGTAAGATTTCGGGATTGCAGAGAGAGGACGCCGACTTCTAGCCACGATATTTAGGTTGACAGCCAGGCATCTATCCTTGGGAGCCTATATCTCGGCGGCAATATTTCCGCTATCTGCTGCAAATCCTACTTTTAAAAAAAGTTGTATTAAAATAACTTTTCTTCTGCTTACTAAGACCTGTGTTCTTCTCGGTTCCGTAAAGGATGATGGGCGTCGCTGAAGGCTGGAATCTAAAAAAACACCATATCAGTGTGAACCTTTCTGCCAGAGTAAAACTGTCTGCAGTACCGTGACTCTAACTCGGATCCTTTGCCTTTCGCCGACAAGTGCTCTGGTGGAGCACTTACCCGCGATAGACAAAGGTCCCGAGTTCGAGTCTCGGCCCGGCACACAGTTGTAATATCACCGCACTCTCCGCTGCAGTGTGAAAGTTTCATTGTGGAACAGTGAATATTTCATTCTGGAAACATGTCAATGTGGCAATATGTACAGTGGTTAGACGACACGCGCAGCATATGAGGAACATGGTCGCCACACTTGCCTTATGCAGTCACAGTAAGGCAGCAATTGCCGAACATCGATCCGGCCCGTAACATTCTTTGGATTACTTTGGCTCACAAGTCTAGACCACAACGACATCCTTTTGCTATTCACTCATTAAGGAGTCTGGGGAAGACGTATGGCGGTATATGTTATTAATCATGATGGTGGATTTCAACTTGATGAAGGCTGCAAGCCGGTGGTCTCTTTACAATTTCACAAACACAAAATTTTGCACAAAATTCCACGTCAAGCAACAGCCAATTTTATGATTTATTTAACATCAGTACTATGTGTCCTTCGCTGTGCACAGTGGTGTGTCTTGCAGAGTACGCATACGGGTGTAGATTAATCTAATGCGCACGTAGTATTATTAACGGTTTGCCTCGTTCACTTCCCAGCTTGAGTGTACGTCTTAGGTGCTTTACCACACACGTCTAGACAAATTCTGGGCTGGTCCCCTACTAACACATGACAAAATAGTGTACAGAAACAAGTGAAACACGACAACATGCTTAGCACATTTTAAACGGTTCAAAGACAATCGAGGACACGACTTCCTCCATGTACTGTAACACACACTTGAAATGAAATTAATTCGACAGTTGGTAGAAAAAAGCGCACTCCATATAAGTGCTTGGGAAGAGAGAATCACACTGCGCTGCCATTAATGACTGCACACGGATGGGAAATTACTTACCTACAAGTGCTATCCAATGAAAACACACGGAAAAAGTAAGTACACACTTCGTTATATCAAAAGTAATCGTCATAAAAACCTAATACATTTATCCCACGGTGAGACAAGGCGTTTAGTGGCTAAAAGGTTCAAATGGCTCTGAGCAATATGGGGCTTAACATCAGAGTTCATCAGTCCCCTAGAATTTAGAACCACTTAAACCTAACTAACCTAAGAACATCAGTAACATCCATGCCCGTGGCAGGATTCCAACCTGCGACCGTAGCGGTCGCGCGGTTCCAGACTGAAGTGTCTAGAACCGCTCGGCCACACCGGCCGGCGCGGTTAGTGCCTTCATGAAAAAAAAAAAAAATTAAATTGAGGCTGCGTCCGAAGCAAATCGATGGCTCTAAAAAAATTGGCTATCGCGTGCGGAGAGATCGGGAGTGCATCTACATCTTCATTTATACTCCGCAAGCCACCCAACGGTTTGTGGCGGAGGATACGTAAGCCGTCTCCAACAAAACTTCTGCAGTGCAATCGAAACAACTTGCCAAAAAGAATGCCCGCCCTCGTGTTGCCGAAGTTCTTTCGAGTACGCTGGAGCAGTTTTTCTAGGGAGCTCTTATACATCCTCAGTACTGTCTCGATCCCCCCCGATGCGATTTCCCCATTTTTGGAGTCATGAGGAAAGACACGTGTGCCATTCGTTCTCCTTCTGATGAAGTGGAGCGCGCCTGCGCATAATCATATTTTAGTAGGCAAGCGCAAACATTTTGCCATGGAGGCATTCACCATCTCGTCTCATAGTGGGATATATGTGTTAGCAGTTATGGCGATTACTTCTGAAATTCCATTTTCTTGACATCTGTCTCGTTTTCATGTCACTGCCGTTTATATGCTTGTTACGTTGACGGTCTTGCAGCAGCGGTCGCACTGGTCCCCGTCAGGTAAGTTAAGCGCTGTTGGGCTTGGTTAGCATTGGGATGGGTGACCGTCCGGGTTTGTCGAGTGGTGTTAGCAAGCAGGATGCACTCACTCCTTGTGAGGTGAACTGAGGAAATACACCACTGGCGATTAAAATTGCTACACCAAGAAGAAATGCAGATGATAATCGGGGACTCATTGGACAAATACAGAATATTACACTAGGACTGACATGTGATTACATTTTCATTAAATTTGAATGCATAGATCCAGAGTAATCAGTACCCAGAACAACCACCTATGGCCGTAATAACGGCATAGATACGCCTGGGCATTGAGTCAAACAGAGCTTGGATGGCATGTACAGGTGGAGCTGCCCATGCAGCTTCAACAGGATACCACAGTTCATCAAGAGTATCTGGAGAATGTGCTGGCCAGGGCAGCAGTCGAACATTTTCTGTATCCAGAAAGGCCCGTACAGGACGTGCAACATGCCGGTCGTGCATTATCCTGCTGAAATGTAGGGTCTAGCACCGATCGAATGAAGGGGAGAGCCAAGGGTCATAACACATCTGAAATATAACGTCCACTGTTCAAAGTGCTGTCAATGCGCACAAGAGGTGACCGAGACGTGTAACCTACGGCACCCCATACCATCACGCCGGGTGATACGCCAGTATGGCGATGACGAATGCACGCTTCCAATGCACGTTCACTGCAATGTCGCCAAACACGTATGCGACCATCATGATGCTGTAAACAGAACCTGGATTCATCCGAAAACATGACGCTTTGCCATTCGTGCACCCAGATTCGTCGTCGAGTAGACCATTGTAAGCGCTCCTGTCTGTCATGCAGCGTCAAGGGTAACCGCAGCTATGGTCTACGATCTGATTGTCCATGCTGCTGCAAACGTCGTAGAACTGTTCGTGTAGATGGTTGTTGTCTTGCAAACGTCCACATCTGTTGACTCAGGGATCGAGACGTGGCTGCACGATCCGTTACAGCCATGCGGATAAGATGCCTGTCACCTCGACTGCTAGTGACACGAGGCCGTTGGGATCCAGCACGGCGTTCCGTATTACCCTCCTGAACCCACCGATTCCATATTCTTCTAACAGTCATTGCATCTCGACCAACGCGAGCAGCAATGTCGCGATACGATAAACCGCAATCGCGGTAGGCTACAATCCGACGTTTATCAAAGTCGGAAACGTGATGGTACGCATTCCTCCTCCTTACACGAGGCATCACAACAACGTTTCACCAGACAACGCCGATCAACTGCTGTTTGTTTATGAATGGAGGGGCACGTCAGCACGTTGTAGGTGTCACCACCGGCGCCAATCTTGTGTGAATGCTCTGAAAAGCTAATCATTTGCATATAACAGCATCATCTTCCTATCGGTTAAATTTCGTGGCTGTAGCACATCATCTTTGTGGTGTAGCAATTTTAATGGCCAGTAGTGTACCTCAGAAGTTGATGGTCTGGTTAAGTTAACTGAAGCCCCCGGGAGAGCGCTATGTTGACCACATGCCCTCCATTTCCCCATTCCGTGAACCCTATCGGCTGGGGATGATATGGTGGTGGGCCGGTACTACTGGTCCTCCAAAAGCCTGTTCGGACGAAGTATGTTTCTGTTTACATGTTTTATGGTGTCAACAGGAGTAGCCTCACGCTTCACCTCTATTATATCCTCGAACCTTCTAGGACTTGTCTCTGTTACGTTTTTTTTTTAAGCCAAGACAATAAAAATTCGGAAGGTTGGCTAAACTATGTGGCAGAAATTAACTGTAACGACCTTTAGTCATCAGGAAGATCAACCTGACATTCTTATAACGATGTGAATGAGTCCAAACGAGCTAAAACGATCGATCTCCACGTAACGTATTCGTAATCCTTTGAGATTTAGGCTCATTATGCCATGCCACCACGACAGTTAGCCTTGTTAGGAACTAGTGAACATAAGAAGGGTCGTACATAGCAACGATTCATTCATTACTTCACGGCCATTTATCTTGTTCGTAAAGCTGGAGTGCACCGTAGAGCTTCGTATACAGTGTGGCGCGACCATAGACTGATGGAACTGCGTCAAAGTTTCGCCACTGTCTGCTGCGCACTGGACTAGTAAATACCAGGCATAGCACACACTTCAAAATTCAGTGCTCTTGTAACTGTAACAGTAGACCATACCGTGATGCAGAACGCCTCTCTTGCAGCGTCTGCAATTAGAGTTGACTGAGCATCTTCATGACGCTTCCGCGCATAAAAAGTAAACCGGTAACGAAACGTGCTGAGCTCCTTTGAATCTTCTGCATTTCCTCTGTCAGTCGTATCTGGTACGGACCCTAAAGTGACGATCAATATTCAAGTATTGTGCAATTCGCAATACCTTACATTTGTTTATGTTGAGGGTCAATTGCCACTCCCTGCAATAAGTGTCGATTGTCTGCAGGTTTTCGCGCAAGTTTCTGGTGTCACGATTTCTCTGTATACAACACTATGGTCCGCGAAACATTCTCAGGGAACTTATGCGCATTGCGAAAAGTAATGGTCCTATAACTGAGTGTCAAATTTTCGTTGGGCGAATTCGAAACTTTGGTTACTGTAAGTTTGGTCTTCATACAGGGTGTTTCAAAAATTACCGGTATATTTGAAACGGCAATAAAAACTAAACGAGCAGCGATAGAAATACACCGTTTGTTGCAATATGCTTGGGACAACAGCACATTTTCAGGCGGACCAACTTTCGAAATTACAGTAGTTACAATTTTCAACAACAGATGGCGCTGCAAGTGATGTGAAAGATATAGAACACAACGCAGTCTGTGGGTGCGCCATTCTGTACGTCGTCTTTCTGCTGTAAGCGTGTGCTGTTCACAACGTGCAAGTGTGCTGTGGACAACATGGTTTATTCCTTAGAACAGAGGACTTTTCTGGTATTGCAATTCCACCGCCTAGAACACAGTGTTGTTGCAACAAGACGAAGTTTTCAACAGAGGTTTAATGTAACCAAAGGACCGAAAAGCGATTCAATAAAGGATCTGTTTGAAAAATTTCAACGGACTGGGAACGTGACGGATGAACGTGCTGGAAAGGTAGGGCGACCACGTACGGCAACCACAGAGGGCAACGCGCAGCTAGTGCAGCAGGTGATCCAACAGCGGCCTCGGGTTTCCGTTCGCCGTGTTGCAGCTGCGGTCGAAATGACGCCAACGTCCACGTATCGTCTCATGCTCCAGAGTTTACACCTCTATCCATACAAAATTCAAACGCGGCAACCCCTCAGCGCCGCTACCATTGCTGCACGAGAGACATTCGCTAACGATATAGTGCACAGGATTGATGACGGCGATATGCATGTGGGCAGCATTTGGTTTACTGACGAAGCTTCTTTTTACCTGGACGGCTTCGTCAATAAACAGAACTGGCGCATATGGGGAACCGAAAAGCCCCATGTTGCAGTCCCATCGTCCCTGCATCCTCAAAAAGTACTGGTCTGGGCCGCCATTTCTTCCAAAGGAATCATTGGCCCATTTTTCAGATCCGAAACGATTACTGCATCACGCTATCTGGACATTCTTCGTGAATTTGTGGCGGTGCAAACTGCCTTAGACAACACTGCGAACACCTCGTGGTTTATGCAAGATGGTGCCCGGCCACATCGCACAGCCGACGTCTTTAATTTCCTGAATGAATATTTCGATGATTGTGTGACTGCTTTGGGCTATCCGAAACATACAGGAGGCGGCGTGGATTGGCCTCCCTATTCGCCAGACATGAACCCCTGTGACTTCTTTCTGTGGGGACACTTGAAAGACCAGGTGTACCGCCAGAATCCAGAAACAATTGAACAGCTGAAGCAGTACATCTCATCTGCATGTGAAGCCATTCCGCCAGACACGTTGTCAAAGGTTTCGTGTAATTTCATTCAGAGACTACGCCAAATTATTGCTACGCATGGTGGATATGTGGAAAATATCGTACTATAGAGTTTCCCAGACCGCAGCGCCATCTGTTGTTGACAATTGTAACTACTGTAATTTCGAAAGTTTGTCTGCCTGAAAATGTACTGTTGTCCCAAGCATATTGCAAGAAACGGTGTATTTCTAACGCTGCTCGTTTAGTTTGTATTGCCGTTTCAAATATACCGGTCATTTTTTAAACACCCTGTATCAGGAGTTCAGAAGGGTCAGAGCTCCATGAAAGAAAAGGGAATAGGGTATTTTTTCCTACTCTCTATTTTTTACGTATAGAAAACTGCAGACCAGGCTCATCCAAACTATGCCCCCTGGGCGCTAACACGCGAGATCGCCGCAGGCCAGCGCCCCGGGCGAATTCGTATGCTGTTGCAGTGGGCGAGCCGTGCCACTTAAGCCAGTTATCGTATATCAGATTGTCAGGTGGTCCCTGTGGCCGAGCGGTTCTAGGCGCTTCAGTCCGGAACCGCGCTGCAGCTACGGTCGCAGGTTCGAATCCTGCCTCCGGCATGGCTGTGTGTGATGTCCTTAGGTTAGTTAGGCATAAGTAGTTCTAGCTCTTAGGAACTGATGACCTCAGATATGAAGTCCCATACTGCTTATAACCATGTTGTTGTTGTTGTCTGCAGTCCGGAGACTGGTTTGATGCAGCTCTCCATGCTACTCTATCCTGTGCAAGCTGCTTCATCTCCCAGTACCTACTGCAACCTACATCCTTCTGAATCTGCTTAGTGTACTTATCTCTCGGTCTCCCTCTACGACTTTTACCCTCCACGCTGCCCTCCAACGCTAAATTTGTGATCCCTTGATGCCTCAAAACATGTCCTATCAACCGATCCCTTCTTCTAGTCAAGTTGTGCCACAAACTTCTCTTCTCCCCAATCCTATTCAATACCTCCTCATTAGTTACGTGATCTATCCACCTTATCTTCAGTATTCTTCTGTAGCACCACATTTCGAAAGCTTCTATTCTCTTCTTGTCCAAACTAGTTATTGTCCATGTTTCACTTCCATACATGGCTACACTCCAAACAAATACTTTCAGAAACGACTTCCTGATGCATAAATCTATATTCGATGTTAACAAATTTCTCTTCTTCAGAAACGCTTTCCTGGCCATTGCCAGTCTACATTTTATATCCTCTCTACTTCGACCATCATCAGTTATTTTACTTCCTAAATAGCAAAACTCCTTTACTACTTGAAGTGTCTCATTTCCTAATCTAATTCCCTCTGCATCACCCGATTTAATTTGACTACATTCCATTATCCTCGTTTTGCTTTTGTTGATGTTCATCTTATATCCTCCTTTCAAGACACTGTCCATTCCGTTCAAATGCTCTTCCAAGTCCTTTGCCGTCTCTGACAGAATTACAATGTCATCGGCGAACCTCAAAGTTTTTACTTCGTCTCCATGAATTTTAATACCTACTCCAAATTTTTCTTTTGTTTCCTTTACTGCTTGCTCAATATACAGATTGAATAACATCGGGGAGAGGCTACAACCCTGTCTCACTCCTTTCCCAACCACTGCTTCCCTTTCATGCCCCTCGACTTTTATGACTGCCATCTGGTTTCTGTACAAATTATAAATAGCCTTTCGCTCCCTGTATTTTACCCCTGCCACCTTTAGAATTTGAAAAAGAGTATTCCAGTCAACATTGTCAAAAGCTTTCTCTAGGTCTACAAATGCTAGAAACGTAGGTTTGCCTTTTCTTAATCTTTCTTCAAAGATAAGTCGTAAGGTCAGTATTGCCTCACGTGTTCCAACATTTCGACGGAATCCAAACTGATCCTCCCCGAGGTCTGCATCTACCAGTTTTTCCATTCGCCTGTAAAGAATTCGCGTTAGTATTTTGCAGCCGTGGCTTATTAAACTGATAGTTCGGTAATTTTCACATCTGTCAGCACCTGCTTTCTTTGGGATTGGAATTATTATATTCTTCTTGAAGTCTGAGGGTATTTCGCCTGTCTCATACATCTTGCTCACCAGCTGGTAGAGTTTTGTCATGACTGGCTCTCCCAAGGCCGTCAGTAGTTCTAATCGAATGTTGTCTACTCCGGGGGCTTTGTTTCGACTCAGGTCTTTCAGTGCTCTGTCAAACTCTTCACGCAGTATCGTATGTCCCATTTCGTCTTCATCTACATCCTCTTCCATTTCCACAATATTGTCCTCAAGTACATCACCCTTGTATAAACCTTCTATATACTCCTTCCACCTTTCTGCCTTCCCTTCTTTGCTTAGAACTGGGATGCCATCTGAGCTCTTGATATTCTTACACGTGGTTCTCTTCTCTCCAAAGGTCTCTTTAATTTTCCTGTAGGCAGTATCTATCTTACCCCTAGTGAGATAAGCTTCTACATCCTTACATTTGTCCTCTAGCCATCCCTGTTTAGCCATTTTGCACTTCCTGTCGATCTTATTTTTGAGACGTCTGTATTCCTTTTTGCCTGCTTCATTTACTGCATTTTTATATTTTCTCCTTTCATCAATTAAATTCAATATTTCTTCTGTTACCCAAGGATTTCTAGCAGCCCTCGTCTTTTTACCTACTTTATCCTCTGCTGCCTTCACTACTTCATCCCTCAGAGCTACCCATTCTTCTTCTACGGTATTTCTTTCCCCTATTCCTGTCAATTGACCCCTTATGCTCTCCCTGAAACTCTGTACAACCTCTGGTTCTTTCAGTTTATCCAGGTCCCATCTCCTTAATTTCCCACATTTTTGCAGTTTCTTCAGTTTTAATCTTTTGTTGGTATCTGCACAGAAAATCCATTCCCTAGATTTGACACCGGGAATTGATTTTGCCTAGCAAAAAAATGTTTTCCCACTCGGTGTCGTTTCCTTACAATAGTCTGCAGATGGTCGAGGTATTCTGCTTTCTGCACGGGATATTAACTTCTCAGATTTTCTGCCTTGCATTCATCTTGCCTTTTCTGGGTGTGTAGTCTGCAGATGGTCAAGGTTTCCTGCTTTCTCCACGGGATATTAACGTCTCAGAGTTCCTGCCTTGCATTCATCTTGCCTTTGCTGGGTGTGTAGTCATTTGGAACTACACGCCAACCCATGCAAGCGATCACAGTTTTAATAAATTTATCGTTTAACATTAACATACATTTGGAATGAGTTTGTTTTATAGGGGCCTGGTCCTAGATTGCCAGAGCCATCAGGAGAGAGTCAGGTGGGATGCTGTGGTGAGCGCCCTGTAACGCTCAAGAGTGCCAAGAAAACATCAGTGACGGTAACACATTTATTAGGCAGTAATAGAGGATTGTCTTCCAAAGCGCCGCGCCAGAGCTGGGCCAGGGGGTAGCACCTCGCTAGGGGCGCAGGCTGGTTGTGCTCGTCTTGCAGTACCTAAAGCACAGTGAAGCGTCGAGTTGTGGCTTCCAAGTCACAGGCGGCCATCGACTGCGGAATCCAGTGGCGTCCTGCTCTGTGTGTCGCTCTCATAGATGTCGACGATTTGCACTCAGGAGTCTCGCCCTAGGTATGTTGCCCCAGAAGTTGGCAGTGCAGCTGGGAGCAGCATCTTCCTTCCAGTCGGGTTCGGAGTTCCATAGACCATCGAAGAATGCTAGCCATTCTGAGGGTCGACCTGAATAGCCTCCCCTCTCACTGGGTAGCTGCTACTGATACTGAGACTACGCGCTGAGCAGTCGGCTATCGCCACTCTGCAATCAGACACGTTTTCAGAAGGGTAGGATATTTAAGTTGGCGCTTCTCATGTGCTCTGTGGCGGTGGGGATGGCTTGACATCATGTGCCCGAATTTTCCCTCACTGTCACTTCTCCTAGTGACTTCAGACTTCCGTAACTTCACCTTTCAGTGGTGGCTCAGCCTACATACCGGGTGATTAAAAAGTCAGTATAAATTTGAAAACTGAATAAATCACGGAATAATGTAGATAGAGAGGTACAAATTGACACACGTGCTTCGAATGACATGCGGTTTTATTAGAACCAAAAACATACAAACGTTCAAAAAATGTCCGACAGATGGCGCTTTATCTGATCAGAATAGCAATAATTAGCATAACAAAGTAAGACAAAGCAAAGATGATGTTCTTTACAGGAAATGCTCAATATGTCCATCATCATTCCTCAAAAATAGCTGTAGTCTAGGAATAATGTTGTGAACAGCACTGTAAAGCATGTTCGGAGTTATGGTGAGGCACTGGCGTCGGCTGTTGTCTTTCAGCATCCCTAGAGGTGTCGGCCGATCTCGGAGCACTTGCGACTTCAGGTAACACCAAAGCCAATAATCGCACGGACTGAGGTCTGGGGACCTGGGAGGCCAAGCATTACGAAAGTGGCGGCTGAGCACACGATCATCACCAAACGACGCGCGCAAGAGATCTTTCACGCGTCTAGCAATATGGGGTGGAGCGCCATCCTGCATAAACCTCGTACGTTCCTGTAGGTGTTTACCAGCTAGGCTGGGGATGATGTGGTTCTGTAGCATATCGGCGTACCTCTCATCCGTTACGGCAGCAGCTACAAAACCAGAATCACGCATTTCCTCGAAGAAAAAAGGCCCGATAACGGTAGATGTAAATCCAACCCATACCGTGACTTTCTCGTCGTGCAATGGAGTTTTCACGACAGTTTTAGGATTTTCGGTAGCCAAAATTCTGCAGTTGTGGGCGTTGACAGACCCTCGGAGCGAGAAATGAGCTTCGTCGGTCCACAACACGTTACTCAACCAATCGTCATCTTCCACCATGTTTTGAAACGCCCACACCGCAAATGCCCTCCGCTTCACTAAATCGCCAGGTAACAGTTCATGATGCAGATGGATTTTGTAAGGATAGCATCGGAGGGTACGCCTCAGTACCAACGAAACAGTAGTGTGTGGAATGCCGGTGAGACGTGCGACTCTACGAGCGCTGACTTGCCCGTGCATAGACGAACCCGCGACAGTCTCCATTTGTTCCTGAACTGTCTCAGCAGGATTACGCCTTGTGCTCGGTCGGCCACTACGGGGTGTATCGTCTAAACAACCCGTGGCTTCGAACTTCGAAATCATTCTCGCCACAGCTGCATTTGTCAATGGACCTTTACCCGTTCGAATCCCCTTTCTATGGCGATAGGATCGCAACGCTGAACTACCACATTCCCCATTCTGGCAATACAGTTTCGCTAAAAACACCTTTTCAGGTAACGTCAACATGCTGCGATTGCTGGCACATCTGATTCTCTCTCTCATACAGCTCCTTTTATATACGATTGTCATGTGCAATCACTGTCGTTTTGCTGCCCAGCGGCACCTGTCGGACATTTTGCGAACTTTGTCTGTTCTAATAAAACTCCATGTAATTCCAAGTTTTTACCTTTTTATCTACATTATTCCGTGGTTTATTAAGTTTTCAAATGTACCCTAACTTTTTGATCACCTGGTACTTGAGGTTGTGTTATACCTGGCCTCCCTTACAACACTCTGCTTTGTCACTAGTATGACACGACAGAATGTCTCAGCTTACATATGTCATTACTCTTCTCGCTTGGAGACATGGGCGTTCTGTCGTGACTGACTCAGTATTTTTCCCTAGCTGGACGTCCACTGGTCTGGCAGCTGCCAAGGTAGAACTTGGATGAATTTTTGGTGTCTAGGGATACTATCGTGGGGCATAACAGTTCTCAGTTATTATATTCCAGGAACTTCTCAAAATATTTTCTTACTTTGCCACTAATGAACCTTAGTGATCTGCATTGACACCCACATATCGAGTTAAATCTATGCATATCGTGTGAAATACCACTCCTCAGCATCTGGGTCATCACTGATTTCGAGAATTTAGTACCAAAAAACTGCAGACTAGGATCAAGCGCATGTCCCATCTAGCTCTTGATGTACTCTGCACATTCGATGGTAGGTCGTACAGAGGCTTCTATTGCAACTAGTGGATGTGTTACAGCGCCCTTAATATGAGAAAAATATGGCATCCGGTTGTTTACATCCTAATCATTTGGTTACTCTATTACTCTAAGTTGTAAGAGAAAATTAGGGCAATGAATGTCAAACTTGAACTGTTGTCCTCGCATTTTCGTGTGCAGTTCGCTACCAACAGTGTTACAATTTTGCGCCTCACACACATTATGTCGATTCTTTTATTTAGCATCACTCCTGGAAATGGAAAAAAGAACACATTGACACCGGTGTGTCAGACCCACCATACTTGCTCCGGACACTGCGAGAGGGCTGTACAAACAATGATCACACACACGGCACAGCCGACACACCAGGAACCGCGGTGTTGGCCGTCGAATGGCGCTAGCTGCGCAGCATTTGTGCACCGCCGCCGTCAGTGTCAGCCAGTTTGCGGTGGCATACGGAGCTCCATCGCAGTCTTTAACACTGGTAGCATGCCGCGACAGCGTGGACGTGAACCGTATGTGCAGTTGACGGACTTTGAGCGAGGGCGTATAGTGGGCATGCGGGAGGCCGGGTGGACGTACCGCCGAATTGCTCAACATGTGTGGCGTGAGGTCTCCACAGTACATCGAGGTTGTCGCCAGTGGTCGGCGGAAGGTGCACGTGCCCTTCGACCTGGGACCGGACCGCAGCGACGCACGGATGCACGCCAAGACCGTAGGATCCTACGCAGTGCCGTAGGGGACCGCACCGCCACTTCCCAGCAAATTAGGGACACTGTTGCTCCTGGGGTATCGGCGAGGACCATTCGCACCCGTCTCCATGAAGCTGGGCTACGGTCCCGCACACCGTTAGGCCGTCTTCCGCTCACGCCCAAACATCGTGCAGCCCGCCTCCTGTGGTGTCGCGACAGGCGTGAATGGAGGGACGAATGGAGACATGTCGTCTTCAGCGATGAGAGTCGCTTCTGCCTTGGTGCCAATGATGGTCGTATGCATGTTTGGCGCCGTGCAGGTGAGCGCCACAATCAGGACTGCATACAA
Source organism: Schistocerca gregaria (assembly GCF_023897955.1). Lineage (NCBI taxonomy): Eukaryota > Metazoa > Arthropoda > Insecta > Orthoptera > Acrididae > Schistocerca > Schistocerca gregaria. The sequence goes on along the minus strand of NC_064920.1, from coordinate 884,915,943 downwards.
CCGAGGCACACAGGGCCAACACCCGGCATCATGGTGTGGGGAGCGATCTTCTACACTGGCCGTACACCTCTGGTGATCGTCGAGGGGACACTGAATAGTGCACGGTACATTCAAACCGTCATCGAACCCATCGTTCTACCATTCCTAGACCGGCAAGGGAACTTGCTGTTCCAACAGGACAATGCACGTCCGCATGTATCCCGTGCCACCCAACGTGCTCTAGAAGGTGTAAGTCAACTACCCTGGCCAGCAAGATCTCCGTATCTGTCCCCCATTGAGCATGTTTGGAACTGGATGAAGCGTCGTCGCACGTGGTCTGCACGTCCAGCACGAACGCTGGTCCAACTGAGGCGCCAGGTGGAAACGGCATGGCAAGCCGTTCCACAGGACTACATCCAGCATCTCTACGATCGTCTCCATGGGAGAATAGCAGCCTGCATTGCTGCGAAAGGTGGATATACACTGTACTAGTGCCGACATTGTGCATGCTCTGTTGCCTGTGTCTATGTGCCTGTGGTTCTGTCAGTGTGATCATGTGATGTATCTGACCCCAGGAATGTGTCAATAAAGTTTCCCCTTCCTGGGACAATGAATTCACGGTGTTCTTATTTCCATTTCCAGGAGTGTATTTTTTCCCCATTCCCCATCGACCCTCAATCACATTTAGTGCAGTGGACCATACGCAGTGTCGTTTGCACGATGTTAAACCATTGTGCTGGAGCAGAAGATTCTCTCCTCATTATCACCTCACTTATGGCAGATCAGATAGACTATTTTCCGGAGACGTTCTTCTGATAGTACCGATTAAAGTCTCTGCGGAGCGTTGAAAGGATAGGCTCACGTATAGGTATTATGAAGGATTGAGTCCGCCCACAAAGAACGGTGCAGTAACGGTAATTGCAGACCTCTGGCCGCAGAAGGCAGGGATTTCGGCTCCTACTCATAACACAGTTTAAGCTTCTCACATACAGTCTATGACGTACTTTAAACTTCACGCCTGCTCGAATTTATAAAGGATGAGTTCATAAATCTAGGTAAAAGTACGGCAGTCGGCAAGTTATAAAAACTAAGTGATAATCCGCTACAAAGGATGCTGTTCACATAGCTCTAGAACAATCAATTCTAACATTATTTACATGTGTCGACATCTTTATCGAACCATCTGATTTGAATACACAGAAATATTCAGATACTAACAGCGTAATCAATCACAGTTGTCTTTGGCTGGAGTTGCGCCAAACGAACTCTAGCTGGAGACGACAAACAGAGATTCAGATCTCGACTTTACACCGTCCAAGAGGTGTCAAGGAACTATTACTACCGTCTCATTTAGCGTAAATACTACGACGAGCAATCAGGAAAAAATGGTCTCACACGGGGAGAGGATACTTCGAATACTAATACACAGTGGACGCCCTGCTGATGATAACACTATGGCTTACAAACCTATACGTAGAAATCCCGTTAACTACTGCTTATGATAGGTGGTACGAGCTACTCTCTCTTCTGTTTATTGGCTCATAAGATTTCATTTTTAATACACCGATCCCATTAATAAAAGTTCTTTCGTACTGAGTAAAAAATCCGACGTCAGTTGCTTCCATTACCTGGACGAGCTGGTCGTAATGGAAGTAGATTACGCCTACCTTACACTGACAAGAGAACAAATTATAATATGAGAGGGGAGCAACAATTCAATTTAATTATGGTGTGAACTGCTACTTTTCAAGTAAAGTATGTATCATCACATATGTTAACCACGTCAAACGCCAGGACAAATCGTAGGTACAGCTAAGAGATTGACAATATGAAACTTGAGCTTTCCGTCGTGCAGGGAATGTTCATAAAACTTACGGGAAAAGCCCTCTTTGAACGCATGGAATGCACGTGATTTTCGTGTTTTTTGTTTTAAGTGAAATTGAAAGAAATGCTAAATGAGTTGAGTTTTATTCCTTACACTTTTGTCTTTAAGAAATCATTTTCATATGCACATCGGACGCTGCCTCTAACCGCTGCATCTCGTGGGCAGACCCCTTGCAGCCGGATCAGTGGTAGTCGGTGGGAATTTCCGAAGTCCTCATGCTGGACCTGTAACACCATTATTTTGTATTAGTCATTTTCGATATATTTTCTATCTGTACACGTAAGACAACTGGAAGACAATAAATTGTAACAAAATAGCGACGTACGGAAACAAATGTCATTTTCTTCGCCCACAAAACTGAGACAAAAGCGTGCAATGAAAATAAACTTTTGGCGATATCGCAAAACTGCTTCGTACGCTGATAGAGAATACAGTTTAAACGGCAGTGCAAAATTCCGATCAAAATGGTACCTACCGTTCTCAAATTACTTTCTTTGCAACATAGGATTAAACATCCAGCCGGCTGCACATAAACGCTAGGTACATTGACCTAGGTTTCGACGCTAGTGGTATTTTCATCAGAATAAATGTTGCTAAATCGTTGAATAATATTGCTAAAAACCAATAGTCAGAATTTGGAGCAGCTATGTTCCGATGTTGTTCCCAGTTGGACACACATGTGAAACGCACGAACGTTATATTTTACTTTTGACAGGAATATAGCTGCTCCAAATTCTGACTATTGCTTTTTAGCAGTGTAGTTTTAACATTTATTCTGATGAAGACATCCCTAATAGATGACGAAACCTAGGTCAATCTATCTACAGTTTGTGTGCAACCGGTTGACTGTTTAATCCTGTGCTGAAATTAATATACTGTTGCTGAATAACGGCCATGTTCAAAACAGCAACTTACGTTCCCCGCCAATTTGAAAAATATAGTTTCGAGAAAACTGCGTTTAGAGTGTTGGGTTACGGTTCAAATGGCTCTGAGCACTATGGGACGTAACTGCTGAGGTCATCAGTCCCCTACAACTTAGAACTACTTAAACCTAACTAATCTATGACATCACAAACATCCATGGCCGAGGCAGGATTCGAACCTGCGACCGTAGCGGTCGCGCAGTTCCAGAGTGTAGCGCCTAGAACCGCTCGGCCATTCCGGCCGGCTGTTGGGTCAAATTTATTGAAATTCATCCAAACACGCCTCTAGTCATCGAGTCGTGGGCCATACAGTAATACTTTCGGATCAAAAAGAAGATCTTCCTCCTAATTATTAGTGGCCATGGATGTCTTGTGCACCTCTTTGTCAGCTTTTGTCACTCCCTGCTCTGCTCGATACAAGTCTCGTCCGCTTTTATTATTACTTTTTTTATTTGCCGAATTTGTAACAGAATGGTCCGATTTCAGGTTCGAGCGCGTTCATGATTTCCGTAATGCCCGTCAGGAAGAAGTTGAAATTACATGCTGCCACAATGGCCACGATGTCTACTGTTTCTTTTTCTCTCGCTGTGACCGATTTTGTGAGACACTTTTCGCCTTGTAACTGGATAACGGAGTTTCTAGTGATCTTGGGATGAACACTACAACAAAACAGACATCCCAGAGAACATCTGAAGCAAAAAAAAACTATTTTTACCCTTAAGGGAGTTCAGCCGTTTAACGACTGGACAAACGCCAATATTTCGACGGGTGTCAGGACACTGTGGGGCGGCGAAGAAGTTGTCGAATGAGTTGTTTGAATGTTCATTTCACGTAACAGACTATTGCCGATGCAACATATGTGGGACGGCGAAGAAGTCGTTGTTTAATGTTGAATGAAAGTTGAACATTGCCACCTTAAATCACGCGAGCCTGGCAACTAATTTGGTGGCCAGTCAGAAAGCGAAGGGAAACTTACTGACCTTAGTTCCCAGTCTGCACGGCCACATTCCTGTACAGCCCAGCTAAACGAAAAATATCCATAGTTCTTCACGGGATTAGGGCTGCTTCAATAAAATTTAAAGTTCCAAACAAGATTTTATTATCTTAAAGGCTCACACAAATTACTCGAAACTTCTGAAAATGCTAAAGACATTAAATATTGTTAATTCAGCCAACCGTTTAATAGTTCAGAGGCGACTTCTACAGCAAGTTCCTCCCGAATAGTTCATTACTCTAACTAACGGTACTCTATTAATAGTTCGCAATAATGTTAAAAAAAAAAGATTAATGCTCGCCTTAAAGGTGGAGTTAGTCACCACTTGCCACGCGGAATTATACTTCACACGGACGGCACAATAACAGTTTGTTACCGAAGTCTAAACGATCCAGGACGGTGTACAGTCCTCGCGATTTTCAATGTCCGTTTACATTGCTAAGTACGCGCATGTCACAGCCCGCTATGACGTCACCCGAGGCGAGGCGCGATCGGACGTTAAGCTCGCGTGGACTATGCGTTGGTCTAATGTCGAGTGAGATTACTACTGCCTCTGCCGCTCTTCTTATATAGCTCCGGCGCGTACCGCCAAGAGAGCATCTGTTCTTTCCATTCCTATGCAGATGCCTGCAGCCTCCAAATGATTGCTATCTCAGGCACATAATCTTAAATATCACATTTAATAATAGCTTTACAAACTTCTCAATTTTTGTATACATACATCTGAGCAGTACAGAAGCACGTAGAAAACCTCAGCCCGCTAAAATTAAAACTTTACTCTCTAGAATTTTTACAATGGAACTAACGGTAGGTTGTTACCTCTGAACCATAGCTTTATCAAGACTTGTATCAGCTGTTAATTATGCTACAAGACTAAAACTTGGTGTAGCTTTGTTAATTGTCCTATCTGATCATTGGTCTTAAAGAATTTGTTTTATCATTAAAATTTAAAGTACTTAATCTATAATGCTTATGTACATTTTACTCACAAAAGTAGTTTTTACTAAATTACTAAAAAACTAGAAGAGGTAACTGATTGTGGTATTTCCATTATTATTATTAGGGTGAACTGAAGCATCCTACCAATTTTCAATATTGTAGCTCTATTATTTCGCGCCTCTGATTTTTCCGAAAAACGCGGATTCTGGAGTCAATTTTAGTTTTATGGTTTTGGAAACCAGCACCACTCATTAATGACTTCTTACTGCACCTTCTCACCAAATTTTGGCTTCCTAGCGTCATTATTTAGCGCCTCCTATTTTTCTTTCAAAACTTGAATTTTACGTAAACTACTAATTTTATAACATTAAGATTTGTTACCTGAAACATTATTACATAGAACTATACTTTAACAAAGTTTTACACACAAATCTTAATTTTTACTTTTATGTTAAATGTGGTGCAATACTATATGCAGGCGCGTTACGATGACGTGACGCTACTAGCAGTGAACTAGGGTAAGTCCCGTGCACTCGCTCGCCTCTGTATCTTATACATGATACAGCGCTTGCTTTGCTTCAACACGGGTATATAAAGAAATTTTTAGACCTTGGAGGACTGGGCTATGCCAACCTGGAAACAGAAAGACGACGTATGCAGAAAGACAACACACAGTATAAAAACTGCTGCTACTGCTTGACCAAAGGCCCAAGAATCAGCCAATTGTGAGAGGCACGAGTAGTGACAACGTTACACAGAACTGTAATCATGATGTGAACTGTTACATTTCACGTCTAAAATTGATCATCTTTATTTTTTGAGGCCCCAGCTTTGGTTGGCGTAGTTTTGCACAGAGAGGGTTTTTAAAATGCCATGCACAGCGATCTCTCGTTTCGCTAATGCCTTGAAAACGATTGCTGTTGTCGAGTGTGTTACAGTTTCATTTCCGCACTTTGAACAATGATTTGACAGCACACGTATTAAGATGTACTAAGGTGGGGAACCATAAGTATCGTGCCGATTCAGGTTTTCCTCTCCTTAGATCTATGCATGTGTAGGTGACTGAACATCTTCCTAAGTACTACATTTGTGAAATATTTTGATACACTCAAATCTGTATACCATGGACTTACTGTTGAAGGTTGCAAGATTCTTTTACTGTGCTTCTTCTACGTTGCATGATGAGAAAATGTTGACAGAACAGAGAATAACGAAGCACGTAGCAGTAACGTTTGTGTTTAACAAGTCTCTCTATAACCCCCAATCCCTCTCAACTACTCTGGTGTTCCATCTTAACTAGTAAATTACCTAATGTGGCATACTTGGAGCAGTCTTGAAGCACTGTGAAGGCATTACTTTACCGGAGAGCTGCAGCATTCTGAGGATACTAGAAACGCGGGACAAGAACTTCCCACTTCCCACTTGAGCGCGAAATAATTCGCGAGATTGCAGCCGCAGCGGCCGGCGCAGACAACAGGTTCCCGAGCGGCTGCTTAGCGGCGGTCGCAGTTCCCTTATTGCGGTCTGTCCCGCCCGTTTATCTTCAGCAGCGGTAGAACGCAATTACCTTTGAATGTCTTCGTCCGAATATTTGTACAAGCCGAGGGCTATTATTTCTGGCAATGGTAATTCATCTTGCGCCTTGCCGCAGGATTTGGCGTGTACTTGGGTTATTCAGTTACCGCTGGGGGACAAAAAACCACATTCAGAAAGAAGCGCCGTCCATCAGCATAATGAAATGCTGAAAGTAATGCGACGTGCCGCCGAACAGCCCGCTCCGCGATACGCCGACAATGGTTTCGGCTGTGGCATTGAAAGTACTGCGCCATTGTGCTGCCTGTTTGGAAGAAAGATTGCATGTTTAGCAGATACTACAGTTTTTTTCTCGTACCTATTCCGCTCTGGAAAAGTTTGCTTGCAATTTTCACGTTTTTTTTCCTTTTACAGTTACGAAATTTACTAATAAGTATTTTAACAATGTAAAGTAAAGCCTCCGATTTTTTTTAATGTCAAGTCTCCTAAAGCTTTTAAATAAAGCGAACATTATTAACACTCTACATGTCAATTTTTCATGTCTGTATATTTATTTCTCAACATAGTCACGCTGGCCACCAACACATTTCTCCTAGCAAGCGACCTTCAAAGTAGAATGTTTGACGTTGTTGACAGAGCTACAAATTCACCTATGGTTCCACCGCTGCATTACTATCAAAATGTCCGCCCCGATAGCTGAATGCCTCTTCCTGATCATTATCCTTCGATCCTCGAGCACGTTGCTTGGGCGTGGCGGCGGAATGACCAGGATTCGCCAGGTGTTGACCCCTGCCCTACTCGTCGTCCTGCTCCTGCAGCGGTTCCTCAAAAAAAAAAGAAAAAAAAAGGAAAAGGATGGACTGCCCTCCTTAGGGGTCCGGGTTCGATTCCCGGCTGGGTCGGGGATTTTCTACGCTCAGGGACTGGTTGTTGTGTTGTCTTCATAGCAATTTCATCCCCGTCCGGTGCGCACGTCGCCCAATGTGGCATCGAATGTAATAAGACCTGCACCAAGGCGGCCAGACCTGCTCCGTAAGGACCCTCCCGGCCAATGATTACTAACTCTCTTTTCCACTACTATCAAAATGAAGTCCTCGGTTTTTAAATTTTGGAAACAGATGAAAATCCGATGGGACCAGGTTGGGAGTGTATAGAAGATGATCGATGACAGTGAACCGTAGGCGCCGGGTTGGTGCAGATGTTGCAGCGCTCGTGTGTGGTCCGACGTTTTCATGCTGAAGGAGACTCAGTACCCTGTGTGGACTAAGGTTTTCTGCGGTTAGAACCCCAATTACAGCATGCTGTTTCTCAGGCACCTACTTAGCTACGTTACACGTTGATATGTTACATGCTACAATTTGGAGCCCTCTAGCGGCAAAGGAATAGGTAGACATGAAGAATAATGACATATAATGTCAATAACGTTTGTTTTATTTTAAGCACTTTTAAGAATTTACACATAAAAAATTGGAAGACATTACTTTTCAGCACACCCTCGTAGAATGTGGTACTACATATGAATATACAGAGATATAGACAAGGAACTAGCATAATTCTGAAGCGTGTGTGGAATACTAAATAGGTATCTGAAAAATAAACTGCGGAAAGAGAGAACACTGAAACTTTACAAGACCACAGCTGTTCGTACTTTATTGTATGAAAGTGACTCATGGTAGACATGCAAATAAATCCAGGCAGCATAAATGAGATTTCTCAGTGCAGGAAAGAGATGTCGAAGATTAGACCAATGACGTTAGGAGGTGTTTGAATATGTTTAAATTAGGAAATAAAGAGCACTTAATTGGATCGAACACATTAACAGGAAGAGTAGCCAAAGCATACCTTTCATAACCATAAGTATCTAATGTGAAGTCAGAAGGAATTAACGAAAATCGAGGAAAGGATCTGCGTCGTAAAGACGAATGGCTTTTGATGTTTAGATCTTCTCTTCTTCTCCGTCTTCTTCTTCTTTTAATCTCGTTACATTCAGGTACAGATCCTGGGTCCCGCTCCTAGGGAGAAGGGTCACATTTTGCTATTGGCTCCCCCTAATACCACCCTTCTCCCTTCCACCCATACCTAACTTGCTGTCACCCCCATTCTTAGCGTGCTACGGAGGCCAATGATTTTAATAACCACAATTTTAAAATTTATAGAATGTTCTGATATAATAATAATAATTTGTCGGGATGGATGGTTAGTATATTGTTTTAACATTGCTTCCCACAACCTGCAATACAGAGATAGATAGTAGTTGAACCAAAACTCCAACAACAAAACTTCGGAAATTGTTTAGTGTTTGGCCGGCCGGTGTGGCCGAGAGGTTCTGCAGTCTGGAACCGCCCGATCGCTACGGTCGCAGGTTCGAATCCTACCCCGGTCATGGATGTGTACGATGTCCTTAGATTAGTTAGGTTTTAGTAGTTCTGAGTTATAGGGGACTGATGATCTCAGATGTTAAGTCCCATAGCGCTCAGAGCAATTAGAACCATTTTCTTTGTTCAGTGGTAGTTCGTCATTGGTGCCACGTGGCTGATTACAGCACAATAGCATTTGTTTAGATTTCTAGCCCTCATTTATATTTGTATCTGTACTGCACTGTTAATATTTGCATAATCCTGCAAGTACCAAAGGTACCAACTATGTCTCGTTTGAAAAGCCTTTTCCATTCATTTTCGGTAATTATTTAGGCAATAGTTAAAGCCCCCTTTACTCTTTGACCTCAAGACTGCAATCAGTACTGCTTTGTTCGGTCTCGCTATTATTACTTTTTTTTCATCCAGCTGAGTCAATTGTACGTTAACAGTCATGCAAAGCAGTAAAGATAGTATTGAAAAAGATTTCGGGCTTGCAGCCGGTCGTCGTTAGCTTCCATCCACGATATTTCGATTGGACACCTGCCAGCCATCCTCAGGTGAGCCATAGGAGACTGACGAAGGCGCCCTCCGTTCCGTAATATATAACGTGCAGCGAGTATTCCGCGCATGCGTCAAAATCATATGGACAGGCGAACCACACCGCCCGCCAGCAGCGTCCTCGCTGGTGGAACTGCAGAACTCAGCTGTCTTCGGCGTTGTCAAGTGCCGCGGCCATCGGAGTACTCTGACGTCTTCGTCTGGAGCAGATGTTAGAGATGACGGGGTTCCACGCATTATCAAGCTGGTAGCCATTGTCACGGTTGATAAGATTGTCTGTCATGCGAATTCAATGTCAATTTCACAGTAAGGTAAGGTTTGGCGAGATACACCAAGAGTGCGCGATAACTGAAGGCAATGGAAGAGTGACGCGACGACACTGTTCTGAGATGCTATCCCATAGACGGAAAACCCAGTGCAGTGCTTTGGCATCTATTCGAGGGTTGTTGGATCACTCTGTGTTTTGTATTGTCGTATTACAGAATTTCTAACTGCCTTGAAGGTATTTTCCCGTAAATGAAAGTAACTGTGATGACAAACTCAATAAATCATAATTATATCGTTACTCTACATACTCTAGCAACTTCGACAATGCCATAATATGGAAAATATAAAATTGCAGTGTGCGATCATCATTATGAGTATTTCACCACTTCTGCGACAGTGAACACAGGGGTGCAGTCTACGGCTAAGCAAGCATGTGGTTGGGGGAAATGTCGGTTTCGCCTACATTCAAGCAAGTCAGAATTTATCATTTTGTTTTCTTATTGTACCGTCTTTCCCATTCTATCTTTCCGTGTCCAATTTCCTGTGATTTTCTGGTTCACTCACGAAGCGAATCAGGTTTTTCGTCGTCAGCCTATGAATGTGCACTTGGTTGGAATGTCTTCGACAGCCGATCTGGCCGAAAAACTATCCATGTGATCAGATTTCCAACCTAGCATCTGGATAGTGTCTTGGGTTAAACACAACTCTTAATTTTCTATTATCATCTCCATTTTCGAGACTCTTAGTTCTCTTAGTACTTTATTCTCTGACACTTCGTTGTTGAGAAATCTGATGTGGCCCCACCCAAAGCAATTTTACTTAAGACGTTACAACTTTTATTTTCCAAACGTCGCTTGTATCCACTCCTGCTCATACAAAGATTAAAAAAAAAAAAAATAGAAAGAAGAACACCTAGTACATTGTTTGTATATTTGATTTATTTATTCATTTCTTAAAGCGATGCCATTCCTTTGCCAGCTTCGTTTTGTTTTTAAGCTTCTATTGTGGTTTTTGCATTAAATTATAATGTATCATTTCCAAATCAGGAGGAAATATGCTTAAAAAATGGTTCAAATGGCCCTGAGAACTATGGGAGTCCCCTAGAACTTATAACTACTTAAACCTAAGGACATCACACACATCCATGCCCCAGGCAGGATTTGAACCTGCGACCGTAGCGGTCGCGCGGTTCCACACTGTAGCGCCAAGAACCGCTCGGCCACATCGGTCGGCTGTGCTTCGACTTTGGTAAGTAATGTCATCTAGATTTTAATCCAGAGAAAGGCTTAAAGTACTTTAAGATGCCACAGCAGGCAAGGTATTATTTATCATCGCGACCGCTCCAATTATTTACGTAGCTGATCCACGCAAAACATACCAGCTGCTGTCACTGGCCAGAGACAACTCCGTCGGAGTGTGATTTACGGAGCGGTGTATTATTCTGACACGAATATTGGGTTTATGGAAATTACCAGTGTTTTCAGATTTCTCTTTAATGCTGAGGCATTATAAGACAATACGATCCGGTCAGAGAACAAGGGCGTGGTGCTGTGTGACTCCTTCAAAGAAAGAACAAAGGTCCTGTAGGCAGAGTATGACAGGCCCGCATTGGGAACGAGACTACGATAGCAGGGTGGGTAGAAATCATAGGTGGATAGTAGCTGAGGTCACAGAATTTCGCAATATATATATATATATATATATATATATATATATATATATATATATATATATATATATATATATATATATAGGGTGTTACAAAAAGGTACGGCCAAATTTTCTGGAAACATTCCACACACACAAAGAAAGAAAATATGTTATGTGGACATGTGTCCGGAAACGCTTACTTTCCATGTTAGAGCTCATTTTATTACTTCTCTTCAAATCACATTAATCATGGAATGGAAACACACAGCAACAGAACGTACCAGCGTGACTTCAAGCACTTTGTTACAGCAAATGTTCAAAATGTCCTCCGTTAGCGAGGATACATGTATCCACCCTCCGTCGCATGGAATCCCTGATGCGCTGATGAAGCCCTGGAGAATGGCGTATTGTATCGCATCCGTCCACAGTACGAGCACGAAGAGACTCTACATTTGGTACCGGGGTTGCGTAGACAAGACCTTTCAAATGCCCCCATAAATGAAAGTGAAGAGGGTTGAGGTCAGGAGAGCGTGGAGGCCATGGAATTGGTCCGCCTCTACCAATCCATCGGTCACCGAATTGCTGTTGGGAAGCGTACGAACACTTCGACTGAAATGTGCAGGAGCTCCATCGTGTATGAACCACATGTTGTGTCGTACTTGTAAAGGCACTTGTTCTAGCAGCACAGGTAGAGTATACCGTATGAAATCATGATAACATGCTCCATTGAGGATAGGTGGAATAATATACTGACGAAACTAAAATGCACTCTAACATGAAAATTAAGCGTTTCCTGACACATGTCCACATAACATCTTTTCTTTATTTGTGTGTGAGGAATGTTTCCCGGAAGTTTGGCCGTACCTTTTTGTAACACTATATAAGGTGACATAACGTATTAAAGGGTGTCTATTATTGAACTGTATGGAATAAAATCGTCATAACTTCTGAACGGGATTTGTTGGGACGTTCAGACTGCACCGTTGGCTGCGGGGCATCATGGGAATTAGCATGGTGTGGCTTAGTGACGAAGCCCACTTTTATTTCCATGGGTACGTCGATAAGCAAACGTAGTGCATTTGAGGGACTTAGAATCCGCATTTCGCGATCGAGAAGTCTCTTCACCCTCAACAGCTGACTGTGTGGTGTGCAATGTCCAGACACAGAATACACGGTGCGATATTTCTAAATGGCAAGGTGACTATGGAACGGTACGTGAAGGTTTTGGAAGATGATTTCAGCCCCATTACCCAAAGTGACGCTGATTTCGACAAGATGGAGCTTGACCCCATCGAAGCAGAAGAGTGCTTTACGTCCTCGAGGAGCACTCTGGGAGCCACAATTTTGGCTCTAGGGTACACAGAGGCCACTGGCATAGGCTTCGACTGGCCGAGATATTCTCCGGATCTGGACATAATCAATTATTTTTTGTGGGGCTATAGTAAAGACAAGGTGTATAACAATAACCTCAAAACCATTGCTAATCTGAAAACAGCCATTCAGAAGGTCATCAACAGAAGCGATGTTCCGCCAGGTCAGCGGGTCACGCAGATTGCGCTGTTCGTTTCCGCCACATCATCGCCAATGATGACAGGCATATCGAACATGTCATTACCTAAATCCGAATATCTGTAGTGACGTTTGCGCGTTGAATAAAGTACGTGCAAGCCGTAGTTTGTAACAAATTAACGTTTTTTCATATAGTTCAATAACTGTCACTCCGTAATAACTCATAAAAATGTTTCCAGAGATCTCCCACACGTGCACGGGAAGTTGGAAGCACACAGCGTGAGGTCAGCCTGACTATAGTGCCTAATGGAGCTGAGCCACCAAACACGAGCCAGTTGAGGGAACGGGAAAAAGGTCACGTGTGTCATTCAGCCTGCAGTTACGGTGTTCTTCTCTACGAACATAGCTCGCAGACAAAATTTCGATGGCGCCTACATCTACATGTACATCCATACTCCGCAAGCCACCTGACGGTGTGTGGCGGAGGGTACCTTGAGTATCTCTATCGGTTCTCCCTTCTATTCCAGCTCGTGGAAAGAAAGATTATCAGTATGCCTCTGTGTGGGGTCTAATCTCTCTCATTTTATCCTCATGGTCGCTTCTCGAGATATAAGTAGGAGGGAGCAATAAACTGTTTGGCTGCTGGGTGAAGGTATGTTTTCGAAACTTCAACAAAAGCCTGTACCGAGCTACTGAGCGTGTCTCTTGCAGAGTCTTCCACTGGAGTTTATCTATCATCTCCGTAACGCTTTCGCGATTACTAAATGATCTTGTAATGAAGCGCGCTGCTCTCGGTTGGATCTTCCCTATCTCTTCTATCAACCCTATGTGGTACGTATCCCACACTGCTGAGCAGTATTCAAGCAGTGGGCGATCAAGCGTACTGTAACCTACTTCCTTTGTTTTCGGATTCCATTTCCTTAGGATTCTTCCAATGAATCTCAGTCTCGCATCTGCTTTACCGACGATCAACTTTATATTATCATTCCATTTTAATCACTCCTAATGCATACTCCCAGATAATTTATGGAATTAACTGCTTCGAGTTGCTGACCTGCTATTTTGTAGCTAAATGATAAGGGATCTATCTTTCTATGTATTCGCAGCGCATTACATTTGTCCACATTGAGATTGAATTGGCATTACCTGCACCATGCGTTAATTCGTTGCAGATCCTCCTGCATTTCAGTACATTTTTCCATCCTTACAATCTCTCGATATACCACAGCATCATCCGCAAAAAGCCTCAGTGAACTTCCGATGTTATCCACAAGGTTATTTATATATATTGTGAATAGCAACGGTCCTACGACACTCCCTGAGACACACCTGAAATCACTCCTACTTCGGAAGACTTCTCTCCATTGAGAATGACATTCTCCGTTCTGTTATCTCGGAACACTTCAATCCAATCACACAATCGGTCTGATAGTCAATATGTTCTTATTTTGTTCATTGAACGACTTTGGGGAACTGTATTAAACGCCTTGCGGAAGTCAAGAAACACGGCATCTACCTGGCACCCCTTTCTATGGCCCTCTGAGTCTCGTGGACGAATAGCGCGAGCTGGGTTTCACACGATCGTCTTTTTCGAAACCCATGCTGATTCCTGCAGAGTAGATTTCTGGTCTCCAGAAAAGTCATTACACTCGAACATAATAAGTGTTCCAGAATTCTACAACTGGTCGACGGTATCGATATAGGTCTATAGTTCTGCACATCTGTTCGACGTCCCTTCTTGAAAACGGTGATGACCTGTGCCCTTTTCCAACCTTTTGGAACGCTACGCCCTTCTAGAGACCTACGGTACACCGCTGCAAGAGGGACTTCACATGAAAAGAATCAACGGGAAACTGGAAGAAGGACGAAGTGTAAGAAAGTAGCTCACGAGTTTGGTATTATTCACACCGTTGTTTCTAGTTCATGGGAATGTGCCGAACCACACGTACTGCTGCCCGAAGGAGAGAGGTGCAGTCGACCAGGATCAACTACAGCAGTAGATGACCACTCCGTTGTGCAATGGGCAAGCCGGCCGGAGTGGCCGAGGGCTTCTAGGCGCTCCAGTCTGGAACCCCGCGACCGCTACGGTCGCAGGTTCGAATCCTGCCTCGGGCATGGATGTGTGTGATGTCCTTAGGTTAGGTAGGTTTAAGTAGTTCTAAGTTCTAGGGGACTGATGGCCGCAGCAGTTAAGTCCCATAGTGCTCAGAGCCATTTGAGAGCAATGGGCAGGGAGGAGCGTACATCAGACAGGGGTGCATTTGTAACAACATGTAATAGAACAACCTGACATACAATCACACTCTCCAGGTTGTGACGGCGACTGCATTGGGATAGTCGCTTTGCCCGACGACCACTGCCTTGTGTTCTGTTGACAATAGGACATCGCTGGTATCGTCTGCTATGGCTCCAAAATCAAAATGACCGAGAAGCGGGCTCGCTTTCTGTTCTCGTGTAAGAGCAGTTTCAGGCTGAGAAGCTATTCTGGATGTAACTCATACGACGAAAAATGAGCACGTGTAATGCACCCAAGAACGTTGTCGAACATTATCGTTATGGTGGCCAGTAGTTATGCTGCGGGGAGGCATAATTTTGAGTGATCGTACTGACTCCCAAATCCTGAACACTTTGCACTCACCAGTCACGGTTATTGTGGCAATGCAATCATCATGGGTTCATTCGGCCGTGACATCAGTTTTATGACTGACTGCACGGTGCATCGTAACGCACAGGAGGAAGAGCTCTAGGAACAAGAGGATATTCCGCAAATGGACTGGACTGCCAATAACCTCGACTTAAATCCACTGAGCACGTTTGGGATTGCGTTGGAAAGAAGTATTGTAGCACGTTACACACACCAGCGACCATCCAGCACTTGTCAATCGCGCTGGTGGAGGAAACGAAATCCCTACCACAAGAAGTTCTTACCAACCTTGTAGTCAGCATCTTAGCTCGTTGCAGAGCATCAGTGCGGTCTGTTGTTCAAATGGATAAAATGGCTCAGAGCACTATGGGACTTAACATCTGACGTCATCAGTCCCTAGAACTTAGAACTACTTAAACCTAACTAACCTAGGGACATCACACACATCCATGCGCGAGGCAGAATTCGAACCTGCGACCGTAGCAATAGCGCGGTTCCGGACTGAAGCGCCTAGAACCGCTCGGCCACAGGGCGGCGCGGTCTGTTGTGACCACACACACTGTTAAGAACCATATCATGTCATATTTTTATGTTAAGGAGACTTTTATAAATTGCAGTGACTTTGAATAAAAGGTGTCGTTCCCTTTAGTCGCATCCGGTGTTTCTTTCGTTTACCCTCTTTACTATACTGTATCAGTATATGAATAGTCTATGTATGGTCCAAGTTTCATCGAGCTATGTTTTTGGCAGCGACGCGCCACGCAAAAATTCCTTTCGTCCCTAGCTTTCTCACACACACACGCCCTCACACATACACATACACATACACACACACACACACACACACACACACACACACACACACACACACACACACACATCGAAACATTGTTTCCGGCAAATGTTACAGCGTCAAGGGGCAGGTATTTTTTGTTTTGTCAATGTTTTCAGCGCCGGTACCAACAGAGATATTGAAACAAGTTCGTTTTTTAAATGGAACCGCTTATTTTTTGTAACTGGATTTGACAGTTATTGAGACGACAATTAAATTGATATAGGGTCGAAAATATTGGAGAAATGTCGTAGAAAGTGAGAGCACGGCGGCCGAAATCGGCATTAGAGGTGCAAACATCGCCAAGCAGAGTTCTTGTGCTACGCTGTGTCAAAATGTCAAAACCTTTGCCTGTTTTCGTGTCTGCACTGCGGGCCATCCTTTTTACTGCGCCAACATTCGTTGCGTGCAGACATGTACACCAATGAGGAAAACTTGAATGTTCTACTTTTATATGGTGACTGTAAAAGCAATGCCGTTAAAAGAGGGCTATATAGCTGGATCGCCAGTGTCCGACGCGCCAGGTACTTCCACGAATTATTAAGACGTTAGTGCGGACAGGCTGTTTGAACGTCAAAAAAAAAGAGCCAGAAAGAGTGCAACAGACAGAGAACATGGAAAAGCTGTTCTCTCTACAACGCTAATGCATTCGGACAGTGGTACGAGACATACTGCCAAGGAATGTGGAATCAACCAGACAGGTGTCATTTGCATCCTGAATCGACGGAACTTCCATTTCTGTCGTCTGTCACTATATCAGGCTCTAGACGACCGTGATTTCGAAGATCGTACAGAATTTTGTCAGTTTGCTCTTCAGCAACTGAAAGACAACCCTACATTTTTCTAACGTGTGCCCTTTACCGATGAAACAACGTTAAGTAACCACGCTACTGCAAATTTGCATAACACGCTGCTGGCCAGCCGAAAATCCGCATGGCTTCGCCATGTGCAATACCAACGGTTGCGGTGCATAAACGTAAGGCATCATGGGAAATTACATTGTGGGATCTCGTTCCATCTCATTCGTTGTAAATAGGCATTCTTACGCACGTTTTCCGACGAACATTCTTACAATTCTTCTAGAAGAAGTACCACTGGGTATTCGACAGTGTACGTGGCTGTAAGGTGACGGTTGTCCAGCTCACTCGTCACGTTTTGCAATGCAAACACTGAATGAGAACTTCCCTGGACGTTTGATAGAATGAGATTTTGTTGTCAAATGACCTGCGAGGTCCCCCGATTTGAATCTTCTTTATTCCTTGCTTTGGAGAGCAGTCAAAGATCCTGTCTTCGACGAAGCTCCACCTACGCCAGACAATATAACCGCCAGTACATGCTCGACCTTATCATCAACTGGAATTACGTCCATTCGTCGTTCTATCGAACGGTGATTACAATTGTGCCTTGCAGTTCATGGTCAACAATTCACACACATACTTAAATAAAGGACAATTTTTTAAGACGAAATGCATCTTATGTTATCAGGGTCTTTAACAAATAATGGTTAGTAATTTGTTTATTTAATTTACGTCTATACGAAATTGCATTTCAGTGTCAAATCTGTGGACAGCGTGAACTGCTCGTAGATTGTAACACTGTCATTACGCGCTTATGTTCAGCTTGAAACGATGTTTAGTTAAGAAGAATATTAATTTTGCGGTGCACGGGTGGTCAGCAAAGCAATTGTAATAAAGTACTTAGTTCAACGAATGTATCCGATATGATATAATTTAGGGAAGTGTAGGTAGAGATAGTTGTCCGACAGCATGTATTTTACCTCTAAGAAGGATACAGCAACTTGCACGAAAACAGATCTTCCTTCTAACATTTAGATATTTAATACAGTAGTTGCTTTGTGCAGCGTATAAGACTTCTTTATTTATGAAGAAGGAACAGTTTATTTCTCTGTTTCACCTCACGTAAATCTGTGAGGATACAGAAAATGGGTTATTTATAGCTATATGATACGCTAGATTCCAGCCTATGACGTATTTCCCCCACATTCTTAGGTGAACCTGCCATAAGCTGGTTGAAGGGCAAATACAGTTTTATTTTCGTAGGGCAGGTCTGCCTTACCATATACAACTACGCAGCCGGCAGTGTTTGCGTTGCAAATGCCGTTTCCGGCCTTCATTCTCTCACATACTAGGACATTTATAAAATGTTCTACGACTGGTTTCAACGGCTACATTAACAAACGCTATATCATGTACTTGTCTTCTCTAGAACTATCGAATGCAGTTATAAAAAGTAAACTGTTTCATTTTTTAAAAACGCATTTGCTTCAGTATCTTCGTGATACCACCGATAAAAACATAAACCAAACAAAAAAATACGTGCCCCTCCACTGTGTAACATTTTCCGAGAGCCGCTTTTCGATATGGGTAACCGTTCACGAAACAAAAGGTGTGTTATGGTTTGCGTGACTCAGCCTATACATACATATTTCGCTGGCTGACAAGAAAGTTAAGCATCCCGAAAGGGAGGTGGAAACTCAATGAACCTTCATAAGTTGAAGTGTATGTCATTTCAGTGATTACAAAATCGAGTCAACTAGACAGTATGGGTCCAGTTATCAGTATGACGTTGCATCCAGTCTGGCGCGGATGCGTACATTGACTAACGTGGGAAGGGTATCATAAAACAGTTGTTGCCTCTCCTGAAGGAAGCTGGCCACGACTGCTCTAACTGGATACTGCCAATGGGACAGAGTTAACGTCCAAGCTGGTCCAGCACATGTTCTGTAGTGTACAGATCTGGGGATCCTGCTGGGCACAAAAAATGGTTCTGAGCACTATGCGACTTTAGTTCTGAGGTCATCAGTCACCTAGAACTCAGAACTAATTAAACCTAACTCACCTAAGGACATCACACACATTCATGCCAGAGGCAGGATTCGAACCTGCGACCGTAGATGTCGCTCGGTTCCAGACCGTAGCGCCTAGAACCTCACTGCCACTCCGGCCGGCTGCTGGGTACAGAGTCTCTCACCATCAAGCTGACAATTCATAGTGACTTGCGCCATGTCTGGACGAGCGTTGTTCTGTTGAAAAATGGCACCAAAATAATGCCGCATGAGAGGTAAGCCACCACACCATGGCGCCAAGAGTAACACCGCTGTGCCTTGACACAACACTGGGAGAATGAGATCGGCCGTACTCGCCGCCGTTGGTCTTCAGGGATAGAGCAGAACCGCTGTTCATTGCTAGACACAATGCGACACCATTTATCACCAGTCCATGCTTCGTGATAAAAAATAAAAACACCTACAGCCGTCCTTATGATTTTATTTTATTTTGTCGCAAACCAGTTCCAACCCTTCATTGCGTAATCTTCAGGCTCTTCTTGATGTGGTACAGGTTGGTATGATCCCCATGCATAGCACATTAGTAGCCAGCATTACTGCATACGCAGATAATGTGTCAGCACTCCAACTATCAACTGTCAGTTGAGGTGCTGACACATTATCTACGTATGCAGTAATGCTGGCTGCTGATGGGTTTTGCATGGGGATCATGTCAGCCTGTGCCGCATCAAGAAGAGCCTGACGATGACGCAATGAAGCGTTGAAACTGGTAGCGACAAAATAAAATAAAATCATAAAGACGGCTGTAGGTGTTTTTATTTTTTGTCATTATAGTCAACGGCCGTCGTCCCAGAGACCTCCTGCTAAAAGGATGGACATATGGAAGTCCATGCTTCAGTCGTGGCACCACTTCAAACACGGCCGTTTGTGTTGTGTTGTTAAGGGTAGCCTACGCATGTGGTGGTAATTATCTATTCTCGCCGCTGCTAGTCTTAGATCAATGGTGCAGAAGTTTACAGTGTGTTACAGTTGGTCCATTGCTTGTTCTCGGATGAAAATGAAATGTCGTGTGACGAGGGCCTCCCGTCGGGTAGACTGTTCGCCTGGTGCAAGTCTTTCGATTTGACGCCACTTCGGCGACTTGCGCGTCGATGGGGATGAAATGATGATGATTAGGACAACACAACACCCAGTCCCTGAGTGGAGAAAATCTCCGACCCAGCCTGGAAACGAACCCGGGCCCTTTGGATTGACAGTCTGTCGCGGTGACCACTTTTTTTTAAGCCAGTTATCTTAGCCGCTGCGCTATTTTTTTCTTTAGCTTTTTTTATTTTAATTTTTATTTTTTGTATAATTTTCTCTATCAAACGTTGGTTTTTATATGGAAAAAGGCGTCGTTCAGTTACGACAAACAAAAGTAGAATGTACATCCGTAGCAACAACAGAACAAGAGTTCCTTCTAAGCTATGAAAAAGAATTCGAAACTAATAGTATGATGATAAATAATAAAGAAAGAAAAATGTAACCAAATCCGGCACGCCATTCCCTGCGCATGGTTCATCTGCGTACAGATTACATGTTCCAATTTGATAAAACATTTTGCAGCGTGTGGAGCTCCATGGCGGCGGTCATCCTCTGCCTGACACTCCCCAACTGTGAGGGGGGTCATCGAAGACACTGAGCAAATAGTTCGCAAATAGTTGTCGGTATCTGGGTGTACACTCAAGTGTGCTATGACTTTCCTGCTGAAATTGCCAGTAATTGAGTACCATTTTCTCATCATCACGAAAGAGGTAGTATATGGGCATGCCTTTAAACCATGTGAGAGCGTGAGTCCTCGCAGGTGGGAAATAAGTATTCTCTGGACAAAGAAGGAGCCGTGGCTCAATTGTGCGAGGCGCGATACGTAGGTAGCAGGCGAGGATCTTCTGCACTAGTAGCCATACCTCTAACGCCGATACACATGTTAAACGGTGTTCGTCAGTATCCACGAGGTGGCAACGTGGGCAAAAGAGGGGAATCCGACGTAACAATAGCGTGCAGCCTTTGTCGTGTTACAACCTTCCCGTTCACCACCTGGTACCACGCTGCTCGTACCCGCGTGGGGAGAAACGGCTTCTGGACCGCTCTCCACACTGCAGGCCATAGGGTGGTCGGGCTTTTCCTCTCAATCGTATTGCGAGGGATGGACCTTAGCAGTAGCCGGTAAACGTCTCTCTCCTTGGGAGTGCGAGTGTTGGGAAGGTCTGGGTGCACGTAACTATACTCAAGAATAAATGCCGAGAGGTGCGAGAGTGAGGGTGTAATGTGCGCAATCGTGACAGGTGGCAGAAGAGACGCCGGCAGCAATTCCTCTAACAGATGTCCCGTAAGGGAAGCATCTGTGTGGGTCCACAATTTCATCATTGTGCACAAGTATAACGCTGTAGCTCTCGCTCGTACATTTATAAGTCCCAGTCCGCCATCACGCGGGGGGAGGGTGAGTGTTTCGTAGCGGACTTTGAATAGGTGTCCGGCGGTAAGGTAATATCAAACGCTGCTTGCAGTCTGTGTGCCATCGCTGTCGACATCGGTAGGACCTGAGCCATGTGGATCATCTTAGTCGGCACGTGAAGTTTGAGGTATTCCACACGCTGTAGGAAGTCCATCTGTCGAAGTAGGTTCCGGCGAACTTCTGTGCGTATTGCCTGTAGTAATCGTGCATAGTTCATGGCAGCCGTGCGGCGCACATCCTGTGTAGATGTTATGCCCAAGAACCGGATCTTGTTAACTAGTGGGAGTGGGTCTAAAGTGTCCTCCTGTAGACCTCTCCCAATGGGCGTCGCTGCCGACTTGGCCACATTCATTAGGCTGCCCACTGCCAAACCATAGCGATTGATCCATTGTATCATCGAGTGTACCTCGTCACCAGATCGGACAAGTAACAGAAGGTCATCAGCATAGATCCTGCAGTGAAAGGTGTGATCCCTCAATGACATGCCCGAGAGCCTGTTTTTCAACCCACCGACAAGTGGTTCGAGTGCGATCGCGTAAAGGATCATGGAGAGTGGGCATCCTTGGCGAACTGACCGTCGGATCGGAAAGGGACACGCAATCAATCCATTCACCAGTATACGGGATGCAGCTCCACGGAAAAAGTGCTGAAAGATGTCGAGAAAGTCAGGCGGGAAGCCAATGCGGGCCATAACGGACAGAAGGAACTTGTGGTGAACGCTGTCGAAGGCGTGGTCGAAATCAATGGAGATCAGAGCAGCTCGAAGGCGACAGGATGTGGCGATGGCTATTAAATCCCTGCATCATTCGCTGGTTGCCGTTTGCATGTTGGTCACTTCGCTCTGTGTCGTTTGCTCCATTGAGAGGAGTAGGGGCAGAACCTTCTTTATGCGGCTGGCGAGTAGTCACGCGAAGATTTTATAGTCCGAGTTGAGCATTGTAATTGGCCAGTAGTCCTCGACCGTCCGACCTCTGGAAGGCTTGTGTATCGGTATTAGGAGACCTTCCACGAATCCAGGTGGCACGTGGGAACCGGGGGTCATTAGTTCTTGGTACATGGTGATCTATCGGGGCATCATTAGATCGCAGAAAGTCCTATAAAACTCGAGCGGCAGTCTGTCTGGCCCGGGAGATTTGTTGAGTGCTCCCTTGTTAAGCGCGTCCTCGATGTCGTCCCTCGTGAGTCCAGCTAACAGCGTCGTCGCTGCTGCATCGTCGAGGGTGCGCGACACGTGCTACAGTATGTCGTGCCCATCCGCTTCCTCTGTATTCACCTCGTAGTAAAACCGGCGATAGTGATCTACAAAGGCTTCTGTAACCGCCGCCTGAGTCATTAAGACCCTACCACCTGGCAATGTGAGGCCCGTGATCAGCTGCTGTCGGCGTCGGCGGCTGTCGAGCACGATGTGATGCATAGACGGGTTTTCTCCTTCCGCTAGGTCTTGACGCCGCGATCGCACGACGACCCCCTCCAAACGTTTCCTCGTAAGCGACAATATTTTACCTTTCATTTGGCGGCTATAACATTTATCGGTTTGGAGATGGTTGTAGGCTGTCGAGTTCGCGAAGCATCGTGTAATAAAAGTCCAATGTGTGACGATGCCACGCCGCGATATCTTTTCCGAACTGTGTTAACACACGCCGAAACGCTGGTTTAGCACAGTCCACCCACCATGCTAGAGTCGAAGGGTATCGGGGAAGATGACGTTCGCAATCCAGCCATGTGTTGGCGATAATCTGACGGCATTCCGGGTCTTGAAGATGAGCCACATTCAGCTTCCAGGGTCCTTGGCTGCACCATATCCGCTGCTGCTATAGAGTGAGTGTGCATATGAAAGCGCTATGATCGGAGAAGGCAAGCGGCCAAAGTTCGGGGTCCAATACTCCCGGCGCTAGAGCTCGTGAGACATAGATACGGTCTAGGCGACTGGCTGAGTGACTAGTAAGATATGTCGGCCCGGGACGGTCACCGTGTAGTGTCTCCCACGTGTCGTTGAGAAGCATATCACGAACCAGGAGCCGAAGTTCTTGACAAGTCGAGAAATGAGGGACTTGGTCTTTCGGGTGGAGCACACAGTTCAAGTCGCCGCCGAAGATATATTGATCGAAGCGACTGATAAAGAGAGCGGCGATATCCTCGGAGTAGACCAGCGATCGTTCGCGGCGTTGGTCAGTTCCTGATGGAGCATAAATGCTAATGATGCGCGTGCCCAGTGCTGTGATCGCCAGCCCCCTTCCTGACGGAAGGTAAGTCACTTCTTCTATGACAATTCCGTCGCGCACTAATATTGCCGTAACGCTGCCATTTCGGTCCGCAGGTGACACATATGTCACATAACCGTAGAAAGCAGGGAGGGCCGCTATATACACTTCTTGCAACAGGGCAATGTCAACGTCCGAAGAACGAAGCATCTCACGCAGCAACTGGATCTTCACTGCCATTCGTATCGTGTTGAGATTAATCGTGGCGATACGATAAGCCTGTTGCCGAACCGCAGGTGCTAAGTTATCCATTAAGACTGGAATTACGCTTCGGACTGTATTAACACCTCCGCATCCCCCTAAACCTAACCTGCAGTCCTTTCTGGAGAGCCGGTGCCAATGGCGTGGGCCCTGTTGGCGTAACGTGCATGGTGGCGTCGTCGTCGTGGTCATTCGCCCACGTCGGGGAACTCAAAGTCAGATCGGTTTCCCTTTCTTCCTCAGGACACGGCGGGTGCTTGCACTCCAGAAGGTGGTGGGCAGCATCTGTCCTGCGTATCGGCATCCGATTTTGCCACTGTAGATACGTGTGGTTTGTCCTCAGTTCCGTTCGCTGATGCCACACTGCAGCAAATGGCGGCTGCCTCTGTGGGAGCGTCGTCTTTGAAGGTGGAGTCGTCGTCCTCTGGAGGCTGTGTCGCATCTCGTTCGAAAGGTGCTCTACGCCTCCGCTTCCGTCGCTTCGGAGAGCGTTGCTTCCTGGTGTGTCCTTCTGTGTCAGACGATGGCAAAGATTCACGGCGTTCCGGCACAAAGGCAGCCGTAGGCACAATAAGCGAGTCTACGGCCATGCTGTCGTCATGTATCTTGTTATCCGTCGACGAGGACGGCTGCATCGGAGTTGAATCCGTAGCTTGTGGGACGGGTGTGTCATCATCGCCCTGTACTGGAGCATGGAGCCGCGATCCAACCGTGGATGTGGGCTGTCGTGGTGAAGTGGTAGCTGTCTTGAGGGCTGCTGCATAAGTCACGGGAAGTAGCGTCGG
The DNA here is from genome assembly GCF_023897955.1 of Schistocerca gregaria. NCBI lineage: Eukaryota > Metazoa > Arthropoda > Insecta > Orthoptera > Acrididae > Schistocerca > Schistocerca gregaria. The sequence goes on along the minus strand of NC_064920.1, from coordinate 884,891,326 downwards.
CTGCGACGGCGGGTCCTCGGCAGCGGGTCCTCGGTAATTCGAAAGGAAGTTCGAAAAGTCTGATCGTGCGAAGTCCCATGCCAGAGTAATCGACGTGCACAGTCCCCACATTGCCATCAGCATGGCAGAAACGGAGGCCCTGTTTCGTTTCCCGAAGGATCCGTTCACATGTTACGTCGTTGATGATCTTGACATATACGATACCGCTCACAATGGACAAGTGAATGCCGAGAATGTCGGTCACCGGGATTTTAACTTCTCGTAGAAATCGTTCGACTTCGAGTGCTTTGGGCCGTGCAAATTCGTTGCGGAACGTAAATTTGAGCGTCGATTTTCTGTACTGGTGCGCCATAGTGATCTATATGCTGAGTACGGCACGAGCGAAACGGCCGAGTACGATGTAAACAACACGAGCGCTCTCTCCGCGGCAGGAACACAAACAGCGCGTCCTCACCGCAGCACAGCCAAAGGCCAACTACCACTCAGCTACCGGGGCGAACTGTTCTCGGATGGTACGCGCAGATGTGCTTGGTGCACAATAAGGTGCTCCCCTAGTGGCGTTCAGACGTGGTCGATAGGAACGTCGATGACGAGTACATCTCCCTTCACGTGCACTCCAGCATCGGGCCACTGATGCATCCAGATCCCCACCAAATGTGAATACTCCACGATTCGACCAACCGGCCAAATGGAGGCCCGCAATGAACGCCTTTCCCGTCAGTGCTCAAGACGCTGTCAGACGAGTATGCGGCTTCTCCGTGTCGTTCTAGTGATGGCTGAACATCGGATGTTATTTAGGACACTATACATCCTACCTGGCCTGGTAACAATACTAAACACTAACATCGCTAATACACTTCGGTGGCCATTCTACTTGGCGAAGAGAATGGCAACTCTATATCAGTTACAAACCAGCCGTTGGTGCGTACGTATACGAAGATACGTTGACATTTTACCTCGCCTCCTGGGCCTTCATTTCTTTTCTCAGGCAGCGTACACAACATCCGAGTTTTGAATAAATTTCTTCTGTTTCTTTTTTTCCCTTGCAATGTTTTAAACAAAAATTTCCGATATACAGTAGTTGCATAATCAAATAATGCACTTCCTAATTATATACTGTCTGTGAAATCGGAGTTTCTGTTAGCTAGCACTTGGAGCTTCGTGATTTTTGAACCTAGGAGTCATTTCAATTGTGGTAACCAGTATCAGACTACAAAGAAATAAATTAACGTAACAAAATATCCCAAAGTAAGTGACAGTACTTTTTAGAAATAAACGTAACAAATTTTCTTCTGTTTCAGGTCACAGTTTGTTTTTAATGGTTTAATGCCCTCGTCGAATTCTACCTACATTATGCTAATCTCTGTATATGGACTAGACAAAACATACATGATAACCTGCTTTACATAGTCCGATGTCATTTTACCCACACCTATGTTTCCCCACTTGTTCAGTACATCATGTGGACTCTCGTTTTGTCGAAATCGTGTTGAAAGCGTCAGCTTGTAGGATATGTGTACATGTATGCATGATTATCCTTAACATTAATGAACATATTACTCGTATTTTTAGTTCTATTCACGTATGTCCACCTAAAACAGTGTTTTTCTTTTTTTTTTCAGTCCACCACTTCTTAAACAAAAATTGTTCATGAAAGAGAAGGAATCGTCCAATAAAAATGATTTTAGGTTAGATCTGAAACTTGCTTTGCTGTCTGTCAGACATTTTAAATTTTGGGCAAATGAAAATTCTTTGTTGCTGTGTTGAACTCCTTTCTGAGCTACTGATAGACTTATCAGTAGGTAATAGAGGTCAGCTTCTTCTCCAGTGTTGTAAGTACCGATATCGCTATTTTCTCAAATTGTGGTGGATTATTTATGGAGATTCTGATTAGTGAATTTATGTACTGTGGTGGTTATTTAATATGCCTAACCCGTTAAAGAGATATCTACAAGGCGATCACGGATGAATGCCACATATTGTTCTTAGTTCTGGCTATTGTGCAATAAATTCTTTCTAAGTGATGAGTTACTCCAGAAAATTGTTCTAGAAAATATTATTGTGTGGAAATACACTCCTGGAAATTGAAATAAGAACACCGTGAATTCATTGTCCCAGGAAGGGGAAACTTTATTGACACATTCCTGAGGTCAGATACATCACATAATCACACTGACAGAACCACAGGCACATAGACACAGGCAACAGAGCATGCACAATGTCGGCACTAGTACAGTGTATATCCACCTTTCGCAGCAATGCAGGGTGCTATTCTCACATGGAGACGATCGTAGAGATGATGGATGTAGTCCTGTGGAACGGCTTGCCGTGCCATTTCCACCTGGCGCCTCAGTTGGACCAGCGTTCGTGCTGGACGTGCACACGGCGTGAGACGACGCTTCATCCAGTCCCAAACATGCTCAATGGGGGACAGATCCGGAGATCTTGCTGGCCAGGGTAGTTGACTTACACCTTCTAGAGCACGTTGGGTGGCACGGGATACATTCAGCGTGCATTGTCCTGTTGGAACAGCAAGTACCCTTGCCGGTCTAGGAATGGTAGAACGATGGGTTCGATGACGGTTTGGATGTACCGTGTACTATTCAGTGTCCCCTCGACGATCACCAGAGGTGTACGGCCAGTGTAGGAGATCGCTCCCCACACCATGATGCCGGGTGTTGGCCCTGTGTGCCTCGGTCGTATGCAGTCCTGATTGTGGCGCTCACCTGCACGGCGCCAAACACGCATACGACCACCATTGGCACCAAGACAGAAGCGACTCTCATCGCTGAAGACGACACGTCTCCATTCGTCCCTCCATTCACGCCTGTCACGACACCACTGGAGGCGGGCTGCACGATGTTGGGGCGTGAGCGGAAAACGGCCTAACGGTGTGCGGGACCGTAGCCCAGCTTCATGGAGACGGTTGCGAATGGTCCTCGCCGATACCCCAGGAGCAACAGTGTCCCTATTTTGCTGGGAAGTGGCGGTGCGGTCCCCTACGGCACTGCGTAGGATCCTACGGTCTTGGCGTGCATCCGTGCGTCGCTGCGGTCCGGTCCCAGGTCGACGGGCACGTGCACCTTCCGCCGACCACTGGCGACAACATCGATGTACTGTGGAGACCTCACGCCCCACGTGTTGAGCAATTCGGCGGTACGTCCACCCGGCCTCCCGCATGCCCACTATACGCCCTCGCTCAAAGTCCGTCAATTGCACATACGGTTCACGTCAACGCTGTCGCGGCATGCTACCAGTGTTAAAGACTGCGATGGAGCTCCGTATACCACGGCAAACTGGCTGACACTGACGGCGGCGGTGCACAAATGCTGCGCAGCTAGCGCCATTCGACGGCCAACACCGCGGTTCCTGGTGTGTCCGCTGTGCCGTGCGTGTGATCATTGCTTGTACAGCCCTCTCGCAGTGTCCGGAGCAAGTATGGTGGGTGTGACACACCGGTGTCAATGTGTTCTTTTTTCCATTTCCAGGAGTGTATACAAAGTATGTCAGGTAGTTGATTGGTTTGTTTTGAAGACTTCCAGTTATACGAAGAGGAAAAGTACGCTCAGTAATATTATTATTTCATTTCAAGTTTTCATGAATGAGTACACTCCAAAATTCGAAACATTCTACCCAGCTACTATTCTTGGCATGATCCCATTTGCTATAAAAAACTGAATATAAAAGTTTTTCTCAAAATTTATGGTATTTCCATTTTCAGACTCACTTAAAATTCTATCATCACTAGTATCATCTGCAAAAGTACCAATTTTGCTTGGTGAATATGAAGTGGAATGGCTTCCTGATACGTAAGGAATGGGCACGGATCAAAAATTGAAGCCCGCGGGACTCCCCTAGCAATTTCTTCACGATCAATTAAGTTTTCTATTCTCCCACAATTGTTTGAACTATTAAGCACAATTTTCTGTGTTTTGTTTGTTAAGTACAATTCCAACCAGTTCTGTCTAAAGCAACCAGTTTCATAACACATTTTTCTGAGAGAGTAATGTGATCTACGCAATCAAATGCCGTGGAAAGATAAAAAAAATGGAGTTAGCACTGTTATATTGTTGGAGTGAATGTATAAATAGCATTCACAGCCGAGCAGACATCTGGAGTCCAAACCGTGAAATGCGAAGTAAGTTGTATCTAAAAGCGAGTAAACGAGAGACTACCCTTGAGTTCATTACTTTTTCGAATATACTGAAAAAAGAGGTTATTAAGGAAACCGGATGATCATTATTTAAATTCTTTTTGTCACTTTTCTTACAAAGTAGTTTAACAGTTGCATATTTTAAACAAATGTTTAAGAGAAAATGTACAGACTTTTTTTTATGTAGAATCTGATTCTCAAATAAAAAAATGGGGTTCCTACTGGAAATTTTAATGTTGACTCCCGCCCGACCCCCAGGGAGCTGGGGTGCCGTGCTAATTTTAGCACCAGCGGATGTCCCACTCGAAAATAACCAACTTTGGGTTCTACACTTTTTTTTCCACACATTTTTTCGTGTGAAGTTTATTATTCCAGTTATTCTGGTTTGTCAACTTAAAATTTACATCCTGTAAATCGACTTCAACAGCTCATCTAGTTCATTTACATAAAAATGACATATTTTTATTATAAGCAAGCTGAAAAGCACCACACTTGCAAGATATTTTCATTATTTTCATCTCGTTTCATTATTTTCGTATCGTTATTTGCTATTTCTTTTCGGTTTTCATATTATTCCATATTCCAGACTTGTAATTTCACAAAAGTCTTTTCTACTTTCTAAGTCAGTATTAGATCGTAATAAATTTCATTCATTGATGGATACTTTGTTCACTTGTACCAAGCTCTAACGGCAGGTTTCCTTCAGTTTCGATTACTATTCTGTTAAGAGTAAGTTTCTTGGCTTCCCGTTCGAGGAGGCAAGCTTTTGCCTATTTAGGTATCCTATCAGTTTCTATACAGGTGCCTGCGAGGCGCATGAGTTAATAATGTTACCGAAGAACCCTCACCTGTCGCGTAACACTGGCGCCACGTGTTACGGAGCTGACAAACAGCTTAGATTCTACTCGAGACGGCTCATTAAGGCCCATGTCAGCAGGCTGAACAGATAAGGAGTTAATTAGCTAGCGCCGGCCCCACGAGCACATCGAGACGCCTGGGAAGTTCCCCCTCTGTACACAGAGTGTGGTGCTCAGCTAAGGGGCACTGCTGGTAGACTTACTAAATGAACTAAGCAAATCTGTTAAGCCGCTCGAAGACACAAGCACATTTTGTCAGCAACAAAGTGTAACAGATAGTTATAGAGGTGGACTTACATTTTTATATATACTTAAAACATGGCTGTCACAGTAGAAAGTAACATGAACCGAGGGGCATCAACGGCATTCAGATGGCACAGTTTTATTTTCGTCTGCCATCCATCTAATTAATTTTCGGTACATTTATTTAACATATGACACGTGAGTTCACTTCAATGTTGAATTATGTTACATTATGTCTAGAAACTTAATATTTTGTCACAAACAAACATCTAGTCCTTGTACGAGTATATAATGATGAAATTTGGGGTTTCCATCAGTAACTCCCTACAATCATTTTCCAGTGATGCAGCCATCCCTAACGTGTTAGATATTTTGCCTCGGTACGCCGCAGTAGCATGCTGGTGAGGGGAGCATTCCCCATTTAAAACGTGAATCTGCATATGTTCCCCGTCCCGTTCTCAGCCAGTTTAGAGTAGGCCATACCTTAGGGGTTGATCAATCCCACGACTATCTCTTATTACAAGGTAATAATTGGCATTATGCTGAGACAATTTGAAACCATTCTTTCCTCCAGGAATTAATCCCAGTGAGGCCGTTCTCAGGTACAAGTGGAGGACGTGTTGAATAACGTCTGTTGATTCTGAGATCCGGGATGTCAGAACGCACCGGTGGTTCAGGCTTTGCTAAGATCTTCTTGTAGTCCCTAGTCGGGGCTTGTTTCCTTCTGAGGTTTGGGGGTAGTATGTGACTCAGAACAGGGAGACAGGTGGTGGGAGAAGGACTCATTGTTTCCGGAATGACATGTATTGTATTATTATGTTACACATCAGTCTTACCGAGCGAGGTGGCGCAGTGGTTAGACACTGGACTCGCTTTCGGGAGGACGACGGTTCAATCCCGCGTCCGGCCATCCTGATTTAGGTTTTTCGTGATTTCCCTACATCGCTCCAGGCAAATGCCGGGATGGTTCCTCTGAAAGGGCACGGCCGACTTCCTTCCCCATCCTTCCCTAATCCGATGAGACCGATGACCACGCTGTCTGGTCTCTTTCCCCAAACAACCAACCAACCAACATCAGTCTTGTTGTCATGAGCGCTGTGCAACCACGCCGGTGTACAGTACTCCGGTGCAGGGTGTACGAAGCTCAATACAGAAGTCCATACACTTGACACTGATGATACCCATGTCGTTCCACAAAGGTTTTGAACAAGATAACTTCTTATCCTCACAACAACAGCAATTATTGTGAGGTTCGATGTAGGGGTTCCATCGAGGGTGACACGCAGCGGTATGTTGACTCATTATTGTGGTTAGGACGTGTGTCATCGGTATAGACTTTCAGAACTCTATTGGACTGTATGTTATTAAGATAGAAACAAGTCACTTCTGTCGTAGCAGCACTAGACCTGACCGTCCATTTTCGGAAGTATTCTGCCTGTACAGAAAAATCAGATGTTGGTATTTCCTCTATAGTTCCAAAGCTGCGTGCCTTATCGCTGTGGTTCAGTGATCAGCAAAACCAATTTCGTTATAAACTGTATCTGGGATATCGACAAAGTAAAGGCTAAACAACAGTGACACGACTATCCAACATAAGGGAAGACATTTTGGAGTATTTTCTAGCTATTGTTTTTATTCGCCTGTGTCCTCTGTCAACAGTCATGTTGTCAATACGCTTTGTAAGTTTTTGGCATAGCATTAATGTACAGGGTTGGCAGAATATATCGTAAGTTATTGATGAATAAATGAGAGCCAGTATTTGCAAAATTATTTACAGAATGCATGCGAAGGAAGAAAATTGCCAAAAACTGTAACACTGGTATGATTATTCTGTAACACAAGGTAAGATGTAGGCAGGCCATAAAAAGTTAAATGCCTGTCAACTCATCTCCATAACGGAAATATATTCACTTAAGTGATTACTTCACTCACAGGAAAAATACATCAAATTTTAATCAAGGGCCAGCCTCTGCGGCCGAGCGGTTCTAGGTGCTTCAGTCTGGAACCGCGTGAACGCTACGATGGCAAGTTCGAATCCTGCCTCGGCCATGGATGTGTGTAATGTCTTTAGGTTAGTTAGGTTTAAGTAGTTCTAAGTTCTAGGGGACTGATGGCCTCAGATTTTAGGTCCCATAGTGCTCAGAGCCATTTGAACCATTTTTTTTAATCAAGGAAAGGAACAAGATCGCTTCATAAGTGATACAGCATGATGGATCACTTAAAAGTCGCAAATTAAGATGTAGAACGTGGAAATGAGTATCTTCACCTGGAGTTCATGAAGTTTGAGATAGATTTTGACTCGGTTTGAACACAATTATTAATAACGTATGTAACATACTGAGTAATGCTGCATAAATGCTTGAACTTCAATTAGGCTTCATTACGATAGCGACAGTTTTAGAGAAAGGCGATGAGTTCCCGTGTCACAAAAAATGTACGAAAATCGTCCGATCACTGAGATAATGGAGAGACGCATGTGGGGAATTATTAAGAGGGGCAGGGAAATACCCAGTGGATGTGAAATAACTGATGTTGACTGTGATGACCGGGCGGACCTTACTTTCTGAATAACCCTCGTAATGTAAAAATGTTTTTTAATAAAAAACATATTTCTGTTGCAAATTCTATTTTGTTGTTACTGATTAACGGCCATTCTGGAGTTTCAGTACATTTGTATCTCCGTAACACGTTTCGTTATTCGCATGTTTTCTTTCCGCAACGCATTTTTTCTGTGAATCGGACCACATCAGTAATTTCGTATTCATTGCTCCCACCACATTTCAGATACTTTTGTCATTCGGTGCATGTACTGGGATTAATATTGATTAATATACGTCCTTGTTATTGTAAGATACTGTTCGAGTTTGCATATCATTTCTTATTTTCACACTGTAATGAGAGCAATGTAGTTTTCTTCGGTTAAAGAGCCTTATCTGTCTCACAGTCGCCATATACTATACGTGAAGAGTATATACAGGAAAGGCAAGGCCATTTAAATACATAATTCACATATTATCAAGTATGTTTGCATCTAGAGTGTACCAATGGTAATATTGTTATGTTTAGGAACTGCTGCGGGCTCAGTAATCTGATGTCAGGCGTTTGCATACAATGAAGGCGTCGGGGATAAGACATACACGGTAAGTACAGAGACAAACAGAACTGGGTGGCTACACTGCGGAAAATGTTTTCCCTTTCATAATAACAGTTCCTCCCTCTATTCCTTCTTACAACAAATTTCATGTTGTTCGTTCTGTAAAAGTCTGTGAGCACTATTGACACATTAGTCTAGAGCATACTGAGGAATAACAGCAATCAAAATGGAATCCAGTGCTTGATACCACTTCACCGCAGAAAATAACGCTAGAAAAATAATTGCATATTAGCTAAATACCTAAGAAAGCTCTTTGTGAGTTTTACTACTTCACCATACGCTAACAAGAAAAATTCTCTTCTCGATTGAAAGTAAAAAAAAGTGCATTGAGTAAGAAAGGTCATTAAAAGACTCTGTGTTGAGTAACGGTCCGGTGCACAGTAATAAGATGTGAAGAAGTTGCCAGCAGCAAGTATTTGCTGATGGTACCCTGGCATGTATATGGTTTTACATTCCTTGTACCTTATTTTTGTAAATCTGTATTCGCGCCCGTGGGAACAGAGAAGGCTTTTCCAAGAAACCGCCATAAAATTAGTGAAATAACTTTTAAAGTACGTTTTAAGTATCAACTAGGTAGGGAAGCGCAACATCTAGATAGGAATAATCATTCCTTGAATTTCGTACATTGCGGACACTTACTTAGATGCTCTTTACAGGGTACTGCCGTGTTACACCCTAAGCGCTTTGACAGTGGGCGTCAGACACACTGCTTGATATTCCTCTTAGCCGAGGGCGGTGAAACCCTATTTCCTAGTCATGTCTGTATTATATGCAGTTTCTAGAGTATTTACTTGGAAAATTACGATTGTGAACCTATCAGACAGCGTCTAGGGTGCGCTGGTCGTAGATCTCTGTTCAACAGGTTTGCTTGTTCACGGCCTGCTTGGGTGGACAGCATTTCCATACCTGACCCATTATTCATCTTGCCGATGCAGTTTCCACAAAGAAGCGCGTCCCTCTTGAAACACCAGTTGTCCTGTGTATCTGACCTAGGTATTAAGTGTTTCGTATATTTGCTAGGCTTTCACTGTTAATAAACTCGTCTAAGTGACACCTTCAAGCGTTTTAGTGGTTTCTGTGTGAACGACGATGATAACTGTCCCAGAAGGATATATCACAGCAACGTTTATTCATTACAAAAGAGTCTAGTAAACGTGGGATCTAAAATGCGTAGCTGTTTTAAAGTCACATTTGCATGCTGAGCTTTTACTAGTAGAGAAGGTAAGTAATGAAATAAGGAAGTAAGCCGGCCGGAGTGGCCGAAGGGTTCTAGGCGCTACAGTCTGGAGCCGCGCGACCACTACGGTGGGAGGTTCGAATCCTGCCTCAGGCATGGACGTGTGTGATGTCCCTAGGTTAGTTAGGTTTAAGTAGTTCTAAGTTCTAGGGGACTGATGACCTCAGCAGTTTTGTCCCATAGTGCTCAGAGCCATATGAACCATAAGGACGTAATTTGAGCCCTAGATATTGTCCACGGCTGTATAAATATTTTATGCAGCCGCTGGAAACAATTGAAGATTTTTGATCGTCATAGTTTTAGGAGAAGAGGTGCCTTCTTTTTTGTATGTCTTCTCCAGATCTGATGCATTTTTCCACACCGCCATTAATATTACATTATTTTATAAATTCATTCACGAGTTGCAACCAAATGGCACTCGTAATTGCATAATGTAAGTGTCGTACTGTGCTTTTATTTCAGAATGTACTGTTGTTACTAACATATATATGTCTTATTTTGTTTCTTAAGTCATTGTAATATTGTTGGGTGACTTAGCACGGAAAAACGTTCCGTACTTTTTAGAAAAAGTCATTCAGCTCGATACACCGTCGTCTTCGGGTTCTGTCTTAAACAAAGTCCGATTGAAATCAAAACACAGAGAGAAGAAACACGGTTAAAAAATACATAAACGGACGTTTACCAGAAAAGGCATGTACAGTGAATTTTTTGATATTCATTACTATAATTCATTGTATTGTCTCTATCCATGAACGAATGAGCCAAAAATAATAATTAAAATGATGACTTCGTGTCTGGAAGCATTGTTATATGTACTACATTGACTTCCTTTTGTTACATATAAATTGGAAACTACAAACTGAATACGAGACCGGAATAAATTGAAGTAAGACGAATTTTATGTCGACAACTGAAATTACGCTGCAATCGCGGATACAAGGTAAGGATCGCATCTTTACGTCAGAAATCTTGCCCAAGCGCTTTGTTCTAACGTACCTTGCTTGATAGATCTATCACAATTTTCCATTTCCGTAGCAGTGATTTTAAGCTACATCGTGGTTTTCAAAATTATTTTCATTATTCATACAGTTCAATAATACAGTTTTATCAGTTCACAATATGGCCGACGTAATATGTGTGACGTAATACGGTGTGCAGCCATTAGTGTTCAAAATTCCACCATTACTTTCGACAGTTAATTTTTTTGTCCAGACGTTGTCATGTAGCGAGATTAATTTTTGCTTTTTTTCTAATTACACATAACGAGTCTAAATTTTTTACTGTGTCATAGATTACGTCTGACATGGTCTGGCCAAAGATGGAGAACCAGAGACTGCACAGACGCAACCCGACTCTGACATTCCATTAAATAACGAAAGTGACGTTACGCTTCAATCGAATACTGACGAGCGACATATTATTGACTAGGCTGTTGACGTAAATTCAGAAAATAGACCGTCCACCAGTAACAAGCCTAAATCTAGTTCCAAACCCATTTAGGTGTCTGACAGCATGTCTAACGACGTGGCGGGGACGGAACAGTTGTACGTCATTAGTATTGCCAGTATGTTCGATGCTATTATGAAACAAACGACACTAAATAAACAGGACATTGACGCACGTATCGACCAACAGATGACGTCTATACGCGCCGCTTTGAAAACAGCTCATGACGAGATAAAAACACGACATGATGAAATTAAATCAGGTTTAGCGGCACTTAAAACATCATACGACACTTTGTGTAGCCGCGTTGAGGAGATAGATAGTAGACTGACTGGACAAGTTTCCTACCTCAACGCGAAATTTTCAGAGCTTCCTTTACAACAAGAAAACACAAATAAAGATGTGACAGATATCCAAACGCAAGTGAACAATATTAGTAAAACATGCGAGTCTTTAGTTACCCAGATTAAATCGTATCCGGCAGTGCATGATGATATAAAAACGCGTATTGCTTATGTCGAAAACAAGGTTGGTTCAATTGACAAACAGATTTCCGATAAAGTAAGACTATGTACTGATAACCAATTCTCGTGCATCAATAGAGAATTTCGCAGTTGGACAGAGCAAAAAGACAAATATCTTGACGAGTGCATACAAGAATAATTGCCTGCTTTTGTCCACGACACTGTCATGGAACTTATGAATAACAAAAAACACGTAATCAGTCAAGCAGCACAATCTGCCGCTACGCAATCGAAACAGTTGGACCATTACATACAACCAGTGTGTAATGACGGTAATAGCGACCAAAACACAGTTTGGCAATGAATACAAGTACATTTATGATCCATATACGTCGCATACTACGTACTCACAAAAACAACAGTTCGCACATCGGCATGAAACACTGCATTGCAGTCGTGATAATTATCAAATGGTTCAAATGGCTCTGAGCCCTATGAGACTTAAGATCTGAGGACGTCACACACATCGATGCCCGACGCAGGATACGAACCTGCGACCGTAGCGGTCGCGCTGTTCCAGACTGAAGCGCCTAGAACCGATCGGCCACCCTGGTCGGCGTGATAATTATCAACATTTTCCTTGTCATTCGCCAGTTGAACCTTACAGTAATCATTCTGAAACTAAACGTTACTATAATGCAAGGGAGAGGAGAGCCTCATAAAACTCAGACAATTTCAGCCATTTACACCTGAAAAAAGAATCGTATATCCCGTCATCTTTCTTAAAGCCTTCAGAAGTACATTTCCTCGTACGTGGAGTGACCGTAAGAGGATATCTTCTGTTGGTTATATTCAGGGAGAGGCATCTATACGGGCATATAATGAAGCCGACAGATGCGCCACGTACGAACAATTTGAGGGAGCCTTTTTATCTAAATTTTGGTCACAACCTGTACAGGAACAATTGCGTAGGCCGATTGTGGATCCTGAACCATTCAAACATAAGCACGGCAATTTGAGCCAGTATTTTGAGCACTGTTTAAATATGGGACATTTCCTTCACGAGCCGGTTGCAGCGCGCGACATCCTCCGCGCATTGAAGGCAAGACTACCGTTTAATATGAAAGACAAACTTCTGCACGTCCCAGACAACGAAGCACAGTATCTTCTCCCAGTGCTCGATTCTGTTGATATGCTTTACGAGGATCAGCGTCCCGTACGGCAAAGCAATTGCTACAACGTTTACACCAACGCCATGCAAAATAGGTAGTGCAGCCGATCCAATTTCCTCGCGCCGGCTGCTTTCGGACACTCAAGCCATCACAATCAACCGCTTAAAATGGAAAATGTATATACACAACAGAAACAACTTGCTTAACACAGCAGAAACACTTCTTATTCTACTGGGGCAATCCAAATAAGAGACGGCGTGACAACAACTACTACTATAACGGTAATAATAATTATTAGGATGGTAACAAAAATTTTAAGAGAAACAAAAATAACTAACAATCCCCACCGTCGGCAGGGCTGGCCGAGCGGTTCTAGGCGCTACAGTCTGGAACTGCGGGACCGCTACGGTCGCAGGTTCGAATCCTGCCTCGGGCATGGATGTGTGTGATGTCCTTCGGTTAGTTAAGTTTAAGTAGTTCGAAGTTCTAGGGGGCTGATGACCTTAGAAGGTAAGTCCCATAGTGCCCAGTGCCATTTGAACCAATCCCCACCAAACCAGCAACACAGTTGGAGTAACAACTAAGCTGCTCAGTATCAAAACACTGCGACAGCACCGAGGCAAAACAATAACGCAGGCCAGTGGCAACTGCCGCCGCCGCAAATGCAAACTCAAAATTGGAATGCATCTAGGAACCCGCAGGTGAGTTAAAACATTAAAACGCAACGACCACCACAGTTTGAAGACTGGAATAACCAATACCCTAATGTAAATATTACGAAGTAACTAGTGATAAGCGCACGGGGTAGCCACGCGATCTCGGGCGTCTTGTCACGGTCCGTGTAGCTTTCCCAGTCGGAGGTTCAAGGCCTCCTTCGGGCATGGGGTGTGTGTTGTCCATAGTGTAAGTTAGTATAAGTTAGATTAAGTAGCGTGTAGGCTTAAAGACCGATGACCTCTGCAGTTTGGTTCCATAAGACCTTACCACAAAGAAAGAAAAAATCTAGTGATACTCCACGTCCGTCTGTGCCTGCACCCACTACAAATGGGATGACGTCAAACTAAAAACAGTCACCACTGTCCCCAGGCCGTGGCTGTGTAAGATTTGGGGGACGACTTCAGTTTAAAATTATTATTTGACACACCCACCTGGCAACGGCACAATGGTCATGAACCTGACAATTGTATACAGCAATCACTATTATACATAACGTATAATCATGACGAGAAAACTTGTCTTATGAACTGTTACAAGAAAACACACAATGTCATACATCGACCAATGAAATTTTTTTGGCCTCAACTGCTGGTGTTGTGGGTGGTATTTCCACTACTATTACTCCGGACACAGGAGCGGCTGTTAGTGTCTTGTCCTATGATTTTTACAGGAAAATGTGTGGGTCTGAAACCGCACCAGAATGACCTGTCAAGAACAGTAAAATTGTAACTGCTATAGGCAATAAGTAAAGGAGATTTGCTATTTGGGGAGCAAAATAACTGATGATGGTCGAAGTAAATAGGATATCAAATGTAGACTGGCAATGACAAGGAAAGAGTTTCTGAAGAAGAGAAATTTGTTAACATCGAGTATAGATTTAAGTGTCAGGAAGTCGTTTCTGAAAGTATTTGTATGGAGTGTAGCCATGTATGGAAGTGAAACATGAACGATAACTACACTCCTGGAAATTGAAATAAGAACACCGTGAATTCATTGTCCCAGGAAGGGGAAACTTTATTGACACATTCCTGGGGTCAGATACATCACATGATCACACTGACAGAACCACAGGCACATAGACACAGGCAACAGAGCATGCACAATGTCGCCACTAGTACAGTGTATATCCACCTTTCACAGCAATGCAGGCTGCTATTCTCCCATGGAGACGATCGTACAGATGCTGGATGTAGTCCTGTGGATCGGCTTGCCATGCCATTTCCACCTGGCGCCTCAGATGGACCAGCGTTCGTGCTGGACGTGCAGACCGCGTTAGACGGCGCTTCATCCAGTCCCAAACATGCTCAATGGGGGACAGATCCGGAGATCTTGCTGGCCAGGGTAGTTGATTTACACCTTCTAGAGCACGTTGGGTGGCACGGGATACATACGGACGTGCATTGTCCTGTTGGAACAGCAAGTTCCCTTGCCGGTCTAGGAATGGTAGAACGATGGGTTCGATGACGGTTTGGATGTACCGTACACTATTCAGTGTCCCCTCGACGATCACCAGAGGTGTACGGCCAGAGTAATAGATCGCTCCCCACACCATGATGCCGGGTGTTGGCCCTGTGTGCCTCGGTCGTATGCAGTCCTGATTGTGGCGCTCACCTGCACGGCGCCAAACATGCATACGACCATCATTGGCACCAAGGCAGAAGCGAATCTCATCGCTGAAGACGACACGTCTCCATTCGTCCCTTCATTCACGCCTGTCGCGACACCACTGGAGGCGGGCTGCACGATGTTGGGGCGTGAGCGGAAGACGGCCTAACGGTGTGCGGGACCGTAGCCCAGCTTCATGGAGACGGTTGCGAATGGTCCTCGCCGATACCCCAGGAGCAACAGTGTCCCTATTTTGCTGGGAAGTGGCGGTGCGGTCCCCTACGGCACTGCGTAGGATCCTACGGTCTTGGCGTGCATCCGTGCGTCGCTGCGGTCTGGTCCCAGGTCGACGGGCACGTGCACCTTCCGCCGACCACTGGCGACAACATCGATGTACTGTGGAGACCTCACGCCCCACGTGTTGAGCAATTCGGCGGTACGTCCACCCGGCCTCCCGCATGCCCACTATACGCCCTCGCTCAAAGTCCGTCAACTGCACATACGGTTCACGTCCACGCTGTCGCGGCATGCTACCAGTGTTAAAGACTGCGATGGAGCTCCGTATGCCACGGCAAACTGGCTGACACTGACAACGGCGGTGCACAAATGCTGCGCAGCTAGCGCCATTCGACGGCCAACACCGCGGTTCCTGGTGTGTCCGCTGTGCCGTGCGTGTGATCATTGCTTGTACAGCCCTCTCGCAGTGTCCGGAGCAAGTATGGTGGATCTGACACACCGGTGTCAATATGTTCTTTTTTCCATTTCCAGGAGTGTAGTTCGGACAAGAAGAGAATAGAAGCTTTCTAAATGTGGTGCTACAGAAGAATGCTGAAGATTAGACGGGTAGATCACATAACTAATGAGGAGGTATTGAATAGGAATGGAAAAAAAAAGAAGTTTGTGGCATAACTTGACTAGAAGAAGGGATCGGTTGGTAGGACATGTTCTGAGGCATCAACACCAATTTATTATTGGGAGACAGCGTGGATGGTAAAAATCGTAGAGGGAGACCAAGAGATGAATACACTAAACAGATTCAGATCAGAAGGATGTAGGTTGCAATAGCTACTGGGAGATGAAGAAGCTTGCACAGGACAGAGTAGCATGGAGAGCTGCATCAAACCAGTCTCAGGACTGAAGACCACAACAACAACAGGCATTAAGTGTTCTACGGTTAAGAAAGTGGTATTTGTGACAGTCAGAGTAGGTAATGGAATCGTACAATGGCCATTACTCGGCGTCCAAAACCTCATCACCAATTGTATTTTAGGTTTAGATAAATTGTGCGATAAGGACAGCACTATTGACTTCTCCCGTCGTAAATGTATATTTAGAGACAAGGGCAGTGAAATTTCAATTGACCTGGATGCCAGGACTGAAGCACGATTGAAGGTACTTACAGGGTACAAAATTCAGTTAGTACAGGAAACTGATGATGTTGACACACAGACACATGAACCTGAATCCGAGTTTGAAGCCTCAAAAACTTATCAGAAACCACAACTGCCACAAATGATTAACGTAATGAACTTTATAATGTTTTGTCCAAGTATATATCTACATCTACATCCATACTCCGCAAGCCACCTGACAGTGTGTGGCGGAGGGTACCCTGAGTACCTCTCTGGGTTCTCCCTTCTATTCCAGTCTCGTATTGTTCGTGGAAAGAAGGATTGTCGGTATTATTCTGTGTGGGCTCTAATCTCTCTGATTTTATCCTCATGGTCTCTTCGCGAGATATACGTAGGAGGAAGCAACATACTGATTGACTCTTCGGTGAAGGTATGTTCTCGAAACTGTAACAAAAGCCCGTACCGAGCTACTGAGCGTCTCTCCTGCAGAGTCTTCCACTGGAGTTTATCTATCATCTCCGTAACGCTTTCGCGATTACTGTATGATCCCTTAACGAAGGGCGCTGCTCTCCGTTGGATCTTCTCTATTTCTTCTATCAACCCTATCTGGTACGGATCCCACACTGCTCAGCAGTATTCAAGCAGTGGGCGAAAAAGCGTACTGTAACCTACTTCCTTTGTTTTCGGATTGCATTTCCTTGGGATTCTTCCAATGAATCTCAGTCTGGCATCTGCTCTACCGACGATCAACTTTATATGATCATTCCATTTTAAATCACTCCAAATGCCTACTCCCAGATAATTTATGGAATTAACTGATTCCAGTTGCTGACCTGCTATTTTGTAGCTAAATGATAAGGGATCTATCTTTCTATGTATTCGCAGCACATTACACTTGTCTACATTGAGATTCAATTGCCATTCCGTGCACCATGCGTCAATTCGCTGCAGATCCTCCTGCATTTCAGTACAATTTTCCATTGTTACAACCTCTCGATACACCACAGCATCATCTGCAAAAAGCCTCAGTGAACTGCCGATGTCATCCACCAGGTCATTTAAGTATATTGTGAATAGCAACGGTCCTACGACACTCCCCTGTGGCATACCTTAAATCACTCTTACTTCGGAAGACTTCTCTTCATTGAGAATGACATGCTGCGTTCTGTTATCTAGGAACTCCTCAATCCTATCACATAATTGGTCTGATAGTCCATATGCTCTTACTTTGTTCATTAAATGACTGTGGGGAACTGTATCGAACGCCTTGAGGAAGTCAAGAAACACGGCATCTACTTGTGAACCAGTGTCTATGGCCCTCTGAGTCTTGTGGACGAATAGCGCGAGCTGGGTTTCACACGACCGTCTTTTTCGAAACCCAAGTATTTAGCAAGCGATCAGGTGTTATCAATACACAAGTGTGTAAAATAGAAGTTAAGCCTCATCAGATTTTCTTCCACAAAACCAATAATGTGCCACTATCCCAGCGACCTGTTGTGTGACACGAGTTGAAACAAATGTTAGAGTGGAAAATCATCGAACCGTCCACATCACCTTACTGCAGCCCTTTACTGGCTATAAAGAAACCCAACTGGAATATCAGAGTTGTTTTGGATGGTCGTGCAGTCAATGAGATTATTTTACCTGTTCGCACGAAACCTGATAATTATAGGAGCAACTCCCGAAATTTTTCTGCGATAGATCTGACCAATTCGTTCTACCAAGTTGCAATCACGCTAGATTCTAAAAAGTATACTGCATTTATATTCGGAGGGCGAACCTATCAATTTTGTGTCTTTACCTTCGGTGTGAACGTCAGTTCAGGTGTGTTTATCACCGCATTGTATGTTCCAGTTCGTGATGAATTGGTTGAATCACTTACTAACTACACTGATGACCTGCTCATAGCTAGTAAGACTTGGTATGAACACACTTTGCAAAAGATTTTGCATAAAGTCGCACAAGCTGGAGTTACAGCTAATCTCGAAAAGTCAAAATTTGCTTGCAGTGAAATTAAGTATCTTGGACATATTAATGCACAGGGTATACGACCTGACCCAGGTAAGTTAGACACAACCAGGAATTTTCCTAGTCCACGGACTAGAAAGCAATTGAAATCTTTCCTTGGACCTTGTTCTTTCTTTCGACGATTTTTACTACACCAACTTTTAAACAGCAAACATCTATGGAACCTACTCAAAAATAATCAAATATGGATATGGTCTAACCATTTTCAGAAAGACTTTGATAGTATAAACCATGCTTTGGTTAACGCAAACATTTTGGATCACCGTGATTTTAGCTCGGATTTTTGTATGACGAGTGACACCTCATCCTATAGCTTAGGCTGATACAAGAGATTGCAGTCTTTCTTGGTATATTCCACTGATGAATTCTTCTCGCGTTATCAGCCGAGTGGTGGCGTGGTCTTGTCGTAACGTTTCAATGAGTTTCGTACCCATCATCTTCTGGCGCCACCAAAAAATTTTCGTTTGAGGCTGATGCTGCGCCGTGCATGCAGTGCAGTGCGGCTCTGATACTGGTGTATAAGCACTGACATAAAGACAAGGGATTAATCTGACATTCATGGTTTTCCGGGGCGCATGCGATAAATGTGGAAACGTGAACTATGGCGACGTTGTTACTAAACGAGTTTGGTGATCACTAAATCTGCATTAGTGTACTTGTGCCAAGGCACGAATTTCTTTGGACTGTGTTATGGCACACTGTGAAACGTCCCATTAGAAAAATTATACATGACTGTGCTTAAACTGACACAAATAGTTTCTAGCGCAACGCAATCTGACTTTTAAAAATCCCTACGAAAGAATGGCCCTGACTAATATTAACCTATACGTTTCACAAATCACTTACCTCACAAAAATCTTCGTTACTCAAGCCACTGCAATACAGCGAGCGCCACTACTGCCAGCTAAATAAAAGATTCAAACTACGGAAGGCACTAACTACTGATAAGCATAATTAGCGAATGAAAAATTTTAATAAAGAACCAACAATGTATTTAACTTAATAGTCATAATATATATAGCAGTTCATGACATCCAGTCTTACAAATTTCAAAACTCCGCGATCTCTCTCCCCACATCCACCACTGCTGCGGCTCACCTCCAACTGCGCAACGCTACGCGCCGCTAACATCCAGCTGCCCAACACTACAATGGCGAGTATTACAACAATGCCAACCAGCCACTGACATCACACAGCACAGCCAGTGATTTTTCATACAGAGCGCTACGTGGCGTTACCAATATAAAAACCTAATCAGCCTACTTACAACTGTAATGACAATTGTATATAATCTAGATATGAATGTCACACACATTACGGAAATGTGTGGTTGATCCACTGATATCCGATGTTTTTCTCCTTATTGTAACAGTCGAAACCAGCAGAGAATAAAAATTGTACAACTGATGGCACAAATATGCTTTCTCTAAATTTTTTACAGCTGTAGACAATCACCAACGAAATGCTGCAATAATTTGTACATTTAAAAACAGAGGATACAGAGGAGATCATCTCTGTGCCACTGCAGACAAGCGTTTTGCTTTTTCTTAATGTTAACAATAAATTACGTGAATTTATTTCAAAAGTTTAACTTTTCATGCGCAGTCATTCATCCTGTGCACTTAAGGCAAATGGTTTAGGAAGGAGGTAATACGACACTGGTATTCTGTCTGCATACTCCGTGTCTGCTGCTACACGTTGCGTATGGACTGCCTGCCGTGTACAGATATAGTATAAAGTAGATGACTCTATCCTGGATAATACAACCCGTAGGAAGAGGGAACTTAATTACCTAACTAATCTTTAAGAAATTAAGTGCTCGTAACGCGTTTCCTATAGAAATTTGCACATCTCGCCAATACCCCATCGTGTCTTTACTATTCTGGTTTCCGTGATTTTTGGGAATGCTGTACCGTTGACTGTTTGTGAGTTGTCCTTCTTTGCAGCTGTTCCCAATCTCATGCGTATGAATCGCTCAAATGGAGTCTCTCGCGTAACAAATATATGTTTGTTATTCATGTCAGCAATGGCTCGGATCTAAACATATATTTACGTTCCGATGTCACTTACTAGATTTCGGCGGTTCTAGAGTCCCAGGCCAATGTACTCTAATAAAAGCCGTCACCGAAAATTACGGATTTAAAAAATTACTGAATCATCTTCAGCGAGAAGGACATCATTGACTACAATAGACTTTTCTTGGGGCATATGGAATAAAAGCAGAAGGTCATCTTGCACACAACTCTCTAAACTGCTTTCTATTAGACTCACAGCTTCTACGTGGGCAAGCATAACACAGAAAACTTTCAGTATTTTTCAAGGTGGAGCGCAGGTAACGAGCAGAAATTTCGAATGTAGAGCGCATGGGCCAGACCGGCAGAGCAGTGCAGTTTTGGAAAGTTTGCGACCCAGGAGACCACGACCACGATGTTATAGGGACTTTATCACACAGAATAAAGGGAAATAAGGATAAGTTATCCATTAAGAATCTGAAGCCACATGCTGAAGTGACCATGCACAACAAATATTTGGATTCGTGGAAATAAAGATGGCCAGCCAGATCTGGCCAATCAGCACGAGAGGGACCCCACTGAACACTGGTGAATTGCTGAGATCACAGCGCTGATTGATTTATGGGAGACCGTTCGAGATTTATACAATGGTCAACGACTTGGCATTTAATTTAGAGACTACGTTCTAGTCTTCCGTTACATATTTAAGGCTCTTCAAGCCACCGCATTTCCAACCTGACACTGTTGGACACTTGCCACAGAAGTCACCGGTATCTGGCAGCGCTAGCAAGAGTTAATATGTTACGTTGCGACGCTTTGACGGTACGTCTTAGAGCCAAAGATACCTAATTGAAGGCAAAATGACGCTTATAATTTAAAGTAAAAGGCTTAATTTTTTAAACTATGCTTCGCTTAGAGCGCAGTTTCAGTTTCCTAGAAATGTGCTAAAACGTTATATCTGGAGGCTGTAATAAAGATCCAGTCAACAGTAATCAAGAATACTTAACCAATGTGAGAAAGGTAACACATGTCTTAACATAAATTTTTTTCTCATTGTTTCTGCGCGAGCTTCCTGTCTCGGGAGTTGCTGTTATATTTAGATGGCTACTTAGGAATGAGCATTCACCTGAGTGTGGTCGTAAGTCTCCTTGCTGAAAGTTCGTGGAGAACTAACGATTCATTGCCTAAAAGAATTTACATCAATTAAGTATTTTCCGAGAAAATTTTGGTGATGATATACGTGCATCTGACTGGTGGACCTAGTTTCTATATTTAAATTATGACGCTATATTAAGTGCATAATTTAACTATCAGTTACCTCGAAAATGGCCGGTTTGTCAGTTATCTTTAGAGATCCAAAAAACCTGGGTCTGGCATTCTGATTTCTTATTCAAACTTCACTATTACGCGTTTCCAATCAGGCACATGCGCATAATTGCTTCCTTTATGAGTAACAGTCCATCCTTTATAACACAACATCCAATTGAAAATTTTCCATCCAGCTGAATAAACGTACCAAGGAATCGACCCATTATCATTCCTTTATCTTCCACATCCCTCAATCATCTTCTTCTGTGTAACTGCTATGCTATGGACACTGCCTTCCTCGCAGTGCAGCCTCCCCCTACTCATCGCAACGAAGCCTCCATGCCTCCACCTCAACAACTTTTCCTACTCGTGTAATTACTGGAACCTTCTTATCAATCTTGTAACAACCCAGGCAATAAATAAATAAGAAATACCTGATTATTACGTTCCAGAGAACTTTACCTTCCCATTCAAAACCATAGAATCCATATAATTTCTCCTTCTTATTGAAACGTTTCTGCTTATACAGGTTATTCACAGAGCCTCTTGCTACCTTCTCTTATCTCCCACCGTCTATCATTCAGCATTTCCTCTTCGGTTCACATTGAAACGTCCCCTTAGAAAAATGATACATGATGGTTCTTAAAATGGCACACAATATTTTTTAGCGCAACGCAGTCTGACTTTCAAAAATCCCTACAAAAGAATGGCCCTGACTAACATTAACCTATACCTTTCACATATCACTTACCTCACAAAATCTTCGTTACTCTAACTACTGCAATACAGCGAGCGCCACTACTGCCAGCTAAATAAAAGATTGAAACTACTGAAGGCAGTAACTACTGATAGGCATAGTTAGCAAATGAAAGATTTTGATGAGAACAAACAATGTATTTACCTTAATAGTGTTCAAAAGTCATAATATATATAGCAGTTCATGACATTCATTCTTACAAATGTACTGTTTCTGATGGACACACGTCGAGAGCATCCGCTCTCAAAAATCCGCCATCTCACTTCCTCACATCCACCACTGCTGGCGGCTCGCCTCCAATTGCGCAACGCTACGCGCTGTTAACAGCCAACAGCCCAACACTACAATAGCGAATATTACAACAATGCCATCCAGCCACAGATTGCACACAGCACAGCCAGTGATTATCATACAGAGCGCTACGTGGCGTTACCAATATAAAAACCTGAACAGCCTACTTACAGCATCACCCTTCACCTGGTCTCTCCATCTTGTTCGTGGGATTCTACTTGGCTTCGTCCATATACTGTTCATTCTATGACTCTTGCTGGAAGTCTTTCTGGTTCTTTTCTTCTAAGGTGGCCAATTCATTTACGCATCTTTCTGTAGATAGTTTATTTTATGGGCTTAATCTGATGGGTGTTCGTATTGTTTCATTTTTTATCCTGGCCCTTACCCAGGATCCCACGTAGAAAGTGCATCTCCGTTGCTTACATTCTGATCAGATCTCTATTTTTACAAATCCAATATTCTGATCTATAGGTCAAAATTGGCAGATAATACGACTTGTATATCATGATCTTTTCTTTGACAAGTAGTTTCCAGTTTCTGATTATGTCGGATATACAGTAAAAAAATTCGGACAGTTTTCTGTGCTCTTCGAAATTTCATCCTTGATATTTCCTTTATTCGTTAATTTAATTCCTATCTACCTAAAAGCATAACTCTTCCATTAAAATGCACATCCTTCATTACTGTCATTTTCCTGCTGATTTTCATTAATTCACTTTATCTTAAGCTTATTTTCATATCTGCTTCTTCAATTACTCTCTGCCAGGTATTTGGTTGCTATACAATTTCTGGTCATTTTCTCCCCAAATAAGTACAGCACCTGTTTGTGCTATGATTTTTACATCATCCGCAGTTGGCCCTTGGTGAAATTTCCTTATAATGATGTCCATGACTACATTAAAAAGCACTAGTGAGAGCATACTTCCTTAACGAACCCCTCTGTCCTTTCTAAACAATTCTGATTTTTTGCCGTCTTTTACAACAGAGTTCATATATTTTTACAAGTGTTTGTGATTCTCAGTTGCATTCATTTTGACAATTCCAGTCTGTTCAGACCTTATCAAATCTCTTCCCTACTGCAGAGTCAAATGGCTCTGGGCACTACAGGACTTAACATCTGAGGTCATCAGTCCCCTAGAACTTAGAACTACTTAAACCTAACTAACCTAAGGACATCACACACATCGGTGCCAGAGGCATGATTCGAACCTGCGACCGTACCGGTCGCGAGGTTCCAGACTGAAGCGCCTACAACCGCTCTGCCACACTGGCCGGCCGACAGAGTCATAAGCCTTTTTTATGTCTATGAATGAATGCATCTCCAACGTCTTTCCCAAATACGAGTATCATTTCTTTTCTCCTATCTGCCACGCTGTAAATAGGGTACTGCAGTTGATGTTCCAGTTCGAAATACCGGGTGATCAAAAAGTTGGTATAAATTTGAAAACTGAATAGATCACGGAATAATGTAGACAGATAGGTACAAATTGACACACATGCTTGAAATGACATGGGGTTTTATTAGAACCAAAAAACTACAAACGTTCAATAAATCTCCGACAGATGGCGCTTCATCTGATCAGAATAGCAATAATTAGCATAACAAAGTAAGACAAAGCAAAGATGTTCTTTACAGGAAATGCTCAATATGTTCACCATAATTCCTCAACAGTAGCTGCAGTCGAGGAATAATGTTGTGAACAGCACTGTAAAGCATGTCCGGAGTTTTGGTGAGGCATTGGCGTCGGATGTTGTCTTTCAGCATCCCAAGAGATGCCGGTCGATCACGATACACTTGCGACTTCAGGTAATTCCAAAGCCAGTAATCGCACGGACTGAGGTCTGGGGACCTGGGAGGCCAAGCATGACAAAAGTGACGGCTGAGCACACGATCATCACCAAACGACGCGTGCAAGAGATCTTTCACGCTTCTAGCAATATGGGGTGTTTTTTGTTGTTGTTCTAATAAAACCCCATGTCATTCCATGCATGTGTGTCAATTTTTACCCCTCTATCTACATTATTCCGTGGTTTATTAAGTTTTCAAATTTATACTGACTTTTTGATCACCCGGTACCTGTAGTGTATTTTCCTAATTGTGGTTCTATCTTATTCCTAATTTTCTGTAAAAATATCTTTTCATAAATCTTCATGTACCGGAACATTAATGCTATTCCTGTGTATTTCTCACAGAGCTCCTTCTTAGCCTTTCTAAAAATAGGTACAATAACTGCATTTGTCCAATCATTATGGATAGTTCCATATGTCCATACTATCTTCATAATTCTATGGAACCATTGAATTCCGAAAGGCCCTGCGGCTTTGGGGATTTCCACCGTCGTATCATCTACTCCTGGAGCTTTGTTATTTTCAATTTCTAATGTAGCTTTCACATAACTAGTACACTGAAATATCTTGAACAAATATTTGGTTAAAAACTAGCTTTGGACTCTCCAGTTCCAACCATCTAGAAGAAAGCCTACAACAGACTAAAACTACTAAGGATGAGAAATCTTACGACCACCATACATACATTTAAAATCCCCAGCTGACCTATAGTTATATGTGTCAGTTTGGCATGGACTCGCACCCATCGTAAGTTTTATCACTCCGTCCAAAGCCTGGAATGACATACGCTACACCTCGCTCTCTGTATCCGACTACCTCCTTCTACTAGTATCCCGTACAAGCTCATAAAGATCCCAAATCTTCTCAGACGCCTGCAACGCTTTCGCCTCACCTACATCTCCTGTAAACTTGAATTCCTCATCACTGAGAACACAGGCTTGCTGTCGCTTCCGTAGCAATACATGCCACCTTCCCTCCACCTCGGTACACTTCGTGTCCTTTCCCAGGGTAGTTTCAGTCACCTTCCTCTCTCAGACGATGAACTCATCCTTGACCTCTATTCTTATTTTTGGTCATAACTTTCCCTACACATCCTGTCCAAAATTAAACCTCCAACCACCGTTTCCTTGTCCAGTTCCCATTCTTCTCATCTCCTAATACCTACAACCCTCCTGTCAGCACCTTACAACATAGACATTGGAAGTCCGTTTCCGTATGACATCGTCGTGTGCTTCCAACACTTACCAACAGCTGACAGATTCGTTATCATACCATCTTTAAAATGACGAGAAACTATATCTCGATCATGTTGTCATAAAGATCATCACCTATTTTTAATTTCTTAATTATACCGACTGAGACAGAAAGCGTTGCAGCTACATTACCAGTCTAACATTTACCACTGTGAAGATGTTCTTCACTGTGCAGGTATTAAATGATTAATTTTCCATTCTGAACTGATTTCCATCATCAGCACCGTAACAGGTTTGATTTCTGTTTTCGTTGTGGTATGGAAGAAACAAACCTTCAACGTCATATCGAGGAACTTACTGCCATGGCCGATACACATACTACGTCAGTGCAGATTGTTGGCTGGAGGCTCGTACGAAAGTATATGTTTCCCCATCACATCCAGATACACTCAGTGGATAATAAATCAGGGGAGTGTGCACACCAGTCAGGAATCGATACATTCCCCAATACTTTTGTGATGTTAACTGCAGAGTGGGGTACTGCTTGGCCTGATGTAATATGCCATCTTGCACCCAGTTCCTGAAAGGTACGGAAGCAGGGTTTACTGTTCTTACCACATGCCGGCGAGCATCCAGCCTAGTTTCACCAATTACTATGAAATATGTTACCAGGAAATGGAGAGGTGTAAGTCTCGAGAATCGCTGTTTCCTGTGACGTTTCAAAAAGTCGTCTACAACACACCGGCGTCGATCTAAGAGCCGTAGATGCAACTGAATACCACAGATGGCTGCTGCCTGTCCCAAAAGGCACTATGACCGTTGTATGTGCTATGGTGTCAATGGTGAATGACGCATGGAAACGCGAGTTTGAAACCAAACTTCCAGAAAGCTGTTGAGAGGTTACAAGCCTCTTGTTGCCTGCCTCCTCTCGTTTCTCTCTTTCCCTCTGCATTTCTCTCTCTCTTTTCAAAGTGATATCAATTTATTAATGTGGCTCAGTGAGGGAGGACTGAGAAAGGCTGTTTCTGTAAATGAAACCGTTAATGAGGACTCATGATATTTCAGCTGGTGTTGGGACACGGGTTGCTCTTCTGTCCTTCTTCTACCCTTCTTGTGTGGGTAAGCTGGGTCTGTGGACGAGGGCGATCTGTGTTGAGTTTGGCAGGAAAACATGAGATTGGGCTGAGTTGTGTTTGGAGGGGCTTGGGACAATAGCAGTTGACGGGTGCTTTGGCTCTCGTCATTGTGTTAGACAAGAAGCACCTGTGAGCGCGATCCACTCGAATCAGCATTATCCGTGCTATGGATGTTTGCCATGTGGGATTGACTTGGGCGATGCTAAGTCTTAGTATTATTTTGAGTGGTACTCGAAATCTTGAGGTCTCAAGCTACGGGACACCGGCGCCTGCCGTCCAGGCGATATTTTGTTCGATTTTGGCGGCGGTTTTCACACCGGCTTTCGCGCTTCCCACGAAATGCATGGAGCTGATTGGACAACTCAAGAAGACATTATGTGCCATCAGACAGTGCTACTAAAAACTGGCGGCAACGACCACGCTAGGTACAAAACTGTTGGTATCCAGCTTGGTGGGATTTTGAGTAGTGCAATGAACACATATGCTTGTCGCAGCTTCCTGCGGCCTCCTAGTGATTGGAAACATTCGAATATGGTGGGATCGTCAAGTTCAAAAATGGTTCAAATGGCTCTGACCACTATAGGACTAAACTTCTGAGGTCATCAGTCCCCTATAACTTAGAACTACTATAACCTAACTAACCTAAGGAGATCACAAACATCCATGCCCGAGGCGGGATTCGAATATGCGACCGTAGCGGTGGCGCAGTTCCAGACTGTAGTGCCTAGAACCGCTCGGCCACACCGTCCGGCGATCGCCAAGCACCAGGTTTCAGTGTCAGTGCACTATGCACGAGATCCACAGTCTCCTGTGCACCGCGGGGAAGAATAAGCCTATTGATAGTGTCTCCTCCTGGACCTACTGTTGCGCAGACTTAGTAGTAAGACTGTGTAGGTTATCTCATCGGGTTTTATGCACTGTCTCGATCATCAGAGATTCGAATAGTACAGACGTCAGCGGGTGCTCCATCCGACTGCCAGAGAGCTTGGTGGTTAGTTATCTAGGATGTGATACTCGTTTTAACTATGCCAAAGACGTTGAGAAGAAGGTTATCAAACATCAAGCTTACTGCAGAACAACTAGAAGAACTTTGGGAATAATAAAAGAAACACAAATTAAATTCTATGAAGTTGTGGCTGTACTTATTCTTATATACGGTTCCGAATGCCGAATGATGGACAGAAAAAAAGAAGTCACGTACACAAGCTGTAGGGATGAAGTTCATGAGATAAAGAGGCTGTAATAAAATAGATAGAATATGTAATGAAACAATGAGATCAGATTTAAAAATCTTTTGTAGCTAATGAGTAGATAGAAGAGAGTAGAATGAAACAGAAGAATGATGTTGACAGAAGAACTGATAATAGACTGCCTGAAAATATAATGAACTATCGGCCGACTTCGCAAAACAGTGTAGCCCTACTGCACAGTACAAGTAACTTGATGGGGGATGGTGGCTGTGCTGCGCGGCTACAGCCCGCGGCTGGCTGCCGGTCAAGCGCAGAGGGCGCTGAGACGGCCGGCTGCCGGCGATTCGCGCGAGCTGGCCAGGGCTGGGCAGAGGAGCCGCTGCCGTGCCAGCTGGCGTCCGCGCGTCCGCCCACCTGCGCCCCACACTTATCACACTCTCGCCTCCTGCAGCTGTTCTGCTACACACGTGCTGCAGCGCAGCCTTGGACGCCGACCTTCGCATGACGACAACCTCACTAAAAGTGCCGTACCACTTCAGTTTCACCAGCGAAGGATAATGCTGCTTGGCAGAACATTAACAAGGCCGAGCGACGCATAATTGGATTCCCTGCGTTCGGAAACACTTTAACTTAATGAGGGGACCTGGAGAGCTAGATGACGTGTGCTAATTATTTCTACCTCTTGCGCTCCAAATCATTTGTACGAACACTTTCATGGTCACTGATTTTTATTCCAAAGGTGGTAGGTGCTGACATGTGCCTACGAAGACTGAAAATAATGTAGTGTTAACGATGATTGAACACAGTGTTTAATGAACTAAGAAGTTCAATGGATGTTCAATAAGTAATGTAACACATTTTTTTCTCGTCGAATTTCAGTTGAAAAGAATGCGGAATTTGTTGTGGAACATCTTGGAATATTCCCGCTTCAGCCCCTATAGTTCAATGACATTCCCACATGTGGCGTCGCTGTACGTAGCTTTCAAAATGCGTCTTTAACGGAGGTGTATTCCAAACAGAAAGCTGCCACTGAGTGTCTTTTGGCGGAAAACCAGAGCATCTCAGATATTCAGAGGCGCCTGCAGAATATCTACGGATGAAGGGCAGTGTATAAAAGCACGGTGAGTCTTTGGGCGAGGTGTCTGTCATCATCGGATCATTGATGCGCAAACCTGTCCGACCTACCGCCTGCCAGACGGCCGCACACAGCTGTGACTCCTGAAATGTTGGAACGTGTGGGAACTCTCATTCGAGGTGATCGACGAATCATGTCAAACCCCTCGTTGTTCAACTGGACTTCTCTGCTGGAAGTGCTGACACACTCGTCCAGCAGTTGGCTACTCAAAGACGGATGCCCGCAGGGTTCCTCGTCGTCTATCAGAAGATCATAGAGAGCCTCAATGGGCCATCTGTGCAGACTTTCTTGTGCCTTACGAGGCTAAGTGTGACAATTTTTGTCGAAAATGGTAACAGATGATGCATATGGGTTTACTGAGCGGGTCTGATTAGCACACTGGAGTCGCATTCAGGAGGACGACGGCTCAATCCCGTGTCCGATCATCCTGATTTAGGTTTTCCGTGATTTCCCTGAATCTCTCCAGGCAAATGCCGGGATAGTTCCTTTGGAAAGGCACGGCTGACTTCCTTCCCCATCCTTCCGTAATCCGAAGGGACCGATGACCTAGCTGTTTGGTCTTTTCCCCCAAACAACCCAACCCAACCTGAATCGTTTAAGGCAAATGCCGGAATGGTTCCTTCCAAAAGGCATGGCGCACTTCCCTCTCCGTCCTTCCCTAGTTAAAGCTTCTGCTCCGTCTCTAATCACCTCGTTGTCGACGGGACGTTAAACACTGATCTCCTATTCTTCTGTGAAATATGCGGTTCAACGCTGCGAAGCAGAAGCAAAACGGCATTTCATGGAGTAGCGCCAAACCACCTCTCCTCCGACGAAAAAGATCCAAGTTGTAACCTCAGACTGTAATGACTCGGAGACGGTCTTATGTGACTCTAAAGGAATCATTCTGTTTGCCGGCCGCGGTGGTCTCGCGGTTAAGGCGCTCAGTCCGGAACCGCGTGACTGCTACGGTCGCAGGTTCGAATCCTGCCTCGGGCATGGATGTGTGTGATGTTCTTAGGTTAGTTAGGTTTAAGTTGTTCTACGTTCTAGGGGACTGATGACCACAGATGTTAAGTCCCATAGTGCTCAGAGCCATTTGAACCATTCTGTTTGATGTCCTCCCTCAAGTGGGAACGGTTAACTCTGAAGTGTGTTGCGCTACCCTCAGGATATTGAAGAAACTGCTTCAGCTTATTCGTCGCCACAAAAATGCAAACAAACTTCTCCTCCTCCATGATAAAGCAAGGCCTAACACAAATCTGCGCACCCGAGAGCAGCTCAAGAAACTTCATTGGGCTGT
This sequence comes from Schistocerca gregaria, assembly GCF_023897955.1. Taxonomy (NCBI): domain Eukaryota; kingdom Metazoa; phylum Arthropoda; class Insecta; order Orthoptera; family Acrididae; genus Schistocerca; species Schistocerca gregaria. The sequence continues at coordinate 884,860,746 of NC_064920.1, read as the reverse complement.
TTTTCCTCATCCACGCTACAACCCGAATCTCGCAGATTACGACTTCCATCTCTTTGCCCCAATAAAGGATATACTCCGCCGGATGCAGTGCGTAGAAGATGGGCAGTTTACTGATGCTGCAAGATGTTGGCTCCGACGTCGGCCACTAGGGGGATTCCATGCGAGCATGCGGGCCCTTCAAGTAAGGTGACGCAAGGCCGTCGCACTGAACGAAGATTATTTTGAAAAATAGGGTTTTGTAGCCTGAAGAGTGGGGAGTAATATGAGGTAATGGAGTCTTGAATGAAACCAAAATAGCCTGCTTTCAGAAAAAAAATGTGTTGCATACTTTATACAACGCCCCTCGCACAATTTGCGATGCATTCCTTTGATGTAAACTTTTAAGTCTATTTCCTTCTGACAATCGTTGGGAAGCCGTTGTGAACCGTTGAGATGGCTTTCTCTGTTGACCATCAGAGACGGAGCCATCTATTGCGCTGACTATAGACGCCACGTCACGAAGTCGGCAGCCTCCAAGGGATTCCCTCAACTTCGGCAACAGGTCTAAGTCACAGAGACTCACGTCTGGTGAGTACAGATGGTGTTCCGAGAACTCTCAATACCACCGCTGGAATAACAGCTCTGTGGCCGAGCGGTTCTAGGCGCTTCAGTCCGGAAAGCACGCTGCTGCTACGGTCGCACATTCGAATCCTGCCTCGGGCATGGATTTGTGTGATATCCTTAGGTTAGTTAGGTTTAAGTAGTTCTATGTCTAGGGGACTGATGACCTCAAATGTTAAATTCCATAGTGCTCAGAGCCATTTTGAGCAATAAGAGCTAGACATTACTTCCGACATGACAATGAGAACTGTTATGCGACATGATAGGTTGATCGTTTCGCAATCTGCACGTTTACACCACTCATAGATATCGCCCCAGTCCGGAGCAAATTCTCTGTCTCATTCCGACATGCATGGAACACCATCACATTTGATGCAAACCGCGTACATGGTGAAACATTCTCGCTACATTCTTAACGTAAACCGCGATAACATTTTGATGCATTTTTTCCACAGCCAACATCAACTTTAATCCACGGTTGTTGGTCGCCTTTCGAAAACATGCTCTAGAACGGTGAAATCTACACTTCTTATTTCAACGATATACAGCAAGAACATTCCCAGCTGTACGCCCCTCACAAATAAGATACACTCGATAACAGCGCCGCCCAACAGCTCTTGAATGATATTTGTTCATGTCCGATCTGCGGAGTGGACTACGTTGCCACTACTTTATTTACAGCCCTCGTATATTACCAAAAAAATGTTCAAATGTGTGTGAAATCTTAAGGGACTTAACTGCTAAGGTCATCAGTCTCTAAGCTTACACACTACTTAACCTAAATTATCCTAAGGACAAACACACACACCCGTGCCCGAGGGAGGACTCGAACCTCCGCAAGGGCCAGCCGCACAGTCCATGACTGTTGCGCCTTAGACCGCTCGTCTAATCCCACGGGGCCGTATAATACCGATCCATCAGTTAATAAACTATGGTAGCAAACTTTGGAGACGAATTACTTACAGTGGAATGTAGATGAGCCAAGCTGCGGCTCGCATTGGTGCTGTTTGTTGGTTTCCGTCCTCTGTTAGAGGCCAGACCGTATCGTTTAGTTGACACGGTTGAGGTTGTTTGTCTTCTTCTCGTGTTGACTTGCGTCTCTTGGTTTCGCAAGCGTTGACTGTCCGCTAGTGGCAGCAGCGGCGGTTATCGACATGTAGTTGCTGTGGCCCTGTCTTTGGGGCGACGTTGTTGTTCTTCCGGGTCTTGTCAATGTACAGTTCGGTAGGGGGACTCAGGAGGAGTCAGGTCCGCTCAGTGCCAGAACACGCCGAGGACCGCTGGTGGCGCACAAGGACTGTCGGAACGAAGGCCTGTGGTCACGAGGGTGCACGACCTCGTCGTAAACCGGATCCTGCAAGCTTTAAGTTGAGTGCATATGGATTCAAGTAGAGAAACCTCCACCGCCGCGCGGGCTTAGCCGAGCGGTCTGAGGGGCTGCAGTCATGGACTGTGCGGTTGGACCCGGGGGAAGTTAGAGTCTTCCCTCGGACATGGATGTGTGTGTTTGTCCATAGGATAATTTAGTTTAAGTAGTGTGTAAGCTTAGGGACTGATTACCTTAGCAGTTAAGTCCCATAAGATTTCACACACATTTGAACAGAAACCTCAACCATTGTGCGATCTTACGATTCTCCAGTGACTTGGGTTCGTGTTGCTGCTCGTAGTGTTGCCGAGGCGAAGAGCACCGAATGCAGTGCTTGATGAAGGCAGATCTGATTATCTTTTCTGGACTTCTAATTACTATTTATTGCGTTCAGTTTGATACTATGTAAATTCAACCAGCAGTATTTTTTCCTGCCTCGTGGCTGCTAACCCCCCAGTTACGTGCCCTGGGGGTTTATGTACACTCCTCAGACCGTATGTGCAGTTGCCGGACTTTGAGCGAGGGCGTACAGTGGGCATGCGGGAGGCCGGGTGGACGTAACGTCCAATTGCTCAACACGTGGGGCGTGAGGTCTCTACAGTACATCGATGTTGTCGCCAGTGGTCGGTGGAAGGTGCACGTGCCCGTCGACCTGGGACCGGGCCGCAGCGACGCACGGATGCACGCCAAGACCGTAGGATCCTACGCAGTGCCGTAGGGGACCGCACCGCCACTTCCCAGCAAATTAGGGACACTGTTGCTCCTGGGGTATCGGCGAGGACCATTCACAGCCGTCTCCATGAAGCTGGGCTACGGTCCCGCACACCGTTAGGCCGTCTTCCGCTCACGCCCCAACATCGTGCAGCACGCCTCCAGTGGTGTCGCGACAGGCGTGAATGGAGGGACGAATGGAGACGTGTCGTCTTCAGCGATGAGAGTCGCTTCTGCCTTGGTGCCAATGATGGTCGTATGCGTGTTTGGCGCCGTGCAGGTGAGCGCCACAATCAGGACTGCATACGACCGAGGCACACAGGGCCAACACCCGGCATCATGGTGTGGGGAGCGATCTCCTACACTGGCCGTACACCTCTGGTGATCGTCGAGGGGACACTGAATAGTGCACGGTACATCCAAACCGTCATCGAACCCATCGTTCTACCATTCCTAGACCGGCATGGGAACTTGCTGTTGCAACAGGACAATGCACGTCCACATGTATCCCGTGCCACACAACGTGCTCTAGAAGGTGTAAGTCAACTACCCTGGTCAGCAAGATCTCCGGATCTGTCCCCCATTGAGCATGTTTGGGACTGGATGAAGCGTCGTCTCACGCGGTCTGCACATCCAGCACGAACGTTGGTCCAACTGAGGCACCAGGTGGAAATGGCATGGCAAGCCGTTCCACAGGACTACATCCAGCGTCTCTACGATCGTCTCCATGGGAGAATAGCAGCCTGCATTGCTGCGAAAGGTGGATATACACTGTACTAGTGCCGACATTGTGCATGCTCTGTGACCTGTGTCTATGTGCCTGTGGTTCTGTCAGTGTGATCATGTGATGTATCTGACCCCAGGAATGTGTCAATAAAGTTTCTCCTTCCTGGGACAATGAATTCACGGTGTTCTTATTTCAATTTCCAGGAGTGTATATAACGGCAGTGTACGTTTCCTCGCCTTGCCGCTGCTGCCCGCTGAGGCATGTAGTTTTGACAGCTTTCTTGAATTTAGGTTGTTTGGCGATTCTTCTACTCTGGTGGTAGTGATTTCTTTCTCGTTCCGAGCAGTCTAAGCACAGTATTCTGTGGGCGGAGTCCAGACTGCCGGTTCCAGCTTTGGCGTATTTTTACATGTTTGCATTTGGTTTATTGGACGTCAGGTAGCCTCAGCAACATTATCATTAGCCTTTTTTTCGACTGCCACTAGGTTGAGTTACCATCGTGTGAAGTGAATGCAACTCTTGGCTGCCTATCCCATGGCTCGCGAAAGTGTTTTTTTGCCGGACCTACTTAGAGGTCGATTCCTGGTGCACTGTCTGTGGCCCGCTCTTGTGCTTTATTATTGTATTTGCTGTTTTATTGTATGTTTCTAAAAGATTTTATATAATTGCCATTATTGGCATTACAGTAGTTTAATGATTTTACTACCAAGTTTACCATCATTTTGTCTCACCTGTTTGGTGATCAGTTGCTTGTCCTTATAAATTAACCTTAGCTGTTATATTTCCTGTTTACGGTATGTTTTTTTTTTTAAATTTTTTATGTAATTGCCGTTCTTGGCGTTATAGCAGGTGAAAATGGTTGTGCTACCACCAAGTTTACCATCATTTTGTCCCCCCCCCCCGTTTGGGGACCAGTTGCCTGTCTTTTTAAATTAACCTTTGCTATTTCATTGCTGTTTTACAGTGTGTTTGTTAAATTTTTTATAATTGCAGTTCTTGGCGTTAAAGGCGTTCAGCCGTGGCTGCGGTTACTTGCGTTAAAATTCTAATTGTTTTTTAAAACATTCTTTACTGTGTCCGTATTTCATTCTCATTTGGTAAAGTGTAACGCACTGAAAGCCCTATTAATTACACTTTCTTTATTCTGTAATTAATAACGTGGGATATCTTTATTTATTGCCGATTCAGGAATTACCGTTTTAAAATTAATGTGTGTAAATTGCAAAAGGGAACCAATAGTTACTGATTACGGCCCCGTCCACAATCGTGACTGACTCCTACCTTCCTTGACTACCAGGTTCCAGTAGACGTTGATAAAAGTTGATCATACGGATGATCTAGTTTTGGTTCCGTGAAAAGAATTAAACATCGGAGGCATTTCCAGGATGAGATTTTCACTCTGCAGCTGATATGAAACTTCCTGGCAGATTAAAACTGTGTGCCGGACCGAGACTCATCGAAGGCATTTCTAATCGTATGACTTTTTGAAAGAATCGAGCGAAGCAAGGGTAACCTATGTTTACATTAGGACAATGTTGTACCTTGGAACACTTTTGGGACTCCCGCCTCTCACTGAGCGAGGTGGGGCAGTGTTTAGCACACTGGTCTCGCATTCGGGAGGACGGCGGTTGAAACTCGCGTCCGGCCATCCACAAGTAGATTGTCTTTGATATCCGTAAATCGCTTCAGGCAAATTCGAGGATGGTTCCTTTGAAAGGACACGGCCGACTTCCTTCCCCATCCTTCCGCGATTCGAAGGGACCGATGGCATCGCTGTTTGGTCCCTCACCCAAATCAACCAATCAACCATATTTCGTCTCTAGACAACTCTGTAAGAGAAGTTTGATACATTTTCTTACACAATTTTTAAATGATGTTATTCTCTTTTGGGCTGCAGTTTTTTCCTCAATTTGCAGAAATAACTCCGGAAAGGAAGGTTTTTCCAAAGGTAAAAAAATTTTCCACTGTATAATATGGTCATATACAAGGAGCCTTCTGTAAGTAACACAACATACTTTTTCTCGACCTGTTTCGGTTGAAAAAAATGAAGAACTTTTTGCGGGACATTGTGAAATAGTCCCGCTTCAGCCCCTATGGTTTTATGAAGTTCCAGTAGGTGGTGGCGCTATACGTAACCTTTAAAGAGGCGTCTGTAACGGAGACGCGTTCCAAGCAAAGAGCCGTCACTGAGTTTCTTTTGGTGGAAAACAAGAGCATCGCAATTATTCTTAGGCACTTAAGGGGTGTCTACGGAGACCAAGCAGTCAACAAAAGCACGTACAATCTCCCGCCTGCCGGCCGGCTACAATCAGCTGTGAAACTGAAGAAAAGACTTTAACGTGTCCGTCACCACAAAAATGCATAGGAACTTCTGCATGACACGGTAAGACCTCACACAAGTCTGTGCACTCGATAGGAGCTCACAAAACGTCAACGGCCTCTTCTCATACACTCTACAGTCCGGAACTCGCACTTTCCGAATTCCATCTATTTATCTCCACGAAGGTAGCATTCCGCGGGAAGAATCACGTGGTTGATGGGAAGGCTATTGATGCAGCGGAGGCTTCGACGTCGACCAATAGAGTGGTACCATGTGGCCTTATAGGCTCTCCTGGTAAGGCAGTGTGATTCCGTCACATTGAATGGAGATTACATTGAAAAATAGGTTTCTCTGGCCAAAAGAGACGGAGGTAATATGATGTATTGGAATCCTCAATAAAATTTACCTGCTTTCAGAAAAAAAGTGTTGCATTACTTAATGAATGCGCCTCGTATGCAGGAACAAATATCCTATTCACATTCATAAATGTTCCAGTTGAGAAAATCTTGTCCATACAGTATTTAATAGCCTATCTGTCACATTATTATTCTACTACATACCAATAACCAGAAAGTGAAATCAAGTTAAGTAAAAGACCAATTGTAAGTTAAACAAATTTTGAAGTCTAACACAGATTTCCAATTACGAGGCATGCAGAACTGTTAAGACATTCATGAAACTCAGTTCTGAGTCTTGGCGGCGTTATGCTATCTTTGGATCCTCTGACTGACTGGCGTCACGGTAGGAGGCGCAAGTGCCGCACTGATTTGCTGTGTTTATCGCTGTTTGTGACGTATGGAAAGGCGGGAACCTTGTCGCGCTTGGCGAGTTGGTGTTGCTGCGAGGCGGCAGCAGTACGGACTTGGGGGCCAGTCTGTTGACATGGTGGCAGTGGGGCCTCTTAGTGTCTTCGGTGCCGTATGCACGATAGCATTCACTGCGGCTGATTTCTGGGTTTTGGAGAGATAGTGGACTGGCATTTCGCCTTCTGGAATGTTCTGGCTGTGGGCAGTTTGGATGTTGGCGGCAGGAATAGTGCCTGATGGCATATAAAGTACTAAAGGAGTTATGATGCGTATTGTGTTTATTCCCTCATTGAACTTCGCCTGTGGAGTTTGAAAGATGCAGTTTTCTTGCAATTACTATAACGTGTTTGAAGCCGCCAATGTAACTTTGCTGATTTGATAAATGATTTATGTTTAAGTGTGTAAAAGAAGTGTTGTACGGACGTCTGGTCTATCAGAATCTCCGAGTTAGTCACGAGTTACATGCATGTTTGCTTAGATGAGCCCCTGACTGAAGTGCTAAGTTTGTCTGTGAACTCTTCTGCTCCGATTCTGCCAGCGGTACTGAATATGCACCGATGTTTCCTTTTCTTGTTCCTTAGCTTTAAGTCATTCCTTATCAATTGTGAGCAATGGCGTATCAGCTTTTGATGTTTTAAACTAATGTTCTTTTAAATTTGTTTTAGATATGTTTAACTTTGAGGATCTGCAGCCTCATTCTTATCTGTAAATTTTAAGACTAAAGTCCGTGCAGCCGGGTAAGCTTGTACCTGTTGTTCTGTAGTTTCAAAACAGCCTTCAATGTATGTTCGTAAATCCAAAATATCACAAGCTCCATGGTATAAGACCTTAATCCCTGTCAAGGTACAATGCAGTGGACCAACGACCCAGCACGGCTACACCGTTTACACGTTATACAACTAGTTTTAAAAATATATGTAAGAATTTTAATCATCATAAAATTCTGTAACCGAAGAATTAAGAATGTCTTCCACAGAGCTTTAACTTATCATACACAAATGAAATACGTAGAAGTGAGAATATTTACAACTGACGTACAATAAACAATGTCACGTCTCACAACAACAAAACAGTAAAAAATGTCGGAAACTTTTTACGGCAGTCCCTAGCCCGCACCCCTCCATGTCGTTTTAAAACAGGCCACTAGACTGAAGCGCCGACCAACAGATGTAATATGTTCCTAATTGCAATATTTTCAATGTCCAATTCTCTGGCCTATGTGTATATTTAGAGATCGGTTTCGACAAGATTCAATGGCATACACCCTATGAAATCCTGAAGCAGCAGTGATGACGTTGTCAACAGCTTTTAAGAAAAGAAGACTGCAGTTACAAAAGTCGAACAACATGAAAGGGAAGTACTAGTTGGGACGGTAGTGTGACTCCAATGTAGCCAATTTAGCCGATTCCCCGTGTTATTCAATCTTTACATGGCCCTAACAGTAAAGGAAATCAAGGGAAGATTGGGAGATCGAATCGAAGCTCAGGAAGAAGAAATAAAAACTTTGAGGTTTGCCGAAGATATTGTGGTTCTGATGGAGGCGTCAAAGGAGTTGGAATATTAGATGAAATGATGAATTGTATCTCGAAAAGAGCTTATATGATGGGTACCAACAGAAGTAAGACAAAGGTGTTGGAATGTAATCGTATTAGTTCAATCGAAGAAGGGAGAATTAGATTAGGAAATGGGACAGTAAAAGTAGTAAAAGAGTACTACTATTTTGATAGCAGATTAACTGACGAAAGCCTAACTGCACAGGACATAAAATGTAAGTTGGCAATAGATAGAACAATGTTTCTGAAAAGGGAAATCTGAAAACATCGGTCAAAAATTTAAATGTTAGGAACTCTTTTCTGAAAGTATTTATCTGGAGTGCAACCTTGTACTTCGGTAAATCGTGGACGATAAACGGTTCAGTAAAGAAGAGAAAAGAAACTTTTGAAAGCTGGAGCTATGGAATAATGCCGAAGAAGACATAGGTACATAAGATGAGCAGGAGTCGAATCGAACTGCAGGTAAAGAAAGGACCTGTTGATAGGACACATGCCCAGGCTTCAAACACTGGATAGTCTAGCGTGCAGAGCTGTCTCAGCCCTGTCTTCGGATAGAGAACCACAACGAAAAACTTTTGGTGAGAGCTTAATGAGAGGACGTACAGATCTGAACTGTGGTTGCCGTTAATTCCTTTCTCTTGTGTGCCCAGTGATGTGTTCGAAATCGATCGTTCACATTAATTTACATTGGTCTTAATGTTTCTGGATTTGTACTTTTTATCTTCAGAGTAGACAGGGGGTATCGGGTCCGTGTTGGCGACTGATCTGAGTGCAAAATATAGCTCTGCCAGTCTTGTTATTGATAGGGAGGCAGTAAATAGCTACATACTTCCAAGTAACATTTGGGGAACACTGCACTGTAAAGTGCAGTGAAGGTGAATGATTTGGTCACCCAGATTACCTGGCGTGAATCCCTTCGAACATTTATGGGACTTAATCGAGAGGTCAGTTTGTGCACAAAATCCTGCAACGACGACTTTTTCACAATGATGGACGGCTGTAGAGTCATCATGGCTCAATATTTCTGCAGAAGACTTCCAACGACTTGTGGAGTACATCCCACATGAAGTTGCTGCTGTACGCCAGGCAGGAGGAAGTCCAACACAATATTAGGATGTATCCCAAGACTTTCGTCACCTCAGTGTAGTTTTCGCAGCAGTCACCGAAATAGTGTAACTGAGGCGGAGGAAGGGGAACCAGCCCGCATTCGCCGAGGCACATGGAAAACCACCTTAGAAACCATCCACAGACTGGTCGTCTCACCGGACCTCAACACTAATCCGCCGGGCGGATTCGTGCCGGGGACCGGCACGCCTTCCCTCCCGGAAGGCAGTATGTTAGACCGCACGGTTAACCAGGAGGGCTGTATGATAATACAAAAATAATTGCAGCCAGACATGCAAAGGCTTTGTTGACCTCACATGCAGTCGACCATGGCATGGCAACCTGTTACAGGCAATTAATCAATCGTGTGTAACCATTTGAAGGCCTTGGAAGCTCTTAAACCTGACATTCCACTACATGAAGTCATTCTTTTGGAACCAATTCTGACTGCTATGTGACCTACCGACTGTCATGAGTGCGGGGGGGGGGGGGGGGGCAAAAATGTGAGTGCCCATGTTCACCACTTAGAATCAACTGATAGACTTTCTACGAAAAAAAAAAAAAATCAGGCTCTTGAGGTGATCGGTGTCTTTTTAGAAACAAAATGTCAGGCTCTTGATTTAATTGGCTTCAGGGACATCACTTCTAAGGATCTGCAAGAAAATACCGGTAACTCAAATCAAACAGGGCGTGCCAGGAAGGCTCACCTGCTTAAAGCTGAACCTAGTAGATAGTGTCGGAAGTTCCATGCGGCTTTTCGTGGATGATGCTGTAGTATACAGAGAAGTTGCAGCATTGCTGGAAGATATGCAGCGGATAGGCACTTGGTGCAGGGGGTGGCAACTGACCCTTAACATAGACAGATGTAATGTGTTGCGAATACATAGAAAGAAGGATCCTTTACTGTATGATTACATGATAGCGGATCACACAGTTATAGCAGTTACTTCTGTAAAATATGTGGAAGTATGGGTACGGAAAGATTTGAAGTGGAATGGTCATATAAATTTAATTGATGGTAAGGCGGGTGACACGTTGAGATTCATTGAGACAGTCCTTAGAATATGTAGTCCATCAACAAAGGAGGTGGCTTACAAAACACTCGTTCGACCTAAACTTGAGTATTGCTCATCAGTGTGGGATGTGTACCAGGTCCGGTTGACAGAGGAGATAGAGAAGATCCAAAGAAGAGCAGCGCGTTCCGTCACAGGGTTATTTGGTAAGCGTGATACCGTTACGGAGATGTTTAACAAACTCAAGTGGCAGACTCTGCAAGAGAGGCGCTCTGCATCGCGGTGTAGCTTGCTGTCCAGGTTTCGAGACGGTGCATTTCTGGATGAGGTATCGAATATATTGCTTCCCCCTACTTATACCTCACTAGAAGATAACGAATGTAAAATTAGAGAGATTCGAGCGGGCACGGAGGCTTTCCGGCAGTCGTTCTTCCCGCGAACCATACGCGACTGGAACGGGAAAGGGAGTTAATGACGGTGGCACGTAAAGTGCCCTCCGCCACACACCGTCGGGTGGCTTGCGGAGTATAAATGTAGATGTAGATGTAGGCCTCAGCGTCCTAGACCGATTGGATGGCCCTTGACTTTCAGAAGACGTTATGTGATGTATAACGTCGTTTACCAGAATATCAGGCTCGATTTGGGACTAGATTGAGGACTTTCTAGCGAACGTAGAATGTGAAAGTAATTTCGAATGTGTCTAAAGGAAGTCTAGCAGCCGATTAATGTTTACCAAATAAATGAATCAGTCAAACTGCATGGAGACCTAAGGAGGACCGATACTTGATGCAGGACTTGATTCTCAACACAAACAAATGTGTAGACTTTCTTGACCATATAAGAAAGGACACATTACAGTCTGATTTCGCAACCGATGAAAAATCACTGCAGTGGTCACTACCGTAAAAATGTCTAGAAGTATGTGTCCAAAGGGATTTAAAGTGTAACGAGCTGTGTGCCCTGTCACGTGTTCTTTTCGTCAGTGGCAAGTGTCACTCAGGCACTCTTTCAGTCCTTACAGCTGCTGCTCACAGTGTCGTCGTGCATCATTTACAGAATTATTTTTAAGTTCCAGACACGTTTCACAGAAATTCGAGGGAGGTACAACTACCTTATACATACCAGGTGATTCAATAGCCACTACCTATGGGTTGTATGCAACCCGCAATGCCTTCAAATACTACATTCAAGATTTTAATATTCTGTCGCTCACTACGTGCTAACCGTAAGTCCTACAGTAAAAGACAAACAGAATCATTTTTAGGGAGTTTAGTGTAGTTAAATTTTGTACTGCGAAATGTTTTCGCTAGAGTTCATAGTTTTCGAATTATTCAAGAAAAACGTAGAAAAGTGGCTTTCAAACACGTTTTTCTTGAATGATTTGAAAACCATGGCCTCCAGTGAAAACGTATCCTAGTACAAAATTTATCTACATTAAACTCCCTACAAAAATTCCTTTTCATTTTTTTCTCTACGACTGGTAGTTTGCGCATATCGAATGAAAGAGTATGAAAATCTCGTCTATGGTTTTCGACGGCGTTGCGGGTTACATAAAACTCAGTGTTGTTAGAGGCAACTGAATCGCCGTGTATGTCTTGCGAGATTACATTAAAAGAAATATCCAAGGAGTCTGAGGTTATAAGAGGCTTTCCTCACGGGCATTACTCGTAAATTGAACAGCGGGAGGCCGGGGAGGGGGGGGGGCAAAACGATAACAGTATGTAAGTTGTCGTCTATCAAACATCGGCCCGACGTACCCTTAAACTGGAACTTCATTCCACGAGGCAACTCTAAAGAAGCTGGGCTCTGAGCCAGAGTTTCCCTTGCTGCTATTAACAGCGTTCTTTCTTTCCATATTTTCTCTTTTGTTCTAGGATGATTATATTCGTCTTCCGAAAATATGGATCCCCTAACGTCCAAGTTAAACGTCTTACATGATCGCCTATTTCACGAATCGCATGAGTCACACTGTGACAAAACTTAATTTCTCACGTATTTCACGACATATAATAATTACCTGAAGATGTTCTGACAGGTTTGTTTCAGCGTAGAAATGTCCACGTTGTATGAATATGCAGAAACACTTGTAGAATAAATCTCAAGTGCTGAATTACTCCCCACTTTAAATGTAGATTAATGCTGGATAATACTCAAAACAGGAGATAATATCACAATGCGTCGAACTGCATCGTTAGCTATAGCTCTTTTGGCTTTGTAACTTCAATTAACTACTTGAAGGTGTCTGTAGGAATGATAGAAAGTGGTACCGAACAATAACCGATAGTATGGATGTCAATGGAAGATTGTGAATTGCTGAGACGGTGCTAATAAGGTAAACGCCATCTCAGACCCAGGTAAATAAATTGGTTTTTTGAAATCTAAAGCACTGCTCTCGTAGTATCAGTAAGCTGATTTTAACGGTGATACCAAACACTACAGAGGCGTTACACTACAGTTATTACCTAATGGCTATCTCTAAAATTTTGCAGTCTTTACCTGCATGATTATACGTGCACTAAATTTGTCAATTACGACCTTAGAAAGATATCTGGGAATCGAAGCAAAACTGCAGTTCACATACACTACTCTGTTTGCAGCTGTGAATAGCACATATTGAGAATCTCACTGTGTATGTAGGATCTTCGAGGTCAACGTTTACAGTTCTTCGTAAAGTGTTAGTGTAGTAGGAGACTGACGATTTCAGATAGCACACTTGTCATTTCAAAAAACCAGAAATGTCCTCTAATGTCTTGGAAAAGTTGCTATAGAATGTTTACTAAGCACAAAGCTATTTCAGATGCTTACGTACATTATTTTGTGGTACTGGTTGAGGTCATGACTGTTGTCCACTGACCATAAGCTGTCTCATTTGCTTATTCACTTGAGTTTTGTGACCGGCATAAAGACAACGTCGATTTTACACTTTCCATACTGGTTCTCGAGAAACGCCCAGTTGACCTCCGACGCTACTCTGGAGGCCAAATGGGCGTTTAGCACATATCAGCATAGAGGATGTGAAAACAACACAAACTGTAAATAAACTGCAAAAGTAAAATGCATACCAACAAAAGTAACTCTGACATAACAGCGTAACCAGTCTACACCCGTAAATAAATTATGAAATCATTTCTCGATGCATACTTTTAGAAAGTTTGCCGTGTGACCTCAGTTGTTCTGTGGTTATTTATTTATTTCACAGTACCTCATGAATCTATTAAGGACCTTCTACCGTATGTACTTCTGGAGCAGCCTGTGTAGATGTAGCCGAAAATGTATCTATAGGAAACGGATTCTTCTCTCAGTATTACATAAGTCTTTCCCTCAATGACTGCGATATAATACATCAGTATTACATGCGTCGATCATGTTCGTTGACCAATATCATCTACAAATACTATTCATTAGATTTCAAGCTGTGAGGATGGAAGGAAAAATAAAGTATATTGAGGTCAAGTTTCAAAACCTCAGTTTTCGCTGCCGAAAATTCCTCTGTTCTATATTAAATGCCTTAGAACACTTTTGTAAATCATGCTTATCCATTACGGATATTTTAGAACCGTGACTGTATATTGAATGTAAATAAGTTATACACAACTACAACCAGTCACTTTTTTTTAATAATAATGCTTCATTTCATAAACCGGTTTTCAAACCTTTTCAGGTTCATCATCAGATGGTTTCGGGAGGATCCGGGAAGTTACATGATTACTGGTAGTAGCATAATGCTGCGGTGCTGGTTTGTGACAGTATAGTCGGCTTTTTTCGGATCTGTCTGCCTCCATTTTGATGTCCAGAACACTTTCACACGAACTATATTAGTTTACACTTTACCAGCATCCAGCATGCTCTTTACAAATGTTGCTTGTAACAAAGATAACATGAGAGCACGAGATAAAACAAATAAATACTACAAGAACAAATTTCAGGTGACCTGATATCTTATTTCTACTTGTATATTACAGGCAGGTGTTTTCTTTAGTTTTTTTAATAGCAATTACCATGTTTGGCATTAACATGAATCCCAAGGAATCAATAATACAGGGTTATTGTATCTGCAGTGAGATGCAGCTGTCTGTATGACTAGGGCCTGTGTATTTAAATTAATAATAAATCTTCAGATGAACTGTTGGCTTATTTCTGTTGTTACGTTAACATGATCTGGGGTATTATCAAGAGCAGATTCTGTTTATTTTAGCTAAAGGAACATGTATAAGAGTTATAGTGATTGTAATGGACTAAAGCTGTTTGTATGGCTGTACATTTAATATTTAAAAAATCATGAACATAAATTCTTTATCTGTTGACTTATTTTTATTCTGACATAAGAGTGATCTGGGATAGTGGTAGAGGCAGCTTCTGTTTGTTCCAGCTAGAATTAATATGTATAAAGTACTGATTTATGTTAGCAATGGAGAGCTTTAACATTTAGAGATATGGTACAGGTCTTATTTTGTGGCAGTATATTACATTGACACCGGTGTGGTTAGGATGTAAGGAGAGGGAGGGGGTGGGACATTGGGAGCGGGGGAGGGGGGTTTGGGAGCTGGTGTGGGGTTCGTTGGATGGTTACTTGTTTTGAGCTAGTATATCTTCAAAGTTCTGAAGGAAAAATTTGTTTCTCAGTTCAGTTTGATCATTGAGTATGTAGTCAGGTGCTGTATTTGTGTAGATAAATATTTCAGTTTCTTCAAGAAGGTCAAATATAGTGCCTTTGTTGGCAAAATGTAGTATTCGGAGATTCTGTTCTATGTTGTTTGCAGAATGATTTTGTTGGGCAAGATGTGAAGCAAAGCCATTAAAATACTTGCCCTTATATCGACTTTAACACATGTAAAGAACAACAAATTACATCTCTGTACAAAGTAGGTTATGCCATATCTTTCCGTCAAGATCTTTGTTACAAGCAACGGTTGTAAAGCGAATGCTGGATGCTGGTAAAGTGTAAACTAATATAGTTCGTGTGAAAGTGTTCTGGACATCAAAATGGAGGCAGACAGATCCGAAAAAAGCCGCCTATACTGTCACAAACCAACACCCAGCATTATGCGACTCCCAGTAATCATGTAACTTCCCGGATCCTCCCGAAACCATCTGAAGATGAACTCGAAAAGGTTTGAAAACCGGTTTATGAAATAAAGCATTATTATTCAAAAAAATGACTGGTTATAGTTGTGTATAACTTATTTACTTTTGTAAATATATAGCACGTAGACTGAAGTAATGCCATATCGCCAAAAAACCATTTCTCTTGCTCTCTCTCTGCCTCTCTCTCTCTCTCTCACACACTGTCTGTCTGTCTCCACCCCTCCCTCCTTCTTCATTAGTATTATTTTAACTCAACAACTGTTAACCTCGTAAGTGGTTCACACTTTGTAAGGTGATACATTCTGTTAATGTCAGATCATGCTCTTCAACTAAAAATAAGTGTCACATGGCTGTTTCTCTCTCCTTTTTCAGACTTCGTAAGTCAGATGGTAAAAGCGGAACCCTAAAAAATCATTTTGTTGTTCGTCTGTTTGTCTGACTGTCCGGCTGTTAAAAACCATTTTTATCAGGAACGGATACACGAATCAAGTTGAAATTTATGCCACATTCTAAGCTCAGCAGTCTCTTGGGGGTGCAAGAAATTTAAGCATCTACGTAATTGTTGTCAAAACATACGGCTTATGTCACATATTTTGATACTCTCAAAATCACTCCAAAAATCAAAACCTATAGCGTACTTACCGTTGACCTAGAACCATGAAATTTGGAAAGAGGCAAGTTTTCACAGCACACGTAAAGGAAAAATCTGAAAATTATACTTTTTAATTGTATCATACTAAAGAAACAGTTCTTTTGCCATTTCTTATCCAAATTAGAACTTAAGATTAAAACATTCTCGAGAGTCTTGGAATACCCGGGACCGATATCTTGCCCGTATCGACGTCGATAGCAGGCAAAAATGTACGAGATTCTCGTTTCCCAGGATGGATGAACTGTCTGTACACATATATAAGTTTGTACTGAACCGTCGGAGTGCGAAAACTTCTCACATCTGGACAATTAATTTGTTTATTTTGTTTTCAACTTAGAAATATTTTTATGATTTTCTCTGAGGATAAAATTTACAGCTATTTATGCGGTAATTTTCTTATATTTTCATACTTTGCAGATAATATCAACGTTCACAGTACCTGTATTTCTTAAACTAGTGCTGACAAAATAAGTGAATGAAGAGGGCACTTGTAATTTGGACATACACTCCTGGAAATTGAAATAAGAACACCGTGAATTCATTGTCCCAGGAAGGGGAAACTTTATTGACACATTCCTGGGGTCAGATACATCACATGATCACACTGACAGAACCACAGGCACATAGACACAGGCAACAGAGCATGCACAATGTCGGCACTAGTACAGTGTATATCCACCTTTCGCAGCAATGCAGGCTGCTATTCTCCCATGGAGACGATCGTAGAGATGCTGGATGTAGTCCTGTGGAACGGCTTGCCATGCCGTTTCCACCTGGCGCCTCAGTTGGACCAGCGTTCGTGCTGGACGTGCAGACCGCGTGAGACGACGCTTCATCCAGTCCCAAACATGCTCAATGGGGGACAGATACGGAGATCTTGCTGGCCAGGGTAGTTGACTTACGCCTTCTAGAGCACGTTGGGTGGCATGGGATACATGCGGACGTGCATTGTCCTGTTGGAACAGCAAGTTCCCTTGCCAGTCTAGGAATGGTAGAACGATGGGTTCGATGACGGTTTGGATGTACCGTGCACTATTCAGTGTCCCCTTGACGATCACCAGAGGTGTACGGCCAGTGTAGGAGATCGCTCCCCACACCATGATGCCGGGTGTTGGCCCTGTGTGCCTCGGTCGTATGTAGCCCTGATTGTGGCGCTCACCTGCACGGCGCCAAACACGCATACGACCATCATTGGCACCAAGGCAGAAGCGACTCTCATCGCTGAAGACGACACGTCTCCATTCGTCCCTCCATTCACGCCTGCCGCGACACCACTGGAGGCGGGCTGCACGATGTTGGGGCGTGAGCGGAAGACGGCCTAACGGTGTGCGGGACCGTAGCCCAGCTTCATGGAGACGGTTGCGAATGGTCCTCGCCGATACCCCAGGAGCAACAGTGTCCCTAATATGCTGGGAAGTGGCGGTGCGGTCCCCTACGGCACTGCGTAGTTTCCTACGGTCTTGGCGTGCATCCGTGCGTCGCTGCGGTCCGGTCCCAGGTCGACGGGCACGTGCACCTTCCGCCGACCACTGGCGACAACATCGATGTACTGTGGAGACCTCACGCCCCACGTGTTGAGCAATTCGGCGGTACGTCCACCCGGCCTCCCGCATGCCCACTATACGCCCTCGCTCAAAGTCCGTCAACTGCACATACGGTTCACGTCCACGCTGTCGCGGCATGCTACCACTGTTAAAGACTGCGATGGAGCTCCGTATGCCACGGCAAACTGGCTGACACTGACGGCGGCGGTGCACAAATGCTGCGCAGCTAGCGCCATTCGACGGCCAACACCGCGGTTCCTGGTGTGTCCACTGTGCCGTGCGTGTGATCATTGCTTGTACAGCCCTCTCACAGTGTTCGGAGCAAGTATGGTGGGTCTGACACACCGGTGTCAATGTGTTCTTTTTTCCATTTCCAGGAGTGTATTTACTCCGTTGGACTTACGTAAAAGTTTCCAAAATAGAATTCACCTCATATACAAAACTAAAGCAAATAATTTTCGCATAATTCTGGCGACAATGTTGTTTTTGCCTGACCGTACTTAAAGTTGCTGCCAACATGTGAACTGCAGTTCTTTGTGTTTATGCCACTTACCTTCATATTACGATCTTGTAAGGCGCGAACCAGGTTCGCAGGACAGCTTCTGTGGAGTTTGGAAGGTATGAGACGAGGTACTGGCGGAATTAAAGCTGTGAGGACGGGGCGTGAGTTGTGCTTAGGAAGCTCAGTTTGTAGAGCACTTGCTCGCGAAAGGCAAAGGTCCCGAGTTCGAGTCTCGGTCCATCACACAGTTTTAATCTGCCAGGATGTTTCATATCAGCGCACACTCCGCTGTAGAGTGAAAATTTCATTCTAGAAACATCTCCCAGGCTGTGACTTAGCTATGTCTCCGCAGAATGCTTTCTTTCAGGAGTGCTATTTCTGCAAGGTTCGCAGAAGAGCTTCTGAGAAGTTTGGAAGGTCGGAGATGAGATACTGGCGGGATTAAAGGTGTAAGGAAGGGAAGTGATTCGTGCTTGGGTACCTGTTTGTAGAGCACTTGCCCGCGAAAGGGAAAGGTCCCGAGTTCGATTCTCGTTCCGGCACACTGTTTTAATCTGCCAGGAAGTTTCAACTTCCAAATGGTTGTTCAAAACGTTGTAACCCATGGTCATTGAGATGTATTTCTTTTTCCAAAATTGGTTCAAATGGCTCTGAGCACTATGCGACTTAACTTGTGAGGTCATCAGGCGCCTAGAACTTAGAACTAATTAAATCTAACTAACCTAAGGACATCACACACATCCATGCCCGAGGCAGGATTCGAACCTGCGACCGAAGCGGTCGCTCGGCTCCAGACTATGGAGTCTAGAACCGCACGGCCACTCCGACCGGCTTCTTTTTCCAGAGAGAAGAAATTTTTCATATGTTTACTCTGCGTTGTTACAACTTTCCAAGGTTAATAGAGAATGTTTAACCCTCAAGTTTCTAGATTGAAGTCAGAACTTACGATTGTCGTAGCATAAGAAGCATAAAGATTTGTAAATCTGAGAAACTATTTTCATTTTGTTGGTTAATAGGAATTCCACACTCTCCAAAGACGAGCATCAGAATAAATGCGATATTAAACCGTCTGTGAACCAAAGACGCGACGAGCGTTGTAAGTCTCAATCATGCAACTCTAAAATCTAAAACAGTACTCTAAAAACAAAGTATCACACAGTAGTGTAGTAGCCTGCGAAGCATTAGTATTAGCCTTTCCTCTTAGGATTATTTCGTTACTGACAGTACTTCCTGATTCTTTTGTAAGTCCTTCCTATTCCAAATGTTAACTCGGTAATTGTTGTTGGATAATGACGGCTAATGCGACCAGGGCTGGTGAAGCTGCCGCTTCATTGTACTCTCTTGGACATTGCTAGAGCCTAGTGATGGAAGTTCTTCGGTTTTTTCATTGAGTGTACTGGAGACAGGTGCTCGCGCTCCTCTACATTGAAATATTTTGTGCTTTCTCTATGCCTCAAGCAAGACAGCTGAAAAATCCGTTAGCATGCATTAAAAATATATATAGTGACAGCTAACTGCTACTAGCTAGTAAAACGTTATTTTATTCCTCGAAACTACGTGTTCTGAATTGCCTAGATGACTTAAATTTGCTTTCAGACAACATTTAGCGTCGCCTGTCGGTACAAAATGGTCAAGCGGCCATATATTAGGTAGAGAAATAACCTTGTTCCCAGACGACAGAGCTTATAAGAAGACATGAGAATTTCATAAAATAACTACACTAAGGCGGTAGTATATTGACAGCGTGATGGAAATCTATATTCTCATATTACAGGTGCCATCAGGTTATTTAAGAAAATCATTACAACAACCGAAAGATTCCCAAACTAAGCAACCGGCATTGCATTTTGCAAGAAGAGAAAAGATAACGTTCGCTATAGCAGTATAACTGTTCAGTCACAAGAAACACACTTAAAAGAAGAGTACATAATGCATATATGTCGAGCTCTTAACACATAGGTGTAAACACACAGATTTAGCACTATGCAGATATCGCACTTTTGGAGAGAAATATGAGGTTTCATTATTTACTAGAAAGTGGATTCATAGCACGCAGAATCATATTATTATAATCGCAAAGTATTAGTAATCATCTCTACTTTAACATCATACGGAAAGAATACTTCCTGACCTCCGCACGTAAGCCTGTGATATAATAACATCCGTGTACAGAAAGAAAATATGAGGTGAATGACGGGTGTGAAGAAAGACTTATTCAATAAAAGATGTCCTGAACCGGACTAAAATCTTATTCTGGGACCTTGCCCTCGGGCCACTGTCACTAGCTTTGCCGAAGGCACCATTCGACAGCCGTGTTACAGAGGCATGTACTTATCATTTCGAATTCCCGTCCTTTCACGTCTTTTATCGGGAATGAAGCCGCTACTCTTTCCGTTGAAGTAGCTCATTCGTTGTCCTAAAGAACCTGTGTCGCTCCTCTCCCATTCCTTCCGCAGACGGAAAATGCTTCTTCAGTACAGGAGGACAAACCTGAGTCTTTCGTGTATCATTACCTGAAACAATAGATTTACTGTTACCAGTCACTATTTATTTATCTCCAAGACGCGTTTCAGAGGCTTAAGGCTCTATCATCAAGTGGATTTACATTTATTAATATGACATGTATGTGTGTGCTATGTTACGATTTTTTAGGAGGAAGTTTTGCCAATGTCTAGTAGGAGCAACAAAACGCTATTTCAAAACATGGTTTGGGTTTCTTTTGATGAAAAACTAAAAGTATTTCTAACAATAAAAATAAAATAAGTAAAACAGAGTACCTCCAGTGGTCACAGGTTTCTTTCATTGCCGTAACACATCCCATGTTTACTGTCATTTTGTAAACAAATATGGCGTTGGGAAACTATTACATGCAAGGACCATATAGCAAGAGAGAAACATTATCACAAAGTACAAAGAATATACATCGTAACATTATTACAGAATAAATTTAAAGGACTTTGGAGATCTTTGTTTGACGTGTTAAATACATGCGTTGGAATAAATATTGTAGATGGTATATCAATCCGATTTTGTCAAGTTAATATAGCTTAAACTTCATACTCGTTTATATATTAAAGTGAAATGTTGCAACCTTAAAGTACAATAATTATGTTGATTACGGTGGTAAAATTATAGACAAATAACTATTTCAGCTGGGATTCACAGATAGAAACGGAAGGCTCGATGCACAGAGAGAGTGGAAGTGAAAGTGAGAAGGAGATAGAGGATCGAAAGAGTGCCTAGATGGGAGCAAACTTTCCAAAGCAGGGGCTCTTAGGACATATCTGTTACGTGTAATAACTGCCTAAAGGTTGGGGTAATATATTGGTTAACGCTTTAGAAATATGCAGATGGATGTCCAGTTTGTGCCATAAGTTGATGTACATTCAGTTTCAAGCTGACAGGTGCTACGAGCTGTTGTTGTGCTGATATATTTGTAAATGAGGTCAATCCCTTGTACACTTGGGGGATGTCATGGTAACAAAATTAAATACACTTTATGGTAAATATTAATGTGTGTGTGTGTATTTAATAACATAGGCTGCTGCTGAAAACAGAGACGATACTATTGTAAAGACTGTCACTTTTATCATTTAAGGTTGTTTTGTTTGGTGTTTGTATATTTGGAGTTTTTCGATGATGTCTAGGTTTTTGCCTTTAGATTGGGTGGGTGGGCTACTGATTCCTGTGTTGTTAACATGGTGTTTTGTTTCATGCAAATGGATGTTTACTGCTGATGTGTGGTATCTTTTGTTTTTTAATGCTGCCAAGTGTTCTTTGAATCTAATCTCGAATTATCTGCCTGTCTAACCTACGTGAAATCAATTCTGTACACACCTGTGTGATAGAGAAGGTTTCAAGTGATGATGATGTGGGATAATTTCTGTCCAATCTTGTTTTCTTTGGTAAAGGATATGATGCCTTTTCGTTTGAAGACTTTGGCACTCTGATATGAAATGTGACTTAGAAAGGGGATTGTATGGAATATGTCACTATCTTTTTGTTTTCTGTCATATGACTGCTGTGTCACTACTGCGTGTTTTAGGGTGCCTACTATGGAGCTTTTGTAACCATTTGCTATAGCGGTTTGCTTTATTTCAATTTCTTGTTCATATTTGTCTTTATGGAATGGTACTTGGATAGGTTTATTGATCAAGTACTGGAATGCTGCCATTTTGTGGGCTATGGGATGATAAGAGGAGTTATCGATTGTAGTAGGTATTGTGGTATGCTTCCAATAGATTTCAAACTGATGTCAGTTATTCTTTATTCTAATGGTAAGTCCCAGAAAATTTATAGTCATCTGCCTGATGTTCAACTGCGAATTTTACGTTTTCATGGGAATTGTTGAATAAGGGCTCCAACTCATTGATGTTATCTTTTGTACCACTGATTAAAATGATGGAATCATTTTCATCTCTTTATTAGTAGTTGATATTTTTGACGAGGTAGCGATTGTAATTCAGGATTTTGTCTTCCAATTACTTATAAATATTTCAACTAACAATCTAGAAAGGTCTGAGTCCATTGCCAGTCCATCTGTTTGTTTGTAGATTTTATTGTTAAATTTAAAAGAGTAGAGTAAAAGTGTGAATTCCGGCACATCGATTAGTTCAGTTATGTGAATTGAAGAGATTTTTTTCTGCTTTTGTAGGTTGGCATTAAATATCTGTAGTGTGAGATCTATTGGTACAGAGGAACAAAGATGTTGTATATCAAATGAGGAAAGTGTGGCTCCATCCTGAGCATCTATGTTTTTGACATGTTGTGTAAATTCTGCTGTGTTTATAAGTTTTCTCTCATTAGTGAATGTGTATGCTTCTTTGAGAATTTTGTAGAGCGTTTTGTCGAGTTTGAATGATGGGCTGTTCCTACAGTTCACTGCAGACCTGGTGGGGGCCCCATCAGTCCTATAGTGAACTGCAGGAACAATTTTTTTTCAACCTACAGGCTTTTTTGAGGATGAATAATTTAAGGTGTGAAGTTGTGGTTCACTCTATTAGCATCCCGACAGGAACGATTAGTCTGATGTGCTAAATTGAAGTGAACTAAAACCACAACACGATACTTCGTTTTTTGGATATCCCTAGGTGCAGGTTGTAAATGGAAGGTTCATTTTAATCATTTGTAAGAGTGACAATTTCACTGCAGAGACAGCATTAGTCAACCACACATACACACGCTATATAATACATAAAACCATAGGGGTTTACAACTAGGTATTTTACGGTTGTTACGGTTTCCAGAGATTTAATATCAATAGTGTAAGCCTACATAATAACAGATCAGGAATTCAGGACGGCTGTGAGGGACACACGTGTATTCAGGGGATTCTTTGATGACACTGATCATTATTTAATCTGCAGTGAAATTGGGATTGTGAGGTCGAAAGTGCAGGAGGTCAGGTCTATATGTAGGAGGATAAGAGTGGAGAAACTTCAGGATAGGGAAATCAGGCACAAGTACATAACAGCGATCTCAGAAAGGTACCAGTTAGTTGAATGTAGTCAATTACAGTAATTGGAAAAGGAATGGACAAGGTACAGGGACACAGTACTAGAAGTGGCTAAAGAATGTCTTGGAACAGTAGTGTGTAAAAGCAGGATGTAGCAAACAGCTTGGTGGAATGACACAGTGAAGGCAGCCTGTAAAACGAAAAAGAAGGCGTATCGAAAATGGCTACACACTAGAACTCAGGTAGACAGAGAAAGCTATGTTGAAGAAAGAAACAAAGCCAAACAGTAATAGCAGCATCCAAGAAGAAATCTTGGGAAGTCTTTGGAAACAGGTTGGAGACTTTGGGTCAAGCCGCTGGAAAACCATTCTGGAGTGTAATTAGCAGTCTTCGAAAGGGAGGTAAGAAGGAAATGACAAGTATTTTGGACAGGTAAGGAAAACTGCTGGTGAATTCTGTGGATGCCTTGGGCAGATGGAGGGAATATTTTGAAGAGTTGCTCAATGTATCAGTAATGTTTCAGATTTCGAGGTAGAAGGGGTAGGAATGATGATCCACATAGGACTACATTTGACGAAATGGAGAAAATGGTCAATAGATTGCAGTGCAATAAAGCAGCTGGGGTGGATGAAATTAAGTCGAAACTCATCAAATACAGTGGAATGTCAGGTCTTAAATGGCTACACAGGATAACTGAAATGGCCTGTGAGTCGGAGCAGGTTCCACCAGACTGTACAAAAGCAGTAATCACACCAATCTTTAAACAAGGAAACAGAAAAGATTGTAACAACTACAGAGGTATCTCTTTAATCAGCGCTGTGGGTAAAATCTTCTCAGGTATTGTTGAAAGGAAAGTGCGAGTATTAGTTGACAAATTGGATGAAAATCAGTGCGGGTTTAGGCCTCTTAGAGGTTGTCAGGCCAGATCTTTGGCTAACGGCAAATAATGGAGAAGTGTTATGACTGGAACAGGGAATTGTATCTATGCTTTATAGATCTAGAAAAGGCATATGACCGGGTTCCTAGGAGGAAGTTATTGTCTGTTCTACGAGATTATGGAATAGGAGGCAAACTTTTGCAAGCAATTAAAGGTCTTTACGTTGATAGTCAGGCAGCAGTAACAGTTGACGGTAAATTGAGCTCATGGTTCAGAGTAGTTTTAGGGGTAAGACAAGGCTGCGACCTGTCGCCACTGTTGTTCGTATTATTTATGGATCATATGTTGAAAACAATAGACTGCCTGGGTGAGATTAAGATATGTAAACACAAAATAAGCAGTCTTGCATATGCAGATGACTTAGTTGTGATGGCAGATTGAAAGTTTGCAAAGTAATATTTCAGAGCTAGATCAGAAATGTAAGGACTATGGTATGAAGATTAGCATTTCCAAAACGAAAGTAATGTCAGTGGGAAAGAAATATAAACGGATTGAGTGCCAAACAGGAGGAACAAAGTTAGATCAGGTGGACAGTTTCAAGTACTCAGGATGCATATTCTCACAGGATGGCAACATAGTGAAAGAACTGGAAGCGAGGTGTAGTAAAGCTAATGCAGTGAGCACTCAGCTACGACCTACTCTCTTCTGCAAGAAGGAAGTCAGTACCAGGACTAAGTTATCTGTGCACCGTTCAATCTTTCGACCAACTTTGTTGTATGGGAGCGAAAGCTGGGTGGATTCAGGTTACCTTATCTACAAGGTTGAGGTTACGGATATGAAAGTAGCTAGGATGATTGCAGGTACTAGTAGATGGGAACAATGACAGGAGGGTGTCCATAATGAGGAAATTAAAGAAAAACTGGGAATGAACTCTATAGATGTAACAGTCAGGGCGAACAGGCTTAGATAGTGGGGTCATGTCACACGCATGGGAAAAGCAAGGTTACCCAAGAGACTCATGGGTTCAGCTGTAGCGGGTAGGAGGAGTGAGGACAGACAAAGGAGAAAGTACCTGGATTCGCTTAAGAAAGATTTTGAAGTAGTAAGTTTAATATCAGAAGAGGCACCAATGTTATCACTGAATAGGGGTCATGAAGGAATTTTATGAGGGGGCTATGCTCCAGACTGAACGCTAAAAGGCATAATCAGTCTTAAATGATGATGATGAGTGTAAGCGCACAACAGTGGATTTCTTGGCCTTCGCTTGTTTATGAGCAACACGTTACATTTACATCGTTTCAATCAACTTCCAGTTCTTGCATCAATCACCAATCCTTTGCATTCTTTCCAGCAGTTCTCTATAGCCTTCCCTCTTTGTTACTTCTTATACACAACCGCATCATCTAGACAGCCTCATGGTGATTCCCATATTACCGGCCAAGACGTATTCACTACCTGAAAAATAGAAGTGAAGCAGATGCAGGAAGCGAGGGAAACGAAGTGAAACTTCACTGTTTGAGCGAGTGTGCGACGTTATTTCAGTGATTACAAACCTGTTTAAAATTTACATAAGACTTCATAGTGTAAGTCCGCTTATCAGTACGACGTTGTGTTCCATGAGCCATGGATATATGCACTGATTACGTTGCGAAGAGTATCAGAAAATCGTTGTGCTGTTTTCTCAGGCAAACTGGCCCACAACTGTTGTAACTCGTCGTTGATATCTCGTCAATGGGACGGATTTGACGTCCGAACTGGCATCACTTATGTTCTATCAGGTGCAAATCTAGAGATCTTGCTGGCCGTGACAACTTTAAACACGTACTTCATAGAGACTTGAGACATGTGCCATGTGTGGACGACCATTGTCGTGTTGAAAAATGGCGTCATACATGATAGGTAACAGGTGAGGACGCTGAACGTCCGTGACGTACCGTTATGCCTCTAGAGTTCCCTCAGTGACCATCACATGTGAGCTGAAATCCTATCCAATAGCTGCGCACGCTATGACCCATCCAAGTGCTTGCCCACCCCGATAGCACTTAACTTTGGTGATCTGATGGGAACAGGTGTTACCACTGAGGCTAGGCCGTTGGCCTAATTCTGCTATTTTGGCAGCGAAATAACTAATGATGGCCGAAGTAGACAAGATGTTGAATGTAGATTGTACTGGCAAGAAAAGCGTTTCTAAAGAAGAGAAATTTGTTAGTATCATATTAAGATTTAAGTGCTACAAACTCTGTTCTGAAAGAAATTTCAGTGGTCTAGCCAAGTTTGGAAGTGAACAGTATAGAACAGAAAAGAAAAGGAGGTTTTGAAAAAAATAGTTCAAATGGCTCTGAGCACTATGGGAGTAAACATCTGAGATCAGTCCCCTAGACTCAGAGCTACTTAAAACTAACTAACCTAAGGACAACAGACACATCCATGCCCGAGGCAGGATTCGAACCTGCGATCGTAGCAGCAGCGCGGTCCCGGACTGAAGTGCCTAGAACCGCTCCGCCAAAACCGCCGGCAAGGTTTCCGAAGGTGCTACTAAGTAGAGTGTGAAGATTAGGTGGATAGAAAACGTAAGTAATGGGAAGGATAATGACTAGAACTGGTGAGAAAGAAATTTGAGGCACAAGCTGACTAAAAGAAGGGATCGGTTGATAGGACACATTCTGATACATCAAGGGATCATCAATTTAGTATTAGAGGAAAGTGTGGGAGGTAAAAATTGTGGACGGTGGTCAAGAGATGAACTAAATAAACACATTCAGAAGAAGTTGCAGTAGTTATTGGGAGATGAAGAGGCTTGGGAAGAATAGAGTAGCATAGAGAGCTGCATCAAAACAATCTTCCAACAGAAGGTCGCTATAACAACAACTGTACCGTCCTTATTTTATCACGTGATCCAATGTGGGAACGTAAGGTTTCCACTGGCTTGCTTTAAAATAAGTTGATCACTTGATTTGCTTACCTCATTCACACTTGGATAGCCGTATAGCATCTGCATGCACTCTTCTTCGCCCGCTACTCATTTCTTCTTGCCACACTGTCCATTCTTCAGATTACTCACACTTTCTTCGCTCTACGATATGTCGCATAGTTTCGTTAGGGCTACACATGGCGTTGGTGCAACTCCTCCCACCGTAGCCCCTGCACTTCTTTCAGATTTTCACATTTCCGACAACACTCTAAAATCCACTTTCTTTGTTACAAGGACAAGTTTACATCCGTCTCCTCTTTTAATAGGCGTATTTAATAAGTAATGCAACACTTTTTTTCTGAACGCACGCTGGTTTGGTTTTATTCAGGACTCCAATGCTCGTGTTATTCCCCACTCTTTTGGCTACAAAACAGTTTTTTACAACATAATCTCGATTCAATGCCACGGCCTTTTGCCACCATATTGGAAGGCCCTGTATGCCCGCATGGTACCACTCTACTGGTCGACGTCAGAGCCAATGTCTTCTCGCATCAGTAAATTCCCCATCATCCACGTACTGCTTCTCGCTGAGTGCGTCCCTCATTGGGCCAAAGAGACTGACGTCGGACTGTGCAAGATCCAGGCTGTCGGATAGATGAGATACAACAGTCCAATGAAGTTTTGTGAGCTCCTCTCGGATACGCAGACTTGTGTGAGTCCTTACGTTCCCAAGGAGAAAGAGAAGTTCGTTTGCATTATTGTGGCGACGAACACGCTCAAGTCGGTTCTACAGTTTCCTGGGGGTAGCACAACACACCGTTCATAACTGCACCATGAAGGAGGGCCTCGAAGGGAATAGACCCCTTGAGAGTCCCAGACGGCCGTCCCCATGACTTTCCCGGCTGAGCGTGCGGCTCTCATATTTATCGTTGAAGGAGAGGTGATTTGGCCCTACTCCACGGATTGTCATTTGGTTTCCGGTTCAAAGTGATGGGCCCATGTTTCATCGCCTGCGACGATGTTCTACAAAAAATTTTCAAGGTCAGCCTTGTAATGCATAAGAAGCTCCGTGTTGATGGCGTTGCTCTTTATGGCCAATGGTTAGGCGACGAGGAACAAAGGGCGTACACACCGTTGAGTAGCCCACCTCGTGGACGAGTGTGACAGCACTGCCAACGGAGAGATCCAGTTGTGTAGCGAGGTGTGTGTTTGTGATCCGTCGATCACCTCGAAGGAGAGTGCCACACGTTCCTAAGTTGCAGAAATGACAGCTGTGTGCTGCCGAGTGGTACACGGGTGATATACAGGTTTGCGCGACGTTCCTGCAATGACGAGAGATGGCAAGCCCATCGACTCACCAGGGCTTTTAAACTGCCAGCTGACATTCTACAATGCTCCGGTTTTCCGCGAAAAGAAACTCAATCACAGGTCTGTGCTAGGTATGCATCTCCGTTACAGACGACATTTTGAAGCCTGCGATGGAGCCCCACCTACCGGAACTTTATAAAACTATAGGGCCTGAAGCGGGAATATTCTACGATGTTCCATAACAAATTCGGCAATTTTTAACAAAACTGGCCGAGAAAGAAAGTGTTGCATAACTTATTGATCGCTCGTCGTACGTGTAGTTACTGGCAAATGAAAATAAATAAAATAAAAATAAAGAACAGCTACACACACTATTCTAATTCCCAAATCTTCGAAATATAAGCTAAAAATATACCTATTCAAAAAATTAGATAAAAATTCACTGAGACCTTCTTGAGAGACAATCGCCTCTCCTTCCAAATTAATAATATAAGTGTGGACCAGATGTGGTTTGTATTCAAAAAATAGTATCGGCAGCAATTGAGAGATTTGTACCAAATAAATTAACATACGATGGAGCCCATCCTCCTTGGTACACAAAACGGGTCAGAACATTGTTGCAGAAACAACGAAACAAACATGCCAAATTTAAACGGACACAAAATCCCCAAGGTTGGGAATCTTTTACAGAAGCTCGAAATTTAGCGTGAACTTCAGTGCGAAATGTTTATAATAGTTTCCACAACGAAACTTTGTCTCGAAGCCTGGCAGAAAATCCAAAGAGATTCTCGTCGTATGTGAAGTATGTTAGCGGTAAGAAACAATTAATGCCTTCTCTGCCCGATAGCATTGGAGATACTATCCAAGACAGAGCTGCCAAAACAGAGTTACTAAACACAGTCTTCCGAAATGCCTTCACAAAAGAAGACGAAGTAAATATTCCAGAATTCGAATCAAGAACAGCTGCCAACATGAGTAACGTAGAAGTAAATAATTCGGTGTAGCGAAGCAACTTAAATCACTCAATAAGGTCCGTACCCAAAGACTGGAAAGTTTCACAGGACACACCAATATTCAAGAAAAGTAGTAGGAGTAATCCACTAAATTACAGGCCCATATAATTAACGTCGATATGCAGCAGGGTTTTGGAACAAATATTTTGTTCGAACATTATGAATTACCTCGAAGAAAACTCTCGACACACAGGCAACATGGGTTTAGAAAACATCGTTCCTGTGAAACACAACTAGCTCTTTATTCACATGAAGTGTTGAGTGATTTTGACAAGGGATTTCAGATCGATTCCGTATTCCTGGATTTCCGGAAGGATTTTGACACTGTACCAAACAAGCGGCTTGTAGTGAAATTGCGTGGATATGGAATATCGTCTCAGTTATGTGACTGGGTTTGTGATTTCGGGTCAAAGAGGTGACAGTTCGTAGTAACTGACAGAAAGTCATCGAGTAAAACGGACGTAATTTCTGGCATTCCCCAAGATAGAGTTATAGGCCCTTTGTTGTTCCTTATCTATATAAACGATATGGGAGACAATCAGAGCAGCCGATTTAGGTTGTTTGCTGATGACGCTGTCGTTTATCGACTAATAAAGTCATCAGAAGATCAAAACAAATTGCAAAACTATTTAGTAAAGTTATCTGAATGGCATGTAAATTGTTAGCTGACCCTAAATAACGAAAAGTGTGAGGTCATCCACATGAGTACTACAAGGAACCCGTTAAACTTAGGTTACACGATAAATCAGTCAAATCTAAAGCTGTAAATTCAGCTAAATACCTAGGAAGTACAGTTACGAACACCTTACATTGGAAGGAACACACAGAAAATATTGTGGGGAAGGCTAACCAAAGACTGTGTTTTATTGGCAGGACACTTAGAAAATGTAACAGACTACCTACACTACGCCTGTCCACCCTCTTTTAGAATACTGCTGGGTGATGTGGGGTCCCTACCAGACGGTATTGACGAAATTCGTTGAAAAAGTTCAAAGAAGGGCAGTACGTTTTGTATCATCGCGAAACATGGGAGAGAGTGTCACCGAAATGATACAGGATATGTGCTGGCGTTTTTCGTTGCGGCGGAATCTTCTCACCAAATTCCAATCAGCAACTTTCTCCTCCGAATGCAAAAATATTTTGTTGACACCGACCTACATAGGGAGAATTGATCACCAAGATAGAATAATGGAAATCAAAGGTCGTACTGAAAGATATAGGTGTCCGCTCTTTCCGCGCTCTGTACGAGAATGGAATAATAGAGAATTATGAAGGTGGTTCGATGAACCCTCTGCCAGGCACTTAAATGTGATTTGCAGAGTATCCATGCAGATGTAGATGTAGATGTAGATATTAAAATTCGAGCAGTGTGGGACACCCACTACATGGCAAAGAAGTGGTGTGAGGTGAATAACGATATCCCATGCAGGTGATCAGCTTCAGAGGTGGACAGCATCCAGTGCACATGTGTCTATGGCTGTTTTGTCGCGGTAACGTCGTCGTCGCTGCTTCCATCAGCGGGCGACCGCTCGGTGAAATCTCGATACGTGCAGGCCTATTTGCCGACGGGTGATCTATATGCGTGCCTCGCAGTATCTCGTCTCCGTCCAGGAAGAACGAGGCGACGTGGGAGACGGCGTGCGGTCACGACGGGAGCAGAGCAGTGCGCCGCTGGAGCTGGAGCTGGACTGCGGCGGCTGACAGGTGACAGACGCGCCGTGACTGCGCCGTGGGTTGACATCCGCCTCTGCAATCTGCGCGCAGCGCGCGCCAGCCGCTGGAACGCCAGATAGGCGGCGGCGCTGCTGGATGCGGCCCCGGAGATATTGCCGCTCGCTATCTCCTCTTCTTGCTCTCTGCCTTCGTGCCACTCTCCGTGTCAACCTAACTCCTCTTGAAGAGGCTTAGCAGTTCCACTCACTGCCTCCATCTACAAATATGTACATACTGGTACACGGTAGATGGTGTAGCTCGGTAATGCGTGCTTCCCTGTGTGTCACATACTAATGCTTACACCAGCTCTGTTCACGGATAGAACACGGGAAGATTTAAAACGAACACATCTTAGACAAAAATAAAAACACCGCAACACAAAGGAATTATCCGAATGGGACGGAAAACAGCAAATCTGATGTACATTTACAGACAAACAATTGATTACAGTTTCAAAAAAATTGGATGATTTGTTCCGAAGGATAAACTTCACAACCTGAGTAAGTCAATAAAGTATTTTTCCTCCTCTGGTCCTTATGCAAACAGTTATTCGATTTGGCACTGATTCATAGAGTTATTGGACGCTCTCCTGAGGGATATCGTGTCACATTCTGTCCTACTGGCACGCCAAATCATTAGAATCTCGCGCTGGTTGGAGGTCCCTGCCTGTAAAGCTCCAAGCGTCCTCCGTTGGGGTCAGATCCGGTGAACTTGCATGCCAAGACAGGGTTTGACATGCACGGAAACAAGCAGTAGAGACTCTCGCCGTATATCTTACTGAAATGCAGGCCAAGAATGGCTGGCCATCTAGAGCAACAAAAAGGAGCATAAAATATTGTCGACGTATCGCTGTGCTGTAAGGATGTCGCGGGTCACAACTAAAGGGGACCAGCTAAGGAAAGAAATGAAGAAATGGCACACCATACCATCACTCGTGTTTGCCGGGCCGTATAGCTGGCGACAGTCACTTATTACCTCAATTTCTTGATTAGTTACTTCATTTAGTATATGTACATAATTTTATCAATGACAACAATCGACCGACAATTATGACAACTCACGTCCTTCCAGAACATTCCACACACCTTCGCTATAAATATCTAGTTTTTTTTCATCAAATAGGACAGAAATACTTATATATAGAAGGCCTTAGGAAGCACTGAATTGCCTGATAACCAACCGGTTGCATATACAAAAAGGTGGAATCGGACATTTCATATGAGTGCTGGGGGAGGCTGTACCGTTGTACCATTCAGATGCTGAAAAGTTTATGTCGGGATGACAACACCAGGATCAAAGAACATAAGAGACATTGCAGGCTGGGGCTGATGGAGAAATCGGCCGTGGCAGAGCACGCACTGAATGAGACCGACACGGAGGTTCTGGCTATAGAGAAGCACTATCACACCCGCTTGTTCAGAGGCGCTATAGAAATATAAAAATACGCGAACAGATTCAACAAGGAAGAGGAAAGCCCTAAGGTAAACGGATCCTGGGTTCCCGTACTGCAGCGAACGACCGTCGCAAGTAGCAAGAGGAGAACCGCACCGGAAATGACAACGCAGGAGTCCTCGGACGTTGGCGCGCCCGATACATATCGTCTGCGGCCACGAAAACCTTAACAAGAGGTAGAATTGTCTTTAGTGATGTGCACCGCATCGAACTGAGTCCTGATACTACCGAAGACATATCTGGATGCGCCTCGGACAGATGTGGGATACGAACCTGAGTGTCGTTCGCCATATGGACCGACAGCCAGCAGTAATGGTCTGGGATGTCGTTTCTTTCCATAGCAGGGCCTCATTTATAGCACAGTTTTACGTCGACGATTTTCTACGTCCCCTTTTGTTGCCATTCATGTCAAGCCATTTTGAGTTTACATTTCAGCAGGATAAAGGTCGACCACATACGGTGGGAGTTTCATCTGTTCGTCTTCGTGTTTGCTACACCCTGCCTCGACCGAGCGAGGTGGCGCAGTGGTTAGCACACTGGACTCGCATTCGGGAGGACAACGGTTCAATCCCGTCTCCGGCCATCCTGATTTAGGTTTTCCGTGAGTTCCCTAAATCGTTTCAGGCCAATGCCGGGATGATTCCTTTGAAAGGGCACGGCCGATTTCCTTCCCAATCCTTCCGTAACCTGAGCTTCCGCTCCAATGCCCTCGTTGTCGATGGGACGTTAAACACTAACCACCACCACCACCACCCTGCCTTGGCCAGCTAGGTTGCCGGATCTCTCCCCAATCGAGAACGTTAGGAACATTATGGGCAGGATCCTCGTACTGGCTCGAGATTCTGACGATCTAATGTGCATTTGGTTAGAAATTAGCACGATATCCATTACGAAGATGTTTAACAACTCTCGCTATTAATGTCGAACCAAATAACTGTTCAAAAAGGGCCAGAGGCAGACCAACGCGCTATTGGCTTGCTCAGATTGTAAAGCTCTTTCTCTTGAATAAATAATCCAGTTTTTCTGAGATTGTAATCTTTTGTTTAGCAGCTTCTGGCACAAGTGAGCGGTGTGCTGACCACATGCCCCTCCTATCAGCATCCTCGGCTGAAGATGTCACGGCGGTCGGATGGTCCCGATGGGCCTCTTGTGGCCTGACGACGGAAAGCTTTTCGGGTACAAGTATTACAAAAGAAAACCATCAGAATCTGCCACGGAAACCCGTTTTCGACACTGAATATATAAGTTTACGTCAGAGCTTGGGCGTTTTTCTTCAGGTATCTGCCATTTACATTTTTCAGTTATTGTTCTGCGTTCAGCGCTGAGCTAATTATACACCAACGGAAAAAAAAGTCGCATCATCAAGAAGGAGTTGTCCGACACAAAATAAAGTTGGCAGCCGGCCGGTGTGGCCAAGCGTTTCTAGGCGCTTTAGTCTGGAACCGCACGACCATGACTCGGGCATGGATGTGTGTGATGTCTTTAGTTAGTTTTAAGTAGTTCTAAGTTGTAGGGGACTGATGACCTCAGATGTTAAGTCCCGTAGTGCTCAGAGCCATTTGAGCCATTTTAAAGTTGGCAGGCGTGTTTCTGCATCTGAAAGATGATACGTATTCAAATTTCGTGTTAGTCGCATAAGAGCACCGCTGTTAGCGCCACTACGAGGATGCAAATCAGGTTAGCTTTAAGCACACTTTGTGGCGGGCTTGAGCGTTATTAGTTACCTTTGAGATTGGATTTGATGAGTTGATGGTAGTCAAGAACGCATTTAAGGCGAAAAAGACGTCTTTATCAACACATCACTGAAACTGAACGAGGTCGTGTAGTAGGGGTACAAGAAGCTGGATGTTCCTTATGCGATATTGCAGGAAGACGTAGCTGGAATGTAGCCACTGTACAAGACCCCGGCAAAGGCGATCACAAGAATATACGGTCGCAAGAAGAGCGGCCTTGGACGGCCACGGGACGTTATGGTAAGGGAAGACTTTTATTTTTGCAGTGAAAGAGACTAAACTACAAGGTCATCTGCCGAACTGGAAGACCACCGTGTGCCGAGTATGGCTCTAGCGCATCGTACTGGATTTGCAGCAGCAGTTTGATCGGAAGTTTTCCCACTGTGACGTAACGAACTGTTAGAAATTAGGTACTTTACGGACAGGGCCGAGCCAGACGCCCTGTAGCGTGCATTCCACAGACTCCAAACCACCACCATTTGCGGCTTCAGTGATGTCAAGTGAGATCTCATTGAAGGACTGAATGGTGGTCTGTTATATTTTCTGATGAAAGCTGGTTCTGGCTCTGTGACAGTAATGGTCATGTGTTAGGCAGAAGGGTGCCTGTTGAGGGGCGCTAACCAACCTGTCGGCGTGCTAGACACATTGGACCTACACCTGGAGTTATGGTCTGGGATGCGATTTCGCATGACACTCTAGTGATATTCAAAGTAGCCTGACTGGAAAACTTTGTGTCAATCTGATGATTTGACCTGCTATATTACCGTTCATGAACAGCGTCCAAGGGGTATTTTCCAACAGGATAACTCTCGCCCCCACACACCGGTGTTGAAACCGAACATGTTCTACAGAGTTTCGACACGTATCCTTGGCCTGCTAGATCACCAGATCTGTCTCCAGTCGAGCACGTGTGGGAGATCGTCGAACGACAACTCCAGCTTCACCAAGAAAAAACATTAACCGTCCCTGTATTGACGCATCAAGTGTAACAGGCCTGGAACTCCAGCGCACAAACTGACATAAGGCACCTGTAGAACACAATGCATGCAGATTTGAATGCTCGCATTCATCCGTCTGGTGCTTACACCTTTTATTAATGCACCTGCTGTTCACATTTACAAATGGCCTATCTCGTGCTCACGTTACCCTGTGACCTCGCAATGTTAATCACTTAAATATTATACCTAGAGAAATGCATTTATGAAATTTCATTACTCTACTTTGATTATTTTTTGGCGTTGCGATACTTCTTTTTCCCTCAGTGTAGCTGTGAACATTGGTCCTTGCTCTTTTTAAATACGTCATTAACCCAAATAGTTGTGGTTCTATGCCCTTTAGCAGCAGACCCGTATGGGTTATGTAAGTGCCTGACAGGTATCATGTAAAAACTGAAAATTGTTTTCTCCTGGCAAATGAAAACCATGTTCTGGAGCGGGACTGAGTTTACAACCTTGCCTTTTGGTGACAAACCTCTTACCGCCCATGCCGCACAAGCAGCACTCAGACCCGTGCATTGCAGCTGTACTTCCGTCACTTCCTCTCCCCTACCATCGAAACAACACACCAGCTTTCTTGTATTACTTGCTACACTGGCACTCCTCGAAGAAAGGATAGTGTTGAGAAATGGCTTAGCCACGACCTGGGAAACTGTATCCAAAATTGATCCTTCACTTTGGGCGCGATTTTTATCTTCCAAGAAGTATCAAAACCGCGCAAACTCCACTGTGGACTGAAAGTTTTTAATTGTCTAACTGTAAATCAAAGCCTGGCATTTCCTCCACCCACAAACCATGTTTTGTACTCACTACATTACCTCCACTGTTCGTTGCTCCAGCGCAAAATATAGCTCATTTTTGCATTGCTCGACATCAGAATCACCAAAGATTTGATATCCTCTCTACAATAATGGTCTCTTCTATGTACTTCTCGATGCATTAAAATATTCAAAAACATACATCCATGGTGGACCAACATATTTTGTAATGTCATAAGCCCACATTCCAAAAGGCCGTCGTGTCGGCTTTTTCTTATATCTTGGGATTCAGCGAAGAGTTCACTCGATCAGTTTCGACTGGCTACATATTCCTCCCCACGTAATTTCCACTTTCCTTATTATCATAATAATGTATAATAATTTCAGTCGTTAGTCTGATTCATTCGATTTTATGAACAAAACTGTCTAGCTCATATAACTACGTGGGCTTCCGGGGGCGGCGCCATGATGATTAAAATTCTTCTGGGTGTTGTACTGAGTCGTTGTGCAAAATACTTTAATTATAAATTGTAAAATCAACTTTTCGACCTTATTATAACGTCCTTCCTCAGCCAACAGTGATTTCGGTTGAGGAAAAGTAGTTCTATTGCAGATAATCGGTGTCAAATTCTGTTTGAAACTTTGTAGGACCTAGGTCTAGATCACGTTTATTTTGACAGTAATTTCCTCTTGCGTCAGATCAAAAATGCGGGGAGGCGGTTGCTGTCACCCTCACCACCTAGTTTGCGTCGTTCGTCTATGCTTGTATCAAATTAGGATACGTTCGTGGACAAAGTGGTCTCAAACAACGCCTAAGGTATGATAAGGAAAGCGAAATCAGTAAATATTCGCCATCCTGCGCCCTCTAAATAGCTCACACAGTAAATTTCAGTCGACCTCTAGGTGACCTCACTTCCGAACCACGGCACGAATTTGTATTTTTTTCCTACGCTTTGAATTTCTTAAGATGAAAGCCATGTCAGACATTAGAAAAAATAGTATGAGCAATTGGGGAACGATGTTCAAACGCTGGTGTTAGTATACTGACACAGGAGCCACCACTTAATACCACAGCTTAATTTCCGTGTAACCGTTACGATTTTTCCAACTTTTGTAATGAAGAATGACGTTTTCTCAGGCTTGTAGCCGCATGAAGTAGCTAAAAATCGTTGAGATTTGCGCCCAGTGTTCCTATACCTTGTTCAAGTGATAGCCGACTGTCGTTTGGCTGCTGTTCCCGCCCAGGTAAAATTAAAGGAGGATTATAAAAGAATGCTCGCAGGGCTAGTGTGTCGCCTCTTTTGTTGGAATATAATAATGCGACCGCTTTAAAAATAATTCGAGAGAGTTCATTCACTAATGGTATCATAAGACATGGTGAATTTATATTAACTGTATATTATGACTCCAGAGAAAAGTTGGGTAGCACAGCTTCTGGCACAATGCGTTTGATTCGAACATAATGTTTGCTGCAAATTAAACAACAAATATTGTACTTAAAGGCCAGATGGTAATTAAAACTAGACGGTGTCTCCACAAAAGAAATGAAACACGCAAATACACTGCCGGAAAAAATTAATACACCTTTTTAGAGGTTTCCAGTCCACGAGTACGGAGGTAGTGCTGTAAGTAGGCTGTATAGGTTTTTTTTATTGGTAACGCCGCCGCCACGTAGCGCTCTGTATGAAAATCACTGGCTGTGCCATGTGCTGTCTGTGGCTGGTTTGCATTGTTGTCTGCCATTGTAGTGTTGGGCAGCGGCAGCTGGATGCTAACAGCGCGTAGCGTTGCGCAGTTGGAGGTGAGTCGCCAGCAGTGGTGGATGTGGGGAGAGAGATGGCGGAGTTTTGAAATTTGTAAGAATGGATGTCATGAACTGCTATATATATTAGACTATTAAGGTAAATACATTGTTTGTTCTCTATTAAAATCTTTCATTTGCTAACTATCCCTATCAGTAGTTAGTGCCTTCAGTAGTTTGAATCTTTTATTTAGCTGGCAGTAGTGGCGCTCGCTGTATTGTAGTAGCTTGAGTAACGAAGATTTTTGTGAGGTAAGTGATTTGTGAAACGTATAGGTTAATGTTAGTCAGGGCCATTCTTTCGTAGGGATTTTTGGAAGTCAGAATGCGTTGCGCCTAAAATATTGTGTTTCTGTTTAAGCACAGTCGTGTATAAATTTTGCAAAGGGGACGTTTCAGTGCTCGTCAGGGAAGTTGCTACAAGTCTTGCAGAGAACGTTGAGTTTGACGGGCTGCGTATGGGGGAGAGCATTATCCTGCTGGATCAGCACATCACCTTCCTGTTGCAAGAATAGCATAAGAACAGATCTACCTACATTCTGCACTTACCGAGCGCTGAATAGCGTACCCTCTAGAAACACTAAAATTGAACGAGATTTGTAGCTTATCGCACCCGAGACCATAAGGCCTGTTGAGGGTTGAATAAATACTCTGTTTGTATTGCATTGATCTTTGTATTATATAGCTCTGACTAGAAACGTAATGAGTAGTGACAGTATTAACGTTATATATTGTAGTGCAAACAGAGGCGTCTATTATTTATTGTACTAGAATTTTTGACTGTTACTCCGGAACAGTAATCTGAGGCAGCGCAACATTTACAGTTTCTTATATAAACTCTTTGATTGTTTGTGTATGACATCAGTGCAAAGTACGATAACGTATACAGATATAGAAATATTTTTGTGCAACTTGGAAAGGAAACAAAAGACTGAAAGAACACTTTAACACGTTTCAGTACGGTAAATGATGAAAGAAATACCGGAGAAGATATAGATCATGATTTTCCAGCTTAAAGTGAATCATATAAACACAAAATGCATAGTAACGATAAAATTGACAACTTGCTTTCAAAAATCTAGCTACATTCGGATTTTACGTGCAAAATCACGGTTTTCGTAAGTTTTTTACGCGAGCCACTCTTATGTTTCAAACGTACGCGAATCCGTTCAAATTTTGCAGTAAGGTGGACAAATACGTGCAATTAATGGCCGTCCTGTTGTTTTGTAAAAGCGTTTATCCGTCGCCACGATGTAGCGCTCTGAATGTGACGTACAATGCACGTAAAATCCGGTTTTAAGCGAATCCCACGTGCCGAGACGGTTTCAAGTGATATACATGGTAACAAAATTATGTTCTTGCAGTAATTATGAGAAGCTTTTGCGAAAATGTTTCATTGCTCGGGTTTTACGTGCGAAAAATGGTGCGTTTGCACATGAAATTCTGTTTCGTAGAAATGTGTTGGATTATAAGCGCTGAATTTCAGTATAATTAAAAAAAAGTGGTTATTACAGCTGACTTACTTCGTCTATACGTTAAAAATTTTACTCACCAATGGCTTAAAATCAACTAAAAATCTTTGGAAGTGCAAAACAATGGGATTATTAAACCAGAATTATGCCTAGCCTTGTACAAAGTTATATGCTGTTTGATCTAACGATTAAGCCGTTATCGATGACCACATAGAACATTTAACTAACCCGAAAACTGCTACCAAAGTAGTTTTCAGGAAAAGATTACATTATTTCTTCAAAAATAAGTATGCTGTCTTCTCGAAAATAAGGTTAAGTTAGTCCATTTTCGTGCACGATTAAGAAACTGATAGTTTTTTACTCTGCGTATATTCTTTCGCTGTTCTCTGCTTATTTCAGTCAGTGATGCTCATACTTACTTCGGATTGGTTTTTGCACCATTTCGCTCAAAAACTATCCACTCGAGTTTTTCTAGCGGCAGTTTCATAATTTTCAAATTTTATTGTTGCATACCTTAAATAAACAATGAAGAACAATGAAAAGACTTTTCGTTTGTATAGCTCATTGATTCTAAAGATAATAGTTATTGTATGAATGCAAGGTTTAATATCTGTAAAAATAAAATTTGTGTTATACAACGTAGATTAGGTAACGAGACTGCTGATTCAGTTTCCTAGCAGCAATAAATAAATGAATGTCATCGCCATATACAGGCGTGGTACTGATTGCAACACAAGTTGTGTTGCATACCCCAAAAGAGTGTGATCACTGGCTTTCGGGCCAAGAATGGAAGCATTTCCGAAACGGCTATGTTGGTAAACTATTCGCGTGCCACCGTGGTTGAACTGTGCCGAGCATGGCACAATGGCGCTATTCAAAAGCGGCGCCGAACCAACTGTTTTGCACCGTGGGCCATAGATGACAGGGGTGAATGGCGACAGCGGGGATGTGTAGGGACCAATAGACGTGCACCTGTTGAGCAACTGACCGCCCAAAAGAAGCAACGGGCTACCAGCAGTGTATAATCAACGATGTTTCTGCGAATACTGCTGCGTATGTGGCTCAGCGCAGGCGCCTGGTTCAATGCACAATGCTGTTAATCGACGACGAAGGCTTGAATGTGCACGCCAGTACCTCGACTGAATGTTCTCTGGTTGGTGACACGTGGTCTTTACAGATGAAACAGGTTGCATGCTCCATCGGACAGATCATCGTTGGCGTGTACTGCGTGTAACGTCTGAAAGCTAACACCCTGCAACAGTCGTCGTAGAGGTCCAGGCTGGAGGAGAGAGCCTTATTGTCTATGGAATGCTTTTGTGGCATTCCTTGCATGATCTTGCTATCTGGAGGACAGTATGGATTGACACAGGTATGCATCTATCCTAGTGGACCATGTCCACCACTACATGCAGTTTGTTTTTCCTCGGCACAATGGCCTCTACCAGCAGCACAATGCAACGTGTCACGCAGCTCGCAGTATACGTGCAAGATGAGAATACCGCACTTCCTTGGCCACCAAAGACCCCAGATTGAAACCCAATCCACCTTGATCGGACTGTATGCGTCATGGATCCTCAGCGGAGAAACCTAGCGCTGCTGGTCAGAATATCATTTTTCTTCCTGCACTTCTTGCTGTGGTCTGCGATGCAAAACGTGGTTGTTCAGGCTTTGGATAAGTATGTGACTGGATAGTGTACAATCACGTGACGCGGCTGCAAGCCCGAGAAAATTTTGCTGTCATATCGCCACGAAACTGTTAGCCGTATAACAAATAACTTCGTAAGGACGGCTGTAGGTGTTCCACTTTATTACGAGGGTGAGTCAAATGAAAACCTTAAATTTGTAATAACAAATCGAAATTTCTCGCTGCTATCCTGTAAGCTACAAACAGCGTGCAGAATGGCCTGTAGGTGGCAGCATAGTGCAGATGCACACATACCGTCGCAATATCAGTATAAAGATGACCGCCCCACTTGCGACATGCACCAGGGAATAACAGCTTTCTGTTACTTGGGTTTTGCGTAGTGAAAGTGTGAAGCCTATTGAAATTCATCGACGAATGAAGGTTCAGTACGGTGATGCATGTTTGTCACAACAGCAAGTCTACGAATGGAGTAGTAAGTTCGCAAATGGTGTGACTTCAGTGGCAGCCGCTTCTCGTCCAGGTCAGGCACAACGACTTGTGACTGCACGGAACATTGCAGCAGATGAAGCCATAGTGAAGGAAAACCGCCGAGTGACATTGAATGACATTGCAGCATATTTACAGATTAGTCATGGGTCAGCACACCACATTGTGCATGATGTGCTCCAGTTTCACAAAGTGTCTGCAAGATGGGTGCAACGGCAACTGACTCCTGAAATGAGAGACGACGTGTTGATGCTTGTGAAGAACTTATTTGGCGCTTTGAACGGGAAAGTGATGGCGTCCTTGCAAGAATCGTTACTGGGGACGAAACCTGGGTTCACTTCCATCAACCAGAAACGAAGAGAGCGAGCAAGGAATGGCGCCATTCCTCATCACCAAAACCAAAGAAGTTTAGAACTGAACCATCAGAAGGGAAGGCTATGCTGACTCTTTTGGGACGAAAAAGGCATCATTTTGGAGCATTACATGCCTAGAAGAACCACTGTCACCAGTGCATCATACACAGATTTCCTAAAAAATCACCTGCGGCCTGCAATGAAATCACACCGACGTGGATTGCTGTCGGCAGGTGTCCTTTTGCAACATGACAATCCAAGGCCCCACACTGCCCGTACAACAGTTGCAACAATCACCGACCGTCATTTTGAGTTTCTTTCTCATCCACCATACTCACCAGATCTTGCTCCAAGTGATTTCCATATGTGTGGACCACTCAAAGGCGCAGTGGGAGGAAAGAAGTTCCGTTCTGATGAAGAGGTACACCACGCGGTGCATGAGTGGTTGCGCGGACTACGAAAAGATTTTTTTTTTTTCTAAAGGAATTTATGCACTTTGTAAGCGCTGGAGCACTTGCATTGAGCGTGGAGGAGATTATGTTGAAACGTGATAGAGCTTTGTACCACTTCTGCACAATATATATTATTTTTAAAAATATTTAAGGTTTTCATTTGGCTCAACCTCGTACAATGGTGTATTACGTCCATCATTAAAAAACTTGTTGTAAAGTTGTAAAGCGATGCAGTTACTGGGGTCGTGAGTAATCCATAACGTCATTAGGCACTTACTTC
This sequence comes from Schistocerca gregaria, assembly GCF_023897955.1. Lineage (NCBI taxonomy): Eukaryota > Metazoa > Arthropoda > Insecta > Orthoptera > Acrididae > Schistocerca > Schistocerca gregaria. The sequence continues at coordinate 884,818,059 of NC_064920.1, read as the reverse complement.
GTCGTTTAGGAGAGAGCCTTGTCTGGACGCTACTTCCTGACAAGTGGTATCCGTTTGGGGAGTGGCCGCGGTGGGCGGCGGAACAGTGAGGGCCCGTTACTCAGCCGTGGACCGCCGCACCAGGCGTGAGCCGTGCCGGAAGGCGGCCAGGGGGACGTGACGCCAGCGGCCTTGGGCGGCGCCGCCCACCGCCGGAATTGGCCAGCCCGGACAGCTGTCTCCCGATGAGGCCATGGGCTGCACTTTCTGCCAGCACCACCCATAGTTCCGTCCTCCACGCGGCGCAGACTCATAACCTACAAGGACGGTGCTGTCTACACGTATTCTAAGGAACTTAGTGGCGGCGTGGGTGTGAGAGTAAGAGTGAGACAAGAGGATTCGCAGGTACTACAGGCACGAGCATATGATTTCTAAATACACTACTAGTTACTGAAACTCCAACACCGTTATAGCCACATGAAACAAAAGTTAAACTTACGTCTACTACACGCCTGGATTTGCCCATTATTAGCAGTTTAACGCAATAGTACGATGTCCGCGAGGTAGTAATAAATCTTTAACTAACAACTCGTAAAAATCAAATTGTAGCTACGAAGCCTGCTGATGCTATTAGTTTTACTCTACGGATTCAGCTTTCAAAGCGATTCATTTTTCTCATCGGTGGCTGACCTGGTGGAGACTTGGTTGTGTAAGCCGGCATTTGGGCTGTTCAGGGAACTTGATACGCCGATAATCACATATCATTTTATTTCGAGTCATTTTTTCTCGATTTCCATATCTTTGACTGGCGATCGATTTAGAGCTCGGAGATGCCATAATGCAAACATCGCTGTAGTAGTTGTTCTACTTGCTCATCATTAGGAAATTTAAAACAAAATATAGCCGCCATTTTATGAGTCGCACTCGTACAATAGGTTCTGCGTAAGCTATGCTTCACCATTACAGCTTTGTGAGGAAGGTCTCTGACTACATGTATCTTGAGAGTTATTTGAAGTCATAAGTTCAATTTATTCTTGCGATGTAACTATACGGAATACATTCTAAGATGTAAGTTTCCTGTGAACGAAGCCATAGATAGTTGTTATCTGCGATACGAACGAACTGTTTACTTATTCTCGTAGCTGAATTATTTAAGAGAGGAATGGGATAAAAAACTGAAAAAGGTGTCTACATTAAATTTCATGCCCAGTTTCGCGATCATATCTGGAACGTTATAATCTCATCCGCTAAACATACTACTTTTCATTATGATGATATATGAACCTACTACATGTAGCAAATATAATCCTTTAGATTATTCAGATCAAAGCCTGCAACAACTCGAGTCTTTTCCACTGCCAGTTGCTGCCAGATAAGACGAGTATTAGTGTTACTATTGCACTGAATGCTAGCCCTCTGAAACGATGGACAGTTTTCGCTACTCTAGTAGTAGCCGAAATTTTATGATAGTGCCTGACAAGTGCTATCGTAATCACTACGTCGTCATTCTGGAAATGACAGCTACTTAGAGGCTTCTCCACCCATTCAAAGTTGCAGCATTTGTGACTGTGCCATGTGAAGAATTATCTGGGACCTTGTGGTGCAGAAAATGGGCCCATGAATACTTTTGGCGACTCTTCGTCTAGACAGTCTCACGGAACGTCATTAGGAGCTGTCGGTAGTACGCTCCTTTGAAGGTTTACCTCTTACAAGCGAAATCTGTTACGATTACACCGTGACAGTCCCCAAGGAATAGAACCACTTTGCGCTATTGATCGCTGGGCCTTAGCCTTTTTCGGCGGTGGTGAATCAATGCATTTCCAGTGCTCACTCGTTCTCCTCTGTTATAGCACTCGTTGATGGTGATTAGACGGGTAAATAAATCATTAGGATTCGTCTAGCAGCTACAAAATCTCCCCTGCTGCCTCGATATGCCGAACGCAGAAGCCAGAGACAGTTTTCATGCTCAGAATATCATGGAAGATCTTATAAACTGATCCATGACTGATTTTCACTTTTTGCGCGATCACTTCAATAGAGATACGCCCGTCTTCGAGCACCAGAGCGTCTCTCGTGATTCCCAGTTCTTTACACAGATATAGTGATTCACTTCGTTTTTAGGGTTCTCTTCCTCAGTCAGCAAAAAATTGAAATTTATGTTATACACTAAGGTCTATGGTGCCTTGGTGGTGTGAAGAATTTAACCGAAGTCATTGTAATCAAACCATCAAAACCTATGGGGTACTTCCTGTTGGCTTAGAATAATCAGATTTGACAAGAAGTAATATTTCACAGTCAAAGTAAGGAAGACAGATTTGCCAAGAAGTAATATTTCACAGTCAAAGTAAGGAAAACTATCTGAGTTCGTAAATTTGTATTATATCATTTTGTTATCCGACTGTCCGTTTGTCAGTTCATTAAGCCCTCAACCTACGATTAAGTTCCAAAGGCCTGGGTTGAAAATGTAAACACGGTCGCCCGATTTCGAGCCATTCTACGGTTAAAAAAATCGATCCAACGTTGTACCAATCGTTCATGACTTACGGAATATGAGTATATGTTAAATCAACCTGGTTTAATTCTCTGAACTATATGATGAGTAATCCCAACCTCATGTAATAATTTGTTAGAAATAACATAAAAGACCATTTATCTCTAATTCCTTATCACACTCAGAGTTCACATAATTAGCACTCTTACAAAAAAGCCACAACACAAATCAATAATGTTCATTCAAACATACTGGTACATCTAATGGAACTTTGCATCACTTGGAGTACCAAGTTGTTTCACTATATTTTTTATTTTTCCTGCAAAAGTTTCCCAATGCATGTACCGCGGGCAAGGCTGTTGATAATCACATTTGGCCCAAATACCAGCCACGAGTCTCACACGTGGTTGTAGATTAGGAGGTTAAGCACCCTCAGGTATTACAATACCATGTGGGAAATTTGATAAATAATTTAAACTTTACACTTAAAATTATAATTTTCTCGAAAGTCTTGGAATTCCTGGGACCGTTATTTTACCAGTATCGATATCCATAAAAGCAAAAATTGTCGGGATTCTCGATTCCCTGGATGGGTGAGCTATATAAACGTAAGGGCTGCGCGATTTAGTTCTGGCTCATGTAGTGGAGTGACACTGTGCTGTCGCATAGGGACTTCAGTGCGTAACAGAACTGCCAACAGGAACCTCCAAGGAATAAATTAATAACCTAATTTTTTCCTTGTGAAGTGATAATTAAAGTAATATTAGAGGATCACCAAACCTAACTGGTGAAAAACATGTGGCAATACCGGTGAATGGAATTTCCTTTGCCTACTATGTTACCTAGCATCTCATGGCGCAGCCGAGGATTAGGAATATCTATGAAGAGAGCTTTCACATGCGTAGAATAGAGTTTCTGCCGACAACATACATATTGTGTTTTAAGGACACACTGATTCCGTTTCAAAGTACACTCCTGGAAATTGAAATAAGAACACCGTGAATTCATTGTCCCAGGAAGGGGAAACTTTATTGACACATTCCTGGGGTCAGATATATCACATGATCACACTGACAGAACCACAGGCACATAAACACAGGCAACAGAGCATACACAATGTCGGCACTAGTACAGTGTATATCCACCTTTCACGGCAATGCAGGCTGCTATTCTCCCATGGAGATGATCGTAGAGATGCTGGATGTAGTCCTGTGGAACGGCTTGCCATGCCATTTCCACCTGGCGCCTCAGTTGGACCAGCGTTCGTGCTGGACGTGCACACCGCGTGAGACGACGCTTCATCCAGTCCCAAACATGCTCAATGGGGGACAGATCCGGAGATCTTGCTGGCCAGGGTAGTTGACTTACACCTTCTAGAGCACGTTGAGTGGCACGGGATACATGAGGACTTGCATTGTCCTGTTAGAACAGCAAGTTCCCTTGCCCGTCTAGGAATGGTAGAACGATGGGTTCGATGACGGTTTGGATGTACCGTGCACTATTCAGTGTCCCCTCGACGATCACCAGAGGTGTACGGCCAGTGTAGGAGATCGCTCCCCACACCATGATGCCGGGTGTTGGCCCTGTGTGCCTCGGTCGTATGCAGTCCTGATTGTGGCGCTCACCTGCACGGCGCCAAACACGCATACGACCATCATTGGCGCCAAGGCAGAAGCGACTCTCATCGCTGATGACGACACGTCTCCATTCGTCCCTCCATTCACGCCTGTCGCGACACCACTGGAGGCAGGCTGCACGATGTTGGGGCGTGAGCGAAAGACGGCCTAACGGTGTGCGGGACCGTAGCCCAGCTTCATGGAGACGGTTGCGAATGGTCCTCGCCGATACCCCGGGAGCAACAGTGTCCCTAATTTGCTGGGAAGTGGCGGTGCGGTCCCCTACGGCACTGTGTAGGATCCTACGGTCTTGGCGTGCATCCGTGCGTCGCTGCGGTCCGGTCCCAGGTCGACGGGCACGTGCACCTTCCGCCGACCACTGGTGACAACATCGATGTACTGTGGAGACCTCACACCCCACGTGTTGAGCTATTCGGCGGTACGTCCACCCGGCCTCCCGCATGCCCACTATACGCCCTCGCTCAAAGTCCGTCAACTGCACATACGGTTCACGTCCACGCTGTCGCGGCATGCTACCAGTGTTAAAGACTGCGATGGAGCTCCGTATACCACGGCAAACTGGCTGACACTGACGGCGGCGGTGCACAAATGCTGCGCAGCTAGCGCCATTCGACGGCCAACACCGCGGTTGCTGGTGTGTCCGCTGTGCCGTGCGTGTGATCATTGCTTATACAGCCCTCACGCAGTGTCCGGAGCAAGTATGGTGGGTCTGACACACCGGTGTCAATGTGTTCTTTTCTCCATTTCGAGGAGTGTATTTTCAGTTAGTACACCTCTTTTATATGTATCTTAATAATTTTATTCGATATCTGGGATCATATTAGCTTAAAACTTTGAAGAGACATATACAAGGGCATTTCACCAGTTGATGACAAGTGTCACGTCCAGACGTCGCTAACTTAATTGTAGCAGGAAATGAAGCGATAGCCACCGCTACTTTTCTACGTTTAATACTTCAAATGATTCAAATAGCTCTAAGCACTATGGGGCTTAACATCTGAGGTCATCAGTCACCTAAACTTAGAAATACTTAAGCCTAACTACCCTAAGGACATCACACACATCCATGCCCGAGGCAGGATTCGAACCTGCAACCGTAGCAGCAGCGCGGTTACGGACTGAAGCGCCTAGAACGCTCGGCCACACAGGCCGGCATTTAATACTTCATTGATCGTATTAACTAGTGTCTGGTTTAAAAAATTATGTTACAGCGCATCTGCCAAATTACTTCCCATTAGGGCAAGGATGAAGCTGTCTCGAAAAATTTCGAAATTCAAACTGTGTCAGGCAGGCGACTGGCAGATTATCACACAATAAAATATATTTTTGAGACTTCACTGTTCCGTTCTTACTTTCTGGTGCCTTATGTTTAATATTACTTCATCCGTAGAAGTCAAAAAACCTACGACCCTGAAAAAATATGTCGCGTAACGGAAACTCATCAGTTCTTTAATTTCTAGCGCTGTCTCTGATATAGCTGTTCCACCCTGCTGCAGTCGTTCTTTAGGTCGGACGTTTCCTGTGAAAAGCGGCATGCCGTATGCTGACAGACAGCTGATGGGCAGTTTCTAAGCAGGCTTCATGTTGCCGTAGTTGGCTGTTAGAAAACTTCTACACTGAAGAGCCGAAGAAATTGATACACCTGCCTAAAATCGTGTAGCGCCCCCGCGGGCAAGCACAAGTGCGGAACACGACATGGCATGGACTCGACTAATGTCTGATGTAGTGCTGGAGGGAACTGACACCATGAATCCTGCTGGGCTATCCATAAATCCGTAAGAGTACGAGGGGGTGGCGATCTCTTCTGAAAAGCGTGTTGCAAGGCATCACAGACTTGCTCAGTAATATAAATGTCTAGAGAGTTTCGTTGCCACAGGAAGTGTTTAAACTTAGAAGAGTGTTCCTGGAGCCACTCCGTAGTCATTCTGGACGTGTGGGGTGTCGCATTTCCCTGATGGAACTGCTCAAGTCCGTCGCAATCCACAATGGAGATGGATGGATGCAGGTGACCAGACAGTATGCTTACGTACGTGTCAACTGCCAAAGTCGTATCTAGACGTATCGAGGTTCCCATATAACTCCAACTGCACACATCCCACACCACTATAGAGCCTCCACCTGCTTCAACAGTCCCCTGCTGACATGCAGGGTAGGGTCCATGGATTTGTGAGGTTGTCTACATACCCGTACACGTCAATCCGTCCGATATAATTTGAAACGAGACTCGTCCGACCAGGCAACATGTTTCCAGTCATTAACAGCCCAATATCGGTGTTGAAGGGCGCAGGCGAGTCGCAAAGCTTTGTGTCGTGCACTCATCAAGGATACATGAGCGGGCGTCGTGCTCCGAAAACCCATATCGATGATGTTTCATTGAATGGTTCGCACGCTGACACCTTTTGGTACCTCAGCATTGAAATCTGCAGCAGTTTTAGGAAGGGTTGTAGTTCTGTCACGTTGAACGATTCTCTTCAGCCGTCGTTGGTCCGGTTCTTGCAGGATGTGTTTCGAGCCGCAGCAATGTCTAGATCAGATATTTTACTCTATTCCGGGTATCCACGGTACAGTCGTGAAGTGGTCGTAAGGGAAAATCTCCACTTCATCGCTACTTCGGAGATTCTGTGTCCCATTGTTCGTGCGCCAATTATAGCACAATTTTCAAACTCACTTTAATTTTTATAACCTGCCATTGTAGCAGCAGCAGCAGTAACCGATCTAACAACTGCGCCAGACACCTGTTTTATATAGGCCAATATTGCCGACCGCAGCGCCGTATTTTGCCTGTTTGTGTATCTCTGTATTTGAATACGCATGGCTATACCAGTTTTTTTGCGCTACAGTGTACGTCAAGTGACTGGCCACCGGAGTCCATGCAACAGATCAAGCCGTAGATGGTGCCTACATTCATCTTTCTCCAACGGATAACTTGTAGCAACATTGGCTCTGAAGATCGAATTTTTACCGTGAATGTACCTAAATATTTAATTCTGTACAGGAATTTTTATTATTTTTTAAAATTTCTTCTTTACACGTGTAATTCCACAGAACCAAAGTGGAAGGCAAGCCTCCACGGCCATGCAACGTGTCAATAGGCCTTCGTGAAATTAACAACAAGAAAGATAATGATATATAAAATAAAATTCTCACCAATCCTATGCATATGTCATTCAGGTGCTTATTTACTAGTATAGTCAACAATGTAACATAGTTTCTTCGTAGAAAATTTAATAGTAGAAGCTAGATATGACATTTCTAGTAGACTGCAAGCAGGGCTTAAGAAACGTTTAAAAGAAGTTAAGTCTTTTTTTTACAAAAAAGAAACAGACAGTTTTATAGTGATGAATCCCGATGCTCCATATGTGGACGGTACGATAAAGACTCATAAAAACGTGATGACTGGGAGAAGAGGACCCGGAGCAAGACTAGTGAAACGATGAAGTGAGATCTTTCTGAAATGGTATACTTACAATCAAACCTTTTTGGTTAAAAGTAATAAGGATGTAGCACACTTGATACAAGAAAGCAACTTATATGACGTTGTAAGGTCGGCCTCATTAGATGTAGCTAATTTGTTATCACTTGCGTCAGTGGAGGAAATGGTAGATGTTATAAAAAGCAACTTACGTGAGCATGCTAAAATGTTTGATGTGGAAACTGATGAATTTATAGGGATATTAAAGTTTCTTTCATCGTTCAACCATGTTAAGTTTAATGGTAAGTTATAAGTACAGGATAAAAGTTTAGCAGTGGGATGTGCAGTAGCAAAGCAGATGTCAGACATCTTGAATAAATACGAAACAGCTTTTTTTAAGGATAAATGTCAAGTAAAGTGAGAAAATACAGATGTATAGAAGATATACTGATGACATTTTTATAATATATCAGGAGTCCGAGGAGTTGGTGAATGACTTCGATAAGACGCTTAAGGACATAGTTTTTACAGTAAGCTTGAGCAACATGAAGTCATAAATTATCTGGGCTTGAGGACCGAGAATAAGAATAAGAAGCTCGAGTCAGGAATTCTTAGGAAACCCACGTTCACTGTGGTGGTTATTGAAAAGTCCTCATGCCACACCCATAAACAAAAATCAGCATTTTTCAAAAATGCTTTGCTCAGTGCTAATTCCATACCTCTAAGTCCGGAAAACAAGAATGAGGAAATGATAACCGTTAGACAAGTAGCGGTAGAAAGTGGTTTCCACGCGCGTTTGATAGATCGGTTGGATGCAGTAGTTAGACATGGTAACCAGCAAAATGATAAAAATCAAGACAGAAACAGAGTGATGGCGTATTGGGGGACCATTTCACATAAACTAGCGAGGTTCTTTAACAAGAGGGGGCTACAATTGCTTTCAAGATGGACAGCAAATCAGGATCGAGTCTGACTGACACAGATGAGGACTGGATGAAGAAATCTGGAGTGTATAAAGCAAAATGTGAGTACTGTGAAGCGAGGTATGTGAAGCAGACGGGACGTAATTTTAAAGTTAGATTTAAAGGGGATGATAATTGACTGGCTCGTCAGCTTTAGCAAAGCATCTCGAGAATGAGCAGGATTCGTTGGAAAATATAACGGAAAGTATGTTGGGCTTGCACGTTGAAAAAAGAAAAAAAGGGTGGTTGTTATCAAATTTAGAGGAGGTAGAGATTTATTGTTCCTTGAAAGAGGAGTCCGTCAGCGTTTTGAATGAGAGAACGGCAGCTTCTAAAGGGCTCACTTTAGCGATATCCTTCTTAATAAACAGCCACCAACATATTCTGCCTAGTGACGTAGGATTTACGCATTCTATTTCTGTTCGGATTGCAGCATACAGGTAGTTTTGTGTTAGAATGGGCTAGGACCAGACAGGCATTTCTGCCAAAGATTTTACCTCAGACAGTAGTATCGTTTGTGTTGAGCACTGGGAATTAGGTAAATATCATCGGTGGTAGGTGATGGCAGTGGCTTTCAGTTTGGAAATGTACCTCAGGAACGGTGGATGCATCGGCTTGTGATGTTTTGTGTTTTATAGTTTTAGTTACAATGCTCGTGTGCAGCTTCTCTTTAAGGTGTGAGGAGACGTAATGGCATAAAAAATTTTTATGGTAGGTTATAACTCAGGACGTCTATAATCCTTGTATGTCTGTGGGAATAAAGAGGACTGTTTTACCTGGTTACCTTGTTTTTTAGCACTTGAAAATAATTTTGTCCTGAAACATGTTGTGGTAATATTCACGTGATTGACAAATGGGGTGAATATCCTCAATACTGCTTGAATAACAGTTGTGTGATGGCTTCACATCAGTTACAGTGTAACGTAGAAAATTGCTTAATTTTCTTCCACGAACTCATCAATAGCACAGAAGAAGTGAGCCATGAGGAAATCCTTCAGACTGGGATTGTAAGCGTGTGGATTACTGTTAAGATTTTTTAAATTCCTTTGGTAGTTTATAGAAGTCAGTGCAGCAGAATGCTGAACGTATTTCTGCACAGGAGTCAAGGAAGTGTGATCCAAACTGAGAATGCATTTCTACCTAGTATTAATTGACTGAGAGGTGATAATTCCTAGGAATAAGCTCATATTTTAAGAACAAACGTTATTAAAGAAAATATATATTGAGGAGCCAATATCGGAATTCGCAGACTCTCAACAACTTACGACACGCATTGCTCCAACTGCACGCTTCTGAGCCAAATATGTCCTTTGTGAACGGAAGGAATTATCCTAGAATACACTCATAGTTCCATATGCGATAAGCGAAGGAAAATAAGCAAAGCATACTTGAGCAAACTCAAAATGTGTAAACTGAACTAATAGTGGTGTCAGGGGGAAGATATCGCTACAAAAGAGAATATAGATATTTTAATTGGTTACTGTGGAACTTCAACTATTGAAAAACAACAAATGTTCGATTTACAAAATTAGAAATAACTTGAAGTGCTTTCAAGGATTTTGCAGAGTTAGAGCTTTATGACCACAATCTCCGTAAAGACAATGACCGTAACAACGATAACAATGATCAGTAATAAAATATTATATAAATTAGCTTTGAGAGCATAAAAATGCTTTTATTCGTAATTGATTACCAGTTTCGACCTGATGTGGATCATCTTCGAATAATACCCCAGTGATGACGCGTGGAGATGGTAGCACAGACCAGGAATTGTGGATACGTCGTATTAATGTTGAAACGTCCCCTTAGAAAAATTATACAAGACTGTGCTTAAACTGAAACACAATATTTTTGGCGCAACGCTATCTGACTTCCAAAAATCACTACGAAAGAATGGCCCTAACTAACATTAACCTATACGTTTCACAAATCACTTACCTCACAAAAATCTTCGTTACTCAAGCTACTGCAATACAGCGAGCGCCTCTACTGCCAGCTAAATAAAAGATTCAAACTACTGAAGGCACTAACTACTGATAAGCAGAGTCAGCAAATGAAAGATTTTAATAGAGAACAAACAATGTATTTACCTTAATAGTCATAATATATATATCCGTTTATGACATCAATTCTTACAAATTTCAAAACTCCGCCATCTCTCTCCCCACGTCCACCACTGCTGGCGGCTCACCTCCAACTGCGCAACGCTACGCGCTGTTAGCATCCAGCTGCCACTGCCCAACACTACAATGGCAGACAACAATGCAAACTAGCCACAGACTGCACATGGCACAGCCAGTGATTTTTCATACAGAGCGCTACGTGGCGTTACCAATAATAAAACGTAAACAGCCTACTTACATAGCCCCCATGATCCCCACAAAAAAAAATTACAAATTGTTTTGGGCAGTGGCCAATATAGATTTGAAATTTTTTTTTCATAATTATGATTATAATAGCAAAGAAATCAAATGCACACACTTATTGATACAATGTTGGTCAAAAGCTTAAATTTTCTCACAGTCCATATAGACAGTCCTGATCATTCATCACAGTAAAATAGTAGTGTTTTTCTCAAAGACTGAGCAATAAAAGAAAATGCACATGGAAGTAGTGGATTTCCATGCAGTCTTGAATAAGTAGTGTTGTCCTTCCAACGGAAAGACAGTGCTGACTCTTGACATGCAGACAGGTAATGAGCCACAACAGAGCAAACCCACAGCAGAATCAGTCGAAGTTTTGAAGAATATTGGTAGGTAGGTCAACACAGAGTAGACCCATTGTAGTCCTGGTAGAGATTACGGTATTGGTGGGCCATCAGAGGTGCAGACCCACTGTAGACCTTGTAGAGATGGCCAGCACCCATCTGTGCAGATGCACGATTACCATCGAAGAGTCTTGCAGAGAATACAGCAAGTCCATAAACCACCACTTGTGTACTCACAACTTTTTTTTGAAATGTCCTTAGAACGAGTAATGCTGTTATCCAGTCCCTTGCTGAATTATTAACACACGTGCAAACACTATCAGTCCCTACTTCTCACATATTGTCCATCTACTATGACCAATAGAAACGTGTGCAGTGAAGTGTAATTTACAAGTTACTTAATTTGATGAACTGGTGTCAATTACAATTTTATAACATGAGAATACAATAACAAAGGTACAAAATATATCATTAAAGAACATAATAGTACAGATAACATTTGCAGTAATACAGGCTTTACAAAAGAATCGAAATAACAAATACATCAGTGTTATAAAAATTATGACATAAGTACATACATAAAAGATCAGAATAACTTTTGAAACATCAACTTCACACATGAGCATTAGAACAAAACAGAATAAATAATGTGTAAACATCTTTACAAAGTAAATAACATATTATTAATGCAAATTATATTTGAGGATGACAGTATTCCTCATCATAGTGAATGTAGCTTAGTATGAGAAGAGAAAAAAATCTATGAAACAGTACACAGAGACAGAAAGAAAATAAATACACAAGGGTACACAAACACATAGTGGGATACACAAAAGGAGAGGACAGGGTTTGTTTTCAGTGTGACATTTGGTTCTGCAGTCCAACCCAAAATGTCATTCTGTAGATCTTTCGCCATATCTCAACATTTGTTTCCACCAAAAATATCCTATCCAAGCATGCTTTCTGTATTTTGTCCACATCCTCTTTCAAAAATAGTTTTTATCCTCCGCTGTACACTACTTTTTTGACCAAACCATTTTCTTATATCTTCTCAATGCTTTTCTTCCAATTCATCATAGTTAGTTTCCTATATGGTCTACCCCCTCTTAAGCTAACTTAAACATACTGAGCTCAGATGCTAAACTAAGGGACGAGGCAATGCAGCAGCACAAAACAATTAATACAAACAGCAATAACAAAAAATAGAAATTGGCAAAGCAAGCAGCAGTAAATGCAATAACATATATCTAAACATGACAAATCCACACGCAGAAAAAAATATTACAGTAAAAAAGTTTAATACCTATGTCACATCTTAACACTAGAGTGATGCATCACGAGAACATGCGCTAGCAGATAAGTTACCAAATCGTAAAAAAATTATTTTGGCAATCCTGTGAAGGGAAATATCTATTTGTGCTCTCGTTTCCAAGAAAGTACGTCATAAAATGGTTCTTTACTGGGTCTGTAGACAGAAAATAGTGATATTAGTACATCTATTAAATTTTATTTTAACCAATGCTGCAGTGCAGATAGAAACTGAATATTAAACAAAATGAGCAATCTAACAGCTAGAAAGACAATAGATATAAAATGTTTCTCATCATTTCATTTCAGTAAATATTATAAATTAAGAACTCTACATTGCAAACATATTTTCAAGTTTGAGGGTGTCGTATTTACGATGCTTTGTACAAAGGAATGTCAATAGCGAGGATAATGGCCTCTTTTTTTTCCACCTGTGCCTCTTACAGGCACACACTAATGGCTTTCTTTTGTCAGGTGGTTGTCGCGCAGCTGGGTGCCCACGACGCATTACGTGCAGGTGGTCACTTAACTGTCTTATCGAAATATTTACGACACCAGTTTCCGCTACAGTGGCAGTCTCATATAAAAAAAATTCACAGGTAAAGAATTTGCATTACAAAAACTGTAGAAATAAAATCATTTAAATATAATAGTGTCCAGCATAGTGATACATTAACACATATACACACATTTCATTAACTCTTAAAGTACGATTCTTGGTTTCCAACCACGTTTTTCACAAACCAGAGTCCCTACCCACTACTCAGTATTCCTTACCTTATTCGTCGACACTTCTCCAATATTTCATCATAACAGATATGTAGCATAATCAAATAACTCATATAGCATCAGCTTATTGACCATAAACATACCACAACAGCATAATACACATAGTCATCGTAATAATATCATCATAACACCTCAGCCAACTCTCAAAATCGTCGTAGCTTCCTCCAATAATTTCAAAACCTAAAAAAAATTCTCTGCTCATGTCAATAGTGTCATCTACATCAAACGTACTTTAAAAATCATTATCCCATACCAAATACGTCATTCAAATCTCTCATAGTATCACATAGGTTCCGAAAAAATATGAACAGTTCACAAAGTACAGACAAATACAATTTCATAAGTGTGAAGTTATCCAACAGTGTAATTACGTAAACATCTGTCAGTGATGTAGTAAAATAAATGTTTGTCTCTCTCAGTTAAATGACCAGATAGCTGTGTAATTTATGTTTTAGAGAAATATGGTACCGGTGTGTAAAGTTGTATAAGTAAATACCATATTAGCTATGGCTCCTTGTGATTGCCAAACACATGGTACACAAAGTAAGCGTGTACCCCCCTGAGGATTAATGTAATTATGTCCTCAGATGTTACAGGTTACGGCAATGGAATGAAATGTATCACGGAAAACCTTTGTATCATTTTATTTCAAATATCTTTAAAAATAAATGTTTTAGGTACAAAATTAGGCACTCAAATACGTGTACTGTAGCGCTAAACTGTGCGTCGTGTTGTAAGATAATCTCTGTGGAAGTGTCGTAGTTATCGTCCTCCGAAAGCTAAGTTCTACAGAAGTCAATGTACTTACCTCATGATAAACAAAAGTGAAATGCTTTGCGTATAGATATCGTAGTTACTAGGCTTATTGCTGTGATGAAGTAAGTACTGTACTGTAACGTATTGTTGTGCTACAGAAAAGGCTGTCTCATTGTAGCTATACCACAAAGTTACTACTAAAACATGCTTTACTTTCCAGAATAATACAGAAAAACTGTGCAGACATAAAACAGATACAACGCAAAAGCACAATGTAAATTGTGTCACACATTAGTAGCGTCGTGATATAATCGTGTAGCTATCAAAGAAACCAAATGCTAAGTCATCTTTAATCTCACAGAAAGTACTTCAAATAAGTCTTTTCAACTAAACCAAAATGTTGCATTAAAACCTCATTAACAGTATATGTTTTAAGTATGTAAGCCTTATAGTCGTTACGTAATCGTGCAACTAACAAGCAAGAATGTACAAATAACAACAGTGTGTCGTCTGTTCAGTATAACAATGCATTAGTAATTTCTGTTTAAAAATGTTCGCTAGGTTCTAGACTGGATAGTTAACTTCAAAACATTGTTGCATGTTAACAGTTTCTCAGTGTGACAAAGCATACTAGAAATGTGAAGTGAAATATTTTATGGCAAAGACAAAGTTAAAAAGCAGATTATCTTTCAATAAACGGTTTTACATGTGAAATGTGGTGCAATCTTTTACTCTTCCTAGTGCGCAGAGTTTCAGTCTCAGCGCAATTATCATGTGGTTATGTCGGTAAGGAACAGTGGAATTTTGCTCAAGGTTAGCTTATGTTATTTTTTTCTGAGCCAGCCGGCGCACGTGGCTGCCTGCGGTGCGAGTCATTGTCTGTCTCTTTGTAGGCGCGCGCCGTTATTGGGATTAGGAGACCTAACTTCTACAAATTCCCCTTGACGAGAAGGCCCTGCCCTGTTTGAAGCTCGCCAGTTCTGATGGAATTCAGGTCTGTCGTTACGATCATATCGTCTGTCGCCATGTCGGTAATTTCTGTAATTAATTTCTTGTCGGTCACGTGGTGTAGAATTTCTCCCTGAATCGTAACTGCGCACTGGACCGTTGCGGCTGAAGTTATTCCGTCTCCTTGATAATAATTATTTTGGCTTCCATATTGTCTGTTTCTCTTATTGTCTCTGTGATAGTCATTACTACGGAAATGCGATCTTTCTCTGTAACTATTATTACTCCGCCAGTGGTTGTCATATGGGTGGTGTTTGTTTTGGTCACGATTTGCGTTGTAAGAACAGACTTGTCGTGTCCAGTTATTGTTTCTGTCGTCACTGAATTGTGACGGATGTGAACTGTAGTGATTGTTTTCCTGTTTTCACATCCCGCGACAGTCTGTGTCAATTTCTAATTCTTGTAAGAGTCCCTGAAAAGCTTCAATGTCGTCTTTCCAACGCCCTGCCAAAATAATATGCCTTGAATGTTCAGGCGATTTCATTATGCAAATGCGGATGAGTTCTGAAGGGCTATATGGGTTTGAAAGATATTGATTCTTATGTAACATGTCTTCAAAATATTTGACGAGACTGGAAAATTCAGATTGTTCAAAGTGTTTCATCATCATGATGCTATGTTTTACTCGGTCTTGTGTAACTTTAGACCAATATGCTGAGAGGAAGGCATGATAAAATTCTCCTTCACTGTGACAATCGTGAATGACCGATCGCATTCTTACAGCTGGTTCATTCTCCAAGTAGCCACAAATAAATTCTTATCTGTGCTCTAATGACCAGTTGGGAGGAAAACAATGAGAGAATTGATGGAGCCACGTTTGTGGATGAATGTCGTTGCCAGAATTCTTAAATATTTTGAATTTACGTGCAGTAATGAACAGCTTATAGTCAAAATCATTGTGTCGGCGGGTAGCATATCGGTCATTGTTACGTCGTGTCGGCGGTTCCATCTCAAAATTCGGTGCACCTTGCCAATTTCTTTCATGATTTCCGAAATGCCCTGTGTTATTATTTTGTGGCTTTTCCGTATTTCTAAGTTCCTCTTCCCGTGTTGGAGCGCGAGTGTCCTCTGAAATATGTAATTTTTGTATTACGTGCGTCAACTGATCTTGTACTTCCCGGATTTCTCTTTTGTATTGAGTATTAATTTGACTCTGATTTTGTTTGAATTTCTTAATTTGTTCATACTCTTCTGTGTCAGTGATGGCTACAGGTGTTGTGTCATTCAGATCATCATCTACCTTTGCAGATAAATTAGTGAACTGATCCGAAAGTCCGACTACTTTCTCTGATAGTGAACACATTTCCTCAGTGTGTTTTTCTGAACCAAGTTTCAGAGTGTCCATTTGTGTTGAAATCGAATCCACTGTGTTCTTTAAGTTTTCCTGAGTTCTTGCAAGTTGCGTAACCGAATCGGTGGATGCAACTGAGTCCGTTTTAGCTTGCAAGGTGTCGTGATTTTCAAGAACAATAGTTTGCAATTCTTTTATGGCTGCTTTGTGATTCTGTAATGTGTTTTCATGCCGCGAAAAAATAGGTTGAAAATGCTCACAAATTTGTGCTTTTACGTCATTACAGATTTTTTGACATTTCGATTCAATGTTATGTAACTCAGTAGTTAAATCTTCAAGTGTTTGTCCAAGTGTGGTGTCTAACTTCCGAAGATTTTGTTCCATTGTGTCTAACTGTTGCTGTGTTTGTTTCTGGTGTTGTTCCATTGTGTCTAACTTTCGAAGATTTTGTTCCATTGTGTCTAACTTTTGAAGCTTTTGCTGTGTTTGTCTCTGATTTTGTTCCATTGTGTCTAACTTTTGAAGCTTTTGCTGTGTTTGTCTCTGATTTTGTTCCATTGTGTCTAACTTTTGAAGCTTTTGTCCCATTTGTTGCATTAATTGTAATAACAGTGCACTGGTGTCTGAAACATGTTCCTTAGTACTATTCGGCAATGCATTTGAACCGGCAATATTCGCAGTTTGAAAAACAGAAAATGTGTCTTAACTTATTTGAGAAAACGGTGAGGACGCAAAACCTGAATCTACAGTATTTGCAAGAATGTGTCCTGTCGTTTCGGAATCCTGAGCCGAGCTGTTGCCGACCGATCGATCGATAATGCTTCCCTGTTCACTAATTGTTTCACTGTCTACACCATTGTTTGCAGCCCGCTCCATTTCGCTATGTACAGTTACCAAATTACTACTTTGAACATTAGTTAATTCATTACATGGTGGCGCTAACACACTGCTTTCGTCTTCACTGTCATTTCTCAGTTTACTTTGGAGCCTAGTATTACGTTTTGCACACGCCATTATTGTCACAATATTTCACACGATAACACAAGAAAGCACAATTTGAAGAGCAAAAATAAGAGAACACATTAACATAGCACTGAAAATAATATGTAGTTAATTGCAAGCGCAGCTGCGAAATACTTCGTGCAAAACTACATGCATGCCACAACTGTTTTACTGTACAACAATGAAAGACTACAACTACAAAGGAGATTCTCTCTACAATTACGCGCTAGCAATAAACAATATTCACACTAATTACACAAACTACAAGCAAAATCAGAAGATTCCAGTGAGGTATCCTCGGCTAAGGGTCGACATATGAAACGTTCCCTAAGAAAAATTATACAAGACTGTGCTTAAACTGAAACACAATATTTTTGGCGCAACGCTATCTGACTTCCAAAAATCCCTACGAAAGAATGGCCCTGACTAACATTAACCTATACGTTTCACAAATCACTTACCTCATAAAAATCTTCGTTACTCAAGCTACTGCAATACAGCGAGCGCCTCTACTGCCAGCTAAATAAAAGATTCAAACTACTGAAGGCACTAACTACTGATAAGCAGAGTCAGCAAATGAAAGATTTTAATAGAGAACAAACAATGTATTTACCTTAATAGTCATAATATATATCCGTTCATGACATCAATTCTTACAAATTTCAAAACTCCGCCATCTCTCTCCCCACGTCCACCACTGCTGGCGGCTCACCTCCAACTGCGCAACGCTACGCGCTGTTAGCATCCAGCTGCCGCTGCCCAACACTACAATGGCAGACAACAATGAAAACCAGCCAAAGACTGCACATGGCACAGCCAGTGATTTTTCATACAGAGCGCTACGTGGCGTTACCAATAATAAAACGTAAACAGCCTATTTACAATGTGGACAGCAGGGGGAATCCACAGTTCTTGGTCCATTGATCGTCTCCACACATCACTGGAATATGGTCTGAAGATGATCTAAGCCGCTCATAACTTATAAATAGAAGTGTTTTTATGTGATCAAGACTGTTTTATATAATATTTTATTACTTTATGGCGTTGTAAAATTATAATGGTGCTTATCCGTGCGTGATGGGTGTTATCGTGAAGTGTCGTTAGGAGCTGGGTGGTGCTGGCGACGAAAGTGTGGCAAGTATGACAATGTTAAAATGCAGCTGTTCTCTTGAAGTGTGCGTAGTCATCCGGTGGCGATAATATTCTGCCGTAGACACCTGCGTGGTGTATGTTGGACCGAAGTTTGCTCACTGACTTTCGTATATGTACTACGATAAAATTTCTATCGCACAATGTAGTTATTAATATCAGATTCGCCATTTTAAAGTGCACAAAAATTATACCAACCCACGGAATATGAAACTGCATTTAGTAAATTTTTGCTACACTTGTTAAATCTGCGAACTCTTTGTCTGGTGCCCGCATCTCGTGGTCGTGCGGTAGCGTTCTCGCTTTCCATTCCCCGGGTTCGCGGGTTCGATTCCCGGCGGGGTCAAGGATTTTCTCTGCCTCATGATGGCTGGGTGTTGTGTGATGTCCTTAGGTTAGTTAGGTTTAAGTAGTTCTAAGTTCTAGGGGACTGATGACCATAGATGTTAAGTCCCATAGTGCTCAGAGCCATCTTAGTCTGGTAAATTACTTTCACGAACAGGAAACTGGTTAAATGTTTTTACAGCCACTTTTACTCTCTTAATGCGCGCTGTTTTTAGGTAGTTAAGTGAAATATTACGATATGCATTAGTTTTAGCAGCCAATTCAGTCACTCTAAGCAAGTCACAACTTCCTCACTGTGACGTCACTAGCAGATAGGCGAGTTAATCGGCCGTCTGGAACTGCTGTGAGGTGAGGTGAATTTGATGTACTGTGGAATGCTGGCGGGGCCAGTTTCTGCAGGAAATCCGCAGCAGTTCCTGTTTCCGTCTACGTTACCGGTACACGTGACTCCAGATGAAAAGACTAGCAGCGCCGCCGGAAATAGGGAAAATCCCAGTATTGGGAATTTTGATGTCTGTCGCTTGCATGGCCTTTGTGCAGGAGACAGTGCTTCAAGACATGGAAGCGAGCAGGACAAGCTAAACAAAATGTCGTGTGACTAGGGCCTCCCGTCAGGTAGACCGTTCACCGGGTGCAAGTCTTCCGATTTTACGCCACTTCGGCGACTTGCGCGTCGAGGGAAATAAAATGAAGACAATTATGACAACACAGCACCTAGTCCCTGTGTGGAGAAAATCCCCGACGCAGCCGGGAATCGAACCCGGGCCGTTAGGTTCCATATTCCGTCGCGGAGACCACTTTTTTTGTTCGCTTTCGTTCGTCAGTGAGTACGTCGTAAGACGCCCGTTTAAGTTCGTTGTTGATCGATTAACTCAGTTTTTTTATTACGGAGGGCAGCTAACCCTCTGACCGAACACGCTGAGCTACCGTGACGGCACAGCTACCAGGGGCGAACGTCAGACAAACTGATAGACGACACAATGACAGATCTTTGTGACTCGAAGATAGCTCACATCAAATATTAAAGCGAATGTAAATACATCAGCGACCTCAGGTGAAAGACGTACATACACTGACTCTACAGTATTTCAGTATCTTTAAAAATTCAGACGTTAATATTTCACGGTGAACAAACATTTACACAATGAACTTCTGAATCAATAATTTGTAATCGCTTCGTTCGGTTTCTACAAATGATAGCTCAGATGACAGAATTGCGCTATAGCTATCATCCGTGAAATCTACGTATCTGTATCCATTTTTTTACTGTTTTATGGTGTCTTTTACATCTTTTTTATTATGCAAATGTTTGTCAGAAACATTGCATTCACCACATTTACACAGAAAATGAGCACAACTTCAATATCTCTTATTTTTCCTTACTTGTGCTATTTTCCAGTAACTTTATTTAAATATTGATTGCAAGTGATATTAAAAACTTGTGCTAATTTAAAAGTGGTCAGTCGCACGTGCTACTGGACACCACAGTTGAACAGAGAACCAAAAGACGCTTCAGTCGAGAAGGCGTAAATATTTGTTTAAATAATGTTTAATGGCAATTCATTGTCATTTAACATGAGCGCACTTGCGCAAGAATACTGCTTATTTATTTATGTACAAACTTTTATTTATCATTATTGAAAATCATCTGAGTGTAACCGAATGTTTATGACTTTTGTTCATTTTTATATTGTTTAGTTTAGCCCGGAAACGGTCAGCTTCAATCAAATCATGTCTGTAGCATGTAAGAACTACGTATTTTTGGGGGTGATGGGCTTCAGCCAATGGAAAATCAGACTGTAACAGAACACTACGGGATTCAAGTGGAGACTGGGACCTTCCGAGAGAAGAGCTTAAAGGAGCAATTCAGGACACTTTGTGTCGAGTGCTGGAATAAGGCATACATGCCTATTGTAATATGTGTGATTTGAGTTGTATAGGTGATACCAAGAAAAGACGGTTTCTATTTACAAATCAAATATTTCTGTGTTAGATGCGCAGAATGGCCATGCAAACAAACTTGTTATTTCTGTGTATTTTGTTAATTTGCAGCAAGGTAGCTGCGGGGCACGAAAGCAAACGAGGACGGCTCGACCGTACTGCATCTAGCTGTTCTCTTTAAACAGAGCTGTGCGTAGGTATGAGCAGTATCAGACAAAGGCGTCAACTTGTTTGATAGTAGGGACGTCTTTTAGAAGAACAACTACACTAGCAGTAACCGTTAGGCACCATCACATCTCCTGTACGTGGTCAATATTACGTATCATTTCACGAGGCTCACAATATTTAAATCAGTCTGATGGTTTCTTCACACAATATTCATGACAATATTGCACCCATACCGTATTCTGTTTCCACACGACTCCGACCCGTCGCAGCGTCTGCGGTTTGGTGAACACGCACTTCCATCCCACTGTTATATTCCCTAACACTCAACGATACGTCACTCACTCTTCACACACTATATTTAGTAAAGTTATTTAGTGAATTTATTACAAAAACCTCAAATATTGAACTCTCAAAAATCAACATGTTAACAATAAACACAAAGAATAATACACTGATAGGAAAAGAGTAGCAACAGAAGAAAATAATTAATGTTGGGCAAAGAAATTTCGGGATACATATGTCCAGGCAATATATTTAAGTGATTAAGACTGCAAGACCACATGTTAATGTAAGCGCGAGATAAGGCGTTGCTATTTCGGAATGATGGTACGTTAATAACCGGTGTAACAGACAGAATGTTAAACGCGAACATGTCAACGTGCATGCGCTAGATTGTGTAGGTGCCGGATGTCAGTTTGTCGAATGGAGTTCCATGATTGTTGCACTTTCTCGGTCAGGACATGGACGATTAAGGCTGTTTGTGGATTTTGCGGGAGTTGTCGCCCGATGGCTGCAGGGCACGAAAGCACACGAGCGCGACTCGACCGTACTACATCTAGCTGTTCTTTCTAAACAGAGCTGTGCGTAGATATGTTCTCGATCTGGTGATCGAACAGGTAAAGACAACAATTCGACACTCCGTAGAGCATATTAGGTTATAACAGCGGTATGCAAGCGAGTGTTATCCTGTTGGAAAACTTCAACTTGATGATGTTCTCGAATTGCAGCACAACTGTTTGAATCACCAGATTTACGTACAAATTTGTACAGCCATGGTACGTGGGATAGCCGCCAGAGTGCTCATGCTGTCACATGAAATCGTACCCCAGACCATAGCTCCAGGTGCAGGTCCAGTGTGTATAGCCCGCAGACACGTTGGTTGCAGGCCCTCAGTCGGTCTCCTTCTAACCAACGCATGGCCATAACTGGTACCAAGGCAGAACCAGCTTTCATCAAAAAATACAACAAACCTCCACCCTGCTCTCCAATGAGCTCTCGCTTGACACCACTGTAGTCGCAAATAGCGGTGGTTTGGGGTCAGTGGGAATGCACGCTACAGGGCTTCCGGCTCGAAGCTGCCCTTGGAACAACCGACTTGCAGCAGTTCGTTATCACTGTATTGCCAATTGCTTCTCAAATTACTGCTGCAGATGCAGTACGCTGCTCTAGAGTCATATGCCTAACACGATAGTCTTCGCTAATTCCAGTTGGCCTTTCGGAGCCCGGTCTTCTCGCGACCGTTCTTTCTCGTGATCATGTACAGTGGCTACATTCCTAGCAATGCTTTCTGCAGTGTGGCAGAAGGAACATCCAGCCCCTCGTAGCCCTACTACACGACCTAGTTAAAACTGTGAGGTGATGATAAAGGCGTATTTGTCGCCCAATCTCGATGGTAACTAACGCTCACGATCTTTGCACCGTGTATTCAAAGTAAACCTAATTTGCATCCTCACACAGGCGCTACTAGCGCCAGTCGTGTGTTACTATTTGAAAAAGCATCGTCTTTCAGATGTAGAGACAGCCCTTTCAATTTTAGTTTATCACGCACAACTCCTCCTTGATGTTGCGACTTTTTTCCTGTCAGTATATAATAAAAGTTACGCACAGGAATACTTTATGCTAGAGAAAAAAGCGTATGACCCAGTAAAGAAATGTATAACGATCCTGTATTGCAGTGATGTAAAAAGTGAAAATAAGAGAAAACATAATACCAACATCAGATAGCAATATTTTCACAAGTACCCACTCTCCAAATACCTCGAAACTGGCATGACAACTTCGACCTACTGTGAATGTGCGAAAACTTCTCGTACTTGTAACATGTGTTAAATATACGTATATGAATTCCAATGTAAACCCAAGAACGAAGAATGACAAGGATGCCCTCTTGCTCAACCTTTACACTGAAGAAGCAATGACGGAAAGAAAAGATAGGTTTAGCAGTGGGATTAAAATTCAGCGTGAAAGGATATCAATGACTAGGTTCGCTGATGACATTGCTATCCTTAGTGAAAGTGACGGAGATTTACACAACGTGCTGAATGCAATGAGTAGTTTCACGGGCAAAGATTGTGGAATGAGAGTAACGCAAAGAAACGAGAAAGTAATGAGAGGACCAGAAATAAACTGAGAATCAAAACTGATGACCACAAGGTAGGTCAAGTAAATAAATTCAGCTACCTTGTGACCAAAGTAACACATTACGGTCGAACAAAGGAGGGTATAACATATAGACTAACGCAATGAAAGAAAGTATTTCTTACTAAAATGAAATTACATCGACTGATAAGATCAGAAATAAGAAGATTCTCCGCAGAATCAGAAAGTTAAAGAATATGTGGAAAACACTGACAAGAAGAAGAGGCAGAATGTGTTAAGACATCAGGAATAACTTCCATGGTACTAGAGAGAATTATAGAGGGTACTAACTGTAAGGAAAGACATAGATTTTAATGCATGCAGAAAGAAATCGAGGACGTTGTAATGTTACCCCGGAACGTCACTCCACCACCACCTTGTCGCTCATGTGGGGCACTGTGTAGGAGTTGGATATTACCAGGCTGCCTCCACGCACAGTGTCTGCGATCATCAGGGTGCAAACGGATCCGGGTTTCATCCATAAACAACCCCTGACGCCGATCATGGTGCTTGCATTCCGCATGGCTTCTTGCCCACCTGTAACGGAGTCACTGGTGTTGTGGCGTACTACTGCTGCTCGCCGTGGCTGTCGGGATTGGAGCTTCGCTTCATGCAATCGTCTCCCAGAAGGCCGAAGCGACGCATGACGTCCTGTAGTCTCTTCGAAAGCCGATTGCATTTCTCGAGTACTCAGCCCACTGCTTCTTTGACTCGACAGTCGTAGATATCGATTATCCTGCGCAACTGTGTGCTATAAGTTCTCAAAAATACGTGTGAATTGGAACCGAATCCATGTCTGGGCCATATCTCTTCGAAGCAAACGTCGAATAGCTTAACTGGTTGATAAGCATTCCGTACATAAGGTAATAATGCGGACCAGATCATTGGTCGCGATTGTCGTCCCTGGCATGGTGGACGTTGACTCTACTGTTCCATAGTCGTCCGTGATGCGTCCCTACTGGTACTTTACTTTCATCTGAAGCGCTGCAGTACACTCGGGTACGGAATTTTACCCTTAGGCAAAGGTCGTGATAATTCTATGTTTACAAAGTTAGGAGTTCCCTTAAGACTGGAGAACAAGCAGTCAGAATAGCAATACACCTGCTCGACATACCACAGTGACGCAAAACTTTTGTTAATAAATGTACAGAGGAGTCCATTGCAACAACTTCGCCATCTCACTGGTTGCTCACGGTTCCACCAGACCAGACTCGTTAGAACTGTGTGTCGGACCACGACTCGAGTTTGGGACGTTCGCCTTTCAGCGGCAAGTGTTCTACCGACAAAGCTACCCAAGCAGACCTGTCCACATTTTACTTCCGCCAATACCTCATCTCCGACGTTTCAAACTTCAAAGAATGTCTCCTGCTAGACTAGCTGTCCTGGAAGAAAGGACGCTGCAGAAATATGGATTAGCCAGAAATAAAGCTGTGATAACGGGTGGTGAGTCGTGATTAGTAAGCTCGTATGGTCAGCAGTTGCTCGTAAAAAGCAAAGGTCCCGAGTTGGAGTCTCGGTTCGCAACATAGTTTTCATTTGCGAAGAAGCTTCACATCAGCATACACTCCGCTGTATAGTACAATAATCGTTCGGGGCACACCAGAGCAAATGGTTGTGCCGATGTTCGGGTACTTGTATCGAGATTTATATGGCTTCGTGAAGATCTCGTCACTCAATGTGTAATATCATACAAACAGCTGACTGCAGTAGTCGGTCCTGTAGAAAGTTGTTCTGGAAGAAATTTTAACAGAGGCAAGAAATAAATGTAGTGGAATAAAGCGTTGCGGGAAGACTAATAGTGAAAATTATGAGTAGTTCCCACATTATTTTCTTGTGCACAGTGTTTCAGAAGGATTCATCACATTTCACATGTCCATATCTTCTATGTGAATGGAGATAGAAACTCGGGGTGAATCTTAAGTCAGTCACTGAAATTAAGTGTTTACCCTGGCACCAGACATAAGTTATTGAGTCTTGTGGTTGCCGGTAGAGTTCTCCGTGCTGCAGCTATCTCGGTCGCTCATTCATTACCCGAATTGCTTCGAGACGAGACGGCGAGATTCAAAAACCAATGGCAATTCGTGTTCCATCTTTTAAGAGATCGGACTAAGTTACAAAATGTGAGGCGTGATTGTTATTTAGAGTACGGCACTGCAACTCCTACAGCTCAATGGCATCCACAACTTCAGGACAATGCTTGTTTATGTGAGGCGAAACCCACATGTCGGCCCTGTGTGCTCGTTCATGTCGTATATCGCATTCAAAACACTTTTGCACGCAGAATACGGCACCTATTCGTCGTGTCGTCGGATAATTAAGTCATTCCTCATGTATCAGTCCGGTGTGTTTTGCGGCGACGTTCGCGTTTCAAACGATACAGGATTCAATCGCTGTAGGCCCTTCACGATGCTGATAAGCAACAACGTTTAGAGTTTGGCGAAATCGTTCTGGGTATGGATATGGAAAATAACAATATCCTTTCACGTTTAGTGACCACTGATGACTCTATGTCTATCCAAGAGGAATAACGAACCACCATAATGTGAGAATATGGGGAAACTGCACGATTCTCGAAAGCTTCATGGGGTTCACGCCGTTTCCCGGGGAAAGATCGATTGCTCGTTATTTTGTCTGAAAAAGTCGGTTACGTAACTGGACATATGGAGACTTGACTTTTTACTATAACTGATAGAACATGAGAACATGCAGGGAAATTTCACTTTTCAACAGGATGGAACTACATCTCACTGGCACCTGCGTGGGAATATCCCAAACCATTTTGACCCCTGCCCACCGTGGCACCTGGCGGCGTCACTTGCCCGTAGCTCGTTAACAAAGGTATGTAAACGCACCAGACACAAAAGGGGGATCACCCTAGCGAAGATAAGGGCTGCAAGTGGGTCAATACGTTGACATAAGCGACTTTGGCAAAGGGCAGGTTATTATTACGCAGAGCCTGTGAACAAGTATCTCGAAAACGTCGAATGTTCACTTGGTACCCTATTGAGCGTCTACCGAAAGAGGTCGGAGGGCAGTGGGGCTACCACTAGGCTCTAAATGGATGGACATCCACGACTCTTCACGGAACGTGCGGTTCGGAGGCTTGTCTGCTCCGTGAAGTAGAAATGTCCGGCACATTTTAACAGACTGCATTTTATACCGTGATGCACGGGAAGAAGCATAAGTTGATGGGGATCTGCCTTGTGTTTTAGCTAATGATGAGACGTGTGTGTCTAGGGTTTTTAAGTTTTGTGATGTGTCTGGACTCTGGCCTAAGCTTTTAGGCTGGAGGTTTTAGTGTATTGCAGAGTGGCTGACTGCTCCCTTTTTTTTTCCTTGCGGTGAGCCAGCCACTTCCATCTGCTACATTGTTTTAGCTCCCTCTATCATTTTCTTCCTGTGTTGTCCATGTTTTACTGCTGACGCTCTGCTTCATCCCACGCTTTGGTGGGGGTGAGCACATGTTTTTCAACGATTGTTACCCATGTTTTCTGTTTCGTTTTATATTCCTGTTCTGGGATTTTTCTTGACACCCGTCTCACTAAGTTACTGAACGGGCGCTGAAGACCTTGCTGTCGTGCGCCCAAAACCCCTCTACTACTACTACTACTTCTCCTCTATGTGTTCATGTGTTTAGCCGGCGACATCAACAAGTACGATTGCAGTGGACATAGGACCATCGGGATTCGACCATCGAACAATGGAAACTTGTCGGCTCTTTGGGTGAATGACATTTTTCTACACCACGTCGATGGCCATCTTCAGAAGCGACGTCAGCAAGGAGAATGGCGACTCAAAACGTGGTAGTGCCCTGCGGGTGCAAGCTGTTGGGAGCAACATTATGCTACGGGACACATTCTCCTGCGATTGCATGGGACCTGTGTAGTAATCGAAGATACACTGACACATGACAGCCTGCATTCCCTCATGCTTCATGTCTTCTCCGCCTGCGACCTAATTCTCCGGATGTAAATCCTATGAAACCCATGTGGGCAGCTATTTGGTGCCATCACCACGTACACAAATCAGCGGCCCATTATTTACGCAAATTACTTGACCTGTGCGTAGACATCTAATGCCACACATCTCTACAAACCTACCGACAAAATGTCGGATGGACGATATGCAGAATCACTGATGTATTTCGATCCAAAACGGACAAACAAGCTATTATGCAGATGGTCATAATGTTTTTGCTTATAATTTCATATTTTTTAACAATCAGCTGCCTCAAAGATATATTTACGAATAAGGAATATGCGGATCTTGCAGCGCACCATTGGCTTCCAAGATAACCTAATCTCACTGAGTGTGATGTTATTGCCGGCCGCGGTGGCCGTGTGATTCTAGGCGCTTCAGTCCGGTACCGCGGGATTGCTACGGTCGCAGGTTCGAATCCTGCCTCGGACATGGATGTGTGTGATGTCCTCAGGTTAGTTAGGTTTAAGTAGTTCTAAGTTCTAGGGGACTGATGACCTCAGATGTTAAGTACCCTAGTGCTCAGAGAGATTTCAACCATTTTTTGTGATGTTATTGTGGGGATTTAAATTGTTCTCCTAAGCACCTCCTATTTGAATAGCTTTGGGTAAACTACGACGATATCAGCAGCAGTGAAAGCAGCAATCTCATGCATACCAGTAAACGTATAGAACGAATTTGATTAAGATCTGGATGTTTGTGCACGTCCAGTTGAGGGCACATTGAACAACTATGAAACGTAATTGTAAACTTGCATCCAAACCGTAACTGTAAGAAGTGCCCCATTTTGAAAAGATTATGCCTTTATAAAATCGAGCGTTTCCTTGGAAAATAAAAACTTTGTAGTCCTACGCATAGCTTCACTCCAAATTTCTGTGGTGTAACCGCCAGACACCACACTTGCTGGGTGGTAGCCTTTAAATCGGCCGCGGTCCGATAGTATACGTCGGACCCGAGTGTCGCCACTATCAGTGATTGCAGACCGAGCGCCGCCACACGGCAGGTCTAGAGAGACTAGCACTCGCCCCAGTTGTACAGCCGACTTTGCTAGCGATGGTTCACTGACTTCTACGCTCTCATTTGCCGAGACAATGGTTAGCATAGCCTTCAGCTACGTTATTTGCTATGACCTAGCAAGGCGCCAGTATCCGTAGTATTGATATTGTGAATCATGTACCATAAAGAGCGACGTTCTCCATGAATGGATTAAAGTTAAGTATTCCACCAGCTACGTCAGTTTTTCTCAATTCTAATTCCCTTGTCATGTTCCAGACCTCACGCCAGCCTGCGTGAGCTAAAACGCGAGCATTTCGGCCTCCTTTAGGAACACGGTTGGCTCTCCTGCCAACCACAACAATTTCTATGTTCATTCATGTAGACGATACAATCGTGTGAAATCATTCATTTGTTTGAGACACCCTGTACACTATTATCGTATAGTATGCGAAGACCTACGACCGAAGAATGACGAAACACATACTCTAATCGTGTGATTCTTATCGTCCTCTCTAAATGCGTGTTCGATGCCATAACTACATACACATAGATTTAGTAAGTTCCTAACGCAGACTGAGAGGGCGTGCTGAAAAGTAATGCCACTGAATTTTTAATGTGAAAACTCTTCAAGCTTTTGTTATGAAACAAAAGTTTTCTCTCTGTCTCTTGAGAGCTCAGAATTGTAGAGTGTAAAATTTCGGTGTGTAAAGTAATTATGTCGCTAGCCCAACCGGTTAGCTGTGCGGTCTAACTCACGGGTTTCCGGATTTGGAAGGAGCTTCTGGTCCCCGGCACGAATCCGCCCGGCGGACTTGTATCCAGCTCCGGTGAGCCGGCCAGTCTTAGGATGGTTTTTGGGCGGTTTTCCACCTGCCTCGGCGTATGCGAGCTGATTCCCCTTAATCCGCCTCAGCTACTCTATGTCAGCTATTGATGCGCAAACAAGTGCTCCACGTACGCGTACACCACCATTACTCTACCAAGCAAGTATAGGGGTTACACTCGTCCGGTGTGTGACTTCCCTGGGGGGACGGGGGGGGGGGGGGGGGAGGGGGGTCCACGGGGTAGTCGTCGTGGGGTTGTGGACCATTGCGGCTTCGGCGGGGACAGAGCCACTCCGTCGTTTCTAGGCCCCCCGGTTAACATGCAGTACAGCACAACTATGTCGCTGCGCGAGCCCTTTGTTGTCCTTGTTTGAAGTGGAGAACAATGCATGTGTCTACAGTGTGGTGTTATGGTTTGGTTGCAGAATTGTAGGACGGTCTGCGTGAACTGCACGCAGGCTGAAAGCAATTAAAATTTATTTAAGGGCCTCATCAGGTAATCACTTTCTTCCTGAGTCTTAAAAAATATTTGGCGAAATATTTCTCCGTTGGGAGAGTTGTGGGATGGAATAAATCGCCCTAAGGCTGAAACGCTGAGTAGTAAACTCAAAGCTGATTCCAAATACGATTTGTCGTAAGTGAAATGTGTTTTTACACATAGTTATGTTGCGAATTTGTAATACTATCTGCCTGATCTGTGAGTGAGTAGAGAGGTAATAGTGTCGTTAGTTTAGTAATACATAAAAAAATTGCGAATGTTACTGTGTTTTAGTTTCCAGAGTTTTTAAGCTACGTGTGGTTTAAAAAATGCAGAGTTCGGTAAATTCTGTTTTCAAGAAGTCTAACAAACAACAGGAAGTCACAAAAATATATATTCACCAAAACAGTGGTTTTATGCGTAACAAACAAAAAGGCGATCTGAGAGACCCCAGAAGAGTAATTGTGCTCCTGCCAACATCCAAAGTATCTAAGGATTAAGTGACATTCAGACGTTTGCTTCTAAAGCTTGCTCCAGGCACTGTCAAATGGACAGAACTTATACAGGTTTTACACTGCAAACAGTGGTCGCTGCGGTAACACAATAAGCAGAATATGGAACTGTAGGTGTATTCTGTATGCAAAACGACCTCACATTATAAAGCAGTTAGCAGAGACAGAAGGTACAATATAACTCAAGGATATGTGAACGACAGTTATTTCAGGAAATATCAACACAACTCTTAACGTTACTGCAGCAATTACATTTGAAAATTAATGGAGTTTAGAATGGAAAGAATACAACACTCTGCACATTAATAAGATTTAAAGTCCACTCTTCAAAGTCTGCCACGGACGAATTACGACCAGGATGTATTCGCTCCTATGCCGGAGAGACACGAGAGAGACAAACTGCGCATTAGCATGGGCGCGACCTTCACGGTTCGCCACAGAGGCTTCTCTGAGGACAAACAGCGACTTTGTATGGCGGCGTCACGGCCGCAGCGATCAGTGGAGCGCGGGCAGGCGTCTCACAGCTCGCAGCTGCGGACTCCGATACACAGGCCAGCGAACAAAGCTCCCATGAGAACAGAGTGCGACACAAACACCAACGCCTGCACGCTTGACTCGGCAAGGAAACAGTCTGTTTTAGATTATATTGACGAGAGACGATGTAGTCTTGGCTCTATCCGTTGTCTTCGTCGCAGTTTGCTATGACATACGAGATCAGTTCAAAAAATTCCGGCATTTTGTCCTAAAACTTTTTATGGTTATCCTTTACATACTGTGCATGGTCTCCTTCGAAATACTCTCCTCCACCGCTCCAAACGACGTTTCCACTTGCAGAAGCAGTCTTGGTAAGCCTCTTGCTAGATCGAGCGAAGCGCCGTCAGCGAATTTTCTTCTATCTCGTCTATCGTTCCAAATGTTCGCCCTTTCAACGGTGTTTTCAACTTTGGAAATAAAGTTGATCCGGAACGTCACGTTGTCATTTACGCGATCCACAATACCTTCACAGATTATGAGACGAAGGTCTTTACTCATGAGCTGTGAGACGAACCTGGCGGCAACACGATGCATTCCAAGATGCTGTGTTAGGGTTTCATGATGCAAGTGAGATGTTACATTCTTCTGCAGTCTCTCGAACGGTCGGTAATCGATTGGCACTCACAGTTTTGCTGACGTTCCTGACATGAGCATCGCCGGCCGCGGTGGTCTCGCGGTTCTAGGCGCGCAGTCCGGAACCGTGCGACTGCTACGGTCGCAGGTTCGAATCCTGCCTCGGGCTTGGATGTGTGTGATGTCCTTAGGTTAGTTAGGTTTAAGTAGTTCTAAGTTCTAGGGGACTGATAACCACAGCAGTTGAGTCCCATAGTGCTCAGAGCCATTTGAACCATTTTTTGACATGAGCATCGTCGCTAGACGTCGAAGGGCCACCTGAGCAAGGGGCATCTTTAACTTCCGTCCGACCATTTTTAAACTGTGTGAACCATACGTAACCCCGAGTTCGGCTTCAGCACTCATCATTGAAGGTTTCCTGTACCGCCTGGTGTGCATGAGTAAAGGTTTTGTTGAGTTTCACGCAAAATTTAATGCAGACGCATTGTTCCTCTTAACTCTGCCATCTCGAAAATCGCGAATTGTGCGACACAACGTCCTACTTAATACACCACTGAACAATAACTAACAAACACTCAACAATGAAACTTCGGTAGTTACACTTTAAACATAGGCATGTGCAGGGATGCCAACGGCATTTCACTCCTACACACCATTAGCGCGAAATTATGAACGTTCCGGAGTTTTTGGACAGAGCTCGTATCTGTAATCTTTCACATGCCCCGTGTTTCCGTCTTTGCACATGCGAATCTTTTTGTGGGTATATACTTTCATTTCTCCGTTTACTGGCTACATATTCAGTTCACCTACGTGAGACGTTTCTCTTCTCAACACTTGCTTTCTGAGGAGGATTCTTCTGCAAATATATCGTGTTTCTGTTCAGAGTCTAACTATTTTATTTGCTCTTACTGAAGCTTAATTACTTTTTTTACGACAGAGATTATGGCGAAGTATACCGATGTCTGCAGATAATCTTTACTTTTATGTACGACTTTCGTAAAATCTTCACAGTTTATGTTACCTTCTATGTAAGCAAACGTACATGAATGGTAATGTGTAGTATCCCTCTGTCCAAAACTTTCCCTATGTTTATAATGAATTATTACATATAGGTAGCCTTTTCCATCAAAATTATGTACTAATACGTAAGTACATTGAGTAAGACATGTTCCGAACAGCTTTCTTGGCATCGGGTCGCTAAAGGTGTCCCATTGTTTCTTCAAATATCTACTGACCTTTTATAATTTATCGACCTTCAGTTAAAGGTATCGATGAACAGAAAACCAGAATCGACACTGAAGTTACCTGTTTTCATGGAGACTTGTTGCGACAGGCGCACATAAATTTGGAGCACAGATGATACGTTTGCGGTGTATAACTGTAGTCTCAAGGAAAAAAATCTCTTGTATATGTAACGAACGAACCACATTTCAGTCCTAACTTAGGTTACAAGTCGTGCTGTTACGCTGGGAAACTGTAAAGTGTCTTTTGAGATACCTTGTATAATAAAATATGTATCTCATACTAATTTTAAAATACAGTATTCTGTTTGTAAGTTCACAGGTTTGTACGCAATAAAAGAACCATGAACTATGCCATACCTTACACTTGTCCCTATTTCCATGCTAATTACCTCCTGAAACAATGTGCCAAATTTCAAGCTTTGCCACTGCATAACATCTGCAATCGATCTCACACCTCACTCCCCCTCTCCCCATCCCCACTTCCCAAGCGTCTCCATATGCAGGGTGATTTCGTGATGAAGTTACAAGCTTTCGGGGATGATGGAGTAGGAAGAATGTATCAGTTTGAGGTAAGGGACCCTCGTCCAGAAACGACAACGTTATAAGCGAAAATCGTTCTGATACCTCTGATAGTGAACCTCTTTTACTGCTAGCACTTTGCTTTTCATATTTTGGAAGAAATTAGTATGGTCCAATACAAGAAAAAATTGTCAAGTAAACATAGGCTCCAAAGTGCATATTTTAAGAGCTATGAGCACATGTTCATCTTCGCTACTGTGAAACATATCTCATTTACTGAACAGGCGGTCATAGCTAGTAATGTATGCATTTAGAGCCCATGTTTACTAGATAGTTTTTTTTCGTTTGGTTCATACGATGCTAAGCAAAATATGGTAAGCAAGGAGCTTGCAGTAGAAGAGGTCCACTGGCAGATATATTGGAAAGATTTTCGCTTTATGTTTAGACTCTGTCGTTTCTGGACCAAGGTTTCTTAATTCAGATTGATGCATTTACCCTTCTCCGTCATCCCAGAAGGTTTCCAACATCATCACGGAATCTCCCTGTACAAAATGTCCATCGTAAGAGCCATCAGGCCTCTTTTTGTCTAGAATTTTGGCCAATATCTGCAATTTCATTTTAGTGATGTTCTACCTGGAGTCACCCCAAATGAATACTGCTCGTGTTTCAAGCAACTACAGGTGACAGCAGAATGCATCAGTTTGTTTCTTGCTATGAGGAAAATTTTGTTTAGACCGAAATTTTACGTGCTCATTAGACACGGTAGTCCCAAATTAGTCTGGTGAGATACTCGTTTAATCGATACGTATTAACAGGGAAAGGAAGTACTATAGCAATGTCTGATCAGCATTGTGGTCTCCACTCTGCTATCATCATGCTGCATCACTGTTTAGTCTCTGCTGAATCACTGGTTACTTTTCATGTTTTACAGTTCCTGTTAATACATATGGATAAGAAGAATACCGCACTAGAGCATCCTGGAACCGTTCTATCGAATGGGCACGCTAATTTTCCCTTTAAAAGTCAATTGTTCGTAATGGCGAACAAACTGAAGCTTCTCGTCGACACCTGGCGTTGGATGAAAGAGGTGACCAATAGTATTTGTCTTAGGCGATTGCAGCTGCAAAGTGCAAAAACGAAATTGCAATCATCTGCCGAAGCGTAAGAGAGTATGTCCTTATGACTCTTAGGAGGGAGACCTGGTTTATATTGCGGTGACAAAACTCATCGGATACTGATGTGCACATGTACAAATGGATGTAGTATCTCATGCACAAGGTAAAAAGGCCAGTACATTGACAGATTAAAGCAATTTGGCATTGGTATAGTTAAAAGAATTACTGTCCCAAAACTTTAAGAACAAATCGTCACTTATGCTCTTAAAACATTTTTCTTTAAATGTCTTCATTTCAAGATTAATCAGACTAGCCTTTGAAATTAACATCTGTAGCTGTAATTGACAATTACCAAATCACAAGTCCAAACATTAAATTAGTAGAACAAACCAGCCACGAAATTAAGCTATGTGCCAACAGTTACAATTCAGCAAGATTTTCTTTTAGATGCATGGAATGAATACAATACGGAAGTGATGGCAAAATAATTAGAAAAACATCTCAAACACTGACCACTAGAGAAAGTAAGCTCTAAGTTCCAAATATTAGCACAATAAGTAAAGGCTGAAATAATCTGGTTTAGGAAATTTGAAGATTAATCATAAATCAGATAATATTAACCATTTCAAGAGAGACGTAAAATATTTGGCGGAAAATATTAACATAAAAGCTTGTAAATAAGACTGTAAGCTAAAGAAACTTAACATAAGAAATACGCTGCTAGCTCCATTAAGATAATGTCAGACATCTACAGACACTCCCGAAAACACCATTCCAGTGAGTAACGCAGTAAGTCCCTGTGGCCGAGCACTGCCCCAATCAGCGGGTCTGCAACTCCTAAAACTAGCATCTGTCAACAAATACCACTCAGGCGAAACATGTGCTAGAAGATACAAGTTAAGAAAATGTAATTAGTCAACACCTTAATAACTTAATAACACAAAAAACCTTGAAATCTGACATAATAATCAGACAGTAACGTTACTGAAAATTTTGCAGAGCAGAAACCACTTAATAATATAAAATGGTAAAATGATGACGTAATAAACTTCTCCGCCAAAACAACTTAACAGGACAGGGTGAAATCATTAATGTCAAAAAGTTACTTCAAACAGAAAAACAGCCAATAAGTTACCTAAGCTACTCAGCCAGAGACTCACTTGCGCCAAACTGAAATTTCTATGAGAAACAGAAGCTTACCCCTAGGACGTGATATTTAATTGCTAGCATGAACAAATAAGGCTTTTTTTCATGGCACTTAGATATCAGAACCATCTAAAACACAATTTGAACAGCATACACTAGTTCGACATGTTTCCTTAAAATAATTGAAAGATTAATCCAAGAAAATATCGCAAGGCGTAAAAAACAACCATTTAATAAACCAGATTTACCACAGAGCTCATGAACAATTTAACAGCACTAAATACCCGGTTACGTTAAACACTAGGGTAACAACGAACCACCTGATGTGAAATCCACAAGATTTAAAGCGCCAGCCAGCTTATGGCGTAAACAAATAACAGTAAGGCAAAACTTCAAGTAGCAGGTACAAGGGTAAGCAGCCACCGTTACATGTGCGGAGCAAGCACTAACCATTAAATGGATCAAACTCAAACAGATCACTTGTGGATAACAATAATTACATCCATAAAGCGAGAGTCACAGAGGCGCGTATATGGCAGCGCAAGCGATACCAAACGTTGCTCCATCAACAAGTCGTTATTCCATATTTTCAGTAAAACGCCAGCAGTCAAAAGCGCTCAGCATCGACATGGGAAGAAAATTCAGCCGAAGCACACAGAAGGGCTTGGTGAAAACTTCCATGCAGCCATTAACGGTACTCTCGTAACTAACTAGTCTCCGCACAAATAGAGCCAACGGTCTACGAAGCCGAAGGGCCGACCACTGTACGTGTTGCCCTCTCGTCACGAACGCAGACAATGCCCAACTCCCAGCTCTCCTGCGTGTTAAGACTCCGCGCCAGCGTCAGCATAAGGAAGCTAAGAGTAATCCATGTCACCTAGCGGGGCGGCAGCAAATGAGGAAAGAAGAAGATGAAATGCTTAAAAAAAATCTAATGGCTCTAAGCACTATGGGACTTAACATCTGAGGTCATCAGTCCCCTAGACTTAGAACTACTTAAACCTAACTAATCTAAGGACATCACACACATCAAGGCCCAAGGCAGGATTCGAACCTGCGACCGTAGCAGCAGCGCGGTTCCGGACTGAAGCGCCTAGAAGCGCTCGGCCACAACGGCCGGCACCACGGCTCACTCGACGAGCGAGAACAGCGACATTTGCGTAGAGTTGCCAGTGCTATCAGACAGGCAACACTGAGAGAAATAACCACAGAAATCAATTTTGGACATATGACGAACGTACAGTTAGGGCAGTGCAGTGAAATCTGGAATTAATGGGTTATGGCAGCAGACGACCGACGCGGGTGCCTTTGCGAACAGCACGACATTGCCTGCAGCGCCTATCTTGGCCTAGTGACTATATCGTTTGGACCCTTGACGACTGCAAAACCGTTTCCTGGTCAGACGACTCCCGATTTCACTTGGTAAGAGCTGATGGCAGGGTGAAGGCTCCATAAAGGCACGGACATAAGTTGTCAACAAGACAAAGAGCAAGCTGCTGGTGGCTTCACAATTGTGTAGGCTGTGTTTACGTGGATTGGACGGCGTCCTCTGGTCCAACTGAACTGATCATTTCCTGGAAACGGTTGCGTTTGTCTACTTGGAGATCATTTGGAGCCATTCATGGTCTTTATGTTCCCAAACAATGATGGCATCTTCATGGATGACAATGCACAATGCCATGGGGTCACAATTGTTCGCGATTTGTTCGAAGTTCGAGCGAATGATTTTGGCACCAACATCGTCCGACAAGAGTCTCGTCGAACATTTAAGGGACACAGTCGAGAGGTCAGTACGTGCATAAAATCTTGCACCGGCAACAGTTCCGCAATTACGGACACCTATAGAGGCAGCATGGCTACGTTTTCTGGAGGGGACTCCCAACGACTTTTTGAGTCCATGCCACGTCGAGCTGTTGCTCTACGTCAGGTAAAACGAGATTCGATACTATATTAGAAGGTATCCCATGACGTTTGTCACCTCAGTGTATTCCGCTAGCCGTCTCATTCTCTGGGGCGGAGGCTACTTGCGGTATCATTATCTTTTTTCCCACTTATATCTCCCATTCGCGACTGTAGCATCCGAAGAATGCTTCTTGGTAAGTGTTCGTATGATGTCCATTGTCTCTTATTTTCTCCTCGTGGCTATGTTGTGCGACACGTCTTGAAATGCAGGCATCCGGAATTTCCGAAGTAAATCTCTCTATAATGGGCACAACTGTTGCAGCTAAGACACTGGAAATTCCTGTGTATCTCCGGACAATCGTGCGGCAATTAAACCACCCCTAAGCGGAATACTCCACACTTCTTTGGATGTTGTTTACTTTGTCAACTAATCCAAGCTGGGAATGGTCCTAGACGAATGGGTGTTACTAAAGACTTAATCGAACAAGTGTTTCATAAAAGTCACTACTTTCGTGTATGAATCGCACTTCCCTAAGATTTTCTCAGTGAATATCAGTTTGGAATTTGCTTGTTTTATGTGCTCATTTCACTTTGCTGTTCCACTTTAGGTCACTCCCTATTGTTATTCCTTCGTACACTACTGCCCATTAAAATTGCTACACCAAGAAGAACTGCAGATGATAAACGGGTATTTATTGGACAAATATATTATACTATAACTGACATGTCATTAGATTTTCATGCAGTTTGGGTGCATAGATCCTCAGAAATCAGTACCCAGAACAACCACCTCTGGCCGTAATAACGGCCTTGATACGCCTGGGCATTGAGTCAAACAGAGCTTGGATGGCGTGTACAGGTACAGCTGCCCATGCAGCTTCAACACGATATCACAGTTCATCAAGAGTAGTGACTGGCGTATTGTGAAGAGCCAGTTGCTCGGCCCCCATTGACCAGACGTTTCAATTGGTGAGAGATCTGGAGAATGAGCTGTCCAGGGCAACAGTCGAACATTTTCTATATCCAGAAAGGCCCGTACAGGGTCTGCAACATGCGGTCGTATATTATCCTACTGAAATGTAGCGTTTCACAGGGATCGAATGAAGGACAGAGCCACGGGTCGTTACACATCTGAAATGGAACGTCCGCCGTCAATGCGAGCAAGAGGTGACCGAGACGTGTAACCAATGGCACCCCATACCATCACGCCGGGTGATTCGCCAGTATGGCGGTCAGCAATACACGCTTCCAACGTGCGTTCACGGCGATGTCGCCAAACACGGATGCGACCATCATGATTCTGTGAAAAGAACCTGGATTCATCCGAAAAAGTGACGTTTTGCCATTCGTGAGTACACCATCGCAGGTGCACCTGTCTGTGACACAGTGTCAAGGGTAACCGGAGACATGGTCTCCGAGCTGATAGTCCATGCTGCTGTAAAGATCGTCGAACTGTTCGTGTAGATGGTTGTTGTCTTGAAAACGTCCCCATCTGGCGACTCAGGGATCGAGACGTGGCTGCACGATCCGTTACAGCCATGCGCATAAGATGCCTGTCATCTCGACTGCTAGTGATACGAGGCCGTTGGGATACAGCACAGCGTTCCGTATTACCCTCCTGAACCCATCGATTCCATATTCTGTTAACAGTCATTGGATCTCGACCAGCGTGAGCAGAAATGTCGCAATACGATAAACCCCAATCGCGATAGGCTACAATCCGACCTTTATCAAAGTCGGAAACGTGATGGTACGCATTTCTCCTCCTTACACGAGGCATCACAACAACGTTTCACCAGGCAACGCCGGTCAACTGCTGTTTGTGTATGAGAAATCGTTTGGAAACTTTCCTCATGTTAGCACGTTGTTGGTGTCGCCACTGGCACCAACCTTCTGTGAATGCTCTGAAAAGCTAGTCATTTGCATACCACAGAAACTTCATCCTGTCAAGTTAAATTTCGCGTCTGTAGCACGTCATCTTCGTGGTGCAACAATTTTTAATTGCCAGTAGTGTATTTTACGGCAGATAGTTTTCCCAATGACTTGATGTCTTTGGTGGAAACAAACACTAGAGGACCGCTTCTACATCTACATCTACATCTACATCCGTACTCCGCAAGCCACCTGACGGTGTGTGGCGGAGGGTACCCTGAGTACCTCTATCGGTTCTCCCTTCTATTCCAGTCTCGTATTGTACGTGGAAAGAAGGATTGTCGGTATGCTTCTGTGTGGGCTCTAATCTCTCTGATTTTATCCTCATGGTCTCTTCGCGAGATATACGTAGGAGGGAGCAATATACTGCTTGACTCTTCGGTGAAGGTATGTTCTCGAAACTTTAACAAAAGCCCGTACCGAGCTACTGAGCGTCTCTCCTGCAGAGTCTTCCACTGGAGTTTATCTATCATCTCCGTAACGCTTTCGCAATTACTAAATGATCCTGTAACGAAGCGCGCTGCTCTCCGTTGGATCTTCTCTATCTCTTCTATCAACC
Source organism: Schistocerca gregaria (assembly GCF_023897955.1). Taxonomy (NCBI): domain Eukaryota; kingdom Metazoa; phylum Arthropoda; class Insecta; order Orthoptera; family Acrididae; genus Schistocerca; species Schistocerca gregaria. The sequence continues at coordinate 884,778,384 of NC_064920.1, read as the reverse complement.
CTACCTGGTGCGGATCCCACACTGCTGAGCAGTATTCAAGCATTGGGCGAACAAGCGTACTGTAACCTACTTCCTTTGTTGTCGGATTGCATTTCCTTAGGATTCTTCCAATGAATCTCAGTCTGGCATCTGCTTTACCGACGATCAACTTCATATGATCATTCCATTTTAAATCACTCCTAATGCGTACTCCCAGATAATTTATGGAATTAACTGCTTCCAGTTGCTGACCTGCTATTTTGTAGCTAAATGATAAGGGACCTATCTTTCTATGTATTCGCATCACATTACACTTCGCTACATTGAGATTCAATTGCCATTCCGTGCACCATGCGTCAATTCGCTGCAGATCCTCCTGCATTTCAGTACAATTTTCCATTGTTGCAACCTTTCGATACACCACAGCATCATCTGCAAAAAGCCTCAGTGAACTTCCGATGTCATCCACCAGGTCATTTATGTATATTGTGAATAGCAACGGTCCTATGACACTCCCCTGCGGCACACCTGAAATCACTCTTACTTCGGAAGACTTCTCTCCATTGAGAATGACGTGCTGCGTTCTGTTATCTAGGAACTCCTCAATCCAATCACACAATTGATCTGATAGTCCGTATGCTCTTACTTTGTTCATTAAACGACTGTGGGGAACTGTGTCAAACGCCTTGCGGAAGTCAAGAAACACGGCATCTACCTGTGAACCCGTGTCTAAGGCCCTCTGAGTCTCGTGGACGAATAGCGCGAGCTGGGTTTCACACGATCGTCTTTTTCGAAACCCATGCTGATTCCTACAGAGTAGATTTCTAGTCTCCAGAAAAGACATTATACTCGAACATAATACGTGTTCCAAAATTCTACAACTGATCGACGTTAGAGATATAGGTCTATAGTTCTGCACATCTGTTCGACGTCCCTTCTTGAGAACGGGGATGACCTGTGCCCTTTTCCAATCCTTTGGAACGCTTCGCTCTTCTAGAGACCTACGGTACACCGCTGCAAGAAGGGGGGCAAGTTCCTTCGCGTACTCTGTGTAAAATCGAACTGGTATCCCATCAGGACCAGCGGCCTTTCCTCTTTTGAGCGATTTTAATTGTTTCTCTATCCCTCTGTCGTCTACTTCGATATCTACCATTTTGTCAACTGTGCGACAATCTAGAGAAGGAAGCACAGTGCAGTCTTCCTCTGTGAAACAGCTTTGGAAGAAGACATTTAGTAATTCGGCCTTTAGTCTGTCATCCTCTGTTTCAGTACCATTTTGGTCACAGAGTGTCTGGACATTTTGTTTTGATCCACCTACCGCTTTGACATAGGACCAAAATTTCTTAGGATTTTCTGCCAAGTCAGTACATAGAACTTTACTTTCGAATTCATTGAAAGCCTCTCGCATAGCCCTCCTCACACTACATTTCGCTTCGCGTAATTTTTGTTTGTCTGCAAGGCTTTGGCTATGTTTATGTTTGCTGTGAAGTTCCCTTTGCTTCCGCAGCAGTTTTCTAACTCGGTTGTTGTACCACGGTGGCTCTTTTCCATCTCTTACGATCTTGCTTGGCACATACTCATCTAACGCATATTGTACCATGGTTTTGAACTTTGTCCACTGATCCTCAACACTATCTGCACTTGAGACAAAACTTTTGTGTTGAGCCGTCAGGTACTCTGTAATCTGCTTTTTGTCACTTTTGCTAAACAGAAAAATCTTCCTACCTTTTTTAATATTTCTATTTACGGCTGAAATCATCGACGCAGTAACCGCTTTATGGTCGCTAATTCCCTGTTCTGCATTAACTGATTCAAATAGTTCGGGTCTGTTTGTCACCAGAAGGTCTAATATATTATCGCCACGAGTCGGTTTTCTGTTTAACTGCTCAAGGTAGTTTTCAGATAAAGCACTTAAAAATATTTCACTGGATTCTTTGTCCCTGCCACCCGTTATGAACGTTTGAGTCTCCCAGTCTATATCCGGCAAATTAAAATCTCCACCCAGAACTATAACATGGTGGGGAAATCTACTCGAAATATTTTCCAAATTATTCTTCAGGTGCTTAGCCACAACAGCTGCTGAGCCCGGGGGCCTATAGAGACATCCAATTACCATGTCTGAGCCTGCTTTAACCGTGACCTTCACCCAAATCATTTCACAATTCGAATCTCCGTCAATTTCCTTTGATACTATTGCACTTCTTATCGCTATAAACACGCCTCCCCCTTCACTGTCCAGCCTATCTCTGCGGTATACATTCCAATCAGAGTTTAGGATTTCATTACTGTTTACGTCTGGTTTCAGCCAACTTTCTGTTCCTAGTACTATATGGGCGTTGTGACCGTTTATTAATGAGAGCAGTTCTGGGACCTTTCTATAGACGCTCCTGCAGTTTACTATTAGCACATTAATATTGTTATTCCTTGTTGCATTTTGCCTACTCCTGCCTTGCCGCGTCTCAGGAGGCGTCTTGTCGGGCCTAGGGAGGGAATTCTCTAACCTAAAAAAACCCCATGTGCACTCCACACGTACTCCGCTACCCTCGTAGCCGCTTCCGGCGTGTAGTGCACGCCTGACCTATTCAGGGGGACCCTACATTTCTCCACCCGATAGCGGAGGTCGAGAAATTTGCACCCCAGCTCTCCGCAGAATCGTCTGAGCCTCTGGTTTAAGCCTTCCACTCGGCTCCAAACCAGAGGACCGCGATCGGTTCTCGGAACGATACTACAAATAGTTAGCTCTGATTCCACCCCGCGAGCGAGGCTTTCCACCTTCACCAACTCCGCCAACCGCCTGTACGAACTGAGGATGACCTCTGAACCCAGACGGCAAGAGTCATTGGTGCCGACATGAGCAACAATTTGCAGTCGGGTGCACCCAGTGCTCTCTATTGCCGCCGGTAGGGCCTCCTCCACATCTCGGATGAGACCCCCCGGCAAGCAGACAGAGTGAACACTGGCCTTCTTCCCCGACCTTTCCGCTATTTCCCTAAGGGGCTCCATCACCCGCCTAACGTTGGAGCTCCCAATAACTAATAAACCCCTCCCCCCGTGTGCCTGCTCGGACCTTGCTGAAGGAGCAGCCACATGTCCACTCACAGGCAGAGCGGGCGATGCCACACGGCCAGCCTCCACATTGACCCTCCGCCTCGTGCGCCGCGAACGCCGCTGAACCCGCCACTCCCCTTGGGGAGAGGGTGGCCCAACCGCGCCCGGTACCCGCGAAGATGTCTCGACAGCAGGGACAGTGGGTGAAGCATCTAACACCTGGGGTGCACCATGCGACGCACCAGACTCCCCACTGCCGCTACACTCCGAGGCAGCAGCCTGAAGACGGCTGACCGCGGCCATCAACACGCTCAGCTGTTCGCGAAGAGTGGCCAGCTCCTCCTGCGTCCGTACACAGCCACAGCCACACATCCTAGCCATCCTAAGAAATCAATTTACTATAGAGTGTTAATCAGCTTTTAACTAGACTGCTAATTCACTAAAGGCGGTTGATTATTGACTAAACTGTGATTGCTAACCACTTCTTGTAGAAACAAGGAAAATATCACTACCTGTCTCTGGACGGTATTGAAAACAAACACTAGCACTACTAGCACTACGGCTGACTAAAGGGACTCTCTGACTGTATTCAAAACAAACACGAGATCTATGGAACACTTAATAGCACTCTACTATTAAAGCTTCCTAAAAGCAAAAACACGCAGAAGAAGAAGTGACAAGTAAGAAAAATACAGATAATACTTAGATTAAGGTAGCTCGCTGCACAGAAGACGTGAAGCAGACGGCGGTTAGGGCGACACTGACGCCTGTTTACGAACAATATGTTACTTTCATTGATTGTCTGTTCACAAATATTAAGGCAAATACTTTTCTCAGCAAATCTGTACAGATCACCCAAATCCACCCTATTTTACACCACTTCACGCACACAGCTCATGGCGTTCCTTTTCTACCACTGAAAATGCAATCCGTTTTATAACATTATAAAAATATCTAGCTCTGTAAGCGACTAGGCGTACATACACAAATACCACTGGCTGTATGTTCCACGTGCCACCTAAAAGGCAGTGCCACACTCGTCATCGATTTCACTTTCCCCCGCCTAGATATCGTTGTTTAACTTCATTCCTATCCTGCCAGCTCTTGCTCCACTACGCGAATTCTCGAGCTGCTTACGTGACAGTTCCTTTCTCTGACATCACCTTTTCACCTACTTTCCACCTCCACTTTGCTTCATACAATCCAGAGCCACTCTCGAGTTCACCTTAAGGTCATTAAGCTCCAAGTAGTACACCGCCTGCAGTATCAGAGCAGCGTCCAGTGTCAATATCCTTTGCAGAATAGCATCAAACCATGCATGTGGCAGTTATTCATTGTCACTCTTCGCGATACGTGCCACGCGAGCTACATTACGCGACGTACTGCTCGACGGATTTGTTGGGAAGCGTTTATTGGCGGACTCAGATCGATTCTCGTCACGGCTATACTTATAATCCCTCTAAATACGGCTCGCAAGCCTTGCTTTCAGCCGCGAGACGGCTTTACACTTCTCTCTGCTCTAGTGCCAATAATTAAAGCTGGCCAACTAGTCCCACGACTTGACGGGAACATATACTCCGCTAACCATACGCCGCCTGCAGCTGGTTATTGGCAACTCCCACCGACAATAGCGCAAGAACAAAGGAAAAAAATCAGTCTAAAGGCAAAAAGGCAAAAGTTACACAAACCATTACAGTCATATTTCAAGAAAGAAGACATGATTTATTAAGTTCTGTTAAATTTCATAAGATCCATCTCTCTCACTAAAACACCGCCGTTCAGCTAAGTTCATGGTGCTACAACCGAGTTTGAGGAAACTGCCTACGGAAGTGTGGACCCTCGCCAAATGGCATCACACGCTTATACAAGCCTTGAAACCGATAGTGCTCCACTCCCAAATACGGCAAACGCCCTTACCAATTCTCTCAGCTTTCCATACCGGAAGAATCACAGTGATCTCTGAACATATTAGCTCCACTCTAGAGATCAGACGGCTCCAGTACCCAGGAGAATTGCCGATTGGTCTTCACGATTCGTGAGGTCCAAACCGCTTCACGAAAATTATGTAAACATTCATCCGTTTCGGACAGTCAGACTCAGTAAGCAGACTTAGGCAATATCATTGGCAGTATCCCGTTTGCGCTAGTCACTCAACTGCAAAATGTCTATTCCTGTATGGTATTTTTCAAAATTTATTTACGAAAGGTGCTGGGAAACAAGTTCAGCCTGTGAAAATCACTCGTCCTTGAGCTGCCCTCGTAGGCCTCCAGCACAACCAGTTTAGAAGGCTTATGGAAAGACCAGACCATTATCTCAAGGCTTAAGAAAACAGCCTTTAAGCTTGCATTGGCAGTAGCTAAAGGAAAATCTCATAGCTGCGCCCAGCAAATGATAGCTTACAAATCTTATCAAGATCTCACTGAATACTGCAGTGTTCGATTTTGCATTTGCTAATAACAGTATCTTACCATGCGCTTGAGTGCAGCATTGTGATATTAAATTGAACTGGAAGCGCTAGCCGCGTGAATATAATACGATTTGTCATAAAAAAATTTTACACAAACAAATTTGTTTAGTACCACATCTACACATCTGATTCTCAAATCACTATTACTACTGAAACAATAATAAGCTCATTATCAATAGCTATATTCTCAGGGTCATTACCAGAGACTTGTCCGCTAAGCTCCAGCGCAAGTTATTTACTGGGCGATGGTCAGGCTGGCGTCGGCGTGGCTTGGGCACTGGAGCAGGACGGCAACGTGTCCTCGCCGTGGCGTGGACGCTGTGGGGGGTGTTCGTCTTTGACAGTGGGCGGAGTTGGAGGTCTGGCATTAGCCAGGTGACGCTCAAAAGCCTTCGTCGGTGTCCCTGCCCTGGCGTGTTCAAGCGATCTCTCTATTATCGAGTCTCACCAGGAGTCTCCTTGCACCCTCGAACTCAAATCTCTCCCTCGGACAATCCTTCTCCTAGTGCTACGCTGCCTTCTCTCTCTCTGGGAGAGACCGTGCACCGGACGGACAAGCTCATGCTCTTGCTCTAGCCAATCAAAATATTTTTCTACGTGTTCTTTAAGTGATGCATACCGCCCACAATTCTCACAGCAGAAGAAAGATGCACAATCGCCAAGTACTTCATTCCTTGAAGGCATTCCATCACCTGGCGAATTGCGATTCTTCTGTTAAATGTTGACCAACTTCCCGTGCCCCATTTGTCATCTTTGCCTTTGTATTTCCTAACGTCTCCTTTCGCTTCAGCTGACAAATATTGGTTTGGCTCCGCGATTCGTCCAATACCTGTTCGGACATGCAACAGAGCCTGGATAAACGCCCTGTAGCATCCCTCGCCGTGCCACTTCGAAGTGCACAGGTGCCCAGCCTCGCTGTCAGGCGGCTATTGTATCTGGTGTGCAGTCTGAGCGTCTCGTCTGACCTATAGGTCATAATATTTGTGTAACGTTTTACAGGCTGGACTTTAGTGTAGGTAACTGCATCAACTTCAAGACGTCTGATGTCCTTCTTAATATCCTTCTTAATATCGTCTACAGCACGGGCCTGCAACATGCGGCACGCTGATCGCATCCGGCTCATGTGGTTGAGCGCAAGTTTCTTTCACGTCAGTTGACGTAAGCACTCAGGAGCACTGCTGTTCCTTGTTCACACACTAAAGAGCCAAAGAAACTGGTACACCTGAAGTAGTACTCAAGGGGGTTGATACCTCGAAGCACGCAGGGCTGTCCATAAACCCGTAAGACTACGAGGGATGGAGGTCTCTTCTTAACAGCACGTTACAATGCAACCCAGATATGCACAATAACGTTCATGTGCGGGAGGAATTCTGGACGTGTGAGGTGCCACATTGTCCTACTGGAATTGCCCAAGTTGGTCGGAATGTGCAATGGACAAGATGGATGCACGTGAACAGACAGGATACTTACGTAACGGTCACTGGTCAGAGTCGTATCTAGACTTACCACGGGCCTCATATCACTCCAACTGCACACGCCCCACACCATTACAAAGCCTCCACCATCTTGAACAGCCTCTGCTGAATGCAGGGTACATGGATTCATGAGGTTTTCTCCATAGCCGTAGACGTCAATCCGCTCGATACAATCTAAAACGAGACACGTCCGCCCACGCTACAAGTTTCCAGGCATCAACAGCCTTATGTCGGTGTTGATGGGCCCAGGCGAGGCGTGAGGCTTTGTGTCGTGCAGTCACCAAAGAAATACGAGTGGGCCTTCGGCTCCGAAAGCACATATCGGTGTTCCGTTGAATAGTTCGTACGCTGACAGTTGTTGATGGCCCAGCATTGAAATCTGCAGCAATTTGCGGAAGGGTTGCAATTCTGCCACGCCGAACGATTCTCTTCAGTCGTTGTTGGTCCCGTTCTTGCAGGATCTTTTTCCGGCCACAGCGATGTTTGAGATTTGATGTTTTACCGGATTCCTAATATTCACAGTAGACTCGTCAAATGCTCTTACGGGAATATCCCCACTTCATCGCTACCTCGGAGGTGCCGTGTTTCTTCGCTCTTATAACAGCACGTCCAAACTCAATTAAATCTTGATAACCTGCCATTGTAGCAGCAGTAACCAACTAACTACTGCACCAGACACTTGTCTTATGTAGGCGTTACCGACCTCAGCGCTGTATTCTGCCTGTCTACGTATCTCCGCATTTGAATACCAGTTTCTTTGGCGCTTTAGTGTAAATCACAGAGATGCCATGACGAGAGTTCTATATGTCGTCGATTGTAATCTCTTGGTTGTGTTTGCTATAATGTTATTTCAAGTTCTGCTTCTTTCGAATACGTGTGCAAGGTGTTTGTCGAAGAAGAGAAAAGTGGAGTGTCGCATCATCTGTACATTATGGGGTTGTGAAATATTTCGTTACAAAGGAAGACAACAAACCGAGCACACTAGACTCGCTTTCAGGAGAACGACGGTTCAAACCCGCGTCCGGTCATTGAGATCTAGGTTTTCCTTCATTCCTCCAAATCACTTAAAGCAAACCCAGCAATCGTTCCTTCGAAAGGGCATAGCCGATTTCCTCCTCCAACTTTCTGCAATCCGAGCTTGTGCTCCGTCTCTAATCACCTCGCTGCCGACGGGACGTTAACCATTAATCTCCTCCTCCTCTCTACACGAACATACTGCTGTTCTTAAGGAATACAATATTAGTCACCTACGAAATAAAGTATGTTGCGCCCTTTCATAAACTGGACAAGGTACGTGAAAATAACTCGAGGCACTGAAAGAGGGAAATAGTTTTCAAATGTGTATGAATTCGCCGGCCGCGGTGGGCCAGCAGTTTTAGGCGCTCCAGTCCGGAATCGCGCTGCTGCTACGGCACAGGTTCAAATCCATCCTCGGGCATGGATGTGTGTGATGTCCTTAGGTTTAAGTAGTTCAAAGTCTAGGGGACTGATGACCTCAGATGTTGAGTCCCATAGTGCTCAGAGGCATTTGAACCATTTTTGTGTGGATTCCTAAGGGACCAAACTGCTTAGGTCATCGGTCCCTGCACTTACACAGTACTTAAACTAACTTATGCTAAGAACAACACACACACCCATGTCCGAGGGAGGACTCGAACCTCCGGCGGGAGAGGCCGCTGAGCCCACGATAATTATGACACCTGCCACCACGCGGCCAATCCACGCGGCTAGTAGTTTTCAACAAAATAGTTTTAGGAAACGTGTTCAGGGAACTGGAGTCATTAAGAAAGTAAGTTTACGAACTGTCAACTAAATCTTCCAACAAAGCAAGCCATTCACTTGACGGTGTTTACATAAAGAGGTTCATTTCAGTTACAGCTGAGGAACTGTTTGTTGACGAAACCGGATAACTGACAAAACCGGATAATAGAAAGCATTTACTGTTTCAGCAAATACAGCAGCGTGGCGAGCCAAGAAATTACTAGTAAACCATCATGTCAGTTACAAGAATAGGCAGTTAAGTTCGTTGGTACTCAAAAGCCCTGGAATAATGTACAGACATGTCTGGTAATGCTAAAACTTGTTGTTTTCAGAGGTACTAACATAGTCTTCAAAGACGCTGAAGAAGTAGCAGATCTGATGTCCCTTCATGATACAGGAAAAGTTGATGGTATCTTGCAACGGATACAGTTCCTTTATATGAGAAATACAATCTTTCTCTTTCTTCGCTGAAATGTGTTGCAATAGATGTGGGGGAGATATGTGTGTCAAATATGCGAGTTTCGTTGGAAGACAATGGAGCCAGTGGTGTTACATTAGCAGTACACTGAGTTCTCCGTCAAGAAGCACTTTATGCAAAGACAGCGGATATGTCCTGTCTGATGAACCCTCTAATACCTTTTGTCGATTTCATTGGACTTAATGGGCTCGAAAACCGTTCTTTCTTACCACACACCAGTAAGATGGTTAACCTGTGGTAAAACTATGTCAAGCATCGTTTCATAGAGAACGAAAATTAGAATACGACTGAATGAAAAACGCTACCCTTTGGAAGTCCTGTAAGACAGAGAATAACTATGAAAATCGGCTTTCTTGGCTTTCATTGCTCCCCATTTGAAGGAAATCACAAATAAATTTCAAGGGAGGGTAATATTTTTTGTGGACTTTACGCACATGTTAAGGCTATCAGACAAAACCTGATACCTTTTGAGCAGAGCGTCCGGTAGAAAATTTTCTCAGACTACGCCAACTGCCAGTTGCTGAACGGCGAACATTTAAGTTTTCAAATTTTGCTTGCAATTGGATTTGTTGGTATTGTGAAGAAAACGTTCTCTTCCAGGTTCTCAGATTTAGATACTCATTCCAAAGAAACCCAAATTTTCCAGAAGCCCTTTTCTTCTGAAGCAGAAGATATTCAGTTAGCACTGCTAACAGAAATCATCGATCTGCAAGCTGATGACACTATGAAGGACAAATTTAAAGAAGGAAGTCTTCTTAAGTTTTAGAAGTTCCTTCCAGGAGAAAAACATCCGAAGATAAAAAATTGTTTCAGTAATTAGCAATACCTATAAATCTTTACTTTTTTTTTTTGAAATTCGTAAAACCTAAATTCAGAAGTAACCCGAGTGACTAACAATGAGGAGCGAGAAATTTTATTCATATAACACACGAAGCTACAGCCACAAGTTGAGGAAACTATGGACTCAAAAAACAATGAGATGACATTAGGTGTACTAAACAGTAATACACTAACTTAGCAAATGTCATGAGGGAGTGGGGGACAGATGGCGAAGGTGTGTTGTATGGGCACCACAATCCCCTGTGCCAGATACAGTTGTGTAGCGGACCTTCTTAGAAGTTGCTGTGCAAGTGATTTGTGTAACGTCGTCGTGAATTTAAATTGTTCAAATGGCTCTGAGCGCTATGGGACTGAACATCTGAGGTCATTAGTCCGCTAGACTTAGAACTACTTAAACTTAACTAACCTAACGACATCACACACATCCATGCCCGAGGCAGGATTCGAACCGGCGACCGTAGCGGGCTCGCAGTTCCAGACTGAAGCGCCTAGAACCGCTCGGCCTAACAGGCCGGCCGTCGTAAATTGATGCTGCTCGAAAGAGATGTGGTGGTCGGTGCCTGACGGATGGGAATTTTGATTTCGGCAGTGGTGAGGAAATTCGGCTTTACGCGTTCAACCGTGTCCTGGGTGTATCGTGAACGAGGGTGTCACACTTCACAAGAGACGAACGAGATGTGGTGGTCGGTGCCTGATGGATGGGAATTTTGATTTCGGCAATGGTGAGGAAATTCGGCTTAACACGTTCAACAATGTACAGCGTGTATCATGAACAAGGGTGTCACAGTACACAAGAGACGAACTACCAGCCGTCTGGCCACTCTTGATGGCTGTAACTGGCGACGTCGGAGACGGATCGTCAGTCTTGACAGAAGGTCAACAGTGCAACAAACCACGGCTCAGTTCAGCACGGGAAGTGTTAGACACGTCTTCCAGTGGAGAATCCGTAAAGTCTTGGGCTCCATGTGGCATGAGAGCCGCCGCTGCAAAGGGTGTCACTATTAACCCAACGTCATCGGGCACAACGGCTTGATTTGTCGTCAGCCACCAGGAATGGACAGTGAAACAATAACATAACCTAACATGATCGGACGAATGACGATTTCAACTGCACCAAGCTGATGGGAGGCGCCGTGTGTGGCGCAAACCATATGAATCGACATATCCCACCTGCCACGAAGGTGTGGTGTTTCTCTTATGGTATGGGATGCGTTTTCCTGACATGGAATGGGCCTTCTCGTTGTTCTGGAAAGGATTTTGAATGGTCTGCGATATGCTGAGCTGCTCGGGGACCCTATCCACCAATTTCTGAACTTCCGACACTCTGGTGCATCCACGGTGTTACAACGCGCCGGCACATCGCTCCCGTGTCTTCCCGGCAATGAACCAGGAACATGCAAGAGAGGACGCAAGACTGGTATGGTCAACCCAGAGCACAGATTTGAACCACATCTAGCATATCAGGGACATAACGGAACGCAGGGTCCGTGATATGGATCCTGCGCCCACGAAGGGACCAGAATTGGCTACCGTTCTTTAAACTATTTGGTGTCAGCTGCTTGCAGATGAGTTCCAGGGAGTAGTAGCTTCCACAGTGGAAGCGAGCTACTACTCCGTCTCACTGTAGTCCACAGGGCCAGAGGAGGCCCCGTGCGGCATTAGGTGCCTCTCCTATTTTTTCTTTCGTTCTTTCTTTCACTTGTGCCTTTTCCCGCAGGATCGGCATGCTTAATCGGATTTGGTAACGTTAGTTTAAGGGGAGGCCAGATGCCATTCCTGCCGCCACCCCGTACCTCCCGAGACAGAATTAGCGTTTTTCGGAGAACATGGTTGTGAAGATGAAGCAGCGATTAGCATGATTAATTAATTATTCAAAAACAGTGTTAATCGCATTTATTATTATTATACCGCCAACTGGTTTCAACCCGACGTAGGGGTAATTATAGATATCCGTCAGAAAGACTCTATTATACAACAGATAAAATTACGGAAATTTAAAATATGTTATCCATTGATCGACTGCTGGTGGTGTCACTCCTGTCTACATAACGGCAGGAAACTATGCGAGACTAACCCTTCGTATGGGCTTAAATAGCGTGCTGAGATCACGTGAATAAACGGCAACAACCCCAGCGGCGATCAACGGTATTTAACACAGTTTATTATATGTAATTACTAGTCACCATGGCTTAACATAAATTTATGTGAGAGTAAATAACAGAAAACGGAACCATTCCATTTAAAAAGAGTTGCAATTATAGTGTTGATTATAAAATAATAACAAATGTTCCGTAGTCAACTCGTAAAATTCGTAAGAGTATATTACATTATGTGCCATAATATTGTAAGTAGGCTGTTTTGGTTTTTTTATTGGTAACGCCACATAGCGCTCTGTATGAAAATCACTGGCTGTGCTGTGTGCAGTCAGTGACTGGTTGGCATTGTTGTAATACTTGCCATTGTAGTGTTGGGCGGTTGGCTGTTAACAGCGCGTAGCGTTGCGCAGTTGGAGGTGAGCCGCCAGCAGTGGTGGACGTGGGGAGACAAATAGCGGAGTTTTGAAATTTGTGAGACTGGATGTCATGAACTACTATATATATTTTGACTATTAAGGTAAATACATTGTTTGTTCTGTAGTAAAATCTTTCATTTGCTAACTATGCCTATCAGTAGTTAGTGCCTTCAGTAGTTTGAATCTTTTATTTAGCTGGCAGTAGTGGCGCTCGCTGTATTGCAGTAGTTCGAGTAACCAAGATTTTTGTGAGGTAAGTGATATGTGAAAGGTATAGGTTAATGTTAGTCAGGGCCATTCTTTTGTAGAGATTGTTGAAAGTCAGATTGCGTTGCGCTAAAAATATGGTGTGTCAGTTTAAGCACAGTCGTGTATAGTTGTTCAATTGGGACGTTTCAATATAAAGTAAAAGAATATCCGACACACAACAACTGGTGTCGTCTTGTATTATATCTATTCGTACATTCACGTAGAAAACATTTGAGTCAATTTACTAAAACGGCTAATATGGAACAACTACAAAGCCCTCTACTTCTTGTGGTGAGGACGCCATTTACATGGATTATAAAGCGTAGTGTATCCCAACTGTCTGCGACTACTGTAATCCATAGAATAGTGCGAAAGTGTTCAAATGTCTGCGAGCCGAGTAGCTGAGGCGGGATGTGGGGACCAGCCCGGTATTCACCAAGGGGGATTTGGAAAACCGCCTAAAAACCACATCCAGGCTGTCCGGCACTCCGGCCGTCGTTGTTAAACCGCCAGGCATAGTCGATCCGGGGCCGGCGCGCCTGCCCGAGTCCAGGAAGCAGCGCATCAGCGCTCTCGGCTAAACTGGCGGGTATTAGGTGCCTATCCTATGACATTTTCTAAATTAATGTGAAGTATCTGAGATTCTCACTGAATAATGTGTTTGTACTGAGCAGCAATAAATATCCTTTAAATTTTATTCTTTAATTTCTGAGAAAGTTTGTTATCTGTCCTTCCCTCGGATTCACGGCCTGACCTCGTCGTCAGGTAACTTGGTGACCCCTGGCAAACAACGTTATGAATATTATCAAATTTAATATCTAAATGGTTGTAGGGTACATACACTATTGGCCACTAAAATTGCTACACCAAGAAGAAATACAGATGATAAACGGGTATTCATTGGACAAATATATTATATTAGAAATGACACGTGATTACATTTTCAGGAAATTTGGGTGCATAGATCCTCCGAAATCAGTATCCAGAGCAAACACCTCTGGCCGTAATAATAGCCTTGATACGCCTGGGCATTGAGTCAAACGGAGCTTGGATGGCTTGTACAGGTACAGCTGCCCCTGCAGCTTCAACACGATACCACAGTTCATCACGGGTAGTGACTCTTGTATTGAGACGAGCCAGTTGCTCGGCCGCCATTGACCAGACGTTTCAATTGGTGAGAGATCTGGAGAATGCGCAGGGCAGGGCATCAGTTGAACATTTTCTCTACCCAGAAATGCCCGTACTCGACCTGCAACGTGAGGTCGTACATTATCCTGCTGAAATGCAGGGTTTCGCAGGGATCGAATGGAGGGTAGAGCCACGGGTCGTAAGACATCTGAAATGTAACGTCCACTGTTCAAAGTGCCGTCAACGCGAACAAGAGGTTGAAACGTCCCCTTGGAAAAATTTATACACGACTGTGCTTAAACTGACACACAATATTTTTAGCGCAACGCAATCTGACTTCCAAAAATCCCTACGAAAGAATGGCCCTGATTAACATAAACCTATACGTTTCACTAATCACTTACCTCACAAAAATCTTCGTTACTCAAGCTACTGCAATACAGCGAGCGCCACTACTGCCAGCTAACTAAAAGATTCAAACTACGGAAGTCACTAACTACTGATAGGCACAATTAGCAAATGAAAGATTTTAATAGAGAACAAACAATGTATTTACCTTAATAGTCATAATATATATATCAGTTCGTGACACCAATTCTTACAAATTTTAAAACTCCGCCCTCTCTCTCCCCACGTCCACCACTGCTGGCGGCTCACCTCCAACTGCGCAACGCTACGCGCTGTTAGCATCCAGCTGCCGCTGCCCAACACTACAATGGCAGACAACAATGCAAACTAAACACAGACTGCACGGCACAGCCAGTTATTTTTATACAGTGCCCTACGTGGCGGCGGCGTTACCAATAAAAAATCCTAAACATCCTACTTCCATAGCCCCCATGCTCCCCACAAAAAATTTACAATTTGTTTTGGGCAGTGGCCAATACAGATTTGAAAAATTTTTTTCATAATTACAATAACAAAGAATGAAATGCACACACTTATCGATACAATGTTGGTCAAAAGCAAAAATTTTCTCTCAGTCCATATAGACAGTCCTGATCATTCATCACAGTAAAAATGCAGTGTTTTTTTTTTTCAAAGTTTGAGTAATAAAAGAAATTGCACTTGGAAGTAGTGGATTTCTAAGCAGTCTTGAAGAAGTAGTGTTGTCCTTCCAACGAAAGACAGTGCTGACTCTTGACATGCAGACAGGTAATGGGCCACAGCAGAGTCAGTCGACGTTGAAGACTATATGTAGGTAGGTCATCACAGAGCAGACCCACTGTAGTCCTGGTAGAGATTACTATTGGTGGGCCACCAGAGGTGCAGACCCATTGCAGTCCTTGTAGAAATAATGGTATTGGTGGGTCATCAAAGGTGTAGACCCACTGTAGTCCTTGTAGAGATGGCCAGCAGCCATATGTTTGACTGTGCATGCGCACAATCACCATTGAAGAGTCTTGCAGATAATATAGCAAGGCCATAACCACCACTTGCGCACTCACAAAAATTGTTTTTGAAATGTCCGTAAACCAGCAATGCTGTTATCCAGTCCCTTACTGAATTATTAACACACGTGCAAACACTATCAGTCCCTACTTCTCAAATATTGTCCATATACTATTACCAACAGAAACGTGTGCAGTGAAATGTAATTTACAAGTTACTTAATTTGATGAACTGGTGTCAATTAAAATTTTATAACATGAAAATACAATAACAAAGGTACAAAATACATCTTTAAATAACATAACAATACAGAGAACATTTGCAGTAATACAGGCTTTACAAAAGAATCGAAATAACAAATTCATAGGTGTTGCAAAAATTATGACATAAGTACATACATAAAAGAACAGAATAATTATTGAAACATCAACTTCACACATTAGCATTAAAATAAAAGAGAATAAATAATGTCTAAACATCAGAAAAATTCTACAATTTAAATATTATTAGCTAAACACATAAAGACAGGAAGAACACAAATATACAAGAGTACACAAACACATAGCGGAATAATAGAAAGGGAAAGGACAGGGTTTGTTTTACTGCAGTATCTTGCAAACAAAACTTTCTTTACTTCTTGGACATCTCCCTTCGTTCTTCATTATTTCCAAAAAGTCCTATCTATACCAGCTTTCTGTACTTTTTTCGTATAACTTCTCAATGCATTTCTTCCAATCCATCGCAAATCATTCTCTTATATAGGCTACCCCCTCTTAAGCTAACTTAAATCTACTGAGCTCAGATGCTTAACTAAGGGATGAGGCAATGCAGCAGCACAAAACAATTTACACAAACAGCAATGTTAAAAAAATGGAAATTGGCAAAAAAAGGCAGCAATATTACAACTCATATAAGGCACTGCACAGCAAACAAGAAAAATAAATCAGTAATAAAGTTGGCTTAACCTAGTAATACAAAGTGACATTCAGTAGCACTATGAATGGCAAACAGCCGCAGCAAATGCTATAACTTATACCTAAACATGACAAAGCTCAATCAGAAAAAATGTTACACTAAAGACAACAATGCAGATAAGGACAATGTCTATTCACATCTTAATGTCTGTGCAATTAAAGTGGTGCACCACAAAAATTTATTGTAAAAAAATACTACCATGTACTTGAAAAGAAAATTCTGTATGCAATTCCTGTGAAGGGAAATGTCTTTTTGAGCTCCTTCCTTTTTTAAGTACATCATAAAGTTATTTACTGGATCTGTAGGCATAAAATATCTATATTAGTACATCCATTAAATTTTATTTTAACCAATGCTGCAGTGCAGATAGAAACTGGATATTAAACAAAATGAGCAGTGTCTCAGCTAGAAAGACAATAGATATAAAATGTTTCTCATCATTTCATTTCAGTAAATATCATAAAATAAGAGCTTCACAGTGTAATCATATGTTTTCAAGTTTGGGCGTGTCGTATTTGCGATGCTTTCTACAAAGGAATGTCAATAGCAAGGTTAATGGCCTCCTTTTTTCTCCACCTGTGCCTCTGAAAGGCACACACTAATGACTTTTTCTCAAGGAGGCTGGCACACCTGGCCGCTCGCAACGCATTACGTCACGGTCACTTACCTTTCTTACCGAAATATTTACGACAGCA
Source organism: Schistocerca gregaria (assembly GCF_023897955.1). NCBI lineage: Eukaryota > Metazoa > Arthropoda > Insecta > Orthoptera > Acrididae > Schistocerca > Schistocerca gregaria. The sequence continues at coordinate 884,761,385 of NC_064920.1, read as the reverse complement.
GTTTCCGCTTCAGTGACAGTCTCATATAAAAATATTTTCACAGGTCGAGAATATGCGTTAAAAATCTGTAGAAACAAAATCCTGTAAATATAACAGTGTCCAAAAAATTTTCGTCGGCATTGTAATACATTCACGCATTTACATACATTTCATAACTCTTACAGTACGATTCTCGGTTTCCAACATCCTCTTTCACAAACTAGAGTCCCTAACCACTACTCATTATTCTTACCTTATTACACATATACATATTCGTCGACACTTCTTCAATATTTCATCATAAGAAATACGTAGCATAATCAAATTCCTCATATACGGTAGCACCATCTTATTGACCATAAACATACCGCTACAGCATAATACATATAGTTATCGTAATAATAACATCATAACACCTCAGTCAACTCTCAAAATCGTCGTAGCTTCCTCCAATAATTTCAAAACCTAAAAAAATTCTCTGCTCATGTCAAAAGTGTCATCTGCCTGAAACGTACTTTAAAAATCATGATCCCATACCAAATATGTCATTCAAAGCTCTCATAGTATCACAATGGTTCTGAAAAAATGTGAACAGTACAGTACAACAATGCAAACTAAACACAGACTGCAGGGCACAGCCAGTGATTTTTATACAGAGCGCTACGTGGCGGCGGCGTTACCAATAAAAAATCCTACACATCCTACTTACAAGGTGACCGAGACGTGTAACCAATAGCACCCCATACCATCACGCCAGGTGATACGCCAGTATGGCGATCAGGAATACACGCTTCCAATGTACATTCACCGCGATGTCGCCAAACACGGATGCGCCATCATGATGCTGTAAACAGAATCTGGATTCATCCGAAAAAATGAAGTTTTGCCATTCGTGCACCCAGGTTCGTCGTTGAGTACACCATCGCAGGCGCTCCTGTCTGTGATGCAGCGCCAAGGGTAGCCGCAGTCATGGTCTACGAGCTTGTACTCCATGCTGCTGCAAACGTCGTCAAATGTTCGTGCAGATGATTGTCGTCTTGCAAACGTCCCCATCTGTTGACTCAGGGATCAAGACTTGGCTGCACAATCCGTTAAAAAAAAAAAGAAAAAATTACTCTGAACACTATGGGACTTAACAACTATGGTCATTAGTCCCCTAGAACTTTGAAGTACTTAAACCTAACTAACCAAAGGACAACACACAACACCCTGCCATCACGAGGCAGAGAAAATCCCTAACCCCGCCGGGAATCGAACCCAGGAACCCGGGCGCGGGAAGCGAGAACGCTACCGGACGACCACGAGATGCAGCGATCCGTTTCAGCCATGCGGATAAGATGCCTCTCATCTGGACTGCTAGTGATACAAGGCCGATGGGATCCTGCAAGGCGTTCAGTATTACCCTCCTGAACCCAGCAATTCCTTATTGTGCTAACAGTCATTGGATCTCGACCAACGCGAGCAGCAATGTCGCGATACGATAAACCCCAGTCGCGATAGGATACAATCCGACCTTAATCAAAGTCGGAAACGTGATGGTAATCATTTCTCCTCCTTACACGAGGCATCACAACAACGTTTCACCAGGCAACGCCTGTCAACTGCTGTTTGTGTATGAGAAATGGGTTTGAAACTTTCCTCATGTCAGTACGTTGTGTGAATGCTCTGAAAAGCTAATCATTGAGTATCACGGTATCTTCTTCCTGTCGGTTAATGTTCGGGTCTGTAGCACGTCATCTTCGTGGCGTAGTAATTTAAATGGCCTGTAGTGTAGCTAGCTCCTGGCAGTCTGCTCCAACGGGAAACGAAGAAGAATAAAGCGAAGAAGTGACTGTGGGCAGTGTACTGACAGTGGAATGCTTCAGCCAGTAGTTCTGCAGGAGCACCGCAGGCCTGGCGGGATGGCTGCCGCCCGCGCTCCCAGCCGCCTCGCTGCGACGGCTAATCCTGGCACGCGGCGCGCCATAACTCACGCGGCCCTTTGAGGGCCGCCGCTGCGTCCTCAGAGCGCGCCGCCCTCGTTTGTTGGCGACATACTCGTCGCTTTCAGCCGTGGCGCCGCTTCCCGCTCCCACGTGGCAGGCCATATTTCTAACTACCAGCTGCCTCCGTCCGCCTCATCGCGACACGCGCACCGCCTACCAGAGAGCAACGGCATCGGCATCGGCTCACTGAACAAACGGACTTGCAAATGGAATAAAAATAACAGAGGGAACTCGGAGTTCATCTCTGTATAAGCGCCAGTTGGAGCGACAGTTTCGCAAACTATGTCACACAAGTTACGGGCAATAATTTGCAGCACCGAAAGCAGAAGACTCAAGCTTCGAATAATTGGAGTTCGGGGACTAGATAACTACATTTCTTGAAATCTTACTTTTTCTTTACAGTCTGATAAATGCAATACATCTGGCACATGTGAATAAGACACGCAGGACCCCACGCAACAGTTCCAAAGGCTGCTGCAGCCTTTGCTACCGCCTATTCAGCTACGAAGCGTTGCGATGAATACCAGTGTACCCAATAACCATTGTACGTCACATTACGTTTCATTAGGAAAGTAGTACAAATGGCTCTGAGCACTATGGGACTTAACATCTGTGGCCATCAGTCCCCTAGAACTTAGAACTACTTAAAATTAAGTAATCTAAGGACATCACACACATCCATGCCCGAGGCAGGATTCGAACCTGCGACCGTAGCGGTCGCGCGGTTCCACATTGAAGCGCCTAGAACCGCTCGGTCACACAGGCCGGTCTCCGTTATGGCTTTATTGTAGTAGAACCACATTTCGGCTAGTAACCAGCCACTATCAATGCTAAAAATACAAGAAGTACGTAGTCAGAGCACAGTATCCAAAAATCACTACACAGCACATAACCTGCATCGCTTGTACATTAATGTAATGTAGAAGCGATAAAGTTTATATCATGTGTACTATTTTTGGTATGTTATGCTCTATGTACTTCTTGTAGTTTCAGTATCGATAATGTCTAGTTTCTAGCCGAAATTTGGATTTGCTGCAATGAAGCTGGAACGGAGACGACTACGTACGTATTTCGATGAAGATTCCAAACTGCTCAATCAGCTATTCGTATTTGTGTGTGTGTGTGTGTGTGTGTGTGTGTGTGTGTGTGTGTGTGTGTGTGTGTGTGTGTGTGTGTCTGTGTGTGTGTAATCTGTAATGAAGTCTGTTTAAGATTGGATGAGGGCTTTAATTGCTTGTTCGGCCACGAGCGTAATACTCATGGATAAATTAAAATGAACAAATGCATATTTTGTGAAGTAAGGTCCGTTAACTGCGCTCATTTTGACTGCTCACGTTCTTGATACGCATTGCGAAGTGAAAGACCAATCTTCAGGGTATCAAAGATTTCCCCGAGGTCACACCTGCACACGGCTAGAATCTGCTTCACTACTTGTCCATGCTCGTTCTCATTAGACAAATATATGTTTAACAAACAGATTTACATAAACAGTGTATCTGACCAAACATATTCGCTTTTGCAGTACGTTATGTAAATGATTCTTCGACATCGTTGAGGAAACCTGGAAGAAAAACATGAACTGGTGCCCTGAAACAGAAAGAGATGTACACACAGTGGATGTAAGATTACATAACTGCAAGCAGAAATTTGCTTACAGACTCAGTAAACAAATTCAGTTTCCCCAAGAAAAACAGCTACCAAGAATAACTAGCGAGGATAGTGCAGACAGCCCGCGCGATTAGCCGTGTCGTCTAATGCACTGCTTTCCGGGCGGGAAGGCGTGCCGGTCCCGGGCACGAATCCGCTCGGCGGGTTAGTGTCGAGGTCCGGTGTGCCGTCTAATCTGTGGATGGTATTTTAAGGCCGTTTTCCATCTGCCTCGGCGAATGCGGGCTGGTTTCCCTTATTCCGCTTGAGTTACACTATGTCGGCGATTGCAGCACGAACACTATCTCCACGTACGCGTACACCACCATTACTCTACCACGCAAACATTAGGGTTACACTCGTGTGGTGTGAGGCGTTCCTGGGGGTTGGGGGCGGGGGGGGGGGGGGGGGGGGGAGGGGAGGGGTTCCACTTGGGGCCGAACCACACACTAACCTGTAGCCTGTTGTGGGGTTGTGAACCACTGATGGCTACGGCGTTGACGATGCTTCTCCGTCGTTTCTAGATCCCCAGTTCCTACAATACAGCGCAATACAGTGGTGAAGGCATGCCGTCTGACATCAACGCTAGCAAAAGAACTATTCGAGTTTTACTATAGACTCGTGATTATAGATGTGGATTTGTGACTCGATTCAGGATTTGTTCGCAGACAGGACACAAAGTGTTATTTGTAATGGAACGAAAGTGACAGATGTAAGGATAATTTCGGCGATAGTCCAGTTGAGCGCTATAGGGCGGCTGAAGTTTACGAAACATACAAACGATCTAGAGGGTAACGTCGGAAGGCTGTTCGCAGAAGATGCCACTACTTACCAGAGGCGGCAACCGTAGAGGACTGTTGCGAAATACGGGAATATCTGCAGAGTATCTGAACGTAAATAAATGAAACGGATTGTGTAAGAATTACTGCAGAGATCCGATAGTGTTTAGTTACATTGTTGGTGATAATTCACTGGAACAGTAACACAGCTAACACATTCAGGAGAACACTAATGCGGAATTATGACAAAGAACTAATTGTGGGCCGCGCGGGATTAGCCGAGCGGTCTCGGGTGCTGCAGTTATGGACTGTGCGGCTGGTCCCGGCAGAGGTTCGAATCCTCCCTCGGGCATGAGAGTGTGTGTGTTTGTCCTTACGATAATTTAGGTTAAATAGTGTGTAAGCTTAGGGAGTGATGACCTTAGAAGTTAAGTCCCATAGGATTTCACACACATCTGAACAGTTTTGTCCAAAAAAAGAAACCGTGGTGATCATCCATAAACGTTTGAGTGCAGTTGATGGGAGTACACTTGGGCGATGGGTAAAGAAGGTTTAGCCTCTGAAAATGCAGAAACAGAGGTATTTGACCAGCCACGCTCGGGACGTCCTGTCACAGACATAACTACAGACATGCTGAATCGCCCGGATACCATTATTCGTGCCGACAATTGATTCTACAGTTGTCGGTTAGCTTTGCAAGTGCGTCTGCAATGAATGAGACTCTCGTATAATTAAAGAGGTGCTACGCCTACAGGACAAGGGCTTTTACGAGTAGGGGATACATGCTGTTCCACGATGTTGGCGTACTACCGTAGATCGTGATAAAGACTATGCATGGGACATGCATGTACCTGCTGATGTATATTGTCACCAAATTCTGACTCTTAACAATAAATATGTTGTGGTCTTCAGTCCTGAGACTGGTTTGATGCAGCTCTCCATGCTACTCTATCCTGTGCAAGCTTCTTCATCTCCCAGTACCTACTGCAACCTGCATCCTTCTGAATCTGTTTTGTGTATTCATCTCTTGGTCTCCCTCTACGCATTTTATCCTCCACGCTGCCCTCCAATGCTAAATTGGTGATCCCTTGATGCCTCACAACATGTCCTACCAACCGATCCCTTCTTCTTGTCAAGTAGTGCCACAAACTCCTCCCCAATCCTACTCAATACTTCCTCATTAGTTATGTGATCTACCTATCTAATCTTCAGCATTCTTCTGTAGCACCACATTTCAAAGGCTTCTATTCTCTTCTTGTCCAAACTATTTATTGTCCATACATGGCTACACTCCATACAAATACTTACAGAGACAACTTCCTGACATACTCGATGTTAACAAAGTTCTCTTTTTCAGAAACGCTTTCCTTGCCAGTCTACATTTTATATCCTCTCTAGTTCGACCATCATCAGTTACTTTGCTCCCCAAATAGCAAAACTCCTTTACTACTTTAAGTGTCTCATTTCCTAATCTAATTCACTCAGCATCGCCCGTCTTAATTCGACTGCATTCCACTATCCTCGTTTTGCTTTTGTTGATGTTCATCTTATATCCTCCCTTCAAGACACTGTCCACACCGTTGAACTGCTCTTCCAAGTCCTTTGCTGTGTCTGACAGAATTACCATGTCATCGGCGAACCTTAAAGTTTTTACTTCTTCTCCCTGGATTTTAATACCTACTCCGAATTTTTCTTTTGTTTCCTTTACTGCTTGCTCAATAAACAGATAGAATAACATTGAGGAGAGGCTACAACCCCGTCGCACTCCCTTCTCAACCACTGCTTCCCTTTCATGTCCCTCGACTTTTATAACTGCCATCTGGTTTCTGTACAAATTGTAAATAGCCTTTCGCTCCCTCTATTTTACCCCTGCCACCTTCAGAATTTGAAGGGGATTATTCCAGTCAACATTGTCAAAAGCTTTCTCCAAGTCTACAAATGCTGGAAACGAAGGTTTTGCCCTTTCTTAATCTAGCTTCTAAGATAAGTCGTAGGGTCAGTATTGCCTCACGTGTTCCCATATTTCTACTGAATCCAAAGTGATCTTCTCCGAGGTCGGCTTCTACCAGTTTTTGCATTCGTCTGTACAGAATTTGCGTTAGTATTTTGCAGCCGTGACTTATTGAACTGATAGTTCGGTAATTTTCACATCTGTCAACGCCTGCTTTCTTTGGGATTTGATTTATTATATTCTTCTTGAAGTCTGAGGGTATTTCGCCTGTCTCACACATTTTGCTCACCAGATTGTAGAGTTTTGTCAGGAATGGCTCTCCCAAGGCTATGATCTGAGAAAAAAAATCGGGCATTACTTATTGAACGACTGTCGTATAAACCAGGCGCCTGCTGAGGAGGCCCATGAGGAACAACGGTCGCTGAATAGTCGTTGAGCAAAGGCGGTAAGCATCCTCTTGGTTCATCTGGGCGGTCAATTGTCCAACAGTTGCACATGTATTCCCCCCGTGCACATCTCCGTAACCGTCGTTCACCCAGTGATCTACGGCCGCGGTGCACCACCTTTGCCTGCACTTCGGTTTAGGACAGCGCCACTTTGCCATGCACGGTACACTTTAACCACGGTGGCACGCCAACAGTTTACAAACTTACCCGTTTCGGGAATGCTTCCATGCTTGGCCCGAAAACCAATGATCATGCACTTTTGGATGTCAGATAAATCACTCCGTTTCCGCATTACAACGCCGACTGCACTGTTCTTCACTTCCCACGCATACGCTCCATAAACCGTCCTCTGCTAGTATCGTCACCTGCCATCTGTGAGTTGTTATTGGACGTTGACGTCAAACATACGCGGTGGTCACATCAGTATGACCCGACCGTGCAGTACACTTGATATCAATTTGCAATTTGTGACTTGCCGCCTTCAGGATATTGCAATTTTATAAACAGCTGTATGGATAGATTTCTGAAATACAGACACCACGAGAGAAGTGGCTATGATCCTAAAGAAACAATTCAGCAAGGATATAAGTTATGTCTCTAGACTCCGTTCGCTAAGGTGGATAGCCATGGGTTTGAGATGATATGAGTGAGAATTTTGGGTTTACCGTCACCGTTTCCATGTGTGTGCGTGTGCCTGTGTGCCTGTGTGTGTGTGTGTGTGTGTGTGTGTGTGTGTGTGTGTGTGTGTGTGCGTGTGCCTGTGTGTGTGTGTGTGTGTGTGTGTGTGTGTGTGTGTGTGTGTGTGTCTGTGTGTGTGTGTGTGTGTGTGTGTGTGTGTGTTTTGTGCAGTTTGATGACTGGGTGAGTCTGTGTGTGTGCAGGGGGCGGGGATGTTCACGTAAATGTGATTAAATACCAGTCATCATCTTACATTGGGAGGATATCGAATTGATTGAAAAGTGTACAGCCAAATTCGACATCGGTTGGTGCGATTAGCACCATTTTATAATGCAGTTGCGTGTCCTCAAAAACCACATCCGTAATACACTACTGGTCATTAAAATTGCTACATCGCGAAGATGACGTGTTACAGACGCGAAATTTAACTGATAGGAAGAAGATGCTCTGGTATGGAAATGATTAGCTTTTCAGAGCATTCACACAAGGTTGGTGCCGGTAGCGACACCTACAACGTGCTGGCATGAGGAACGTTTCCAACCGATTTCTCATACAGAAACAGCAGTTGACCGGCGGTGCCTGGTGAAACGTTGTTGTGATGCCTCTTGTAAGGAAGAGAAATGCGTACCACCACGTTTCAGACTTCGATAAAGGTCGGATTGTAGCCTATCGCGATTGCGCTTTATCGTATCGCTACACTGCTGCTCTCGTTCGTCGAGATCCAATGCCTGTTAGCAGAATATGGAATCGGTGGGTTTAGGAGTGTAATACGGAACGTCGTGCTGGATCCCAACGGCCTCGTATCACTAGCAGTCAAGATGACAGGCATCTTGCCCGCATGGCTGTAACGGATCATGCAGCCACGTCTCGATACCCGGGTCAACAGATGGGGACGTTTGCAAGACGACAACCATCTGCACGAACAGTTCGACGACCCTTACAGTAGCATGGACTATCAGCTCGGAGACCATGGCTCCGGTTACCCTTGACGCTGCATCACAGACAGGTGCACCTGCGATGGTTTACTCACGAATGGCAAAACGTCACTTTTTCGGATGAATCCAGGTTCTTTTCACAGAATCATGATGGTCGCATCCGTGTTTGGCGACATCGCGGAGAACGCATATTGGAAGGGTGTATTCGTTATCGCCATACTGGCGTATCACCCGGCGTGATGGTATGGGGTTACACGTCTCGGTCACCTCTTGTTCGCAAGGATGGCACTTTGAGCAGTGAACTTTACATTTGAGATGTGTTAAGATCCGTGGCTCTACCCTTCATTCGATCCCTGCGAATCCCTACATTTCAACAGGATAAGGCACGACCGCATGTTGAAATTCCTGTACGGGCCTTTCTGGATATAGAAAATGTGCAACTGCTGCCCTGGCCAGCACATTCTCGAGATCTCTCTCCAACTGAAATCGTCTGGTCAATGGTGGCCGAGCAACTGACTCGTTACAATACGCCAGTTCCTACTCTTGATGCACTGTGGTATCGCGTTGAAGCTGCATGGGCAGATGTACCTGTACACGCCATCCAAGCTCTGTTTGACTCAATGCCCAGGAGTGTCAAGGCCCTTATTACGGCCAGAGGTGGTTGTTCTGGGTACTGATTTCTGAGGATCTATGCACCCAAATTGTGTGAAAATGTAATGACATGTCAGTTCTAGTATAATATATTCGTCCAATGAATACCCGTTTAACATCTGCATTTCTGCTTGATGTAGCAATTTTAATGGCCAGTAGTGTAGATAGACCAAGTGAGAAATTTAAAAAGGCGCAGTTCTGGAGTGTCCACGACAGATGATCGTACCGGTGAAGACGCTCGTGAGTCACACGCGTGGCCAGCCGCTAATACTGTAGTCAGGACACGTATGCGCTAAAGGAGCGCGTCCTCCGTGACGCACCGTGATGTGGGCGTCGTAGGCGGCGTGCGTGGCGCCCCTCCTTAATATTTAGCAGCTGCGTCTGCTGCAGAGGCCACGCACGTCCACCTCTTGAGAAAAGTACCTTTTTAATTAGTTACATGCGTGGCGTGAATAAAGAAAAACTACCGCTTGTACGTAGGCGTACCACAGAGACCATACAAGCACGCAGATAGTTCAGAAAGCATCTATTCAAATGTGTAACTCAAAATCATCGTGGAAGGTTTCCAGCTTTCAGAATCGGTCTCTCGCTTCCGAACCCGTCCAGTCTTCTCGACATTCCTGAGCAGTTACAAATGATTCAAATGGCTCTAAACACTATAAGACCTAACATCTGAGGTCAGCAGTCCCCTAAACTTGGAACTACTTAAACCTGACTAACCTAAGGACATCCCACACATACACGCCCGGTGCAGGATTCGAACCTAAGGCCATAACAGCAGCGCGGTTCCGGACTGAGACAACTAGAACCGCTCGGCCGAGCAGTTACAACTCAAGTTCTTATGCTTATTGTGCGTCTCCCCTGTGATGATACTAATTTCATTTTATTGGAAATTATTACCTTCTAATTTTTCTTGTCCAGCTCTGTTATGCTTTGTTTATTAGTTCTCATTTAACTCTGTGCTGCTTTTTCATTTTCTGTCAACATCTGAATCTTCTTCCATCTAGTAGATGCATCATCAGCTGAGACGGTAGCGAATATGTGTAACAGTTTGTCGCATGCATTTTCATTTCACGTTCTGCATATAGATCTATATTCTTTGCAAGCCAGTGTACAACCCAGTACTTTGAATCATTGCCTTTACTGCTGCACTCGGAAATGGCGCATCACAGACTCAGGCTGGTGAGAGCAGTATTATATTATGTTAGAGACTCTCCTGGGCTTGCGTGGGACCTGTGGTAGTAATTAAAGACCCACTGACAGCTCCGAACCACTTGCGTCGCTTCATGCTTGATATCTCCCTCGACGGCGATGTCGTGTTCCAGCAGTATAATTTTCCGTGTGTCGGAGCCAGAACCGTGCTACAGGAGCATTATTGTGAACTCACGTTGATGTCTCGGTGACCAAATTCGCCTGATGTAAAACCTATGGAATCCATCTGGGTCGCTATCGGGCGTGATCACCACGTACGCTGATCAGTGCCCCTTTATTTACGCGAATTACATGACTTGTGCGTAAACCTCTACTGCCACATACGTCCACAAGCCTACCAATGAACTGTCAGATCCCTGATACTTAGAAACAGTGATGTATTTCATTCCAAACACGGACAAACAAGCTTTTAAGCAAGTGGTCATAATGTTTTGGCTCATTGATGTATTTAACAGTTTACAGACACCACAAAAAAACGAAGTCAGTAGTTGGCAAACGTTCAACTGATTTTGGTACATAACATCAAAACATATGTTAAAATTCTAATGTTCTGAAGTGTGATTAAACAAAATTTCAAATGGCAATTATCAGAAGAAGAAAGGCTGTAACAAAGGAGCAAGAACGCAGTATGTAGAGAAACTTCCATGGAATCTGTTAGTAGAACTTTAAATTATTACTAATTACAGGAAAGCAGAAAGTCCCAGAACTGCTTACAACCTATACATATAACTTCCTAAATAGTATGAACAAAATGTGTACCTATTACAGGCCACTGAAGATGGCTTGCAAAGTATAAAGGCGAATGCGTTTGGCACAAAAACTGTGTTTTATTCGGTTGTGAGTGGGAGATACCAAAGTAATAATTATTAACATACCGTAATATTATGCGCAACTGAGGACTACAGGACTCAAAAATTTGACGGTAAGATAATACAGCGTTTCATAATTACGGAAGATTTGCGCCATTTCCGATTAAGCTGGTTTCAAACCTATTCCAGGTTTTGTAATCTTGGACAGTTAGCACAGTTTCAGACTTACGAAGTAGCTCTGCTTCTTGGAAGGGAAAGCGTCTGTTGCGGATTGTGCGTCATGTGCTGAAGTCAGCTGCTGGATATCGAGGACACGCAGAACTTTAGTCGATGATGTAGTGCCTGAGCTGTTTGTGTGGCCGTTGATTCGAGGGGACTATTTACAGAACCGACGGGCACAGCTGGCGACACAAAGGTCACACTGCGACCGGACCGTCCTCAGCGCATTCTCGCGACGGAACCCGTCAGACGCCGGGCGGCGCTCTTTGCTCAAGAGCAGGCCTCGCGGACGTCGCGACCACGCATGTCGTCAGCTGCAGGGCTGCGCTTGCGTTAGCAAGCCGTTTGTTTATGCTAGCTCGCTCTCATTGACCTAGACGCAGCCCTAATGTGAGAATGGCGTCCCACTCACTGGTATATACGCGTATGAAGCTTACGACTGGTAAGGAAGAAGCTTCTGCCGTGGCCTACTGCTGCTGAGTCTCACGCTGCTTATTTTTCGCATCATCACTCCTCCACTTGGTGTCATGCCATCATCAATCGAATTTTATACCACTCCATCTACTACACGAATGATTTGTTAGTTGCCTCAGTGGACTGTTTAGACAGTAAAGTTCTTTTCATCTCCTAACTTTGTCTCAACTTCTTCATTAGATGTTATGCATAGAGGCTGAAGCGGTGAGTGAAAACTTGTACCAAGGCTGGGAATGGAACACGGCTCACCCGTTTACTAGGAGGGTGCGTCAGCCAGTTTCCATATTGGCGCACTAGTTCACACCCTGGCACATCCCCCTCCTCTATCCAAATTCTCCCTGGCACAGCAATCTACCTTACATTCCGCCTTACACATGAACAAAATTCCCGAGGCTCCCCATGTTTTGGAACAGCGTCTCAGCATCGAATTTAAATGGGGGATCCAGCATGAAACCCACATTCAGGTACTTACGCAAATGAATTTGGATCGAGGAGAAAGGCGTAGGGTAATCCGGGCAGTTGTGTGAACTGCTGTGCCAAGGTGACTTAGTGGCCAAAGCATCTACGTAGCAGGCAGGATTCGAGGCCTTTGTACAAAGTTTCACTCGCCGCTTCAGTCTGTATACATAGTGACAATTACTGGCCCATGTGAAACAGAATCGTCATAACTTCTGAACGGTTTGCGTTAGGACGTTCAAACAGCATGATCTGGTGCGAGGCATGATGGGAGTTAGTGTGCGCAGCGAAAAAGCCCACTTACACTTTGATGGGTTCGTCTATAATAAAAATTGCCGCATTTGGGTGACTGTGAATACGCATTTCGCGATCGAGGAGACTCTTCATCTTCAATGGGTGACTGTGTGGTGTCCAGTGTCCAGTCACGAAGTAACTGATGCGATATTCGTTGATATCGTGGTGACTACAGAATGGTACGTGAAGGATTTGGAAGATGATTTCATCCTCATTATCCAAACTGACCCTGATTTCGACAAGATGTGGTTCGTGCAAGACCGAGCGCGACCCCATAGAAGCAGAAGAGTGTTTGTTGCTCTGGAGGAGCACTTTGGGGGGGGGGGGGGGCGCATTCTAGCTCTAGAGTACCCAGAGGCCACTGGCATGGGCCTCGATTGGCCGCCATGTTCTCTGGATCTGAACACATGGAACAGCTTTTTGTGGGGCTATATTAAAGACAAGGTGTACAGCAATAACTCCAAAAGCATTGCTGAACTGAAAACAGCCATTCAGGAGGTCATCGGGAGCATAGATGTTCTGACACTTCAGTGGGTCATGGGGAATTTGTCTATTCGTCTGCGCCACAACATTGTCAATCTTTATTTCTTTCTCTAGTGCCTTTATCCTGCGGTTTCGCATGTTCGGCACGGTTAGGATCGGATTTGGCAAGGTTAATGCTAAGAGGTGGCCAGATGCCCTTCCTGCCACCACCCCGTACCCCCCGGAATGGAATTAGGGTATCCCATCTGTCTGCATCTAGTGTAATCCATGGAATGGTGTGAACGTCGTCAGTTGCCTGCGAGTTGTGTAACTGAGGCGGTACGTGGCGACCAGCCCGGTATTCACCTAGTGGGATGTGTAAAATTTCCTAAAAGCCACATCCAGACAGGCCGGCACACCGGATCTCGTCGTTAGTCCGCCAGACGGATTCGATCCGTGGCCGGCGCGCCTACCCAAGGCCAGGAAGCAGCGCATTAGCGCTCTTGGCTAACCTGGCGGGTGCCACATCAGCGCCAATGGTGGCAGGCACATCTAACATGTTATAACGTAACTCCAAATATCTATAGTGACGTTTACATGTTAAATACAGTGTGTGCACGCCGTAGTTTGTAACAAATTTACGTTTCTTTCCATATAGTTCAACAATTGTCACCCTGTACATAAAATCATATCTGTATGATACCAATATAGTCTCAGAAACTGTATTTCATTTGTAATGGTTAGAGTTCCACTCACAATTTAGCTGTGTTTCTTACATGTGTCTTAGATTAGGATTGTATAAAATGTCTGGGCGCTTAAAGAATTCTTTTCACGTAAACCTCAAAGAGAAATAACTAACAGCGTTCTGCAGGATTCCATAACTGACCCACTACTGTTCTTCATCTATGTTAATGACCTATCATTGTACTTAAACCAAGCGGTGGTTGACACAAATATTGTTGTCAAGCAAAGGGAAGAAATAAACAAAAGTTTTGTGAATCTTATTAAACAGTTTTGCATAAATGGGCTCATTTAAACTTTGAAGCAAAATAGGTCAAACAGAATGAGATTTTCACTCTGCAGCGGAGTGTGCGCTGATATGAAACTTCCTGGCAGATTAAAATTGTGTGCCAGACCGCAAGACGAACTCAGGACCTTTCTCTTTCGCGGGCAAGTGCTCTACCAACTATTTTTTTCTTTTTTTTCATTTTGTTCGTTGTTGATCGTTGTGTTTGTTCGTTGCGGACGTCAGATGACATCCGGTTAAGTTCGTTTATTGATCGTTTCACTCAGTTTTTTTAATTACAGAGGCCAACCAGCTCTCTGAACGAACACTCTGAGCTACCGTGCCGGCGACCAACTGAACTACCAAAGCATGACTCTCGCCCTGTCCTCACAGCTTTACTTCTGCCAGTACCTCGTCTCCTACCTTCCAAACTTTACAGAAGCTCTCCTGCAAACCATGATTTAAGGTCAACGAGGTTCGCACAATAAGAAATACTTAAACTTTAATTAATGTACTATATCAGTTACAGAAAAATAAGGAAAATGAAAAGCCCGGAATGCATATAGGAGACAATTTCAACAGAAAAAAGCAAATAGTACACGTGCTAAAGCGATTAGGTTGAAGTTTAGATTTACTAAAATGATTAGGTTCATTAAATTTAATGTTGTTCTTTCATTAATGAGGTAATTCTTCACATAAGAAAAATTGTTTATTGCTGGAAAGAAAGCAATCAGATATATGTGTGGTGTGCACGCCTTTCATAGACAGTTGTTTAAGCAGTTAGATATATAAATCCCACACCAATAAAATGTCAAGATTCCTTGTGAATTTGAGGATATATTACGTAAGGAAAACATAATCTGCTCTACTCTATAATGCATATAGCTTTTACACAGAAAAGGGGTAAAACAAGTTGGTATACAAATAATTACATGCAGCAAAAGCATTCTCAACTGTACATTTAAGCTATTTCTTCTAAACAGTTCGTTCTATAAGGTAGTGGAATTGTTGAGTGGAAATACGCAGGCAGTTACAAAACCGAAAATGGTTAACATGTAGCTGTGTAAATGCCATTTTAACAAGTGTGTGCAAAATCTACATCACAATCTTTATCGTCATTATGATTTATGACTTCATTCGGGCGCCTTCGCGTACATCAGTACAGAAACCGTTTCAATGAGGGACATAAAGGGAGCTGCACGATGGGTAATTTTTTTTTCGTGATCGATAGGCCGGTTGTTTTTACAGTACGATCTATGAGTTGCGTAACAAATTAATAACTCACGCTAATGATCAAAATCGAGTACAAAAGTGCACTTGTGAGGCCTCTCCTGTAACCTCATTCTTTGGCGAGTTGCATCCGTTTCCTATAAGAGCTGTTTTGCACGTTTTGCAAATTAAGTATACGAAACTACTGATATTCATGAAAATGCCCATTTGATTATTTCGTTTCACAGAATTCGAGACGAACTGCTTTTGTGTGAGTCGATACTCAAAACAGCTACAGCTCAAAGCCTTTTTGACAGGATTAATAGTTTTTTTTCAAATCAAAACGGTATATCGTGGAGCTGATGCACTGGAGTAAGTACAAATGGATCTATCTTAGTGGTTGGAATTTATGGTGGCTGCAAGAAAAACTTAAGGCTGTCGCTCCTGATGCAGTATTGATTCAATGTATGACAGACGGCGGCTCTAGCCGCTAAGCAACTCAGCCCTTCATGAAGTGCTGCTTAAGTTACAGAAAGAGTTAATACTATCAATGCAATATCTATAAATTCAATTATTTTTATAGTTCAATGTAAGAAGATGGTTGCTGAACACACTCAGTTGCTCTTTTCTTAGAAATACTCGATGACTTTCAAGGGATAAGGTATTATGAAAGAATGTTTTAACTGAGGAACGAGGTATTCTGTTTCTTCAAGGACAAAAGACACTGTGACAGACTAGTTCAGTAACGGATATATTCTATTATTAATGGATTGCATAACTGACATTTTTTGGTAACTACATATCCTTAATAACCCACTTCAAGGTAACCAGGTAACTGTACTGCCTTGGAAAGAAGAAGCTGACATCGGTATTCCTCATTCTTCATCTATACATACGATTTTGATAAATTTAATTGGATTAAAAATCCATTCGAAAATGCTCCTGGACCATCATGTCTAAATGCAAAAGAGCAAGAACAACTTATTCATCTCGCTTGTGATACGTCACTACAGAGTAAGCATAATAAAGTGCCTTTGTTGCAGATTTGGACACATATTAGTAAGGAATCCTAAACGCTGAGCCAAAAGCAAATGAAGATCCTGATTCCTTTTGCAACAATATAGTTATGTGACACGGGAAGTTCAGGTTTGGCATCCATAAAGTCGAACATCATTCAAAGCTAAACGTGAGCAAAGAACTTCGAGTGATTGTAGTTTAAATTTTTAATGCTCTTGTAATCCATGTTTACTGGATTCTAAAATTGTTCATTTCACAGTTTTTGAATAAAGAAAAATTTGGATCAATATGAACAATTTGTCACATATTTCCATCGTAATAATTGACGAATTTTTAGTTTCTGTTGCGCAAAATCCTTCGAAACTGAATTTGGCAAAATAGGGAATAAGACAGAGAAAAATAATAGAAGACCATCTTTCGTTGTGGAGGGGGGATCGAGAGGAGAAAAGTTTGAGAACCACGGGTCAAGGAAGCCCAAATTCGCAACTTGTTGCTGACAATGAGGACCGTAACAGAAGGGTACTATGGAAGTACTGTGCAACAAGTTGGGAATCTGGGTAGGAGGGGAAGTGTGCTCGGACAGCCGAGCAGCTAGGGCGACCTCTCGGGTAAAGCAGGAAATCCGGGTTCGAGTCAGTGTCCAGTACAAATTTTCACTTCTGGCCTTTGAATTATTTTTCAGTGTCCTCATGCGGCTGGCTTCACGTATACATTCAGCGGCGGAATTATGAATGCACAATACGATATCTGGTACACTGATCACCCAGAACATTGTGACCACCAACTTACTATCAATGTAAACCCGTCCAGGCGATAGTAGCGTTACCTGGCGAGGAATCACTGCAAGTCAGACACACGCACGATGCATTTACGAGGTTCGTTCAATAACTAATGCCCACATTAAAAAAAAGTTAATACACAGAGACAAACATCCTTGTTGGTGCGTCACATCGCCGATGAAGTTCTGGCAGATGGCAGAGCCGTAGTACAGCGTCAAAATGGCATCTACATACGACTCACATTGCAAACAGCGTGCGGTTATTGAATTCTTGTACGCAGAAAAAGAAACCGTGGTTAACATTCATAAATATTTGTGTGCAGGGTATGGCGACCCTGCAGTTGATAGGAGTACAGTTGGGCGATAGGTAAGGAAAGTTACAGCGTCAAGAAATGCAGGAACAGAGCTCTTTGATCAGCAACACTCGGGACGTCTTGTCACAGCCACTGCTCCAGACATACTGAATCGTGTGGATGCCATTATTCGCGCCGACTGGCGCATCACAACTCGACAATTGGCTCTACAGTTTTCGGTCAGTATTGGAAGAGCGTCTGCAAAGATCGAGACTCTCCGATATTCAAAGAGATGCTCACTATGGTTCATATTCAACGAGGTGTTCACGATGGTTTCCACGAATGCTCACAGCGGGCCACAAGATTCGAAGAAAGACCATTTCATCTGAATTGATGGCGCCTTTTGGGACCGACGGACAGGCCTTTCTGTCAGAGATCGTTACGGGGGACGAATGTGGGTGCATCACTTTGCGCTGGAAACAAAAAGGCAGCCCATTGAGTGGCATTGTCCTTATTCGCTGCAAAAGAAGAAATTCTAGAGAACCTCCTCTGCCGGAAAAGTCAAGTTGACAGTCTTTTGAGATTGTGACGGCGTCATTCTTGTGGATGTGATGCCAAGAGGGTCAAACACCAATTCAGAGGTATACATGAAGACTCGGAATATACTCAAGAACCGTTTCCGACGTGTTCGATAGAAAAAGAATCCAGGAGAAATGTTGCTCCTACACGATAATGCACGCCCACACACAAGTCGTCGCCAAACTGGGTTGGACATCATTGCCTTATCCACCCTATAATCCAGACCAGGAACCCTCAGATCTCCATCCCTTTGGGCCGCTTAAAGATTATCTACAGGGAACACACTTTGAAGATGACTAGGGTGTCACTCATGCAGTGAAAACATGGCTGAGCCTACAGGACAAGAGCTTTTACCAGCAGGGAATACAGGCTCTTCACAGCGTTGGCGTGCAACCATAGAACGTGATGGACACCACGTAGAAAACTACGACATGGACCAGAAATATTGCTGTATATTGTCACAAAATTCTGCCTCTTAACAATAAATATGTTCAGAGAAAACAATGTGGGATATGGGGCATTACTTATTGAACGACCCTTGTAGTATCAGTGAGAGAGCTGGGGAAGTGGAGAAGGCGCTCAATCTGTCTGAGTCTGACCGAGAGCAGAGTGTGACGGCCAGAAGGCTTGGCACGAGCTTTTGGTAACCTGCACGATTTGTCGAGTGATCGAGGGGCTCTGTGGTGAGTGCGTTCAACACGTGGCGAAACCAGGGTGAAACGACGTCCAGACTTTGTGGGGTTGGGTGGCCACCACTCTTTACAGATGTAGGAAGTCCCAGGCTGGAAAGACTGGTGAAACAAGACGGACGGCGAAATGTGGCGGAACAAACATCATATTTTAATGCTGGGCAGAGTACAAGTGTGTCTGAAAACACATTGCACCGAACACTCCAAACGATGGAGTTCCGCAGCCCACGACCCAAGCATGCGTCAACGTTAACACCACGACATCGGCAATATCTTCTTCATAATGCTGATGGGAGTGCGCGAATCCGTTGTCTTCCATGGGATAACTCCTTGACACATGTAATACAAGACGGAAAAAAATTGACGACGGCTCCATTATGCTCTGGCCAACATTTGCGTGGGCATTCATGGGCGCAGTGAATACCGTGCAAGACACTATGACGGCCGAGGAGTACACTATAATGGTTGCACGCCTCGTATACCTCTTCATAATGATCATTTTTCCCAACGCTAGAGGCGTTTTCACCAAGCTAATACGACATGTCACAAGGCCAGGAGTATGATGGAGTGTTTGTGGGAATACAGTGAGGATCTGCGATCGATGTGCTGTCCTTCTGCCTCGCCAGATCTGAACCCGATCGAACGCATCTGGGACATGAATGACCGTGGCGTCAGAGCTCAACGCCTCCCTCCCCGGAATTTTCGGGAATTAGGTGACTTCGGTGTGCAGGTGTAATGCCAGCTCCCTCCGGCGACCTAAGGCCTCATGACTTCCATGCCACGACGTGTCACCGGCCGCGGTGGTCTCGCGGTTCTAGGCGCGCAGTCCGGAACCGTGCGACTGCTACGATCGCAGGTTCGAATCCTGCCTCGGGCATGGATGTGTATTATGTCCTTAGGTTAGTTAGGTTTAAGTAGTTCTAAGTTCTAGGGGACTAATGACCACAGCAGTTGAGTGCCATAGTGCTCAGAGCCATTTTTTTAACCACGACGTGTCGCCGCTGTTATTAGTGCCTAAGGTGGACATACCGGCTATTATGCAGGTGGTCATAATGTTCTGGCTGATCGTGTAATTAGAGGATTTCTTCTCTGATAATGATAATCTTTTTCCTGTCATATAGCCTATATTTTTCAGCACTAAAATGTCATTTAATAATATCTCAGAATCATGGCAGACAACTTCAGTTGTTTCTCCTCAAATGCGACGAGTATGATTTCGTAGTACCAGGATTGGTTATCACACAGGTGCTTCAAATTCCGTGATGAGTGGTTGGCTCACGTTTCACCCCTCGCCAAGATAAGTTGTCGCTAGATCTAATAAAGTAAAAAAATGGGTTAAAATGGCTCTGAGCACTATGCAACTTAACTTCTGAGGTCATCAGTCGCCTAGAACTTAGAACTAATTAAACCGAACTAACCTAAGGACATCACACACATCCATGCCCGAGGCAGGATTCGAACCTGCTACCGTAGCGGTCGCTCGGTTCCAGACTGTAGCCCCTAGAACCGCACGGCCACTACGGCTGGCTCTGATAAAGTCACGGGAAGCTCTGTCCTAACTGTAATACCACACACTTTCACATTGTAGGGTCCCACTACAGAGTTTCTCACGGCTAGCTTTATAGTTCTTAAAACTGATAGAATCACTTACTGCGGTATCATGTTATTCGCGTAATGTGTTAATCTGTCATCTGCTCTCATCCCAGAAGGCCACACATGTAGCCAAAAGAGAAGAAAGTTCTAAACATTAGTATCTTTCCCAATTTACAACGTAAGCATGAATCATTTCAGGATATCCAAAAAGTTGACACAGGGGCCTTAATGACGCGTGATGGCCTCGCTGTTGAATGATTCACAGACCGTCTCAAAGAAATCACCTCGCTTGAGAAGAAGTCACGTGTCAGTGGGAATAAGAGTGACTGGGGAGCCGCCGACCGAGGGTAATATATCCAAGTTTCCACTGTACAGAACGTCGTACCAGCGATTTACAAAGTAATCGCTCTTACAGGATAGATAATTGGATATGGTCCCCAAAGTAATGGCTATATTCCATGGCAAGAACATAACAGCTTGTGTACAAGTCTCAGTGTGACACAATTTAGAAGATACATTCTGTTTTTATCAGGAGGACAGAGGTGTAAACTTAAAGATTGTGTACTGACAGGACTTTTCATAAGCCGATAAAGAGGATATTTTATTATGCTAGAGGATAGCTGGCAAATCGATTCCTTGTTAGTTGCTCGCCAGCCATACCTACCACACCCGTGTTAATTATTTTAGATGTACGAAACAGGGACCAATTTATTGAGCTGTGTGGCACAGTAAGCTAGCCAACAGCTAAACCTTTTACTTCGCACGTGCAACTATGTTCATTTCTGTCCACAACGACAGTCCGCCACCACTAACTCTGGAATAAATTTATTTCCCCTTTTCTCTTTTTATTCCTTCTCTCTATGCACATATGTCAGATGCTCAATAGTCCTGCCTTCTAACAGTACGGTATCGTGATGTTGATACAGCCTGTCAACGTTTGCAGAGATCAGCCCCACGAACATGAATGGAGGCAGATCTGCTTCACATCTCCATCATGTTTATGTTGTGAAACCCAAGCCTGCCGTAGTAGTCGAGGTACATTTCGCCAAGTCTTCCAATGACTGTGAACACGATGTCTTGTTATTCTTGCTCAGAAATAATAGTTTCTTGAGCTTTGAAATCCTCCCGCAGTCTCAACGTGAAGTGCCAACTGTGAACTTATTTGTTGCTGTATTTCACTGCCTCAGGGCCATTGCACCGCCTTTACCAATGTCGAAGGGAGATTCAGAGCAAGACACCA
Organism: Schistocerca gregaria; assembly: GCF_023897955.1. Taxonomy (NCBI): domain Eukaryota; kingdom Metazoa; phylum Arthropoda; class Insecta; order Orthoptera; family Acrididae; genus Schistocerca; species Schistocerca gregaria. The sequence continues at coordinate 884,740,004 of NC_064920.1, read as the reverse complement.
ACGGTTCTCGAACTAGACCTAGGGCTGCAAACGTCCGCATTTCCCCGCATTTGTCCTTGTTTCGAGGACGTTTGGTGGGGAATCATGGTTTTTTTTTTTCAGCTATCCGGATTACAACTTTATCGAAAAATACACAGATACTTTCCGTACTTTATTGAAAACGTTGAGAAGCTGCTGACAGTTTGACAGTCTCATGCACCGCGCCGCCGCCCCGTCCGCCAGACAGCTGTGCGCAGGCAAGCCAACTGTGCAAGTGTGCGTTTCACTCGCTCCGCAAACGTAGTATCTCGATAATGCAGTGCGCCGATTTACGTTAAGTTTGTATCATTCATATTACTTAAGAGTTGTATTGTATTGTAGTATGTTAACCGGGGACCTAGAAACGACGGAGAGGCTCCGTCCCCGCCGCAGCCGCAGTGGTCCACAACCCCACGACGACTACCGCAGTCAACTTCACCCCTCCGCCGCCCCACACCGAACCCAGGGTTATTGTGCGATTCGGTCCCTGGTGGACCCCCCAGGAAACGTCTCACACATAACAAGTGTAGTAAAGTAATGGTGGTGTACTCGTACGTGGAGAATTTGTTTGCGAAGCAATCGCCGACATAGTGTAACTGAGGCGGAATAAGGGGAACCAGCCCATATTCGCCGAGTCAGATGGAAAACCACCTAAAAGCCATCCACTGACTGGTCGGTTCAGCGGACCTCGACACCAATCCGCCGGGCTGATTCGTGCCGGGGGCGGCGCTCCTTCCCGCCCGGAAAGCCGTGCGTTAGACCGCACGGCCAACCGGGTGGGCTAAGAGTCGTAACTCGTCATCGTTTTATTTGTATCGGCCTTCGTATCGATACATTCTACGTGTCCGGGAAAGTAATCCGATTTGACCCAAACGTCCGACATTTTCGCAGTCTCTGCCCGGGATTGGTAATTTAAGCAAAGGCAGTCCGGTACTTGACTAATGTTCATCTTATCAGCTAGACTTCCTGTTTCCCTGCGTAGGCCAGCACGGCTCCCATTCTCATAGAACAAATACTGAGTAAATGCAGATCGCGCTGTCTCCAGAACAAAGGATTGCCACCGGCTCCCCTTCCCATAAATTTCAAAAGATGATACGACAAGTCGCCAAATCACTTTTCCCAGCGTAAAACTTAAAGAACATAGTATAGTGCTAGCCGTAAATACGATAAACAGACCATTCTCTGCCATCTTTCATAGTTAATATGACTGACTACACCAGTACGGATCAGATCAGCAGAGCTTAATTTCTGCCGAAACGCGTCGGAACGGCGTTCCAGCAAGGAGCAGGTATTTTTTTTAACTCATGGAAACAAGGAGGCATCGGAGATTTAAAATAATACACGTGTTTTAAACCGCAACGTAGCTATAATTTGCCGCTACGCCGTCACCAGCCATCAGTGGGTGCTCAGCGTGATGCGATGGGCTGTGGTGTGGGGCGAGGTAGTGTGTGTGTGTGTGTGTGTGTGTGTGTGTGTGTGTGTGTGTGTGTGTGTGTGTGCAGTATACTGAAGATTCGTTCAGCTTCGTTCCAAAGGTGTGCTAGGTACGTATCGGAAACCTGTTGATTAAGACTGCCAGGAAAAACTCAACTAGCACCTAAGATAAGCTGAGCTTCATTCCGATATGTTTTGAAAGCTATATTATTTTGTGGTTGGTTCTGTAACATGAAGCCCAGGGCCAATATACTGCTACATTAATGTGGGACTCTTCCAGAACCATCCTCGGATTTCTCCGTATAGGCAGCTTTTAGCAGTTTAAGTCTGCGCTAAGGTAATGCTCGTTTGACCAGTGTATCACATAACTGTGCAGCAAGCAATGGTATGCAAAATCAGTAGATACGTGACTGCTTGTGACGCTGTGTTGCACCCCTAAGGCCGGCCGATGGTGGCCGAGTGGTTCTAGGCGCTTCAGTCTGGAACCGTGCGACAGCTACGGTCGCAGGTTCGAATCCTGCCTCGGGCATGGATGTGTGTGATGTCCTTACGTTAGTTAGGTTTAAGTAGTTCTACGTTCTAGGGGACTGATGACCTGAGGTGTTAAGTCCCATAGTACTCAGAATAATTTTTTGCACCCATAAACTTAGAAAATGTTTCAATCCTGGAGAGCACATACTTTGGACCTTGAACTATCACTCAGTTTTTCCCTCTTCTAACGCAGAAAATGGTATTTTCTTTATTAGATTGACGAGTTCAAGCCTAAATGTACACCACACACCTACAGTATAGCACAGCTGTGTTCTTCCTAGTGTATTACAACAGCAGCGCGAAGTTCCAAGCAACTGTAAAAATCGCAGGTAACCCTTTGTCTGAGAAGGGCAAAAGAACGGAACCGTAAATTTACAGACCACCGTTCCGAACATCGATTTGCTGCAGAATCCTTGAACATATGCTCAGTTAGAATATAATAAATTCTCTTGAAACCGAGAAGTTTAAGTCCGCGAATCTGCATGGTTTTAAGAAACATCGCTCATGCGGAACACGGCGTTCCCTTTTCTCACATGATATGCTGCGAGCTAGGGGTGAAGGGCAAAAGACAGATCCCATATTTCTGGATTTCCAGAAAGCGTTAGTAACGGTACCTCATTGCGGCCTGTTAAATAAGGTACCAGCATATGGAACTGGTTCACAGATATGTGATGGCTCGAAGACTTCTTGAAGTTATAGAACCCAGTACGTCATTCTCGATGGTTGGTTTTCATCAAAGACAGGGAGATCGTCAGGTGTATCCCAGGGAAGTACGACAGGACCGCTCTAAACAATCATGGTGGTGTCTGATTGTTCTATATCGTGTCGCCCTACCACTTTCGCGCAACGACGCTCTGAGCGTGTTTTTTAGGGAATTGACTGTTGCTGGTAAGGAGACTCCAGGCCACACATGACATGTAGAATTCAGAAGAGTTCAGTGAGACTAGCGATGATATAACGAAATACTTAATGATCTCAGCGTCAGCTCCACTGCACTCCCTGTAAAAGAATCTTAATACTAACCATATTTAGTGGAAGGGGTTCAAGGCTTTCCTATTTTTAGTTAGCTGGGAAAATAACGTCGAAAAAGCAGTTAAGTTTACCATTGGAAATTTTATTCTGCTCACAAAACATTGTTTATAAATTGCACTATTGATAAAAGGAAGTGTTTTAATACAGGATGGTAAAAACCAACTGCGTTCAACAAAAATGTGAACGAATATTCCCTGAATGGGTTTCCAAGTGCTACAATGGATCGGAGGATGACCTATATCACATCTATAATCTACGTTTAAATTAAGTTTCACAAAAGAGAAAACCATCAAAATGGTCTACAGTGACCCTCAATTATCTTTAATTACTTATCTAACTTGTCGTAAATTACAGTGGCTAATGTGGCTTCTCAATAACTATATAACAGAAAAATCATCGCGTTTCAGATTTTTACTTCAAGTGGCAAATGTGAACACCATAAGCTTTAATTGACGATCGACACTAGTATTACCCAAAAAGAGGGTGTAACAGATGAGACTTCTGCAGTTGTGAGTGAAGCCTTATCTGCTCAAAAATGCGGCATCGCGTGCGTTCATTACCTTGTCGGTGTTTCGGCAGCGTCAGGGCCGCGGGCAGCACAGCTCCACTCGCCTCGCCATCTCGGAACTAACTCTCTTAACTACAATTTACCGAAGTTGGTTTAAAAAAACCTATCTGGCTGTGTTTTCATCTGACCAATCAGGCTCTCAATGTTAACCTTAAGCTCCGCATACAAAAATTCTGTCTATCCAATGAGAAACGTTATACTTTTCGTGGTGGGGCAACGTTTTTAAAGTTTGCAACGTAACAGAGACGCGAAAAAGTCTCACGCTAAAACTTGCACTTGGTGTGGTTCTTTTAGCGTTATCGTAAGATCTATACTGTTTTTCTGGAGGGCTCTAGCTTTTAACATTGGCTAGGGGGTTGTCCTTGACGTAACAGAGACTGAAAAAGTCTCACGCTAAAACTTGCGGGTGGTGTCGTCCTAATGGTTAGCTGGCGACGTGGGTGTCCAGTCCGTCCCTTATCGTAGGGCTTTCTAGCTTAACACGGTTCTGCTCTCGGCTTCTGTTCTCGTTTCCCCCCTCGGAACTGCGTCGGTCTCACGGTGGGAAGGTACGACATGCATTTAGGCATTCTTGTGTTAGTCTGTGGTATTCCATTTGCTCACCCGTTACTCGTATTACTTTGGTTAATTTAATGTCACGATTTATTCAGAGCTATGTGACATACTACTGGATTTGCTTATCATGTCAGGGTTTTGATGGAAGGTGTTGGTTTTGCCTGACATCTTACACCGCTATTACTTTCTGTATACATAAATCATGTGGCGGACAGAGTGGACAAAAACTCATACTCATAGCAGTGGAAGCTCAAAAACGTAGCAAAACACTTTTTTTTACATGTGAAATTTAATCATTTTTCTCACTTATTACTGGCTGCGTTTGTTGTTATAGTACACTTTTCTTCCTAAGTAAGAGAGATTTTATTATGACTTTTGCACAACATACAAACCATAGTTACAGGTGTATGAAACTCTAGAAGTTATTTAATTTATGAAAAAATTAATGAACTGTTACATTTTAAACTTCATGTTTAGAAAAAACTCATATTTTATAGTTAATTACCTCAATTTTATCCACAGTTTTTTAATAGATTTGGAAAATTCTAGAGTTTCATACGCCTGTAACTACTTTTTGTATGCTGTGAAAAATTAATCGAAGAATCTCTCTTGCTTAGGAAGAAAAGTGTACCTATTACAACAAATGCAGCCAGTAATAAGTGAAAAAATGATGAAATTTCACGTGTAAAAAAAAAGGTATTTTTCTACGTTTTTGAACTTCCACTGCGATGAGTGTGAGTTCTCAATCCTTCCTGGTCATGGTGACAAAGTTTCATGAATTTATTTGTAAAAGTATAGACAGTAGAAACTAAAATGTCCTGTGGTAATTCTCCTGCTCCAAGTCGGCCCGTTTGACGTCCTACCCCCCCCCCCCCCCCCTTAAATGGGAATCCCTGGAGGGAAGGTCCGAAGAGCAGTATTGGAAAATTTTTGAGAACTGGCATTTGAAACTAACTGCACAACGATTCTATCGCCTCTAACGTATACTGCACGTGAGAATCACGACGGTAAGATACGATGAAGTAGGGCTCACATTTAGGCATGTAGACATATTTCCCTCGTTCTCTTCACGAATGGAACAGGAAAGGAAACGACTAGAAGAGGTACGGGTACTCTCCGCCACGGCCCTTAAGCTAGATTACGGAGTAGCGACGTAGATGTAGATGCAGATTTAGTTGGCTCTGTCTTGAAAACCGAATGCAGGTTCGGCATGTCATCACGCATGTGATCAGTATTCACAGACAAGTGGTAACTCATGTTGTGATTCACTTTTATGTCAAGGGGAGGAGGCGTTCTCCCGGGAACTGGAGACGGATGACTGGCTGTGGTTCCCTGTTTATTAGCTGGCAACCAGCGACAGAATGCGCAGGGGTAATAGTCCGACTTCTTTCTGTAGCTCGGTAAGGGCTGAACGAGGAATTGAAGTGATTATTTCGTCTCTAAAGGTGCGTGCCCGTGCTGACTACAAATCAGCCCCGAAAACACCGCAGCACGAAGAAACCGGCATAGTTACCGGCGAGCAGAGTGACATGTAACAAAAGCACATGATTTGGTGACAGTTGGAACTGCAGTATTTGTCACTGCGGTCGTCTACGTTAGACCTGCAGTTTAGTGGAGTTACAGACAATTACTGCATTAAATTCTAAAGAATTCTGTACTGAATAAAACTTGCCTGTGTGCTTCAGCTATCAACGAAACACTCCCGATATTGAACTGTAACTTTGTTCGTAGTTACTGCTATACATAATTTATGAGGTACTTGTTGTATAATTAAGACTTTTTTTGGCGTTAAACCAAGTTATCATGTTCGTGCAGTTTTAACTGTGTTGCGACGTATTTCCAATTCCTATGTTTATCCCCTTGTCTTCTGAAGCCACTACTTTCCCACACGGCAGTTATTCGCGTCGCTGACGTCATCATTAGTCCGTCCTTCGACAAGTGCGGTGTGAAGGTGAGCGATAACGCGGTTAGCAACTGAACCATCTGTTTAAAATACCTCTCTGAAGGCCTCCGCTGTCCGGTCTGATTATTATGCTGTCGTTAGCGTGTTATTGCAGGCGCATTGTTCGCAGCTCGACGGCTTTCCCTCTGGTCAGAAATTCATGATTAGACAAGAGCCAATCGGCGAGGCTCATTGTGTCTTCAGTTCTGCAAATCATACAAGCAACGTCTCATGTTGGATGCGAACTTCTCGCTCCACACAATTTAAAGGCACGCTCCATTCTGTAATTACACGAATATTTTGAATATTTTTGACGCTATGTTGATATTTAAGAACCCATGTGAAGCACTACATCATCAGTTAATGACTAAAAGTTCTCAGGGAGTGTACATATGTGTAGATATGTTTTCGTTGGCTTTGGTTTTAGGGCTTTGAGTTATTAAACTGATAGTCTGGTAATTTTCACACCTGTCAACACCTCCTTTCATTGGGATTAGAATTATTATATACTTACTGAAGTATTTCGCATGTCTCATACATCTTGCTCACCAGATAGTAGAGGTTCGACAGGTCTGGCTCTCCCAAGGCTATCAGTAGTTCTAGTGGAATGTTGTCTAATCCCGGGGCCTTGTTTCGACTTAGGTCTTCCAGTGCTCTGTCAAATTCTTCACGCTGTATCATATCTCCCATTTCATCTTCACCTACGTCCTCTTCCATTTCCATAACATTGCCCTCAAGTACATCGCCCTTGTATAGACCCTCGTTATAATCCTTCCACCTTTCTGCTTTCCCTTCTTTGCTTAGATATTCATACAGGTGGTTCTCTTTTCTCCAAAAGCCTCTTTAATTTTCCTGTACGCAGTACCTATCTTACCCCTAGTGTTATACGTCTCTACATCCTTACGTTTGTCCTCTAGTCATCCCTGCTTAGCCATTTTGCACTTCCTGTCGATCTCATTTTTGAGATGTTTGTATTTCTTTTTGCCTGTTTCATTTGCTGCATTTTTATATTTTCTCCTTTCATCAATTAAATTCAATATCTCTCCTGTTTCCCAAGGATTTCTACTAGCCCTCGTCTTTTTACACGTACCTACTTGATTCTCTGCTGCCTTCACTATTTCATCTCTCAAAACGACCCATTCATCTTCTACTGTATTTCCTTCCCCCGTTCTTGTCAATCGTTCCTTAATGCTCTCTCTGAAACTCTCTGCAACCTTTGGTTCTTTCAGTTTATCCAGATCCTATCTCCTTAAATTCCCACCTTTTTGCAGTTTCTTCAGTTTTAATCTGCAGCTCATAACCAATAGATTGTGATCAGAATCCACATCTGCCCTTGGAAATGTCTTACAATTTAAAACCTGGTTCCTAAATCTCTGTCTTACCATTATGCAATCTATCTGAAACCTTCCAGTGTCTCCAGGCCTCTTACACTTATACGACCTTCTTTCATGATTCTTAGAGCAAGTGTTAGCTACGATTAAGTTGTGCTCTGTGTAAAATTCTACCAGGCGGCTTCCTCTTTCATTCCTTACCCCCATTCCATATTCACCTACTACGTTTCTTCCTCTCCCTTTTCCTACTATCAAACTCCAGTCACCCATGACCATTAAATTTTCGTCTCCATTCACTATGTGAATAATTTCGTTTATCTCATCAGACATTTCTTCAATATCTACTTCGTCTGCCGAGCCTGTTGGCATACTGTGGTGGGCGTGGGCTTCGTGTCTACCTTTGCTTCAATAATGCGTGCACTATGCTGTTCGTAGTAGCTTACCCACGCTCCTGTTTTCTATTCCTTATTAAACCTACTCCTGCATTTCTCTATTTGATTTTGTATTTATAACCCTGTATTTACGTGAGCAGAAGTCCACTGAACTTCACTAATTCCCACTAACTTTAACCTATTCATTTCCCTTTTTTAAGTTTTGTAACCTACCTGCCCGATTAAGGAACCTGACATTCCTCGCTCCGTAGAACGCCATTTTTGTTTCTCCTGATAACGACGTGCTCCTGAGTAGTCCCAGCCCTGAGACCGGAATGGGGGACTATTTTACCTCCAGAATATTTTACCCAAGAGGACACCATCATCTTTAACAACACAGTAAATCTGCATGCTCTAGGAAAAACATAGGGCTTTAATTTCCCGTTGCTCTGAGTCATTCGCAGTACCAGACGTTTTGGTTACAGGGCCAGTTCAGTCAATCATCCGGACTGTTGACCCTAAAACTGCTGAAAAGGCTGCTGTCCCTATTCAGGAACCACATGTTTGTCTAGCCTCTCAACAGAGCTCTTATGTGATTTCACTGAAGTCGGAAATGACGGTGGTTTGGGGTCCGTGGAAGGCACGCTATAGGGCGTCTGCGTAGGAGCTGTCCTTGAAGTAACTCATTTGAAACAGTTCGTTATGTCACTGTGACTCCAAATGCTGCTCAAATAACTGCTGCAGGCGCAACACGATAAGCCGGAGCCACGCGCCAAACGCGATCGTCTTCCCTCTCGCTATCTGAAGCCCGATATTCTTGTGAACGTACATTCTAGTGACCACCGCTGCTGTCTATCGTGTACAGTGGTTACGTTCTTGCAGTCTTCCTGCGGTGTAGCAGAAGGAACGTCCAGCTTCCTGTAGCCCTGTTACACAACCTCGTATACATTCAATGAGGTGTTGATAATGGCGTTTCAGTCGCTCTAAAGGCATTCTTGACAAACATCAGCTCACCACATGTAATATCAAACGTAGCTAACGTTCATGACTCTGACAGCGTGTATTTTAGGCAAACCCGATTTATATCCTAATTGTGGCTTTACTGGCACCACTAGTATGTGACTGGCACGAAATCTGAATTCGTTTACGTCGCACAACGGTTGCGAGGTGCCGGGGCTAGCAGTGTACTTAACACTAAATTCATCTCGATCCTTCATATGCAAATGATGCTCTAAGGCCCCCTTTTGTAACTCCTACTTTTGCTGTTGCACATGGATTAAGAAGAAACGCGAACTGACTGTAATCGACCCTGCAAGTGGAGTAGAAAAGAGTTGGGCACCTGCAATAATTTAATTGGATAGAAATTAAGGAAAGTTTCATTAACGTAGTGAGAAATGAAAGGGTTGCTCTACAAATTAACAGAACGAAAGTTCCGTCCAAAATAACAATTTGGTTTATTATGATTAAACTCAAAATAATTAACAAAACACACGAAACATTTACAATATACAAAATGGATACTCAAATAAAGGCTGTGAAGGTGAAGTTGTCCATAAACTAGGTTGTGACATTTGTGACCAAGTGGTATGTGGAGCCAATTCCCTGCAACTCAAATTTTAAGAGAAACACCCAGTCAACCCAACATTAATTGCTGCTACGGTAGTAATAACTCAGACAGTGAACACCCAAGACAGAACAAAGCTAGAAAAGACGAACAGGCGCGCTCTGCTGACTTCTGATTATCACCTAGCAAAATTGCCTGCTTTGCCGGTGCTGTGGACGTATATTACCAAGCTGTCTTCTTAACTGCAAGGACACGATCTGGCATACCGGAGGCGATGGCTGGTTGCTTCGACGTCCCGTCGTGGTGATGATAATGTCGTGAGTATAGCCCGAAACAAGTTCTCCTGGTCTGGTTGTTCCAGACTAAAGACTTCCTAGCAATACAAATGCGCCTCTGAGAGAGACGAAGAAGGCTCGCCACACAATCACTGACGGTACAGTGATTGATTTTAACAAGCGAAGTCAGACAGTAACTCCGATACAGTCAACTTTAGCCAAAACTGCCCAAGACAGACAGCATAGGCCGCTTGTACGCAGAACGCTCAATTGCCAACTGTACTCGGAAGATTACGTTGAAGTGGAAGCTTCAGCCATTTCGTCAAACAGTTACAATCAAATAAAAGTATATGAGACAGCCAACGGAAGGCAGGCGGTCCAGAGCAGCGAGAGCTCAGTCTTGTAACCTACTCCGACCGAAAGGCGAGAGCCGACTCTCTCAAGAGCACCCGTACCAGCCAAATATAGTGGTCGTGGTTAAACGTTTCAATCAGCAACTCGAAAACCGGCGGAAAACTCCCCTATATTGCCGACGCAGTACTATTCCACCAATGGACCCCCCTGTGGGTTCGGGGGTAAGAATAGGCCCACGGTATTCCTGCCTGTCGTAAGAGGCGACTAAAAGGAGTCTCAAACGTTTCGGCCTTATGTGATGGTCCCCTACCGGGTTTGACCTCCATCTTCTAAATTCTTCCGAAGAGCGAGCTGATTGGGGAAGGGCGCCTTACAAGGTGCAATGTGTCCATCGCTCATTACCATCTCTAGCTTGGTTGGTCGTCGTCGCATAGCTGTCCCGCCCACTCACCATCTCTAGGGAGTGGCTTTGTTCTTGGGTGCGGTTTTTGCAGTCTGCTCTGCTGTGTCGCTTTATGCGCCAATGACGATCATGGGCTACATTTCACCTGAAATCCAGCACGGTAGCCAGTCCGTTGTGGTGGGGCCGCCATGTACCCTGTCGGTTGTAGCCCCCTGACAACACAGGGATCGCTCTACTGATGCCTGCGCCGTTAACTCCCCGCGTATGCCAAGGAGTAGATGCCTGTCTCCTTGGGGCATCGGGACTCCCGGCAATGGCCATCCCGCCAGGTGGTCGTTGCTGAGGCTGGGTGGCGCCCGTGGGGAGGGCCCTTGGTCGGAGTAGGTGGCATCAGGGCGGATGACCCGCGATGAAGCGTGGTACATCATCTCTTGCTGGCGGCCAGCCGCCAGCAGTCTCTAAGCGTTCTCGGCCTCAATACAACGCTCAGGCATATGATCCACAATCGTTCCCCTCCCTGGCCACACCATGGGAGGAACGAAAGGCTACGGTTGGCAGCGAACCTTATTCACCTCGCTATTTAGTCTGTACACGAGTCGATGGGGAATCGTTTATGGCGACCAAGCCTCAGTTTTTTGTCGAGCACTTGGAGGACAAGTTTGGGGAGGTGGAGGGCTTGTCCAAAATGCGCTCTGGGGCAGTATTGATCAAAACGGCATCCTCTGCACAGTCACGGCGGTTACTCGCTTGTGACAAGTTGGGGGATGTTTCCGTCACGATCACACCCCATAAGAGTCTCAACATGGTCCAGGGCATTATATTCCATAGGGACCTACTCTTGCAGTCAGACGACGAGCTACGCGCCAATTTAGAACGGCGGGGTGTTCACTTCGTCCGGCGCGTCCATCGGGGTCCGAGGGATCATCAGGTAGCCACCGGTGCCTTCATCTTGGCCTTCGAGGGTGACGTCCTACCCGAAAAGGTCAAGGTGATGGTCTACCGATGTGATGTGAAGCCCTATATCCCTCCCCCGATGAGGTGTTTCAAATGCTGGAAGTTCGGCCACATGTCATCTCGGTGTACTTCCAGCATGACATGCAGAGATTGTGGACGCCCTTCACATCCTAATACTGCATGTGCGCCGCCTCCCATCTGTGTGAACTGCGGCGAACACCATTCCCCTTGCTCGCCAGACTGCAAGGTTCTACTGAAAGAACGAAGGATCATGGAATATAAGGCCCTGGACCGCATGACCTATACTGAGGCTAAGCGGAAATACGAGAGGCTACATCCTGTGGCTCTGACCAGCTCCTATGCCACCGCTGCCAAAACAGTAGTTTTGTCATCTGCTGCACCGATTCCACTGAACACTCTGAGCCGGAATACTACACCTGCCCCCTTGATGGTGGGGGGCACTTCCCCATCTGTTGCTCCTGCACCACCTATCTCAGGAGCAACGACCCCCCAACCATCGGGGACACAAGTCCCCAACTCTAAGCCGGAGAAGCGTCCGACTTCTTCGGCGACTCTCTCTCGCAAGGGATCCCTCGGGTCCCTCCCTTCCCAGGTTTCCACCTCTGGGAAGGGTGACGTCAGCCAATGGCTGAAAAGCAGGCCAGCGGCTGGTCGCAGGGCTTCCCGCTCCTCCTCCGTCCTGGAGACTGACTCGGTGGAGCCCTCCCAGCCAGTAAAGCCCAAGGAGCAGAGAGAGAAGACGAAGAAGAAGAAGGCCTCTAAGGCCAAGGAACGCGCGGTGGCATCCACCCCACCGCTCCATATAGGCTCTGCGTCTGAGGATGAGGTGGAGATCCTGGCGTCCGCTGAGGACCTGGATCTCGCCATACCCTCAGACGCCAAGGACGCCGATTGTACTGGTCCTCGATCGGTGACAGCAGGTGACCCAGTGACGTGATCTGCCTCCTCGGTCCCTTCACGCCTATTTCGCCCATGGACAAAGTGATTCTCCAGTGGAACTGCAGCGGTTTTTTCCACCACCTTGCTGAGCTCCGCCAACTCGTCAGCAGTCACCCTTTCTTCTGCATTGCCCTCCAGGAAACGTGGTTTCCGGCAATGCGGACCCCTGCCCTACGAGGGTATCGGGGTTATTATAAGAACCGGGCAGCGTATGAGAGGGTGTCTGGTGGAGTCTGCGTCTACGTCCTTACCTCTATCTACAGCGAGTGTGTGCCTCTTCATACACCCTTAGAGGCTGTCGCTGTAAGGATGTGGACGCCTCAGCCTATTACTGTCTGCAGTTTGTACCTTCCGCCGGATGGTGATGTCTCTCGTCATGTGTTGGCTGCATTGATAGGACAACTGCCGCCTCCCTTTGTGTTGCTGGGCGACTTTAACGCCCATAACCCCTTGTGGGGTAGCGCCGCGATTACTGGGCGGGGCAGAGATGTCGAGACTCTTCTGTCACAGCTTGACCTCTGCCTTTTAAACACAGGAGAGGCGACCCACTTTAGTGCGGTCCATGGCTCGTTTTCGGCCATTGACCTTTCTATTTGCAGCCCCGGACTTTCACCATCCATCCACTGGAGGGTCCATGACGACTTATGTGGTAGTGACCATTTCCCCATCTTTCTGTCACTGCCACAGCGTCACTCTTCTGAACGCCCCTCCAGATGGGCTCTGAATAAGGCTGATTGGGACTTATTTACATCTGTCGCAGTGATCGCACCTCCTTCCACTGATCCGATTGATGCGGTGGTTCAGTCGGTCACCACCAGCATCGTTTCTGCGGCGGCATCTGCGATTCCCTGTACATCCGGGTCACCTCGGCGGAGGACTGTGCCGTGGTGGTCGCCCGAGATCGCAGAGGCGATTCGAGATCGCCGGCGGGCTCTTCAGCGCCATAAGCGGCACCCGTCGTTGGAGACCCTCATTGCTTTTAAACAGTTCCGCGCCCGAGCCCGACGCCTTATTCGCCAACGGAAGCAGGAGTGCTGGGAACGTTATGTTTCCACCATTGGCGTCCGTACCTCTGCATCGCAGGTTTGGGCCAAGATTCGGCGACTCCAAGGCTATCGGCCACCTGTCTCTGTCCCTGGGCTTTCGCTGAATGGAGCAGTGTGCACCGACTCCGACACGATTGCGGACCGGTTGGCAGAGCATTTTGCTCAGTGTTCCGCGTCAACGAACTACCCGTTGGCCTTCCGCTCCCGGAAAGAGCGGTTGGAAAGTCGGAGGCTTTCCTTTCACACGCGCCACGCGGAGTCGTACAATGCTCCTTTCAGCGAATGGGAATTCCAGAGCGCACTTTCTGCTTGCCCTGATACGGCTCCTGGACCAGACCGCATTCACAGCCAGATGCTGAAACACCTCTCAGTGCCTTGCCAGCGACGCCTCCTAGATCTTTTCAATCGCGTCTGGGTCGAGGGTGTTTTCCCGTCTCAATGGCGGGAAAGCATAGTCCTCCCCGTATTGAAACCTGGCAAGAACCCGCTGGAGGTGGACAGCTATCGCCCCATAAGCCTCACCAACGTTCCTTGCAAGTTGCTGGAACGTATGGTGAGCCGGAGGTTGAGTTGGCTCCTCGAGTCTCGGGGCCTTCTGGCTCCGTCTCAGGGTGGGTTCCGTAAAGGCCGCTCTGCCGTCGATAATCTGGTCTCCCTGGAGTCTGCCATCCGTACAGCCTTTGCGCGCCGCCAACATCTGGTTGCCGTCTTCTTCGACATGCGGAAGGCATACGATACGACTTGGCGCCATCACATCCTGGCCACACTTCATGGGTGGGGCCTTAGGGGCCCGCTCCCGATTTTTATTCAGAATTTTCTTTCGTATCGTTCCTTCCGCGTGCAAGTAGCTGCGTCGCATAGTTCCTCCCGGGTCCAGGAGAACGGGGTCCCACAGGGGTCTGTCCTCAGCGTGTCCCTGTTTTTAATTGCCATCAATGGTCTCGTTGAGGCGGTGGGGTCGTCCGTCGCGGCTTCTTTATATGCGGACGACTTCTGCCTATATTACAGCTCCAGTGGCATCGCCGCTGCTGAACGGCAGCTGCAAGGTGCCATCCGCAAGGCGCAGTCATGGGCTGTAGCGCACGGCTTCCAGTTTTCGGCCGCGAAGACCTGCGTTATGCATTTCTGCCGGCGTCGCACGGTTCACCCTGAGCCGCGCCTTTACCTTGACGGTGAACCTCTTGCTGTGGTCGCGACGCATCGGTTCTTGGGACTGGTGTTCGATACCCGGTTGACTTGGCTGCCCCATATTAGGCAGCTGAAGCAAACATGCTGGCGGCACTTAAACGCTCTCCGTTGCTTAAGCCACACCAGGTGGGGTGCCGACCGGTCCACCCTCCTCCACCTCTATCAAGCGCTGATCCAGTCCCGCCTTGATTATGGGTGTGTGGCGTACGGTTCTGCCTCGCCTTCAGCATTGCGATTGCTGGATCCCATACACCACTGCGGGATCCGCCTCGCCACGGGAGCGTTCCGGACAAGCCCCGTCGACAGCATACTTGTGGAGGCTGGTGTCCCTCCATTGCGGTTCCGGCGTGACCGCCTTCTGGCCGCCTATGCCGCGCACGTTTATAGCATGCCAGGGCATCCAAACTACCGTCTCCTGTTCCCGCGCTCGATCGTCCATGTTCCAGACAGGCGGCCCCGGTCAGGGTGTCCCATTGCGGTTCGCCTCCGGGACCTTCTCCGTGGCCTTGACTTTTTTCCTCTGCCGCCTGTTTTCCGGGCCAATCTCCGTCTGCCCCCGTGGAGTGTGCCCCGACCGTGCCTTCGGCTCGACTTGGCACAGGGTCCGAAGGTCTCAGTGCCTCCGGAGGCCCTCCGCCGCCGCTTTCTTTCCATCCTGGCCGAGTTTCCGAACGCGGCGGTGGCTTACACCGACGGTTCGGTGGTCTCTGGTCACACTGGTTACGCTCTCACTCTACGGGATTATTGTGAGCAACGGTCATTGGCAGCTGGCTCCAGTGTATACACTGCCGAGTTGGTTGCCATCTATCGCGCCCTAGAGTATATCCGCTCCCGCTCAGGTGAGTCCTTTGTCATCTGTAGTGACTCCCTGAGCGGTTTACGAGCTCTTGACCAGTGTTTCCCTCGTTCCCGTCTGGTGATGGCCATCCAGGAGTCCCTCCATACTCTCGTCCGTTGCGGCCGCTCTGTCACCTTTGTTTGGTCCCCGGGTCACGTCGGCATCCCGGGTAACGAGCGGGTTGACGGCCTGGCGAAACAGGCGGTCAGTTCCCCGGCCATGGAGATCGGTCTTTTAGAGAGTGACGTCCGATCCGTATTGCGGCAGAAGGTCCTTGCTGCTTGGCGTGATGAGTGGCGCACCCTGCCCTCTCCCAACAAACTTCGGGCAGTCAAGGAGACAACCAGTGTGTGGCGCTCCTCCATGCGGGGGTCTCGCAAGGACGCTGTCGTCCTCTGCCGGCTCCGCATAGGACATACCCGGCTCACGCACGCGTATCTCTTGTGCCGTGACGACCCGCCTCTCTGTCGCTGCGGATTGGCCCTGACCGTGGTACACGTCTTACTAGACTGCCCACTTTTAACTGCCCTCAGGCAGACGTTCGCGCTGCCTGATACACTCCCTGCTCTTTTAACCGATGGCTCTACTATGGCTGACTTATTTCTCCGTTTTATTCGAGCAGGGGGTTTTTATCATTCAATATGAGAGTCCCTTTTTATTTTTTTTTTTAGTGTCGACTGTGGCTTTTGGCCTGGGGTTTTAGTTTGTGGTGTTTTAATGTGTCCCTTGGTTGTCGGCCTTTCCAGTTTTATTTTCATGGTCGGCCAATGACCGTCGCACTCTGTGTGTCTTTTAATCTCTTTTCTCTGGTCTTCGTCTATGTCTTTCTTGTACTGTGTCGTCCCTTGTCGTCTCCGTTATGTGTTTATTGCTTGTTGGACTTTTCTTCGTGTATTATTATGGTCGTGGAACAAGGGACCGATGACCTAAGTAGTCTGGTCCCTTTAACCCCCACAAACCAACCAACCAATGGAGATACTTGGCTCCAATTTCTGCGCCGATTTTGCTACGTCACGGAGCTATTCCTTGTGCAAGCCAATCAGAGTTACGATTTTGCAGAAAACGCGGGAATTTGCCCGCCAAGACTGCCTGGGAACACAAGTCATTCCTGCACCTCGCTGGTAGCCCGCCAGAAAGTGTTTTCACTAAGTTTCTGTGAAGTAACGGAATCTCTAGCCCAGCCGCTCCGTCAGGACCTTGTGGGCTGTCGCCGCCGCTTTTATGACAATGTCGGCATCTGGAAAGCATCCACTCGACACCCTCACACCCGTCGGCTTAACACTTTCAAGATCAGCCGGGGCCGCCTGTCACCGGACCAACCGAGTGACGAGAGATGGTGCGTGTGAAGGAATAGTGACTTTTCACCGCATGCAGTTAGAGAGGAAAATCGAATTACTCAGAGTAAGATAGAAATATGAGAGGGGGCTTATGCCACCTCTCACGGTTACTTGGTGTTACGGTCTGTGGAGGAAAGTGTTCTGTTTACGTCGGGAATAGGATGATCTATGATTTCGCAGCACTGTTGGAGGGTTTGCATAATTCATTCTATAACGGTGTACTGTAAGAGAATTGTGTATAGTCGCGGTGTCTCTAACTTCCCTTTCCCTGAAATTGGAATTAAGTTATTAAGACTGAATAATATGTAGTTACTTGAAAAGGATCTTTTGGGCGAAAGAGATTGCTTCTCCAATACATTTACTTGTTTATCTCCCACACTTCCAGATAAAAAATAATTATTAGTTGAACTTTCAAATGTATAAAACAAAGTGATTGTCAAAGTTAATACCTGGGATAAAATCTCTGTGGCTCTGCATAATTCCGGCGATCGCCGACTCTGAAATTTCTTAAAATAATCAGAGGCACAATCGTACGCTTTACGGAGGATGTCTTGGGGGCCATGACGTACTCACTCTGCAGCATGGGAATCAGTGTCAAGCTGTTTATAAGTTTCGATAAAGACCAGAATTAAATCTCTAGCACTCATTGTCCATCACGCCAAACCTTTTGCTACTCCTGCCACCAAACTAGACATGTACAAAGTGTTCGCGTAAGCAGACAAAAGTCCCCAGATCACAATGTGAAACAAATGCGCCCTGCTATGCAAATGCATGTTGAAAGTTAAGAACAGGTTGCTCCCACAAAACACTCGAGTACAGCTATTAAGGCCACTAATTCCTCTGTGCAACGTGCCTCTAATAAATTGTATGTACCTCTGCTGATTGCAGGCCATACAGTAAAACTTCAATTAGACACATGTGCATCAGTGTCCTTATTAAACTATGAAATTTATGAACTGTTAGGCAAACCAAAACTGTGTCAATTTACAAATACGCTTACAGAGTACAACGGCCAGGAACACTTAACATTGCTGCTACGTATCATAATCTGCAGAAGACAGTTTCCTTTCCAGTGCTACGAAGTAGACAATCAGGTAATATTTTTCGTCTTGACTTGTTTGGACTAAACATTGTGGCCAATGTCTCATTCCTATTCAAATGACAGTGTTGCTAAGCTCTGGGACAGATTTCAAGAGTTGTTTGCTCCTGGCATACGTAAAGCAGTAACTTTGTAGCGCACATTATGCTTAAAGACAACGCACAATCGCACTTTTTCAAAGCACGTCCAGTCCCTGTTGTACTTCGTGAACATGTTGCAAAATAACTGGCTCACTGGCTAGAAAATGGCATAACCGCACCAATCTCTGCAAGTCAGTGGTCTTCCCCAGTAATTTCGTTTCCTAAACCATCAGAAAAATTATGACTTGTGCTGATTTCAAAGCCACTGTCAATCTTCAGGCGGTTGTGGGTACTTATCCAATGCCTCGTCCTGACGAACTCATGGATCGGTTAGGCGCAGGTCGCTATCTTTCAAAAGCAGACCTTCGTGATGCTTACCTTCGGATTCCTCTTGATGAATCTTCGCAAAATGTTTGTCATCAGAACACATTTAGGAATTTTCAAGTTCCTTTGCTTACATTTCGGTAATGCACCAGCACCTGCCATTTTCCATCGCTATCTGGAACAGCTGACTACTTCGGTACTTTCGTGTGTAAATTACCTGGACGATGTTGTAGTTGCTGGTCGCACGGCAGAAGAACATCTTGCCAGCTTGCGCACTTTATTTAAAGTTTTGCCTGAGGCCGGACTCAATCGTAATGAAGAAAAGTGTGTCTTTTACCAGACGGAAATACAATATTTAGGTCATCTTATCAAGACGAGCGGTCTGAGGCGCTGCAGTCATGGACTATGCGGCTGATTCCGGCGGAGGTTCGAGTTCTCCCTCGGGAATGGGTGTGTGTGTTTCTACTTTGGGTAATTTAGTTTAAGTAGTATGTAAGGGTAGGGACTGATGACATTAGCACACATTTAAAAATTTTTTCATCTTATCAGTTGTCGAGCTGTTCATTTGCAAGCAATACGTGGTCTCAAACTGCTTCAGAATATCAAAGAATTATAGTCTGTCTTAGGGAAGCTCAGTTATTACAGCTCATATAGCTACTCCCTTGTATCGCCTTCGCAGTAAAAATGTTTCTTTTGTTTGGTCCCAAGATTCTGTCACTGTCTTTCAGAAATTAAAATCGGCATTGCGCAGTGATCAATGCTTGGTTCACTTCCATCCATCAAACCTGTCATTTTAGCTACGTAATTGCGGCTGTTTTGTCACACCGAATCGGTTCGTCAGACAGACTTATTACTTTCGCTTCCCAGCTTCTGAACAAAGCTCAGCAGAACTAATCCCAAGCAGAAAAGGAAGCTCTCGCCATCATTTTCGGAGTGACTAAATTTTACCAGTACTGATATAGTCGAAAATTCTATTTGGTCACGGACAACAAGCCTTTGCAGTCACTCTTCAATACAACCAAACCTATTCCTATTCGTACTGCTCAGAAATTGCAACACTGGGCTCTTCTCCTCTCCTACTACCACTACGTAGTCATTTATCGGCTGATTTCTAAGCATGGGGACGCAGAAGCTGTTTCACTTCTACCAATACGATCTGCTGCTGACTTCCCATTTACGAAGCAGCATGTTTTCAAACTGATGCACAAGAAACTGACATTATCGAGCAGTTTCTCCTGGATTATCGCAAAGCAGCGCACACCCTTTCTTCCGATCCCGATATGCAAATTATGCTCCGATACATTCGTACCGGATGGCCATCTTCTGTCAAGCACATCGTGAGCTCCATTGTTCGGAGATATTTTGCACGTCGCATGATCGTGCTGCTGTTCACAGTATCATTTCGCTTCACACAGTCGGGACATTTGCGTGTGGTGATACCAAAGTGCTTCAAAGACATATACGCAGCTTACTGCATCAAGGACATTGGGGTTTCGTCCACACAAAACAATTAGCACGCAAAAACATTGCACATGGTTTGGCATGATTGCGCAAATAGGAAGGATGCCCGAACGGTGTCAAGCGTATGCGGAATATCAGGGCCCCCCTCCACAACGCCTTTTTTTGAGTGGCCCAAGGCCAAAGCGCCTTGGCAGTGTGTCCACGCAGACTTTGCTGGAACACACGCTGGTCAGTAGTTTTCGACGCATATAGAAAATTCCACTTTGTTGTTCCCATGTCATCAACAACATCTCGCTTCACTTTGCAAGCATTTCAGTCCATATTCTCCTCAGAAGATGTGCCTGAATTGCTCGTCACGGACAACGGACCTCAATATGCCTATGCAGAATTTGAAGATTTCTATACTGCGAATGGCACACACCATCTCACCTCAGCACCATTCCACCCACAAACGAATGGTGAGGCTGAACGTTTTGTTCGCACGTTCAAACAGCAAATGACCAAACTTCGCTTGCATCATTCACGCGAACAAGCCTTGCTTCGCTTCATGTCCACTTATTGCTCCCAGCACCATAACGGCTCTTCGCACGCAGAATTGCTACATGGGTGACGCCACCGCAAGCTCTTGCATTTTCTCCATCCCCGCAGCGGTCGCCGTCTGCAGACTCCAGTCAGCCAACATATCGGATTAGCCAACCTGTGTTTCACAGATCCTACGGCAGAAAAAAATCATGCGAACGCTGCGTCATACTCATTCAATTGGTTCGCCTGTGTATCAGATTCGAGGTCCCTACAGATTGCAGAAGCGACACCTAAATCAAATTCGCCCTTGCCGCTTCTCGAATGTTCACAGATTCCTGGATTCCTGGCCTTCCCGGTGGACGCAACCCGAGCGCCATCCATCAGAGTGATGTCACGCGACGCTGTTCCCGGACCTCGGACCGATGGCGCATCCAAGCACTAGCGGACGTCCGGTAGCGCCTGCCACGAACCACCACTGGGTGAACCTCGTGAGGAGGCCTACCAAGAGGCCTCCAGTCAGGAAGACGCCCTTGCGGATTCACGTCATCGGGAAGTGCCCTGCAGTCTCAAGGCGGATGTCGAGGTGTGAGCAGCGACTCGGCATCGGCCACAACAATGGTCGCCGCTCCAACACTGCTTCCAATACCCATTCCTCCCCCTCACCGACGGTATGGTGCTCGACCGTATGTGACGACGGTGGGGGGGTTGTCGTCCTCGTCGAACAAGAAGACACAGCCACGGCAAAAGCGCCACAGACGCAAGAATGCGAGCTGGAGCCAGTACCATAGAGACTCGTCACTTGCGCGAGTTTCACCAACGCCGCGGGTGCGCTGAGGACGGATATATCGACGTCGCCTCGGCCAAACGCCGGCCTAGTACAGACCGCCAATGACCGGACGACAACAGGGAGAAGCCTACTCAGAAGAGCACCTCTCGCCCACTTGGTTATAGATCATCTTCCACGGCTGACGTAGACAGGGAATGCCATATGGTGAACGCCATGGTTCAGTTCTAAGGAACTGAACAGACAGTTGTTGTAAAATGCATTTGCTATGTACTGTGAAGTTTACCTACGATTATATGCACTTAGCCTGACAACATACATACCTTTCGTAGATGTAGAGAAAGCCTTTGATAATGTTAAATGGGATAAGATGTCTGAGGTACTCAAAAAAAGTAGGAATAGAGTATAAAGATAGAAAATGATATGGAACCTGTGCAAAAACGAGACAGCAGTTATCCGTGGAACGGACAAAACAAGAAGAGGTGCAGATACGGAAAGGTGTCCGACAAGGTTGCGTACTATCTTCTGTTGTCTTTAACCTATACATTGAAGAGGCGCTGAAAAAAGTGAGGGAAAATTCACAGATAGGTGTAGTAATTCATGGCCGACGAATAGATGTGATAAGATATGCCGATGATATAGCGGTCCTAGATGAACAAGTGAAAGTCCAAGTTCAAGCAGGCAATGATCTGCCTGAACAAGTTGATAAATTTACTTATCTGGGTAGTAATATTACCGGGGATGGAAGGAGCAAGGCAGAAGTGAGAAGTAGAATTGCTCAAGCAAAGGCTGTTTTTAACAAGAAGACAAACATCTTGACATCTAAGAGCATCAGCCTTGATATCAGGAAAAGATTTTTGAAATCATATGTGTGGTGTGTGGCATGCTATGGGTGTGAAACGTGGACTCTCGGGACAGAGGAAGACCAGAAGCTAAATTCTTTTGACATGTGGTGCTATAGACGCATGCTCAAAATAAAATGTATCGACAAGATCACAAACGAAGTGGTTCTGGAAAGAGTAGGTGAGAAGAGAAGCTTCTGAAGTTTTATTGTTAAAAGAAGAGTGCAGTTTCCAGGCCATCTATAAAGACAGTAGGGACTCCTGAACTCAGACATAGATGGATATGTCGAGGGAAAAAGACCAAGAGGAAGACCACGGCTGAGGTACATGGATCAAATCGTGAAAGATGTGGGATGTAGCACCTATAAAGAAATGAAGAGAAAAGCTGAAAGACGCAGAGAATGGAGACAAGCTGTCATTGTAGCTGTTGCAAACCAATCCTTGGATTGACCACTACAGAAGAAGAAGCCATTGATGGCCTTTTTTATGCTATAGTACTAGCAGTGTTGCAGACTTCATGATTAAACTAGTTACATAGATAAGTGCCTGTAAACCTTTTAATTCATTGGTGTGACTTTTTTACTAATTTGTTGGAGCGTTCTCCTATTCTGTTACCTGACCCTGGAACATAGCTGTGCAACAATGGCAGGGAGAAATTGTCTTAACGGTGTACTGCCCCAGAAGCCGTTTCACGAACTCACAAACTCGGCCTCCACAGCAGTAGCGACGAGGCCTTTACATAACTTGTCGACGAGGGTTTACAAAACACGTTATGTTTCACACTATGTCCACAGTGATTTTATATCACGAGTCACAGATTATCTTTCTTTCGAAGTCGTAAGGAGTCTTTGAACGGTATAAATAACTTGCTTGGTGAGTGTTCGAGTACGCGGCCGTGGTTAGGGGCAATACCGCTGTCACAAAGTCATGTTGTAATGGGTCCAAATCAGGGCGCTGAAACCCGCCCTCCGCCTGCCCAAGACTTGCCCTACGCGACAACTACACGAAGACGCGGACATTCCGCTGCTGAGGGACCGCTTCCAGATCACATGACGCAACTTCTACGAGAAAGCAGGTGACTCCCTCAACAGACTCATCAGGGACCTGGGCCACCAACTAAACCAACGGCCAACAACACTCTGCACGCCTATGCTGGAGTCACGCCCAGCGATCTCGGGACAAACTCATATCAACGGTTAGAATCCTTAATCCGTCAGGTCAAAAATCCCCCCCCCCCCCCAATCAAGTACTGCAGCAGTATCACACTGTGTTTAGCCTGCCCGAGGCCGAGCTAAGGAAGCTCGTCGAGCTGCTGCGTCTGTGTCTGCATAAACATTTATGCTACATGACATAAAGTTATAGGCGAATTATGATACTAAGTGTCAACAGAATTGCAACTTCCTGCTTGGGACACGCTTTCAAACACAAGTACACCGCCGAATTTCGTGTTGAGGCACGCCACGACGTGTTCGTGTAAATAACGGTGTCATGGCGTGACCGCAAGATGACGAGTTACAGTCGGAATTGCTCAAACGGAATGTGAACACGGGTGTTCCGAAATGGAGCGCAGAGGTCTCAACAATGGCAGTGCTTGTGCACTGTTGTGGCCCAGTGTTTACCGCTGTGGTAATGGCAGCCATTACAGAGCGCGCAGCGTAGGCGGGCGTGTTTGCCGCCTCGTAATTGCAGATATGAGCCGCTACCGGCCTTGTCGGCTGGCTGGCTGCCTTTGTCTGCACGCCCGCCGTCTGCGAGTATTTTCGGCCATCAGCGAGGCCGTTACTTAGCGCCGCCCTGTGCAACCAGGGCTCCCGGAAGTGGGTGCGCAGTTCAACCGTTGTTTGGAGAGCCAGCCGGCGAACAATTGGCAGGTTGCGACTCTACAGGTAGCGCCTCTGAGACCGGTGAGAAGTACCGGATGTTTTTATGGAGCGCTAAATAAGTAGTCTGCTGCATGCACCAACTTCATTTTCATTTGCTCTGTAAATGAGTGTGTACGAATTAATTGTGTGATGTCTCGACAGAGTCCGCAGCTCGTGGTCGTGCGGTAGCGGTCTCGCTTCCCACGCCCGGGTTCCCGGGTTCGATTCCCGGCGGGGTCAGGGATTTTCTCTGCCTCGTGATGACTGGGTGTTGTGTAATGTCCTTAGGTTAGTTAGGTTTAAGTAGTTCTAAGTTCTAGGGGACTGATGACCATAGATGTTAAGTCCCATAGTGCTCAGAGCCATTTGAACCATTGTCTCGACAGACTTTGTCTTTACCGCCAGCGCTAAGAAGTGCGGGTATAAAACGTGGAGAAAACCCAGTAGGTGTCATTTATATTATTTCTCACTTTCGGCAAGCCCACTGATTTGATGAGATTCTAACAGACTATTCTCTTTTCACTGTATTCCTACGGAATTCAGAAGAGAGGTCTAAAATGCATACCTAAAGAGCCATGAGTACTACTTCTCTTCGATAAGGTGAAATAGATCTCTCCTACTCTAAGCTGTCTGCTTCCCACGCTTTGAAAGGTGATAATAAAATATTCCTGCGTTAGTTGTAGAATGGCCTGTGACATTACATAGAGAAACAGAGGGATCGCTACTACTACCAGTACTCGCGTATTTCGCCGAAATAGCTCCCTTAAGGATTGCTCTGATTTGTTAGTTCGAGCTGTACATTTAAAAATGTAAGATTTAACCTATCTAACCTTGGGCTGTTTTAAATAATGGGCTAATTTAAATAATTCGTAACTCATCGAAAACAATAGCCTGTCTTCAGTTCCTACGCGAAGAAGTTCTGTAGGATGTGCCATGGATCAGAGGTACATTGGGCGTGTTATGATTTTCGGTTATGGAAAGCCTGCATATAAGTGTGGGTAAAATTTAGCATTTATTGACTTGACAAGCACCTGATAACATAATAAAGTGTAACAAGTATTGGTACCTGATATACTCTACATTAAGTTTCATACTTAATAAATCTTAAACCTTGATTCTGATTACGCTTCTGAATTTGTGATTTCTGGAAAGGATTTAATCAAGTTGGGCTAATCATACACGCATTTAACACCCACATGCAACTGCTGTGGTTTAAACAACGGAGAAAAGGAAAGAACAAAGGCCTTCCACCATGACCACACGTTGCTAGTAAAGAGATGCTCCTTCCTCGGTTTGGAAACGCTGGATGAATACGCATGGTTACTGTTGTAATACACGAACGAAGGCCAACACATTTAATCTACATGTGCAATGTAAGAGAAAGACTACAGAATCTAAAGCACAAAGTGCTCGAAGCCAGAGAAGGATCAAGTGATGCTAACCAAACAAATGTAGAAACCGAACAAATAAACAACTGATTAGAACTGCACTGAATTTATCGTAAAGGTAACAAAATATGAAATACGAAGGCTATTAAACATGAACACTGATTAGTGGAAAGTACGGAATGAACCGGATTGAAAAATCGGTGGCAAAAATCACAGTCGTATCATAAAATGCATACGCCCTTGAGGTTAGAAAAATGAGACACTGATTAAACCGAATCGTTACCAGTTTTACGTCCCTCCACGAGTTCCAAGTAGCTAGTTTTGCCAACAATAGCCAACAAAGTCACCTAAATACACCCCTGGAAATGGAAAAAAGAACACATTGACACCGGTGTGTCAGACCCACCATACTTGCTCCGGACACTGCGAGAGGGCTGTACAAGAAATGATCACACGCACGGCACAGCGGACACACCAGGAATCGCGGTGTTGGCCGTCGAATGGCGCTAGCTGCGCAGCATTTGTGCACCGCCGCCGTCAGTGTCAGCCAGTTTGCCGTGGCATACGGAGCTCCATCGCAGTCATTAACACTGCTAGCATGCCGCGACAGCGTGGACGTGAACCGTATGTGCAGTTGACGGACTTTGTGCGAGGGCGTATAGTGGGCATGCGGGAGGCCGGGTGGACGTACCGCCGAATTGCTCAACACGTGGGGCGTGAGGTCTCCACAGTACATCGATGTTGTCGCCAGTGATCGGCGGAAGGTGCACGTGCCCGTCGACCTGGGACCGGACCCCAGCGATGCACGGATGCACGCCAAGACCGTAGGATCCTACGCAGTGCCTTTGGGGACCGCACCGCCACTTCCCAGCAAATTAGGGACACTGTTGCTCCTGGGGTATCGGCGAGGACCATTCGCAACCGTCTCCATGAAGCTGGGCTACAGTCAAGCACACCATTAGGCCGTCTTCCGCTCACGCCTCCAGTGGTGTCGCGACAGGCGTCAATGGAGGGACGAATGGAGACGTGTCGTCTTCAGCGATGAGAGTCGCTTCTGCCTTGGTGCCAATGATGGTCATATGCGTGTTTGGCGCCGTGCAGGTGAGCGCCACAATCAGGACTGCATACGACCGAGGCACACAGGGCCAACACCCGGCATCATGGTGTGGGGAGCGATCTCCTACACTGGCCGTACACCTCTGGTGATCGTCGAGGGGACACTGAATAGTGCACGGTACATCCAAACCGTCATCGAACCCATTGTTCTACCATTCCTAGACCGGCAAGGGAACTTGCTGTTCCAACAGGACAATGCACGTCCGCATGTATCCCGTGCCACCCAACGTGCTCTAGAAGGTGTAAGTCAACTACCCTGGCCAGCAAGATCTCGGGATCTGTCCCCCATTGAGTATGTTTGGGACTGGATGAAGCGTCGTCTCAAGCGGTCTGCACGTCCAGCACGAACGCTGGTCCAACTGAGGCGCCAGGTGGAAATGGCATGGCAAGCCGTTCCACAGGACTACACAGGACTACATCGTCTCCATGGGAGAATAGCAGCCTTCATTGTTGCGAAAGGTGGATATACACTGTACTAGTGCCGACATTGTGCATGCTCTGTTGCCTGTGTCTATGTGCCTGTGGTTCTGTCAGTGTGATCATGTGATGTATCTGACCCCAGGAATGTGTCAATAAAGTTTCCCCTTCCTGGGACAATGAATTCACGGTGTTCTTATTTCAACTTCCAGGAGTGTATTAAAAGCATTCAGCACTCCCGAAATTAAAACAAAATTCCTCATACGAACCAATAGACCATAAAGCAGTATGAGAAAAGCGTTAGGGTTTTAGTTAGAACTAAAGCTACTGGGGAGAAGCAACCGCGCTTACCAAGCTCTAAGAAAACAGTGAGGAGCTCCACTCACGAAACTGTGGTTTATCCTTTCAACTGAAGTGGCCAGAGAGCAGGCCAACTGTATTGAGCCAGCCTATACAAAAGATTCGTCCAAGAGAAACAGAAACCTCCTTGTAATCTTCCAAGCATCTACTGAAATTGGCCATATTGTCGCAGTAGGAGACTATTCTAACTTCCACAATTATGCCCATAGAATTCTCTGCACACACACACACACACACACACACACACACACACACACACACACACACACACACCCCACAGAGTCGGCCGCTATGGCCGAGCGGTTCTGGGCTCTTCAGTCCGGAACGGCGCTGCTGGGGACTGATGACCTCAGATGTAAAGTCCCATGGTGCTTTGAGCCATTTGAACCATTTGAACACACACACACACACACACACACACACACACACACACACACATTCTCATTCGTTTTATTATTCGAGGAAGGAAAGGAAAGGACAGATAAAGTGGAATATGCACTGAGACATTACAAACATCAGTGAGGAACTCAGACAAACAGCACAACTTAGTGAACTTCGTACAAGTGAATCCGAATCAGACAATTAACAGACAAGTATAGTATAAAACAAGAAAATGTATAAACTGTGGCTGATATAAACGCACTCGGCTGCTCACTTTCTTCACACTGGAGGAAATTTCGCAACTGCTTCATAGATTGAGATATCGGAGATACTGAAATGAGGTTACTTTCAACGGCTGGTCCCGGCGAAGGTTCGAGTCCTCCCTCGATCATGGGTGTGTCTGTTTGTCCTTAGCATAATTTAGGTTAAGTAGTGTGTAAGCTTAGGGACTGATGACCTAAGCAGTTAAGTCCCATAAGATTTCACATACATTTTTTGTTACTTTCAATAAGCTCTCGTGGAGAGGCTCCCATGGAGACCCTTCAGTAGTATGGACCAAAGCACACACACACAAAAATAAAAAATAAAAATGCCCAGTTAACATGGTCTCTAACGTATATACATTGAGAGCTACGAGGCCATGTTCAGTAGAAGAGGTATGTTCCACAACAGCGAAGGCGAACAAGTGCTCATAGCTCTTAAGATATCCACTTTAGAGTTCATGTTTACTGGATTTTTTTTTTAGATTTGGTCCACAATACCGCCCCACAAAAGATACTAATAATGTCCAGTAAACATGGGTCAAAAGTGGATAGTTTGGTAAGAAATATAAGCACTTGTCTTCACTACTGTGAAACACATGACATCTTTTGCTAGTGCTCATTGCTCTAAGGGTATATGCTTTAAAGTTCCTATTTACTCAGATTAGTGACGTGTACATTCAGCTGTGTGCGTTTACCCCATTAATTAAAATACACCCTGCGGACCTGGATTAACTTGTTCAGATTTGGGAACTTAATCTAGTCTAAGTGAATTTTGCTGTCTTTAGCTTGAATTATTCATTATCTCAGAACATTCTGCTTACGTGCTACGCTAGATATTTGATATCTGATTTGTTTCACTGTGTATACGAGAGTCAGCCAAAAAGTAAAGTTTGCTACTTTTTTCTCATTAAGTAAAGTTAACGGAAAAATTTGAATTTGGAGATATTGCGCCAAGCTTCTTCTCCAGTCCGTTCCAGTAGTGAATTTCTGCCTCCACTGAAGCCAGTATTGTAGTCACTTGCAAAATGGCCGACTATTATGTTCGTATTATACAGCGCTCTCTGATAGAATTATTGACTGAAGAAGGTGAAATGCCTATTCGCACTAAATAAATACTGAAAAATGTGTACGGTGATGCAACAGTGGATGTCGGCACTGTCTGACGATGGGTTCGTCGCTGTAGCGAATCGAAGGGGCAAACGCCGTGGGTGAAGAAAAGCGGAGCGGCAGAGAGGTGATTGCAGTGACTCCACACAACAGTGAGCGAGTCGATGACATCATTCGTGATGACCGCCGGGTGACTGCAGATTATTTGTGTCGCATTATCTCCCTTAAAAAGGAATGTGCGATGAGATTATTCAACAACTGGGATTCTCAAAGGTTTGTGCAACTTGGTCACCAAGAATATTAAGCGATTACTGAAGAGATTGTGAAAATTAGATGAGAAGCCTTGGCTCGTCCTGACTTTGCACCATCATACTTCCATGTGTTTGGGCCTCTAGAAGAGGCTCATTGCGGGACTCACTTTGAAGATGAGGGCGTCCTGACTGTGTTTATATAGAGAAAAGTCATAAATTGTCAGTGTTCTTTTTTTCAAACTATGTAGTTGCAGCTGAAATTCTTGACAAATAAACGAAAATACGACGCTTTCCTTTTGTTTTCCTTACAGATTCTCGTAATACACAAAGATGCAAAACTTATGGATAAAAGTAAGTTACACATATTATATCACTGCCAAGTAACATTGCTCGATGAAGCTTGAACCACACATAGAAAGAAGTCCTCCAATATAATACAAAAGGTAACTAAACGATATATGGAATAAGACGAGCAGAAAGGCATTTTTATTGAAAGTGAAGAACTACCTTGAAGTGACCGCGATTTATGATGCTCCCCTGGACATAACAAAAGGCGAGAAATTGTTCTTAATAGGGAGTGTGATCAACACAGACTGCACTGGATGCTCAGCTGTGTACTCCTATGCTGGTTATACTGTAGGTAGGGAGTTCTTGTGGTAGGGTGTTTTATTCCTCCATCAGCGCAACTGACAACTGCTGGACGTTCGTTGGCGTGTGTGGACGTTCTGCAATACGTCTCCTCAACGCCTCCCACATGGCCGCGCGGGGTAGCAGCGCTGTCTTAGGCGCCTTGCCACGGCTCGCGCGGCTCCCCCCCCCCCCCCCCCCCCCCCCCGTCGGAGGTTCGAGTCCTCCCACAGACATGGGTGTGTGTATTGTCCTTAGCCTAAGTAGTTTAAGTTAAATTAAGAAGTGTGTAAGCCTAGGTACCGATGAATCAGCAGTTTGGTCCCATAGGCACTTACCACCACAATCATCCCACATGAGCTTCATAGGATCTAAGTCAGGAGAACATGCAGGCCAGTCCATTCACCGAACATCCTCTCGTTTCAAGAAGTCTTCCACCTGTGCTTTTCGATGCAATCGTACGTACATTATCATCCACATAAATGAAGTCAGCGCCGAATGCGCCCATGGAAAGGCGCACATTATGAACGAGTACAGTAACACAGTAACGTTGATCGTAGAAGGTAGCACGGTCAAGGTTTTGGGGGTCAGTAGGCCCACCACGGAACATCATGCCTCCCCAAACCATAACACCTGGATCCCTACAACGGTTGTGTTCCTGTGTGAATTTCATGTTACTACCTCTACGAGGGTATGTCCAGAATCGCTACTCAGACTGAATCCGCTCTTATCCGAAAAGGGCACGCGACTCAACTCTACCGCAAACGGCGCCGTCGATGAGCGGGTTCAACGGATCACAACGTACTGGTCGTCCCGCAAAGAGATCACCGCCATGCACTGACCGAGGGACTGTGGAGCGTCAGGTAGCGTGCCTTGCCTCCTGTTGAACGTGGCTGCAATTGCACCAGCTGTTTGATGTGGACCCCTTCTTCCTTTTTGCAGAATGGAGCCTTCATCTTCAGCTGATGTTGACTGTGGTAGGCCACCTCCTCTCTTCCAGGCAGCAGTGCCTCCGATTCTTAACACTCCCCACGTGCGTGAAACAGTGCCGTGATCAGTGCCAAACTCCTGGGCTACACTCGACACACTTCGTCGTTCTTTCAGATTCCTGCTGATTCATCCCCGCTTGAAGTCATCCACATGTTGTCTCTAGGCGACGTTGCACCGTAACTCGACCCTGATTGACACACACTGTATTGTCCCGTTCCTTTAACTGTCAGCCTGTCCTCTGTGGCCGAGTGGTTCTAGGAGCTTCAGTCGCAGGTTCGAATCCTGGATCGGGCATGGACGTGTGTGATGTCCTTAGGTTAGTAAGGTGTAAGTAGTTCTAAGTCTAGGGGACTGATGATCTCAGATGTTAAGTCCCATAGTGCTCAGAGCCATTTGAACCATTTGAACCTTTAACTGTCTTGTGTTGGGGGCCTTTCCTATTTGGCGCAGTACATTAGCCGTGGCGACCTCACGCCATGTGAGGTCCAACTTTCTGAGCACGACTGAAAGACATCTGGCAACGCGCTGCCACACTTCCATTCTATCCCAGCGTGCCGTTAATATGGTGTGTTACTTAAGTCCTTAAGTTTTGCAGAGTACTGTGTTAGTCTGTGTAAGGCCTGCGTTCAAAATAACTTTCGTTTGATTTGAATAATCGGACCGTGAACTAAAATCTTCTGGTTAAGTTAAATCATTAGCTTAAGGATCATTCCATTCTTATCTCCTTTAATTAGAAACAAATTCATTTATTTATGTGCTTTTGTAACCTGCTCGCTGATTATTCATTGGATTCGCCATATCATCAACTGAAGCTCCCATAAGGACGCAATGTGACAGAGCGCATTCGATTCCCCGAGCTTGCAAAAGAGAAGTAAACAGATTTAAGATTGTGTTCTCGATTCTAGTGGTCTGGTAGCGACAAACTGATTTCATTTAACAATTGACCTCAAAATATTTACCTGCTGCCTTGAACCCCCTTGTGCCAGTGCCAACTCAGAGATATCAACGGTAGTCGTTTCCTTTTAAGTGCTCTCATTAATAATGAAAGGGAATTCCCAGAAAGCTCCTTCACTGCCTAACTTGTATTCAAATAGTGATCGTGACTGTTGAAACTGGTGACTTTCTGAGTTTTTGCTTATTGAGTAACTGCAAATCGGTTTTCCAGCCATGTATTGAACGTATGTCTCGATGTTAGCTTTGACATTCAGTAGATTTAAAAATCCTTCATTTTCAACAATTTGTAGAGGCTGTACATATTCACAAATTATGCACAAAATTTTTTACACCTTTCGTTGGTTTCCGAAGGATATCGCGATATATTTTCAACACTGGAACTCAGTGTTTGTTGAAGATATTTTTTAGAAACTTAATCTGAACTACTACTTTC
The DNA here is from genome assembly GCF_023897955.1 of Schistocerca gregaria. Classification (NCBI taxonomy): domain Eukaryota; kingdom Metazoa; phylum Arthropoda; class Insecta; order Orthoptera; family Acrididae; genus Schistocerca; species Schistocerca gregaria. The sequence continues at coordinate 884,708,042 of NC_064920.1, read as the reverse complement.
ATCTGATTCACTGTTCGTAATAGTAAAGAGTATTGTTGTTGCTCCCCTTCTCCCCTCCCCTTCGCCGCCACTCTTTCCATGGCCATAAACATGTTATAAATTTCTTTCACTTTATTTTTATTGCCATAATGAAAAGTCGATATTTTATATTTAACACCGATGTTACAATTTTTGAAAGATCTCAGTATCGATACTGAAATATCGACGAATAAATTCACAACATCCTTAGGCTCCACCGCCCACAGTCCAGCGTAAAATGGAGTGGACCCTGATATTACCGCCGTTCAGTGTTGTATTTACTGCGCTGAGTTGTGTTCTGTGTCTCATTAACTTTATGCGTGTTTCCCTTGGCACTCAAACGCAAATGAAACTCAGTTAGTTACGCAGCGAGGGAAAGCTATCAGCGCTGGAATTGTAACGATTCACATAGTCGAGTACACGAATAATAGTTTATTGCTCCTATGGTAGAAAAAAATGCGGTCGCGACTCGTAGTTTTTCTCGGGCTGTCTTACCAATAACAATTACATCAGAAAAACCTTTATGAGATACTTCCCCTCCTTCAAGCTACTCTACAAGTCATACTTCAGATAGGCTATATCAGACTTTATGTGGCGAGGAAAATCCAAACTCTCCTCGAAAAACACTCGGTTTCCACTGCATGTTTAGCCGTCACTTTCCTCCTCGAACATGTCTGCATATTAGTCTGCAACTTCCTCATAGTTCCCCGACACCATTTGGGTACTTACTGGTTTCAGCCCGCGCGGAATCAGTCTCCCCAGGAAAGGCCCTCTTCACTTCACACCACGACATTTGCTGCAGTGGTCTTTGGCGCATGGGTTACTTCTGTACTAGAATTATATTGTGCAAAGTCATTTGGGAATTATATGTGAAATCCCAGAATGTGGTATACATATTCATTGAAAATCATTAATAATTAATAATTATTATTTATTATTATTAATAATGACAGCTGAGATTTAAAAAATTGAAATATTTAAGACAGTCGATACATAACCGTAAATCATCATTTAGTTAGAGCAGATCTACTAGTTTTGGTAAATCCCCATAATTTATTGGCAAGATAGTAAACGTACATGAAACACTGCATGAACATCATCCTGACTGTTTCATATATTACTCATGAATTAGTTGTTATAGTGTGCTTGGTACTAATCAAAGTAGTAACATCTTCAGTGTTCCTTGTAATTTCCTGATAAAATCAAAGTACATTATCCCACAAAATTTATTCATTAACTTATTACGATTTCTGCAACGAAATGAAAACATCTGCTTACGTTTACACGAACACATAAAATCGATATACCATATTCCAGTTATTTCGTTACTGTGTGATGTCTGCTTACTGCATGCTGCACCGACATAAGTACAACATTGTTCACAAGTTAAGTATTTATACATCCTATCTTTCGTAGGTGTAGTGATTTACATATGCTCTCGTTCAGGTCTCTGTCGTTATGTTGATGAATTCTGTGTGTAATACTTTCGATCAAGTGACAGCACAGTGGAAGGTATTTTGTTTTTAAACTCGTCCATTGTGCAAGGATGTATAGAAGTTATTTTGTTTTCCAATTCTTCCGTTGCCTGGGACAAAGGACGAGTTGAAAAACAAAATAACCTCCACTCTGCTGTCACTTAATCGAAAGTATTACACACAGAATTCATCAACATAACGTCAGCGACTTGAACGAGAGCAGCTCGGTAGGTTTTTACAAAGTAATAGTCTTAAACGCCCATGAAATTTAACCCCAATACTCAGGTTTCTTTGAACATGTAAATAAGAAATCAGTGGTTCACACTGCAGTAGAAATGCGTCGTTTTTATTGGCTTATGTGTCGATTTTCAGTATGGCAGTTTCAACGAGATATTTACATCTTGAACAAAAGCTGTAACAGTTCCGAAGTATTGCTGTCGTCCCCTGTGTAATTTACGACGTCATAATGCATTTTCACTGACTGCAACGTGTGCATAGTAAGGAGGTCGATACACGTCAAAAATCTTCTGTCACCATAATACTATGTGATCTAATTATGTCACAACATAAAGAAGACTGTTTCCCCTTGTTACATGAAGAAACAGAACACATTATATTCATTGAATTTACACATGTAGATATCAGTCTTGACGTGTTTCATTCCGTGGAATGAGCCATTGTTGTTGTTAAGATGCAGAGCACGGAGTATAGCTTATCATTGTTTGTTTATTTAAACAATATTGCTTGTATCGTGAAAAATTACAATGCTAAAGATCAAAAATTTTTAAGAAACAACGTCAAGTGCTTTCATATCAAGGACTGTAACAATGACATTCAAACAAACATGTCGTTGTCTCGAAGACCTGCCTCCGCCACCATAAACATCAGTAATATTGTATTATGAAAGCCTTGGCGAAGAGTATCTCACTGCGACATCACAAAACCCATTAAAAAAAGTAATACCATATCATAAAGTTTGAAAAACAGCTTTTTATTCGTGGCGTAAACAATAAGTAATTGTTACACTAATGCAATTTCACTAAACTTTCATTCTCACAGTGCCTTGGGCAATAGAAAATCTTTGCACGTGATCACATACGATGCGCATCACCGCAAACTTAGCTCACAGGCGGCAGGCGGCAGGCGGCAGCACTTGGAGTGTTATGAAGAATGTTGGAGAGGAGATGGGGGACGCAGAGAACAGTGCAATGATTGTCGTGAACCAGAAACTGAGCGATTTATCTGATGTTGAAAAGGGCATGACCACTGGCTTTCAGACCAAGGGTGGAAGCATTTTCGAAACGGCTAAGTTTGTAAATTCTTCGCGTACCGCCGCGGTTAAGGAATTTCCAACGTGGAAAAATGGCGCTCTCCAAAACCGACGTCGAGGCAACTGTGGTGTACCGTGGGCTCTAGATCACAAGGGTGAAGGAAGGCTGAGGAGATGTGACGAGGCATATAGAGGTGCAACTGTTGAGCAGCTGACTGCTCAGATGCGTCAAGCGGCCACCAACAGCGCTTCCTCAACGACCGCTCAGCGAACTTGGCTGCATGTGGGCATCCACAACATGCGCCTGGTTCAGGCGCCTATGTTGATTGCTGTTCATTAGCGACGGAGGCTGTAATTTGCGCACCAACCCTGGACTTCCACTTAGTGACAACAAGTAGACTTTACAGATGAATCACGTTTTATTCTACAGAAGACAGAAAGGAAACACCATTGAACAATTGTCGGAAGTGTGCAGGCCGGAGTAGGAACCGCCATGATCTGGGGAATGTTTTTGTGGCACTCCCTGGGTGATATTACTCTGGAAGGAACAGTGGCTCAACACTAGTATGGACCTATGCTTGGGGACCATGTGCATCTCTACATACAGTGTTTTCTCCTCGCAACGATGACATCTACCAGGAGGACAATACAACATGTCAAACAGCTCGCAGTGTAAGTGCGTGGTTCGAAGAGCACTGTGATGAGTACACTGTGGTCCACAAACTCCTCGGATTGAAACGCAATCGGGAATCTGTGGCATCACCTCGATCGGGCTGTTCGTGCCATGGATCCTCAACCGAGAAACCTAGCGCAATTGGCCACAGTATTGTTGTCAGCGAGATGCCACATCCCTGTCGGCACCACATCCCTGTCATTGACTCTCTTGCTGCACATTTCGCAGCGGTCCGAGGTGCAAAAGTGATTATTCAGGCTTTTGACAGGTGGCCACATTAATGTGACTGGACCGTGCACGATCTTTGTAGTTACACGTTTGATTCTGGGAACACTCCACGGCAGCAGTGGCATGATAAGAGAAATTGCTGTGACATGCCCTCCTCCACTATGGAATCTACTTCGGTACTCCGCAAGCCATATTACGGTGTGCAGCGGACAAGACTTTGGTTTCACTTTCATTCGTCAATTGTCCATAAGAGGAACTACTATTGGTAAGGCTTAGTATGATTTTCCCTTCATGGTCTTTCACGAAATGTGTGTGGAAGAAAATAATATGTTGTATAGCTCGTCTTGGAACATATACTCTTGGAATTTTAACAGAATCGCTCTCCCTAATGTGTTCGCCTCTCTTGAGGCGCCTATCACTAGACTTCGACGAACACCTCGGTAACGCCCTCGCACTTACTGAACGAATCTGTGACTGCACGTGCATTCTCCTAGACTCAATTCTACATCTTTTATCAATCCTAACTCTGCGGTCCCTAAACTGACGAGCAGCGGTCTAGAACTGGTCGAACGGCTGTTTTGCACGCCGCTTTTTTCACGGGTGAGTTAATTTTCTTATGACTCTTCAGATGCTCTCATCCTGCGATCTGCTTTTGCTTCAGCAAGTTTTATTCGGTTTGCCACTTTAGGTCGCTTCGGACAAATACTCCCCGACATTGCACAATTCTTATTTATTCACTGATTTATTACCATAAGTTTTATAGAACAGTCAATGGTCTTCCTGCCGATTTATGTATGAAACGCTACATTTATTTCCATTTCGTCTACTAGCAGTCCAACCAACGATCGTCAGCAGCTCTCCCTGTTTTTCGCAGCAGTTTTCTAGTATTGCACTTTTTTACGCATACAAACACAGCAGTCGCACCTGCTAGCAGACTGCGGTACTGATTACATTCGCGATCAGGTCATTCTTGTTTACCGTGAACAGTAACTGTCCTTTAGTTCTTCCTTGGCTTAACCCTGAAGTTACTTTCGCATATAACTATTTGCCTCATTAGAACTTCTTGTCGAGATATACCTGCTAGGAAGTCCTGAATCCGGTCACAAAACTGGTCCAATATACCATAAGCTTTTAGTTTACCCACTAAACGACAGTGTGGAACTATATGGAATGCGTCCTGAGGTCAGGGAACACGGCATCAACATGAGCGCTGTTATCTACTATCCTCTGATTCTTGTGGACGAATAGGGCGAGCTGAGTTCAATAGCAACTCTGTTTGCGGATTATATATTAAGGGTTTACGCCTCACCATTTTCCGATCGCTCGGACCCCTCGTTGCTCCGCCGACCTGTGATAAGTTGCTGCCGTAAGTGAAGTATAAGTTATTTCCTAAAGTATGTACAAAATCGCACAAATATCCTATTACCTCTTGATGTCTTTCTTCTGTCAACTGATATCATGCAGTTTTTTCAGTGATAGTTTATCTAAAGATCTCTTGGCGTTCGTGTGATTATTGAAAAGAGGAACCGTATTACGATTGTCGACGGTGACACAAATTCAGAAGGTCAAATTCAGTAGATCAGTCTTCCATCTTTCATTTTCGGTTTCGGTGACATCGTGCTCACTAAACTACTGGATTGATGATTTTGATCCCTCTACTGATTTTACGCGAAACCGAAATTTCTTTGGATATTTTGTCAGAGCTGTTTGCATAATTACTTACTGCTTCATCTGTCAGATTATCATTTGCTGACGTAAACTTACTTTCAGCTTGTCTGCAATAAAGAATGACTTTGACGAAAAGTAGTGAAGCTCTTCTCGCTCTCGACGCAACTTTCGAAATGCCTATCGAGCCACATCTACACGTGTCAAAAGAATGTTGGGAGTTCGTTTTAATTTTACCTATCCTTGCTCTATTTATTTCTCTCCGAATTTACAATTTCAATAGACTTTTACTTCTGAGTTCGGCTATCTTTCTGCTCCTATTTTTACGTATTTTAATAAGCGGGACTCATGATGTTTCTTTCTCTTCTGATCTGTTATGGCGAATATTCTACTCTGTGATTAATGAGACTGATCTACCTCGGCCGGTAATTCATGATCGAATCTGTAGAAGCATCCTCTAGACTAAAAGAGTGTGCGCCTCCCATGTATTCTGAAAATGGAATAGCGTTTTCGTATGTGAAGCGCTGGCCACTCAATAGATCGTCAAGTAATCCGTTACCCTCTAATTTAAGTGAAACGAGAGGACCGCGATCGGGTGTGGGTGTTACGTTGCAGATAGTGAGTCGTGCTTTCAACACAGATTCTAGACTAGCTGTTTTAACGAATTATATAAAAATGTCCGACAGAGCAAACACCGCGCCGAATCCGCGCTTACATTTTATGTAAATTAGAGGTGGAGGGGTAAGAAAGGAAAGGAACTTTAGGTAGACACCACGCGTTCATATAATTGATTCGCCACGATGCGCAACGAATCCACCTTCTTCAGTGCAGATCTACATCTACATCTACGTGATTACTCTGCTATTCGCAATAAAGTTCCTGGCAGAGGGTTCAATATACCACATTCAAGCTGTCTCTCTACCATTCCACTCTCGAACGGCACTCGGGAAAAACGAGCACTTAGATTTTTCTATGTGAGTCCTGATTTCTCTTATTCTATCGTGATGATCATTTCTCCCTATGTAGGTGGGTGCCAGCAGAATTTTTTCGCAATCGGAGGAGAAAACTGGTGATTGAAATTTCATGAGAAGAACCCATCGCGACGAAAAACGCTTTTGTTTTAATGATTGCCACTTCAGTTCACGTTATCATGTCTGTGTCACTACCTGCCCTATTTCGCGATAATACAAAACGAGCCGCCCTTCTTTGTACTTTTACGATGTCATCCGTTAGTTCCACCTGATGCGGATCCCACACCGCACAGCAATACTCCAGAATAGGGCGGACAAGCGTGGTGCAAGCAGTCTCTTAAGTACACCTGTTGCATCTTCTAAGTATTTTGCCAGTGAATCGCAGTCTTTGATTTGCAGTACCCACAACATTATCTACGTGATCGCTCCAGTTTAGGTTACTTGTAATTGTAATCCCTAAGTATTTAGTTGAATTTACAGTCTTGGGATTTGTGTGAGTTATCACGTAATCGAAATTTAGCGGATTTCTTTTAGTACTCGTGTGGAGAACTTCGCACTTTTCTTTATTCAGGATCAATTGCTGCTTTTCGCACCATACAGATATCTTACCTAAATCGTTTTGCAATTCGTTTTGGTCATCTGCTGACTTTACAGGATGGTAAATGACAGCATAACCTGCAAACAATCTAAGACAGCTACTCAGATTGTCTCCTATGTCGTTAATATAGATCAGGAACAATAGAGGTCCTATAACATTTCCTTGGGGAGCGCTGGATATTACTTCTGTTTTACTCTATGACTTTCCGTCTATTGCTACGAACTGCGATCTCTCTGACAGGAAATCACGAATCCAGTCGCACAGCTGAGGCGGTATTCCATAAGCACGCAGTTTTCTTAGAAGATGCTTGTGAGGAACGATGTCGAAAGCCTCTGGAAATCTACAAATATGGACTCAATATGACATCCCCTGTCGGTAGCACATTACTTCATGAATATAAAGAACTAGATGTGATTCACAAGAACGAAATTTTCTAAATCTGTGCGATCTATGTGTCAATAAATAGTTTTCTTCGACGTACTTTACAATTTTCGAACACAGTGTATGTTCCAAAACCCTACAGCAGATCGACGTTAGTGATGTGGGCCTGTAATTCAGCGCATTACTTCTACTTCCTTTTTGGGTACTCGTGTGACTTGAGCACCTTTCCAGTCTTTAGGTACGGATCTTTCTGTGAACAAGCGGTTGTATATAACTGCTAAATATGGAGCTATTGTATCATCATACTATGAAAGGAACCTGATTGGTATACAATCTGGAACAGAAGCCTGACCTTTATTAAGTGATTTAAGCTGCTTTGCTACACCGAGGGTATCTACTTCTGTGTTTCTCATCTTGGCGGTTGTTCTTTATTGGAATTCAGGAATACTTATTTCGTCTTCTTTGGTGAAGGAGTTTTGGCGAAGCGTGTTTAATAACTCTGCTTTAGTGGCAGTCATCAGTGACTTCACCGTCGTTATCGCCCAGTGGAGGTACTGATTGCCACTGATGTGCTTTATGTATAACCAGAGTCTCTTTGGGTTTTCTGCCGAATTCCGAGACAGAGTTTCGGAAATTATCAAAAGCACGTCTTATTGAAGTTTGCGCTATATTTAGAACTTCTGCAAAGTTTTGCCGCTCTTGGGGATTCTGCATTCTTTTAAATTTGGCATGCTTTTTGGTTGCTTCTGCAAGAGCGATCTGACGCGTTTTGTATGCCATGGGGGATCAGTATCATCACTTATTATGTGCTATGTATCTCTTAGTTTCTCTTTGAAATCATTCGACATCTTTTCTACGCTCACATGATCAGATAGTATGGAATGAAGACTGTCTCTTAAAAAGGCGTTAAGAGCATTTTTATTGGCTTTTTTTTAAAAGTAGATATACTTTAGGTGTCTTTTTGATAGTTCTAGGTCTTGTGGTCGCTAATCCCTGTATTCGTCACGATACTCCCTATTTGTTCAGGATTATTTGTTCCTAAGAGGCCAAGCATGTCTTCTCAACGATGTACGCTTCGAGTGGGCTCATGAACAAATTGTTCAAGATAATTTTCTCAGGAAGCCCGTTTTCAGTCGGACTCCCTTCCAGCGGTGTCCTGAGACCGTCTAACGTAAAAAAACCGACCAGTCCCTTGCACACAGCATCATCACTGTACTCCTCAGGTACGTTGTATAGTAGAGCGTATACCACACTCCACAATCCACTGACAAATCTTGCAGAAACACTAATATATTGTCTGCCAGTTCTTTCTTACTCTGCGAAATATCTTAGATTCGTTTCTGACGAAATATTAACTTAGCAAACTGTTGTCGTAGACATACTGCAATGTTTCCTTTATTTATCGTTGCCATTGCTCCTCTTTGTATCAACACCACGAGCACTGTAGCACTGTTTTGAGTTACACATCGACTAAGTAGTTAAAGTACGCTCCATAGCCTCATGCTGTTCACATAATTGGGTACCTCCAGTACCGCCGTCTGCTGCCATAAGCAGCCAATATTGTGATTGCGTGGCAGACAACATGTGGGGCATCGAAGGCCGTAAACGCCATTGGGCTTTTTCGAACTTCAACTCGAGTGGGACCTTGTTAGTCTTTTCTGATGTTGGTCTAAAAAAGAACTACAATAGAACCAAGATCATGACGAATGAGTGGAAACTGGAGGAAATACATTTGTTGGAGGTACACAACTGCAAAGTGTAACACAATACGTCTAACTGGATCAACTTGTAACTATATAAGAATAATAGCGCGTGACGAGAGCCTCCCGTCGGGTAGACCGCTCGCCTGGTCCAAGTCTTTCGATTTGACGCCACTTCGGCGACTTGCTGTTCGATGGGGATGAAGTGATGATGATTAGGACAACACAACACCCAGTCCCTAAGCGGAGAAAAATCTCCGACCCAGTCGGAAATCGAACCCGGGGTCTTAGGATTGATAGTCCGTCACGCTGACCACTTTTTTAAATTTTCGAAGTATTAAAGTGGGCTGGCAAGCTTCAGTATTCGAGTCTAAGATGTCTACTGCGCTGAAGAAAGCATTTTGACCATTGTATGCTACCAGTAATACAGCTGTGAGTCATGGACATTAAATACGTTCACTGTTAGAAAACTCATAGTAACCGAAAAATGAATGAAAAGGAATGGAAAGATCATTGTTGGGTTACGCAAGACAAAAACAAAACAGCGGATATCAGACTTACGACTAAGGTGAGTGACTAAACGGAAAGATTAAATACGTTGAAATGCCAGAGTGCTGGTCATGTCAACCGAAGAAAGGATAGTGGGTAGTCAGAACAAACATTAGTGTGGAGTACCATTTATCAATAAAGATCGATCAAAAAATGTTCAAATGTGTGAAATCTTATGGGACATAATCCCTAAGGTCATCAGTCCCTAAGATTACACACTATTTAACCTAAATTATCCTAAGGACAAACACGCACACCCATGCCCGAGGAAGGACTCGAACCTCCGGTGGGACCAGCCGCACAGTCCATGACTGCAGTGCCTCAGACCGCTCGGCTAATCCGGCGCGGCAAAAGATCGATCAATTGAAAACCAAGATGAAGAGCACTGGACATATGGGACAGAGACTTAAGAAAGCAGTTTTAAACTGGCAACTTGAAGTTCCAGATCGGCAGGTTACAAGGCTACTCAGAGAGGAAACATCATCAGGTGACTGAACTGACTGATGATGATGATGATGAATGCGACTATATCCTTCGATGTAAGAACTCGCTCATTTCTTCCTACAGTTATTAATTCCACTATCAAAATGGAATTTTTCCGCAATAAATATTGTAAAAAGTAGTTCCCGATACAAGTTATCTTATTTTTTACACACTTTGAAGCCACTGTAGCGGATGATTGTATGTGCGCACTTAATACACATTTTATTTCGTAGTGCGACATGCTGATCACATGGGAAAAATCAGTTTCCTGTTTTCAGACTGCTTTGCAGAAGAGCTGTTCATTGTGACAAAAGGCAGGCGGACATTGATTTTGCGCGGGAGCCGGCGCTGTGACCTTTGTGCCGTTTTTTGTGCGCCGAGGCCGCGGGGCGGCTGGCGCTGAGGTGTCCCATATCCCGGGCGCGCTGGAGGACCGGCCTGCGATTGGCCGGCGAGGAGCCTCGCGGCAGCGTCGGCCAATGGCGGCCCGCCGCCGCTCACCTCGGCTCCAAGGCGCGCCTCTACGCGGGCCTTCCGCGGACCTTGGGCCTGTTTGTGCCACTTGCTAAATATAAGCGCCGAGGCCGCCGCGGCGGAGCGAGCGCGCCGCTCAATCCGCGGGTAGCCGCAGGGCGGCGCCGACGCGGCGTGCGTGTCGTCTGCGACCGTCAGGGTAGTCGTAGTCGTTCGTGACTTAAGCCACTACTGGTTAACCCAGTGTCTCGGCCGAGTAAACAGACTGGGAATGCAAATAAATACGCCACATGCATGTCTTTAATTTACAGTTGATCGATTAACTGCGGAATAATCTTCCATTTTAGAATACAAATTGGTACCGTGAGAGCACGACTCACACGTTGAAGATCCCATACAGATTTAATTCAAAAAAATGTTCAAATGTGTGTGAAATCTTACGGGACTTAACTGCTAAGGTCTTCAGTCCCTAAGCTTACACATTACTTAACCTAAATTAGCCTAAGGACAAACACACACAACCATGCCCCGAACCTCCCCCGGGACTAGCCATACGGTCCATGACTGCAGCGCCTGAAACCGCTCGGCTAATCCAGGGCGGCCAAATTTAATTATGTACTGTACATACACAGTTGAGTCATTTCGGAAATCGAGGATATGGACGCTTTTGCCTCTTATCGGCATTTATACTAGCAACTTATCGGTCCCACGGATACCAGAACTTTTGAGAATGCTTTCATTTCAACTTTGAAGGCGTATAACAAAGGACAAAACAATTTTTTTCTTTGTGTAATGTAATTACAAATCAATATCTTCGGATTTTACACTTTCATTGTAATCCTTCTTGCTGATATTGATGATTATAGATCAAATGGATACTCCCTATAGGCCGTATCTTTTGCCTGAACTGACTTGAAAGGTTAAATTTTTTGAGCCCCCACACGGCCTTGGAACTTGGTACGTGACAGAAATTTGAACTTGATATGTCAAGCTGATTAGGAGAAAAAAGCGTCTTAACAGACAGACGGAAAGACAGAGAGCCGGAAAAAAAGACAAAAAATACTTTTCGTGTTATGTGTATGCAAAACTAAGAATTATCGGATTTTTTTCCTTTACTTGTACTGTGAAACCTTGTATATTGCCGAATTTCATGATTGTAAGTCAGTCTCATCATTGAATTTACTGACAAGCTTAAAATATTTACACTCTAAAGGAACCATCGGCCTTAATATCTGATACAAATTTAAACTTGATTCGTTTGCTCGTTTCTGAGAAGGAGGGTTCTTAACAGTCGGACACACAGAAAGACAGACTAACAACCAGACGGACAAGGAAACGACCCCGTTAAGGGTTTTGTTTATAGAATTGAGGCACTAAACCCAAAAAATAGAAACGGTATTTTGTAACTATGAGACATTTAACATTTACAGCAATTCATTTACCTAACATGTTGTATTTAACATCTTGATGATAAATTCACAAGATTTACATGATGTTACGCTTAACAACTTCTTTTCTACTGGGTGCACAGCTTACATAAGGTGAAAATATGGCATAAGGCTTTGCTGGAGTGAAAACTTTCAAATGTCAAAAAGTACTATACAAAATCACTAAAACTCCAATACAGAACAAAACACAAAAAATTTAATAAACTAAAGACACTGAAGGAAAAAATCGCAACACAAAAAAGTAATTATGTAAAGTAATGAAATTTGATAATACATATGTCTAGGTCACATATTTAAGTGATGAAGATTCCAAGACACAGGTCGATGTAAGCGCGGGATAAGCCACTGAAGATGTGAAATCCTGGTACATTAATAAAAGCTGTAATCACCAGAATGTTTACCGGCCTTGGTGGCCGAGCGGTTCTAGGCGCTTCAGTCCGGAACCGCGCGACTGCTACGGTTGCCGGTTCGAATCGTGCCTCGGGCATGGATGTGTTTGATGTCCTTAGCTTAGTTAGGTTTAAGTAGTTCTAAGTTCTAGGGGACTGATGATCTCAGATGTTAAGTTCCACAGTGCTCAGAGCGATTTGAACCACATCAAAGTGGATGTTGTGCCGATAATCGAGTTGGTCTTATCACTGACTGTAGTGTCGCGAAATTGTACCCTGGCAGTGTTATGCGAATTTCCATGAATGTGTGGCTAATCGGATGCCTTTCTGATACTGACTTTCGGGAGTGCGTAAATGATGTTGAACTGTACATGATATTCTAGAGAAGTGATATCAGCTTCAAGGCACTTAGTGATTGTGTATACATTTTCTCAGGTTCCACTGACTGGACTTTGCATGTAAGGGAGTTAATTAATTTCTGTTATTACAAAGCTGTCAATCCATCCCATCAAGGTTTAACTGTATTGTTCAAAACTGTCTCATGTCCAAGAGGCAGGGTCTACGTAATGTTGGTTAAGAACAGCAAAGTGAGTCATTTACTAATGTATCTGATACTGATGAAAGGGTTATGTGTGTGCGGCCACATTAGGTCATATTATGCTTCAGTGAACCGTAATTAAATTCTCTTATAGGGTCTTTCGTAACTACCATGACGTAGGTTTTCTCACAAACGGATTGGTTGAAGATACGTTAATTCACAAATCTTGTGTTCCAATGGCCAATTACAGTGCACTAATGTGAAAAAATTCTATACTTAACCTTATTTGATGTACAAAGTGTACTGTGGCTAATTTTAAATTTTTAAAGTTATTGGTTCTAATGTTTAAAGAAAAGGGAAACTTGGCCAATCTAGAACTCCTGTGATTTTTCTTAATACATTGAATAACTGTAAATTTTGAAAGGTTATTGGTTCTAGTGTTAAAGGGAAATTTTTTGGTAATTTAGAATTTCAGTAATTACCATTTAATATTTTGAAAGATTTGATACCCTAAAAAAATTGCATATTAATGTTTCAAAGATTACGGGTTTCAAATTTGTTTTCAGAAAAAGGTATGAATGTTCAGTATAACTCTATACACCAGTGAAAACTGAGTAAATCAATAAATGTTCAGCTACTGTGCTCAGTGGCTTACCACACCAGAACCGTCGTGTTCTAGATTGAGCAGCATCTATGATTACCTTTCCCTTCCGAGTCCTTAAGAGAATGTGTCAGTAAGTACAATTTAATGTGACAGAATATAGAAAATACATAGATGTAAGTAAGCTAGGAGTAATGCAGGAGTAGGTTTAATAATGAATAGGAAAACAGGAATGCGAGTAAGCTACTACAAACAGCACAGTGAACGCATTATTGTGGGCAAGATAGATACAAAGCCCACGCCTAGCACAGTAGTACAAGTTTATATGCCAACTAGCTCCGCAGATGGCGAAGAGAATGATGAAATGTATTATAAGATAAAAGAAATTATTCAGATAGTGAAGAGAGACGAAAATTTAATTGTCGTAGGTGACTGGAACTCGATAGTAGGAAAAGGAAGAAAAGGAAACGTAGTAGGTGAACATAGAATGGGAGTAAGGAATGAAAGAGGAAACCGCCTGGTAGAATTTTGCTCAGAGCATAACTTAATTATACCCAACACTTAGTTCAAGAATCATGTAAAGAAGATTGTATACATGGAAGAAACCTGGCGATACTGGAAGGTCTCAGATACATTATATAATGGTAAGACAGAGACTCAGGATCTAGGTTTTAAATTGTAAGACATTTCCAGGGGCAGATGTAGGGCTCTGACCACAATCTATTGGTTATAAACTGTAGATTAAAACTGAAGAAACTGCAAAAATTTGGGAATTTGGGGAGATAGGACCTGGATAAAATGAAAGAACCAGAGGTTATAGACAGTTCCAGAAAGAGCATCAGGGAACAACTGACAAGAATGGAGGAAAGAAATACAGTAGAAGAAGAATGGGTAGCTTTGAGAGATGAAATAGTGACGGTAGCAGAGGATCAAGTAGGTAAAAAGACGAGGGCTAATAAAAAGCCTTGTGTCGCAGAAGAGCTATTGAATTTAATTGATGAAAGGAGAAAATATAAAAATGCAGTAAATAAAGCGGGCAAAAACGAATAAAAATGTCTCAAAAATGAGATCGACAAGAAGTGCAAATTGGCTAAGCAGGGACGGTTAGAGGGCAAATGTAAGGATGTAGAGGCGCATATCGCTAGGGGTAAGATAGATACTGCCTACAGGAAATTAAAGAGACCTTGGAGAAAAGAAACCACTTGCATTAATATTAAGAGCTCAGATGGAAAATCCAGTTCTAAGCAAAGAAGGGAAAGCAGAAAGGTGGAAGGAGTATATAGAGGGTCTATACAAGGGCGATGTTCTTGAGGACAGTATTATGGAAATGGAAGAGAATTTAGATAAAGATGAAATAGGAGATATGATACCGCATGAAGAGTCTGACAGAGCACTGAAAGACCTAAGTCCAAACAAGGCCCCAGGAGTAGACAACATTCCATTATGACTACTGACAGCCTTGGGAGAGCCAGGCCTAATAAAACTCTACCATCTAGTGAGCACGACATATGAAACAGGCGAAATACCCTCAGACTTCAAGAGGAATATAATAATTTCAATCCCAAAGAAAGCATATGTTGACAGATGTGAAAATTGCCGAACTATCAGTTTAATAAGCCGCGGCTGTAAAATATTAACACGAATTCTTTACAGACGAATGGAAAAACTGGTAGATGTCGACCTCAGGGAAGATCAGGTTGGATTCCGTTAAAATGTTGGAACACGTGAGGCAATACTGACCCTACGACCTACCTTAGAAAATAGATTAAGAAAAGGCTGAAACGTCCCCTTTAAAAAAATTATACGTGACTGTGCTTAAACTGACACACAATATTTTTAGCGCAACGCAATCTGACTTTCAAAAATCCCTGCAAAAAAATGGCCCTGACTAACATTAACCTATACGTTTCACAAATCACTTACCTCACAAAAATCTTGGTTACTCGAACTACTGCAATACAACGAGCGCCACTACTGCCAGCTAAATAAAAGATTCAAACTACGGAAGGCACTAAGTACTGATAGGGATAGTTAGCAAATGAAAGATTTTAATAGAGAACAAACAATGTATTTACCTTAATATCATCAAAAGTCATGATATATATAGCAGTTCATGACATCCAATCTTACAAATTTCAAAACTCCGCCATTTCTCTTCCCACATCCACCGCTGCTGGCGGCTCACCTGCAACTGCGCAACGCTACGCGCTGTTAATATCCAGCTGCCCAACACTACAATGGCAGACAACAATGCAAACTAGCCACAGACTGCACACAGCACAGCCAGTGATTTTCATATAGAGCGCTAAGTGGCGTTACCAATAAAAAACCTAAACAGCCTACTTACAAGGCAAACCTACGTTTCTAGCATTTGTAGACTTTGACAAAGCTTTTGACAATGGTGACTGGAATACGCTCTTTCAAATTGTGAAGGTGGCAGGGGTAAAATACAGGGAGGGAAAGACTATTTACAATTTGTACAGAAACCAGATGGGAGTTATAAGAGTCGAGGGGCATGAAAGGGAAGCTGTGGTTAGGAAGGGAGTAAGACAGAGTTGTACCCTCTCCTCGATGTTATTCGTCCTGTATATTGAGCAAGCAGTAAAGGAAACAAAAGAAAAATTCGGAGTAGGAATTAAAATCCATGGAGAAGAAATAAAAACTTTGAAGCTCGCCGATGACATTGTAATTTTGTCAGAGACATCAAAGGACCTGGAAGAGCAGCTGAACGGAATGGACAATGTATTGAAAGGAGGATATAAAGTGAACACCAACAAAAGCAAAACGAGGATAATAGAATGTAGACGAATTAAATCAGCTTATGCTGAGGGTATTAGATTAGGAAATAAAGCGCTTAAAGTAGCAAATGGATTTTGTTATTTATGGAGCAAAATAACTGATGGCGGTCGAAGTAGTGAGGATATAAAATGTAGACTGGCAATGGCAAGGAAAGCGTTTCTGATGAAGAGAAATTTGCTAACTTCGATGGTAGATTTAAGTGTCAGGAAGTCGTTTCTGAAAGTATTTGTGTGGAGTGTAGCCATGTATGGAAGTGAAACGTGGATGATAAGTAGTTTAGACAAGAAGAGAATAGAAGCTTTCGAAATGTGGTGCTACACAACAATGCTGAAGATTAGATGGGTGGATCACATAACTAATGAGGAGATACTGAATAGAACTGGAGAGAAGAGAAATTTGTGCCACAACTTGTCTAGAAGAAGGGATCGGCTGTTAGGGCATACTCTGAGGCATCAAGGGATCACCAATTTGGTATTGGAGGGCAGCGTGGAGGGTAAAAATCGCAGAGGGAGACCAAGAGATGAATACACTAAACAGATTCACAAGGATGTATGGTGCAGTAGGTACTGGGAGATGAAGAAGCTTGCACAGGATAGAGTAGCATGGAGAGCTGCATCAAACCAGTCTCTGGACTGAAGACCACAACAAGAACAAGTAAGCTACAAGTATTGTAATATCTCAGCGGGAACAACTGAAAATGACATTTCCTCTGAAACTAGTTCGTTGTGAATCAGTGTAACTATCGTGACTTACATTAAATAATATGTAACTAGTCTTATACCTGTCGAAAGAAAGTTTACATAACTAAAAATAAACATACACTATGACAAACATTTTTAATAATTGTATGTAATACTAAATATTCTTATTGGGGAAATGTCGGAAAGACTTTTGTTGTTGTTTGGATGTAGATGAATCTTAGACTCACGGCACCTGAATGCTGTTTGTCCTTCACAATTTGATCTTTGCCTTGTGTCTGTAACCTCAGGAGAGTGTCCCACTGTATCAGTTCGGGTGGAGCTATCTGGAAGTGGTTTTCTCGGACCGTGTTCCTTCTTGCTTAGAAATTTTGCCTTTGTACTGAATGAAGGCTTACCTCTCATTTTTGTAATGCCTTGCTTGTAGAGTGTGACTGATATTCTGAATTTGAGTTCTAGAAGATCGTTTTCACTTTTTCACTTTGAGTATTGAAGTGAATTTTGTAAGTGTCATAGTCCCTCTCCATAGTTGGTGTTCGAGCTTTGAAATATCTTGTTGCATTTCGTGGAGTATAAAACATTGTAGGTCAATCGCAGAGAAAATAAAAAGTTCAGATAATTAGCAGTTCAGTAGAACTTCCACATCGCTATCGAAGTGAAATGTAATCTGTCAAAAGAGTAGCCTCCGGATGTCCATATGAATTATTCTAAACTTGTAATAAATGCTTACCACACGCGTTGTTCGCTGTACAACACGCAGAGACACCATGTTACTTGCATGTCATAGCCGAGAATGCCGGGATTGATTCGTCCCGACTGGACGAACGTCGTCTCAGAGAAGTTCAAGAGCAACCTGTGATGGATGCGTCGCCTCGTTCCAGCCGGCACGGTAATGAATTAACCATGATGCCACTAGCTTTTTTTATTCGCACGACTCTCCGGTTAGCCTCAATAGATGGATTCGGTTACCTCCAAGTTTGTTAACTGCAAAAAGCCCCTATATTTCCGTGAATAGAAGATATAATCCTAGTTTTGACGGCTTCAACGCCGCTCTCTCACGATCCGTAACATCTTTATACTTGGTTGTTGGTCGCTGCTATCTTGCAATAAGACAGGTACAAGTTTCTCCTTGTATCGATATATTCAGTGTTGCTAGCGAACGAAGAATTAGGATAATATATTACACCATTTAAGACAGATTGTATATTTCATATAAGAAATCTCACTATTTAAAAATAACGAATCGCACTTCTATTGTAAAGTTGTGAACTTGTGCAGTTTCTCTCACGCTAAGCGCATAGAGTTAAGTGAATTCATGACTTCCGATAGCAGATACGTCAAACATTTCCTCTGTGTCATTGTACTTTCATGCCCTACTTCCTGTACGTAAGGAATGCTGTTTTACAAAACAGTGCATGTATATATGCAACAAGGAGACCGAGATGAAATGATGTACGCACACAACTACTTATTACGAATAATATTACATCCAATAATTGCTGAAATAAATGAGATGAGATGAATTTTCGTTAAGCTGCAAGCTAAATAATGCAACTAAACCTTTCTCGTAGCACCATGTAGTTAAGTAATACGTCGATAATCTTCTAATTAGTTTCATAACATCTAAAGACATCTTATTCACAGTGAAACTAAAGCCGTACCACGCGAGGTGGAGCAGTGGTTAGCACACTGGAATCGCATTCGGGAGGACGACTGTTCGATCCCGTGTCCGGCCATCCTGATTTAGGTTTTCGGTGATTTCCCTAAATCTCTCCAGGCAAATGCCGGGATGGTTCCTCTGAAAGGGCACGGCTGGCTTCGTTCCCCCTTCTTCCCTAATCCGATGAGACCGATGATATCGCTGTTTGGTCTCTTCCTCCAAACAACCCAACCCCACTAAAGCCGTGGCGAAGATATCCTCTTTTTTTTTCGAAAGAAAGGACTGTTAAAGAAGAACTGTTTATTTAGCTTTCATTTACAGATAGAAATTCATTACATCGCCAAGATTATTACACATGTCGAATATATGTTCCAAAGTTTATAAAGTGTTATCTGCGTGTTAATTGATTAGTTTTGTTATTTATAACAGATAATATACGTTATATTTAGTTGATTAATGGGCAATGGCCTTTTCGCAGTGGATGCGCCGGTTCCCGTCAGGTCATCAAAGCCAAGCGCTGTTGATGGTTGCCGGCACTTGGATGGGTGACCATCGGGGCCGCCATGCGCTGTTGCCATTTTTCGGGGTGCACTCAGCCTCGTGATGCAAACTGAGGAGCTACTCCACCCAACAGTAGCAGTTCCGGTCACAGAAAACCATCATAACGACCGGGAGAGCGGTGTGCTGACCACACCCCTCCTATCTGCATCTTCTGCTGAGGATGACATGCAGTCGGATAGTCCCGATGGGCCACTTGTGGCCTGAAGACAGGGTGCTACTTAATAAACATTACGACTGGTGACACATTACCTGTAACTTCGATTTTCGAATAAACTGGAAAATATTGTTTTTGAATGGAACTATGTTAGCATTTTAACACACACAAAAAGTAGATATGTTCACACTCATAGTGACAGGAGAAAAATCGTCCACTAAAATGCAACATGTTGTCATCCATAGTACTTCATCTGACCGCCTCCTGGTAATATATGTGTGTCTGACAGTACATAGTGAAATGTCCCCTTAGAAAAATTTATGAATGACTGTGCTGATAAACCTCTTACATTATTTGCTTTTCAAACAGCTGAGCAAAACTGAACGTACTCAGACATTACTGTCCTTACTTATTCTGATCAACGCTTACCTCACAAAAATCTTCGTTACTCAAACTACTGCAATACACCGAGCGCCAATATTGCCGGGTATATAAAAGATTCTAACCACTGAAGTTACTAACTACTGATAGGCATAGGTAGCAAATGAAAGATTTTGATAGAGAAAAAAACAATGCATTTACCTTAATAGTGTTCAAAAGTCATAATATATATATCGGCTCATGACATGCAGTCTTACAAATTTACTGTCTCTGATGGACACACGTCCAGATCATCCGCTCTCAAAACTCCGCTATTTCTCTCCCCACTTCCACTACTGCTGGCGGCTCACTTCCAACTGCGCAACGCTATGCGCTGTTAACAGCCAACTGCCCAACGCTACAGTAGCAAATAAGCAACAATGCAAACCAGCCACAGACTGCACTCATCGCACTCAGTGATTTTCATACAGAGCGCTACGTGGCGTTACCGAAACAAAAACCTAAACAGTCTACTTACAATAGTGTTTAATGAAATAAGTGTGTCACGTTAAACTAAGCCACATTTTCTTCATACTAGTCTTAAAGCATGCTCCGAATGACGAAATTTTCTGCTTGTGATAAATCAAGTAGGCTACAAAGATGTTGAGGCATGATGTACGTACAGAAAAGCTAAGTTATCTAGAATTTTACGTTCGTAGTATTACGCAGGGAAATACACAACTCGATATTACAGAACGTCTACACCAAGAGCTGAATGACACTTTAGCACCAGCTACAGTTTATAACTATCAACGATGATTTTTCAAGTCATTGTGTTATTAGCATGGGAACTGTACCACTGTGAAGTGAAGCCAGATGCGGGAAGAAGTACTGGGTAGTGAAATAATCTCGCTGACTCTGTTTGGGGAATTGAGTGGTTTTCCCCATATGAATCGCCTTTGGCTGTACATCATTGTCGATATGACCTGATAGCGAAAAACAGATGACACATGTGGTGAAACTTCCTGATATATAGGATCCTCAAGATAAAGAAATGCGTGGAAAGTCTTACGAATGCTCAAAAAGAATAATGGATAAAACGGACATGGAACATTTAAACTGGCATATAAAACTGGGAAAATATTTCTTAACACAAGCTACAAAGAATAACAGAGATTAGTTCATGGTAGAATTCCCATTTGGTGGTATTACAATTGCTGACAAACATCTTTAACATAGTAGTGGGATGAAGCAGGTTCTGGTACAATTTTGATATCAAATGTATACCTTATTAATTAAGCAAATTTATTCATTGATCAATTGATTACTCCACCTGCTGGTGATGCCCCCTGCTTTTCCCCACCCAACACATAGGTCCCCACCAGGGAACTCCCAGCCCCTCCCCTCCCTCTACCTTCCCCCACCCTTCTGTGACATAATCCAGGGTGGCATCCCAGGGGAGAAAATGGAGGGAAATTCGTTTAGTCTGGGTCGACCTCCTGGTCTGGGAGGATATCACGACAGTAGCTAATATAGCATGCATAGGCATTGTTTAAGCAGTTCACTTAAGTACATTGTTTATTTATTTCTGAAATCGCAATACACCTCGAAACTTATGCTGGTGTTTCAACAACTTGGACGACATTAAGCAATTGTGGTACTTTTTTCTTTAGTCCAATAGCAAAAGGAAGCACATAATTACAGTGTTACAAATTACACAGTTCGAATATATGTTCCAAAGTTTCTAGAATAGAGTATAAACAATGGGAAAACATAGTTCGTGCTCATAGGCGTTAGGTAAAAACCAAGGGGGTAATAATAAAAAAAAACCTCATGTATGTCTTTGGGCATCCCGTTGCATGTGGGTGGAATGGATGTTCAAGATGTAGAGAGTGAAATAAGGATATCAAAGGCGAAAACTAAGCTATATTGAGTGTTATTGACTGATAATATGCCTACAGTCACAAAGAAGGAAGTGGAGAATATTTTATGGAAAGCACTGTGTCATTCGGGACATAAGTATAGACACCAACTTAGAAAATAACAAATGGTTCAAATGGCTCCAAGTACTGTGGGACTTAACGTCTGAGGTCAACAGTTCCCTAGACTTAGAACTACTTAAACCTAACTAACCTAAGGACATAACACACATCCATGCCCGAGGCAGGATTCGAACCTGCGACTGTAGCAACAGCGCGGTTCCCGACTGATGCGCCTAGTACCGATCAGCCACAGAGGCCGGCTAGAAAATGAAAGAAATGTTCATTGGGATGGAAAGCACGTTAAGAAGCGGAGTTGCGAAACAAATAATTGAATAGGGCAAGGAATGAAGACATGAAACTAATGATGGGCATTGGCTCCATTTAGATACCTGGTCAGGAATTAAAGAAGAGTAGTGGTATGACCACATGAGCCGTATTCAATGTAATGGTAGACCTAAGAAACTGCGGGTCTGGGTACTTCCACGAAGGCGGAAAAGAAGCGGACCGAGAAAGGACTGGAATGCAGGAGTTGTAGAGATCATGAAGAAACAGCGGCTGACAGACGGTATTTGTATAAAAAGAGGTTCGCGATTGAGTTATGGTATGTATATATTACTCTACCTCTGAATTCATGTCGTAAAGTTCTATTCTGCATCCATTAAATCTTCTAGAACATGAACAGACTAAAACTGTGTTTTTAACATTTATTATGAGTGTCACTGAATTTACATTTGTGAATATAAATGTTGTTGTTGTTGTGGTCTTCAATCCCGAGACTGGTTTGATGCAGCTGTCCATGCTACTCTATCCTGTGCAAGCTTCTTCATCTCCCAATATTTACTGCAGCCTACATCCTTCTGAATCTGTTTAGTATATTCGTCTCTTGGTCTCCCTCTACGATTTTTACCCTCCACGCTGCCCTCCAATACTAAATTGGTGATCCTTTTATGCCTCAGAACATGTCCTGCCAACCGATCCCTTCTTCTTATCAAGTTGTGCCACAAACTCCTCTTCTCCCCAATCCTGTTCAATACTTCCTCATTAGTTACGTGATCTACCCATCTAATCTTCAGCATTCCTCTGTAGCACCACATTTCAAAGGCTTCTACTCTCTTCTTGTACAAACTAGTTATCGTCCATGTTTCAGTTCCATACAAAGCTACACTCCATACAAATACTTTCAGAAACAACTTCCTGACATTTAAATCTATACTCGATGTTAACAAAATTCTCTTTTTCAGAAACGCTTTCCTTGCCATTGCCAGTCTACATTTTATATCCTCTCTATTTCGACCATCATCAGTTATTTTACTCCCCAAATAGCAAAACTCCTTTACTACTTTAAGTGTCTCATTTCCTAATCCAATTCCCTCAGCATCGCTCGACTTAATTCGACTACATTCCATTAATCTCGTTTTGCTTTTGTTGATGTTCATCTTATATTCTCCCTTCAAGACACTGTCCATTCCGTTCAACTACTCTTCCAAGTCCTTTGGTGTCTCTGACAGAATTACAATGTCATCGGCGAATCTTAAAGTTTTTATTTCTGCTCCATGGATTTTAATTCCTATTCCGAATTTTTCTTTTGTTTCCTTTACTGATTGCTCAATATACAGATTGAAAAACATCGGGGAGAGGCTACAACCCTGTCTCACTTCCTACCCAACCACTGCTTCCCTTTCATGTCCCTGGACTCATAACTGCCATCTGCTTTCTGTACAAATTGTAAATAGCCTTTCGCTCCCTCTATTTTACCCCTGCCACCTTCACAATTTGAAAGAGAGTATTCCAGTCAACATTGTCAAAAGCTTTCTCCAAGTCTACAAATGCTAGAAACGTAGGTTTGCCTTTTCTTAATCTAGCTTCTAAGATAAGTCGTAGGGTCAGTATTGCCTCACGTGTTCCCATGTTTCTACGGAATCCAAACTGATCTTCTCCAAGGTCGGCTTCTACCAGTTTTTCCATTCGTCTGTACAGAATTGGCGTTAGTATTTTGCAGCTGTGACTTATGGAACTGACAGTTCCGATAATTTTCACATCTGTTAACGCCTGCTTGCTTTCTTTGGGATTGGAATTATTATATCCTCTTGAAGTCTGACGGTATTACGCCTGTCTCATACATGTTGCTCACCAGATGGAAGAGTTTTGTCAGAACTGGCTCTCCCAAGGCTGTCAGTAGTTCTAATGGAATGTTGTCTACTCTGGAAGCCTTGTTTCGACTTAGGTCTTTCAGTGCTCTATGAACTTCTGCACGCAGTATGATATCTCTCATTTCATCTTCATTTACATCCTCTTCCATTTCCATAATATTGTCCTCAAGAACATCGCCCTTGTATAGTCTCTCTATATACTCCTTCCACCTTTCTGCTTTTCCTTCTTTGCTTAGAACTGGGTTTCCATCTGAGCCCTTGATATTCATATAAGTGGTTCTCTTTTTTGTCCAAAAGTCTCTTTAACTTTCCTGTAGGCAGTATCTATCTTACCCCCAGTGAGGTAAGCCTCTACATCCTTACAACTGTCCTCTAGCCACGCCTGCTTAGCCATTTTGCACTTCCTGTCGATCTCATTTTTGAGACGTTTGTATTCCTTTTTGCCTGCTTCATTTACTGAATTTTTATATTTTCTTCTTTCATCAATTAAATTCGGTATTTCTTCTGTTGCCCAAGGATTTCTACTAGCCCTCGTCTTTTTACTCACTTGATCCTCTGCTGACTTCACCACTTCATCCCTCAAAGCTATCCATTCTTCTTCTACTGTATTTCTTTCCCCCATTCTTGTCAATTGCTCCTTTATGCTATTCCTGAAACTCTCTACAACCTCAGGTTCCTTCAGTTTATCCAGGTCCCATCTCCTCAAATTCCCACCTTTTTGCAGTTTCTTCAATTGTAATCTACAGTTCATAACCAATAGATTGTGGTCTGAGTCCACATCTGCCCCTGGAAATGTCTTACAATTTAAAACCTGGTTCCTAAATCTCTGTCTTACCATTATATAATCTATCTGATATCTTCTAGTATCTCCAGGGTTCTTCCATGTAACAATCTTCTTTCATGATTCTTGAACCGAGTGTTAGCTATGATTAAGTTATGCTGTGCGCAAAATTCTACCATGCGGCTTCCTCTTTCATTTCTTACCCCCAATCCATATTCACCTACTATGTTTCCTTCTCTCCCTTTTCCTACTGTCGAATTCCAGTCAACCATGACTATTTAATTTTCGTCTTCCGTGAATATAAATATATGTATGTATGTTTGTATGCACACGCTCACGCACGTGCGTGTGTGTATGTGTGAGTGTAGTTTATAAACCTTCGATTGATACTATGCTGTTAAGTTTTTCGTAAAAGTAGCACATTCCATATTTGTTGGTTCCAAAAATTTCGGCATCAGTTAGGGGACTTATTTTCAAGGCATAAAGGCGTAAAAGACCATTGTATTCTGGAGCAAAACTGACTACGACAGAAGAAAATGACATGTATTTGGTAGTAAAACCTGCATGAAATCTATTCCGAATTACTATTCATATTTGTGTATATGCTGGTCATAGCATGAAATGAACAAGCGAAGATAAGGTGTTAAGGTACCATAACCGAAATGGATAAGGAAATGGAATTTTCGCAGAACAAGAAGATCTTAAAAACACCTGGACGTTGCAGGATATCTTCGTGTCCGATCGAAGCCTTTACGCAGTATACAAAAAGAATCTAGACAGTAACGCAGAAGTGCTGGGAGTGGGACATACGTCATATAACGGGAATCAGCGGTATTCTGAACTCAAGTTCTACATTGTGCTACCTGCAAACTGCCGACGTGAGAGGAAACCTTAAATTACGTATCGAGGGCACTGAATGTTTGAGCGGAAATGCGATATTAAACATTCAAACGAGCAGTAGCACAGACGGCATTCGTAACTGCGCGTTCTCTTTTTGTATGTCCTTGGCTGTCTCACTCTTTATTTGTTTCCCCTGGCACGGTCGAGTTTCCGTTGACAAAGTAATTAAGCCGTTATTAGTGTGTGCTTTGCTCAAGGCGGCGCGCCTACGACCTTCTCTGTATTAGTTGTGCGCAAGGTTCCGCCGATAAGGATGAAGCAACTGTTTGTCTGGCGAGCTACCTCCGCGGGCCATCGTGAGCTTGGTACGGAATAGCAACGGCGTCGCGCGCAGGAAGACCCATAAAAACAGTATTAACTTAGCAGTTTCTTTGTTACAAAGTCTGTGTAGAACTCATCACTTCATATGGCACGGAAAACCTGTTGTGTATTGAATCTGGCACTGTTCAACACATTTACCATCAATACATGACTCTGGCATGACGTATGTTAAGCATTTACTGACAGCCTCAAAACCGAAACTAACGACATTATCTTCGTACACTGTGAAGATTATGAGGAGATGGGGCTAACTGGTGAGGATTGCGAGACTGATGCAGCTGTCATTCAGTAGCGAAGCTACAACATATTTTTACTCCAGTGTAGGAATTGACATCAGGTAATACCAAATTCATAGGAGTGCTGACCTTCCCATTACTGAACAAGGTATCAAAAATTAAAAACAGAGTACTTCGTTATAGCCTTTTTTTAATATACTCTCTATTTCTTTCATCTGCACTGCCACTATAATCTTCAGAAGAATAAAGATAATGGATGTCGTCCAAGCACCTGTGCAGAGATGTAGGTATCAGAAAGGAAAGGCTAATAGGATCCTTATACGAATTCGCAGATATACAGGGTGAAAGGTATTTATACCGACAAACTCTGGGGGGTTGTAGGGGACATCAAAACAAATATCTTTCCCTAAAGTCATTTTTTCCTATGAGGATTATTTAAACCGGTGGAGGCCGTCCTACGCTAGTCAGTTATTAGCGGCCGTATTACGATCTTCAGTTCTTAGAGGGCGTATCACGCTCTTCATTTGTAGGCAGCTGCTGTCCACCAGCGTAGAAGTGCATTGTCTTTGTTTACTAATGGAGCGATACACCTGGAGTGTGTACACTGATATGGTTGGTGCATACTACGTAGCGCACCACAACCGGCGAGCTGCACAGCGGGTTTATCAACAACATTATCCTACGACCTTTGCTGCTGTGTACCAACGTCTGCGTGAGACCAGGTCATTAAACAGATTACCTGGACAGGGACGCCGTATTACGGAAAGAACGCTGCAATTTGCGAAAGCTGTCTTGCAGCATGTGGAGCGGGATCCTTCAATCAGTACGGTTCTTCGTTAATGTGTGGGTCGGTGTTGTTCGGGACTGTTTAATTGGGCCGTATCTGCTACCTAGGCCATTAAATGGCAGGCACTATTATAATTTTCTCGCCAGAATTGCTGAAAGACGTCCCGCTCCCTACAAGACAACGCATGTGGTTCCAACATGGGGCGCCGGCACATTTCGGTCATCCTGTGCGTCGATTCCTGAACCGACGGTTCCCAGAAACGTGGAGTGGCAGAGGTGGTCCTGTACCATGGCCAGCTCGATCCCCAGATATGTCCCCTCTGGACTTTTTGGTGTGGGGCTAGATGCACAACCCTGTTTGCGCAACTCCTGTTGCATCAGAAGAGGATCTGGTCGCCCGGATAGTAACAGCAGCAGGAAGAATTCAGGATACTCACGGGCTTTTTCCCCGATTCAGACAGAACATGATCCTACGTGTCAATGGAGGCATTTTTGAAAAATTATTGTAATTGAAATTGGGTTCTGTTAGTGTGTTGTCTCTAGGTCATAAAAAACAGAAAAGTCTTTGTTTGTTTAATTAATTGACGACCAGAGAAATCTTCCTCTACCGGTTTAAATATTCCTCATAGGAAAAAATGACATTAGGGAAAAATATATGTTTTGATGTCCCCTACAACCTCCCAGAGTTTGTCGGTTTAAATACTTTTCACCCTGTATATTTTCACGTGTCACAGCCTCCAGATGCCTCTAAAACTTACGCCCTTCAGAGAAATAGCTGTAAAGAATCCAGTTTCATAAAAAAGAAATAAAACTCACCGGTTTAAACAAGCAAATTCATTTTTCATGAATCTCCCTCGTCCTAATTGTAACCCAGTGGTCCCTTGCATATACATGCAGGTATATATGTGTAATTAAAAATGATACGATCACAGATTTTAGAGGGAAGAGATGAACTCACGAAGTGAAAGGATGAATTGTATTTTAAGACTATGATCCTGGCAATGCTTCACAATTTATAAATACACTCCTGGAAATTGAAATAAGAACACCGTGAATTCATTGTCCCAGGAAGGGGAAACTTTATTGACACATTCCTGGGGCCAGATACATCACATGATCACACTGACAGAACCACAGGCACATAGACACAGGCAACAGAGCATGCACAATGTCGGCACTAGTACAGTGTATATCCACCTTTCGCAGCAATGCAGGCTGCTATTCTCCCATGAAGACGATCGTAGAGATGCTGGATGTAGTCCTGTGGAACGGCTTGCCATGCCATTTCCACCTGGCGCCTCAGTTGGACCAGTGTTCGTGCTGGACGTGCAGACCGCGTGAGACGACGCTTCATCCAGTCCCAAACATGCTCAATGGGGGACAGATCCGGAGATCTTGCTGGCCAGGGTAGTTGACTTACACCTTCTAGAGCACGTTGGGTGGCACGGGATACATGCGGACGTGCATTGTCCTGTTGGAACAGCAAGTTCCCTTGCCGGTCTAGGAATGGTAGAACGATGGGTTCGATGACGGTTTGGATGTACCGTGCACTATTCAGTGTCCCCTCGACTCTCACCAGAGGTGTACGGCCAGTGTAGGAGAACGCTCCCCACACCATGATGCCGGGTGTTGGCCCTGTGTGCCTCGGTCGTATGCAGTCCTGATTGTGGCGCTCACCTGCACGGCGCCAAACACGCATACGACCATCATTGGCACCAAGGCAGAAGCGACTCTCATCGCTGAAGACGACACGTCTCCATTCGTCCCTCCATTCACGCCTGTCGCGACACCACTGGAGGCGGACTGCACGATGTTGGGGCGTGAGCGGAAGACGGCCTAACGGTGTGCGGGACCGTAGCCCAGCTTCATGGAGACGGTTGCGAATGGTCCTCGCCGATACCCCAGGAGCAACAGTGTCCCTAATTTGCTGGGAAGTGGCGGTGCGGTCCCCTACGGCACTACGTAGGATCCTACGGTCTTGGCGTGCATCCGTGCGTCGCTGCGGTCCGGTCCCAGGTCAACGTGCACGTGCACCTTCCGCCGACCACTGGCGACAACATCGATGTACTGTGGAGACCTCACGCCACACGTGTTGAGCAATTCGGCGGTACGTCCACCCGGCCTTCCGCATGCCCACTATACGCCCTCGCTCAAAGTCCGTCAACTGCACATACGGTTCACGTCCAAGCTGTCGCGGCATGCTACCAGTGTTAAAGACTGCGATAGAGCTCCGTATGCCACGGCAAACTGGCTGACACTGACGGCGGCGGTGCACAAATGCTGCGCAGCTAGCGCCATTCGACGGCCAACACCGCCGTTCCTGGTGTGTCCGCTGTGCCGTGCGTGTGATCATTGCTTGTACAGCCCTCTCGCAGTGTCCGGAGCAAGTATTGTGGGTCTTACACACCGGTGTCAATGTGTTCTTTTTTCCATTTCCAGGAGTGTATGTATGGGAATTGGATATACGGTGTAAACTCCTTCTCCCGCCTCTCTTCCTATCCCTCTATTCCTCCCACTCCCTTTTTCATCTCCTACACCCTATCTCTGTCCATCATCTTCCCTCACTCACTGTACATCTCTTATCCCACACTCTCTTATTCCATCCCCTCGTATCTTCCTCTATATGTCAATTTCCTCTCCCCTTCTCTGCCCATCTCCTCCTCCCCCGTTTCTCTTATCTTATTTGTTGTTATTGTAAACGGAACCTTGATCGCGAACAGAAAATGAATGGGTAAATAGGTTGGAATCGTTAGTAAATAGGGTAAGAGAGGCTCCTGTGTACGCTCTTCGTCAGTCTCTTTGACTCGACGATCATGAAGTTGGCTTGCGTTGTGCGTGTGCTGACCGATATTTCAACGACTCACTGGTTGTATTTTTTCCAAAGTAATAAACCACCAACTCAAATAAATCGAACGTTTGTAACACACAAATTTACCACTAACTGATATCAATGCAGTCTTTACAACAGACAAAAGATATGATCACCACCGGTAACACACCACGATATGGCTTTAAATACTACTCTTTTTCGCAATATGTCAATATTCAATGCGGAATATATTGTTGTTATGAGCACTTGCGACAGCAGAACTGCAAAACTAAACGACATATTTAATTATTTTTTGTTATGAAGACTTATGGCAACAGAACTGTCAAACCGGCCCGCACATTTCTTTCATTGAGATTCTCCTACAAAACTACCATCCAAATATACAACTACTCTGGTGGATTTTCCAAAATTTTCTTTCATACAAACCTTGCCCTGACAATTACTAATACAACAACAAAAAATCAGCCGTATCGGTCGAGCGTTCTCAAGTGATGATCTTTAAAAATGGTTCAAATGGCTCTGAGAACTATGGGACTTCATTGCTCTGGTCAGCAGCCCCCTAGAACTTAGAACTACTTAAACCTAACTAACCTAAGGACATCACACACATCCATGCCCGAGGCAGGATTCGAACCTGCGACCGTAGCAGTCGCGCGGTTCCGGTCTGCGCGCCTAGAACCGCTAGACCGCCCCGGCCGGCTGATGATCTTCCACACATGCAGCAATTGATTTTCATTTAGATAGACCCACGGATATAGATGCGTTCTTGGATAGATTGTGAAAATAAAATGTGGAAAAGTATCTTAAAAAAAAGAGGTTGTGTAGATTTGGAATAAAATTGTGAGGATATTTTACTGTAGACAGCCATTAACTGCACTGTAATTGAGAAAAAGAGATACATGGTGACTGAGGAAGAAAGCAGTTTCGTAATAGTCTTTGTCCAATCCGGACCCTCTATAAGATAATGAGAAAGAAGAAGAAGAACAAAAGAAAGAAAATCAACCTTTCATTAGCTAACAGACTGTACCCTATAACAAAAGAGCGAAGTTTTACGGTGTTGTTGGATAGAATACTCCGAGAGTCTACTCTGCGATTAGGTCCTTTCTTGGCGCAAAATGACAAATTTCCTTCGTAAAATGTGTCTTTATCGCATCTGTTTAAGGTATGTGTGTGTTGAATGTGTGTAGCTTTCGGTATGATGTGTTGTTGAAGATGATGAGAAAGACGGTGAAAGAAAGGAGAGAGGGAACACTTGATTAAATACTCCTACCAGATACTTGTTAGTTGAACAATACTGGTTCTTCTCGAGTATATATGCGCACTTTATTACATTTTTTTGTGTTTAGATTCACCTATGAGTATTTGCATCAAGCCGTGATCATCTGAAAGGCCTCCACCATCTTGTAAAAGAGTTTACAACGATGTGATCGTGCACGATCGGGACTCAAACTTGGGCCTATACACTCTGTGGGTAGTCCGCTACCACGTCATCCGAGAAATGCTCACAGAAGTGTAATGTTCTACTGCCTTCGTAAACTGACACTCCTTTGTAAATTATATGAGGTATTTATCGCAACCCGTCCAATACTGGTACAACATCGTGAACAAAGTGTCATGTAAGAATGTCGACGAGAGAGCAGGAGTTGTCCCGTTTTTACCACGGTCCTATCTACGAGTCTCCGATTTGTGTATCATTAGCTGAGACTGCTGAAAGGGGGCATATTAATTCTAGTGGTTGCTCAAAGTTTCGGCTTATCCATTCCATCGCCTTTTATAGTCGATAGACAAGGTCTAAAGGCGTGGCGGAACAGTAGTCGATCAATTTAAAACAATTATGTGGACTGCGGAGAAGGCAGCAGCGCCCGTCGGTAGCCGCTGTATAATCAAACGGAGGGGAAGCACCAATTAGGCCGGAAATTAGGGCCGGTGCGTGCTCGCGAAATAACAAGTTCTTTGACAGCTAGCGGCATCGAGTCCGGCATTGCGATTAAGTGGCTTCGATCACGCCATTCGTCTTAAGCGAGCTAAGTCCGAAAATTGGTGCCTTGAATTCACGCTAGCTTCTGATGTGCAGGCGGCCGGAACGTTACTAATGGAGAACGTGCGGAAACAGGCCACTAAATGTTCGATAGGAGTGACAGATACTGATGAACCGTGAATCCGCAGTTACATCCTCTCTAACTAACCAAATTAATGCCATTATTATCTGAATAAGGTGCCACCTAACGACGATATAGGTCATTTCAATTAAGAATGTGACCAGTGGAGGTTGTTAATAATGTTCGTACACTTTTAAAGCAGCATCGCTTCTCCATAAATAATTGTTTGTTAGTTCCGGTAGTCTCTTTTTAAACTTGCTTACCGTTCGTCCACTCATCTTTAATAGAAATTTGTTTGGAAGTGCATTGGTAGGTAACGCAGAATTTGCAGCTTATGTTGAAGGTTTTACTTTTGCTTTCCCCGAGATCAGTGGGAAAGATGATTCAACATAAACAAAAAAACAAAATACGAGTGAATGATCATCTTACAAAGTCTAACAATGACTTACATGTTTAGCTTGTAGGGCCTCTCAAGTCTAACTCATAAGTAACATTTCTCGTTCTGCTCTTATTTTTATCTAGAGTCTAGCATTTGACATTGACTTAACCTACCTTTTTTCTTGTGTATTCCATTTCTCCAAAATATTACAGCTGAGAAATGTGGCGAATTAGTGATTACTATGACATCCAAATTTCTTAAAAAAACACACGGGTGGGGGGGGGGGGGGGGGGTAGGTGGGGGTGGACAAAGACATGGAAACACCAAAAACACAACATATCACCATGCTTAACGCGGTGTAGAAAAACCGTTCTGCGTCTACATCGTACTTCGTAAGGATAACTGACCCTTCTACCCTGTTTCACTTGCTAATGGCACGTGGAAGAATGAATGCAGGTAAGCTAGTGTATTGGCTCTAATTTCTGCAATGTTACCGTCGTGGCCTTTGCGAGATGGGTAAGGCAAGAAGCAATGTGTTGTCTGACTCTTCTCGGAAAATGCTTTCGAAATTTCAAAAGTGAATCTTTCCGTGATGCGCAACGCCTCTCTTATAATATCTGTCACTGGAGATCGTTGAGCGTCTCTGTAACGCTCTCGCGACGATTAAACGGTCCCATGACCAATCGTCCTTCTCTTCATTAGATCTCCTCTATCTCTTCTATCAGTCCTATCTGGCAAGCATATTGGTGAACAACACTCAAAAAATCAATCGAACAATGGCCTCGTAAGCCACTTCCTTCGTGGATGAGTTAGGTTTCCTTTTGAGTCTTTCTATGAATCTCAGTCTGACACGTGCTTTTCCCACGTTTTTCTTTTTTTTATCTGGTCATTCCACTTACGGTTTCTCTGAATACTTACTCCCAGATATTTTGCGATAGATACTGTTTCCAGCTGTTTCTCATTAACAGTATACTTGCACTGTGGTGGATTTCTTTTTCTATGCATGCGCAGCATGTTACATTTATTTACCTTTTGGGTCAACTGCAAGAGGCTGCATCATACACCAATCTTCTAAAGGTCACTCTTGAAATCGATACTGTATTCTGGTGTTGCTACTGTCTTATAGATAACCGCATCATCTGAAAAAGCATCCGACTCTTACTACTAGATCATTTATGTATAATGTAAACAGTAACTATCCTTTGCTGTTGGCATTTAAAAGAACTCCCACCCATCTCAGAATGCATAAATACAGGTGTTGTATGCTTTTCAAGAGAATCTTATATCACTCTTCTAGCTAAACAGCGGAAACTTCAGGTAACGATAGTAGTGGGGCAATGGCAGGGTCGAAAAACGCTACATTGTTGCCAAATTGATTCAAGATGGCGGATCCAAGATGACAGCTGGAGATGGGAAAGCATCAGCCCGACATCACGGCACTAAATTCAGACTTTGGCAGGACAATACCTCAACTGGACTACCTCTACTAATCTAATTCCATCTCCCTCCACCCCCCCCTCCCCCCACATCTGCCACCTACCCTTCACTCTGCTCACCCATTTGGAAAATGGTGGCAAAAGGACTCAGTCTGCGCTGGGCTGCTGGATAGTACAGATGCAAGTCTTTATTTTTTATGCATTGCTTATTTAAACAATTTCAGTTGTCAAAGACAGTAACTCCATCCAGTGTATTCACCTTGAGGTCCAGAGAAAATTTGGCGGGAAATTCGCTCAGTCTGTGTCTAGCGGCTGGACTGGGATGATGGACATAATTGTTTACACTGTGCACCATGTGGTTAATAGATGAGATGTCTGTGTTGGTAAAGGAGGGGTTTTATGGTTATATTAGCTGTAATCATGCCGCTGAGCACTCTGTCCACAGCCACTTGCACAGTGCTTGGAAAGGAATTATGTTTGGTGGATTTATGAACCAGGCAAATACACTTCAGCAAGTAATAAAGATGCAGCAGGATGGGCCTAAGTTACACTTCGCAACTCTTGCTGATCAATGTGTGTGCTATAACTGTAGACCATATGATAAAAATCTAGTATTCTGAAGCACAAGACCCAAGATGTTCACTCACTCCAGCATGTGTGCTTCCTGCCCCAACGTCACGGCACCCTGCTGGAAGAGTCCATGCACCGAGCTGACAGCAATGGCCCACAGTAGCCACAAGGCAGCCATGTGCTAAGCAGGATATACTTCAGCTTTCTATGTGGCACATGGATGACCGTTATCATTGATCACGAACAGCCTCAGGAGTTATTACAACTGATATGTAAGCAATGTGCGGAAAATCATCGCATGCATATCTTAAAACTGTCACAGGAACTAAATGTATCACTGCACAAAGAGCTAGAGCTCTGTAGATGACGCTAGAAAATGTAAGCAGTTTGTGTTGTAAATACATGATTTATTTCTAGGAGTACCACCACTTGAAAACAGACTCTAAAAATAGATTGCAGCACACTTGTGAAACCATCACTGAGAAACTTTGCTCTCTTTTGTGGGAAATACCATACCCTTTCCTTGTCTTTGATCATGAGCTGCTTAACTAGTCAGTAAATCCGATTACGCATGTCTCTAAATTAAATTTCAAAAGAATCGCTGCGCAGTAGTTTGCCTGAATTTTGCGGTGTATACACTTGAACATAGTCTCTAAAAAAATGGTTCAAATGGCTCTAAGCTCTATGGGACTTAAAATTTAAGGTCATAAGTCCCCTAGACTTAGAACTACTTAAATCTAACTAACGTAAGGACATCACACACATCCATGCCCAAGGCAGGAGTCGAATCTGTGACCGTAGCAAGCAGTTGCGCGGTCCTGGACTGAAGCGCCTAGAACCGTTCGGTCACAACGGCCGGCACAGACTCTAAAACGATCCTGGCAGACTTGTGAAACCTCCCTGAGACACTTCGCACGCTTTTGTGGGAAATAGATGTCGAAACTGATGTCAGCTGCAATATCAAATTTTGACATCCCTAAATGAAGATATTTGAAAATCGAAATCAATATCTCTGTAACTCCAAACAGGACGCTCATCACTTTTCGAATTTTAGCTGCCTACTTGAAGGCATCGCTGAAGAGAGAGAAAAGTTTCTGAGTGCTACAGTTGCTGTGGTGTTCATCACTTTTCTGAGTGGGCTTAGTTTGAATAAGCTTCAGGAATCAGTGACGTTATTTTCCTTACATCTTAAGCACACACTGGTGTCTAAGCACATATGGGAAAATCTGAACCATTACACAAACAGAGTTCGAAGCACTGCCCTACAGGTGAGAAAAATGGTTGGTCTGGAGATGATCTAAAGCCATAGTGGTGGATGAGGAACCTGCCCAAATCAGCTATGGGTGGTCTGCTTGGACTTATCTCTGAACACTCTAACGAAGAAGACATCATATGACTCTAAGGCATCACTGAACTTTCCATAGATACTGTGCCCCTGTCTTGTTCAAACCAATCTGTAGAGGTTCCTATGTCACACACAAAAGATGCATTGTGACTCTCTGCCGTCATGGAACTTTCTGTAAATGGAGCACTCTGATTGGTTCTTATTGAATGTACTCTAAAACTGCTGCTGCTGCTCCCAGTGTGAGAGCATTGTCTACCATTTTCTGCAGGTGGACAAATTAGAAGACGTTCAGCGACAAAACTATTTTGTAATGATTGGAAAAACATACAGCATACAGATCATGATATATGGAAGCTATCGCCAAAGACCCTTACTCAATTACACTGCTCTGTTACTGTCGATGTAAGCTTGAATTTTTCAGTGTGAAACGGATCTCCAACTGGGGTACATCACCATAGACGATTACCATATGGATGTAGTAAACACATTTCGTATCCTGTAACATACAAATTCATCATCTCTGCATCCTGCGTACAGCTATCGACCACCAGAGACTCATACATATACTGTGAAGACAGGCAGACCCCAAAAAACATAAGCATACATACTGTATATAGTTGCAGCAGTAGGTACTTCTCACAGGGTTAGGCAGTCATCCACCACAGCCATGGTCATGAGTCAAGAGCCGCTGCAAATACTTGCTTGATGTGCTATCAGACCACCCTCCACAGACAGCAGTCACTCTCCGAACTGGTTCCCCAGCACAAAGGCATTACTGTTTTTGGCCCTTACCAGTTTGCTTGCTTGCTGCCATGCTTTCTGCACAGAGCTCCAGACTCTGGGAGTATAAGTACATACGTATTTTCACATAGTTTGCCAGAATATCATACCATTTATGTTATAGTTCCCGATATCAGCTACATAGCAGTATGTTACCGATGGCTTGCACAGTATAATTCAGAAGATAGAGGCCCCCTCCCCTCCCCCATCTTTAAATTGGAGGTAAAAGTACTCTGTCTGTTCTGGGTTGGTGGATAGGACAGACGTAACTATTTGAGTTGTCACAGACAGTAGCTCCATCCAGTGTGTTCACCTTGAGGTCCAGAGTCCAACTAACCTAGTTCACAACACAAGCAGCAGAGGCTACTGTTGTCCATCCCCCCTTTCCTCCCCTGACATAATCCAAGATGGCAGTCTGAGTAAAAAATCGCTCGAAATTCGTTCTGTCTGTGTCTAGCTCCTGGACTGGAAGGATGAACATAATTTTGTACTGAATGCTCTATGTGTTCAGTGGATGAGATGTCTGTGTTGGAAAAGAAGGAATTTAGTGGATAAGTTAGTTATAATTATTTTGCTGAGAATTTTGTCCATTGTCACCTGCACAATGCTTTGAAAGTAATGAAGATGCAACAGGATGGGGCTAAGTTACACTTTGCAACTCTTGCTGATAGATGTGTGTGTGCTGTAACGGTATGTCATTTGATAAAAATCCAGTCATCTTCAGATGTGCAAGAGGCTTGTGTTCTCCCTGCCTCGTGGTCTTCTTGCACCCCTGTCAGAAGCCATGCAGTGGGCTCACAGCGACAGCAAATAGTAGCAACAAGGCAGCCATGTGGTAAGCAAGAAGTAGCTCAGTCTTCTCTGTGGTACATGGATGACCTTTGTCGAGGAACATGAACTGCCTCAGGAGCTATTGCACCTGGTGTTTAAGTACTGTGTGGAAGATTGTCATATAAAATCTCGAAGATGTCACAGGAACTAAATGTAGCATTGTACAAAGAGCGAGAGCTTCATAGAAGATGCACGAATATTTAAACAATTTGTGATGTAAGTACATATTTTACCCTGAGGAATAACACCACCACCACACCTGAACACACTCTAAAAACATATCACAGCACACTTGTGAAACCACCCCTAAGATACTTCCAGTGCTTTTGTGGGAAATACCACACATTTTCCTTGTCTAAGAGCATGAGTTGCTTCATGAGTTAGTAAATCTGGTTGAACATGTCTCTAAATACACTTTCAAAAAAATCGCTGTACAGTAATTTGCTTCAATTTTGCAGTGTATACTGTCACAGTTGAACACAGACTCTAAAAGATCGCAGCACACTTGTGAAACCTTCCAGAGACACTTTGCTTGCTTTTGTGGGAAGTATCATGGCCTTCATTTGTCTCTGAGCATGGGATGCTTCAGCAGTTACTAAATCCAATAGAATATGCCTCTGAATACAGTTTCAAGAAGGTCGCTGCACAGTAGTGTTCTTCAATTTTGCGATGTATTTTCCCCGTCCGCCATCTTGGATTATTTTTCACGAGAGGGGAGGGGGGCACAGCGAAAGTGCCCTCTGGTGCTGGCGATGTTGTAAAGTAGGTCATTAGGACTTGGACCTCAAGGTGAACACACTGGATGGATAAACAATATTCCACAATGCATACCGAGTAATGACTTAATGACTTACATCTATCCTTTCCAGCAGCCACACACAGCTGAGGTCTTTCCCTGCCAATTTCTGGGGGGGGGGGGGAGGGGGATGGGGAGAGAAGGGCAGGGGGTAGAGGGTGGGAGTGCAGGGGGTATGTGGAGTTGGGTTAGCGGAAGTAGCACAATTGACCTCTTTTCCTGCCATTATTTGAACTTCTCGCCATGACATCACTACAACATTGCCGCATCTATGTCCACCATCTTGAATCCTCCATATTTAATAAACTTGGCAACAATGCAACATGGTGTGATGCCGCCATTGTCCCACTACTGACAATGTTCGATATCTTTTGTGATCATGCTCCATTCTCTCTGATGTAGGCCACAGAGGCCCAGGAACACTGAGATATGGTGATTGTCGTTGTCAAGACAGATGCAACAATTTGTCTCCTGGATGATGAGAGCTGCTTGAACAGGGGTCGTGTCATCTTGCAACACAGCATAACGATTCAGGAACTAGCACTGTAGCATGGGATTAACTCGATCAGCCAAAATTGTCACATAATCTTTCGCAGTAATGCGATGTTGCAGAGTAACCATGGTTTACCACGGTATGATTACCCAAGTGATCACCGAACACCTGCCAGATTTCGCTCTTGGGAGGTATACTTGACCAAAAGTTGAAAACAGTGTGGCTTTGGCACATTTTCCTGTTATGGCTATATGCATCAGTGATGAGTGGTTTTGAAATACCAGTTCGACCAGCAGTTGCCTGCTTCTGGAGTTCGCTTCATGTTGTTTTAGTTCTGACATTCAGTTCCGCAGCGACTTTTGCAGTTGTCGTCCTGTTATTTTTCGTCACTATCCTCTTCAATGATCATATATCAGAATCACTTAACACACACTTTCGTCCGTAATGTGACTTGGCGGATGATGTTTTTCCGCTTTCCCCGTATGAACTTCTGTTCCCTGTTCCCTCTGTGCTGAGCGTGCTTGATATCCGCCAAGAATAGAGGACATTTCACAGGTGCAGTACATGTTGACATACAACAGTGCCACCTGTACGCTTGGCTAGCACCTGCATTTACGTTCAGGCCTGCGTTTCACGCGTTGTTTCCGTATTTCGGTCCAGCCCAAGTAAACGTACCCTATTCTTTAAATGAGTGACATTTTTCTTATTAAAAGAATAAATCCAGCATAGTTTTAAAGGCATATGAAATCATCCTGGGACTGACAGATTAACAGAATAAGACTGCGAATGGAAACAACGCTGCTTGTGTAGTAAACAGTTACATAATCCACATGTACATCTACACTCTGCACCTCAGTGTGAAGTGCTTAGAAGAGGTTAATTTTTATTCCGTTATATAAGGAGATTTCTTTCCTTTCCATTTTAAGGTTGGAGGTGGGAAATGGCTGCTCAAGTGATTACGATGAAGAGTATTCGAATTGTCTGTAATGAACGATGGTTCTTGAAGTCTTCTGAGTAGGTTTTCGTGAGATGTCTTTCTTCGAGTAGCTGGCAGTTAATGTTTTTATACACTTATCTTGGGGCTCTCACCAGACATAAAATCAGATGACTGTTCGCTCCGTCCTTCCTTGTGCGCACTTCATGGCTCCAGTTAGCCCCACCTGATAAGGATGCTCTACGTCTCAACGGTATTCAAGTGTGGTCGATGCAAGCGTTCTATGTGCAGTCATGAACAACATTCCATGGGGCGTTTTCCAACTGGATAACGCTCACCCACATACCGCTATTGTAATTCAACATGCTCTAAAGAGTGCCGACATGTTGCCTTGGCCTGTTCGATCATTAGATCTGTCTCCAATAGAGAGAATATGGGACAGCATCGGACAACAACTCCAGCGTCATCCAGCATTAATCGCCTTGGTTTAGACCGACCAAGTGCAACTAGCATGGAACTCCACAGCTAAAACTGACATCTGGCATCTATGTAACACAATGCATGCACGCCTGCATGCTTCCATTCAACATTCTGGCTATTACACCGCCTGTTATTGTAACAGCATTTCAAATTTTCAATGGCTTACCTCGTGCTTACATTAACTTCTGATCTTGCATGTTCATCACTAAAATATGTTACCTAGAGAAATATGTTCCCAAAATCTCATTAATCTATATTATTTACTTTTTGGTTTTGCGATTTTTTTTCGTAGTGCATTTCCTAAAAACCAGCTTGAAAACTGTGTTATGCTCTGAGTCATGAAGGATTAATAGTGTATGGCAGTTAACGGAGTGTTATAGGAAATTTTGAGAACGTTTAATAACTGTATTTGATACACTAACTTCCAATGGAGATTTAATATACAGAAACGCAATATAATACCTGTTGCTATCCATACTTACAGAGTATCTGCAGCTTCTCAGGAATATACGATAAAGAAAATAAAAAAAGTTTTCGTTTGAAGCAACATTTTTATCATAACTCGAATATTTTGAACAGTTTGGAACAAAAATATTCTATATATGCTAAATAAGAAATCAGTAAGTAAGCTGCAGTGGTAAGAAAAAGTCTCAGAGAGATAGGGAGAATTATGTCCTCTTTATACTGTAAGACCTTCTAACGCAGAACGCCGCTAGCGCTTCGACCTCGAGCATGGAGAAACAACAGTTGCAATGAGCACCTTAAGAACTTTCGCATTGTACTCTTCGTTCTTGTAATGAAGTGGAACCAGCATTCCAGCTTGTCCCTTTTATAGCTAGCAGCCAAGAAAACAAACAAAACTTGACGGCATAAAACCGCACCAAGGGCAAATACATCGTGAGATAAACACGACTTCTTTTTAACACGATGACATTTACGTCTGCATACGGCGCACTTCGGATATTTGCACAAGTCATGACACCATGTAAGTCTTTCCTATTCTCGACTGCGGGAGCTACCTTGAAAAAGGCGACAAACCTACGAAACCACCTCAGCTATCAGGGAACATTAGCAGCGGGTGAAACTTTATTCACAGTCCTATTTTGAACAATCCTTCAGTCAAATTCTTCGCAGCACAATAATGTCTTGAAAAAGACTTCTCAAGACGCCTAGCTGAAACAAATTACGAGGTAAGTATTTATGGTTCATCAGATACGTATGTCATAAAATATGCATATTTAGTAAACATGCTTGGTGAGGAAGGTTACGAAGTATTTATTTATGGCTTCTGCGACAGACAAGTCATAAACGATACCCTCTCGCGAGATAAATATCAGGTAATAAGGTAGTCTCAGCCTCTTGGAGTTTAATGTCTAGTGTCTGTGAACTGCTACCTAGAATTAATGTCTAGTGTCTGTATACTGCTACGTAGAGTAATACGTGGTTAGTCGCAAATACTTACAAGAGTTCAGGAGACAAGTGTGCTAAAATTACTAGACATACATAAATACGATGAATATTAGTGGATGCGGCATCTCCACCAGTTTCTATTCGTAATACGCGCCGTGATGTAGTTGCACAGGTGGCAGGCATGTCAGGACATGTAGGCAAATCATTTGCCTTATACTGTATAAGGGGCAATGGAATAAAAACGAGACAGACGCAAGATTGCAGGCCATTTGGACCTCGCAGCAGGTTACAAGGGCCAACTCACACGCAAATCTGACATTTTTTTCGATATTTGCGATTCATTCTTTGATATGAACAAGCGAGGAACATCCACAGTCTAACTCGCCAGTCGTGTGCAGTCTGTAATCGGGTACAATGTACTCAGAGAAGTAGTGTTATATGGGAGGGAAGGAAGTAAGTTTTAAGCTTTCCTGTGTTTGCAGAAGATACCTCCAGGCGGTCGCGTCACGGACGCGGATTTCACCTGCCGCACGCAGTACAAGTTATCAGGTGCCAGAGGGGACGGGGACTTCCAGCCCAACAAAACAATGACCGCTGAACAGAGATAGGGTGGGCCCTTAGCGTTTGTGCTCACCTGCTATTGGCAGCACCCTTCTTCATATCGCGATTCAGAGTACGAGACAATGAACTCGCGCAGTCGCCACGATGGCAGAAAACGGTCTTTCGGTGAATCGCTTGTGTCGTGAACGAAAGGGCTGGGCTCGGCGCCATAAACTGTGGGCCTTCTCAATAACAATTCGTGGAAAAGACCACGCAGCTCCGGGTGAACCGCGGATGCGGCGCCGCGCCCACACAACTATCCTACCAGGGCCCGTTAGAACCACAAATGCTGTGAAGCTTCGAGAATAAGCCCCTCACATTATTTGGGATTGGCTAGTCGACGATGACGTCAGCTGAAGATTCCTGCCTTCGGAAGAACTGGAGGGAAGGTCATCCATTGGCAGGAAAATTAACAGAGCATGGTAGTAGGAAGCTTAGAGCATCTCTTAAAGTGCTAGGATTTGTGTTTTGTGTGGCTCCCATTGCCCAGTTCCTCACACAGTCAAGCAGAAACTCACTTGTGCTGTGAAAGAGGAGTTCTCGGGAACTTCTGGTAGCCTTGTCACTCGAGCACTCCCATTGCAGAGAATTTCTGATAGCAGTTATCTTGTCCATAATCTTGACAATACTAATAACTTTCGGGGACACGCATCGATCTGTCTCCACTCCGGAGGCTACTTGTTTGGACCTCAAAACACCTTCATCTAGCACCCGCCTTTAGTGAGGCCATCAACAGATAGACGAATTTGCCGACTTTTCAGTCACTTATTCTCTGCTTGCAGATGATTTCCGCTTTTGTCATGATAATCGTTATTTTGATAAAATATTACTCTGAACCAATTTGTGTTTAAAGACAACAAATGTAATAGTGCAATGGTAGAATGGCATTTATCAACTCATGAGATAATCCTATGTTAATTCCTACCAATCACTATTTTTTGAGGGGAAGTTTTTTTATCTTTGAATAATATACTAGATTTTTATGTTAAGCCAGTTCTTCCTCCCCCCCCCCTCCCTCCCTCCCATGCACGTATCGCATCAGGTCTTAAGATTGCGGATTGTGTTGCGCTAATTAATGTGGCTTCTGTTGTTTCGACTTTGCACTAAGTCACTAAGACGAACCTGTGGCTAGTTTCCACAGACGTAAAAAGTAAGTAAACTGCTTATCATTTCAAGAGCTGTCGCTGTAACTGTCAATATATTTATCCCACAATAACACAAGATGGTCAGCGGCTTCATGGAAAAATGTTTGCGGTTGCCGTGGCTGTACTCAGGTGTGCTCCTCATCGTCCGAAGGAAATCGAATGTCTTCCTTCAAGACTTCGAAAGCATGGAAATTGCGTGGGGAGGTATCGGGACTCTGAGCAGAATGTGTAAGAGCTTCCCAGAGAACCATCTGCAGCTTAGTAGAAACTACCTTGGCATCCCATGAAGGCACTGAACATCTTGTCCCCCAGTGGTGGAAATGTCGTAACTGTTAAGAGGATTACTTTTGAAATAATAAACAGTTCATTTTCTTTTGTTTTTACATCCGTTTCGTTTTCATTTGATTGTCTCCTCGTCTCATCGAATTACTTCAAGCCTGCAGATAGGCAACCCAACGAACAGATTTCCAAAGCGGTCTGTGACGCGTCTTCCGGAAAATTCGTGTCATGGGCTTCAATGAATAGCATTCATATATTGAACTTTGCCACGTCACAAACTGCGTCCATACTGAGGACCTATAACGTGAATT
Source organism: Schistocerca gregaria (assembly GCF_023897955.1). NCBI lineage: Eukaryota > Metazoa > Arthropoda > Insecta > Orthoptera > Acrididae > Schistocerca > Schistocerca gregaria. The sequence continues at coordinate 884,664,475 of NC_064920.1, read as the reverse complement.
AGAACTTGAAGAGAAGCTCTGCCCACTGGTATGCGTCTATTTTCAGTATATCTCGTGGTTTTTGCACAGCTGTCTTGTGAAGCCCCGGAGTTACTTCTGCTTAACTCACAGAGAGAAAAGTACAGTGGGGAGCTGAGTGTTCATCCAGAGGCAAATTAATAGAAACTGCAAGCAATTACTACTTTAAGTTTGATAACGAGGGGAAAGTTTAAGATACATTTTTATAATTTTGTCACGTTTGCTGTGCAGAAGAAAACCTTGTAATCTTTGTGCATAAAAATCCGAATAAGCCGTGTTTTTATACTTCCATTTTAAAATATATACAATACATAAATAAATATGTAATATATAAAGAGGAAAAGTTGTTACTAAAAATCTCGAAAAGTTCTGCAGCAGCTCAGGTGTTAAAATATAAACGTTTGGACACAAACCGGTTAGTCTATACTGACAGGTATAGACTAGTTAGTGGTGCTGTTACGGCCATTCAGACAACATCAGGTCATAAAGTTTGTGGGAAGACTGTTCATCGATACAAAATTATCTGCACATTATGCAAATATTATGTATACAATTATATACACATAAGTTAAATGTTGTTGGCAAATATCTCTAAAAGTTCTTGACCGAGTTACTTCAAATTTTAAACAATAATCTGTAACATTTTCGGCCTACAGACTCTGAATTTGAAATAACATTAAACAAGGCTCAAGGTCAGAGGAAGGGGGAAGAGGGGAATAGGAGATGGATAGAGGGGTTGGAGGAAACTGATATAGAGAGCGGAATGGAGCAGGCAGGAGGAGATGGACAGAGAGGGTTGGGGGAGAAGATGTACAGGGAGAGGACGAGGAGGTGAAGGACATAAGGAGGGGAAAGAGAAGGGGAAGGAGGAGCATATGGGCAAAGAGAGGGGGGTAGGACACGGACAGGAACAGGGGGAGCAGTAGAACAGGGTGCGCTTTTTCTTTTCTTTCTTTTCCAAGCCACAGCAACTCGTGGCCAGGTACAGCTAGTAATTATAAAAAAAATTAAAATCAGTATGTGTTTCACTGTTGACAGAACAGTACAATAAATTCCTTTGTAATATTGTTTAACCCCTACATATATTTACTCAACGATGATAGCGTCATTGCAAGGGTTGTACGTAAGCTGACATAATATACTACGTGAATCATCCAGAAAAGTCTGGTTTAGGAGCACTAAACCTCTCTGCGACGCACAACGCTTCTACTGTAGCGTCTGCTATTGGAGTCTGATGAGGAACTCGGAACGTTCTTCGGCTCACTAAACGAGCCCGTAAGGTGATGCTCCACTGTTCTTCGGATCTTCTATCTTTCCTCTGTTAACCTTACATGTTAAATTCCGAGCCTGATAAACGATATTCAGTGATTGATGGAACAAGCATTTTGCAAGCAACTGGCTCCACACATCTTACATCTGGGCAGACATTAGAGTTGAACTAAACTGGTGAAGTGGCAACAAATAGAGCGTAAGCGATAACTCTTTACAATGAACCACAGTGGTGTAGGTGAAGTCGAGAAGAAAATATTGATATAACACATTAGCGGTCTATCAAGCTGAGGGACAACCTCATTATTTTGATACCATATTCACTGCACTTGTAATAACTGTATTGATATATGTTTTGTGGCTACGTTAATCTGTGACTGGGAAAAATGTTTACTACCTATCTGCCCTCCATTTTAGTAATTTTGTACTTATCTACACGCTAGGGCACCCAGTTCAGTAGTTCCTGACGATGGCTTCACTTAAAAAAGTCCAGTATTACCCAACATGTCGTACATGGTAATGGCTTAAAGCCAAAATCGTGATAGTAATCTAAAATAAAGAAGTTTGTACAGACAAATGGCGGAAATGCCTTTCAAACATCACTGAAGCCTCAAACTGGTTTAAGAAAGCCACCTAAGCTACAGCGCATGTGCTTCAAGTAATGTTTTCAATAACCTCTCACCTTCTTACGCCACTGGCTCAGTTGTGTACTTTGAGATTGAAAAACTCTCTTTTATATCAATTTTGCCGCCCATTTTTGTGAATTTTAACTTTGTAAATTAAAA